>NC_137770.1:89252552-89962552 GCF_963455305.1 Plecotus auritus
GGTCCTCAGCCCGGCCTGCACCCTCTCCAATCCAGGACCCTTCGGGGGATGTCCAACTGCGTGATCGGGCCTAAACCGGCAGTCGGACATCCCTCTCGCAATCCGGCACCACTGGCTCCTAACTGCTCACCTGCCTGCCTGCTCACCCCTAACCACTCTGCCTGCCTGCCTGATCACCCCTAACTGCTCCCCTGCTGGCCTGATAGCCCCTAACCGCCTCTGCCTCGGCCCCTGCCACCATGGCTTTTGTCCAGAAGGACAAGTGGAAGCTGTCTGGTAGACCAGGTCTAATTAGCATATTACCCTTTTATTAGTACAGATTAGTCAGCTCAGACAGCCATAACAAAATATCATAAATTTGTATGTCTTAAACAACAGAAATGTATTTTTCTCACAGTTCTGGAGGCTGCAATTTGGGGGTCAGGGTACCAGCATAGCATTGTCCCATACATCAGAAAGTGGTGGATTGCCCTGGCTGTGTTTGGATCAATGGATAGAGTGTTGGCTTGCAGACTGAAGGGTCCCAGGTTCGATTCCCGTCAAGGGCACATGCCAGGGTTGTGGGCTTTGATCCCCAGTGGGGGGCATGCCAGAGGCAGCCAATCAATGATTCTCATCATTGATGTTTCTCTCTCTCTCTCTCTCTCTCTCTCTCTCTCTCGTCTCTCTCTCTCTCTCTCTCTCTTTTCCCTCTCTGAAATAAATAAAAATTAAAAAAAAGAAAGTGGTGGATCAATTACCAGACAGGGTACATGTCCAGGTGTTCAGATTCAATACCCAGTCCAGTGAGTGCAGGAAACAATGGAATGATGTTTCTCTCTCTCCCTTCTTCTAGCTGAGATCAATTAAAATGAATGATAAATAATGTTCTTTAAGTATGGTTTTAACAGGAAAGACATTAGTAATCTATGAAGTGAAAAACTCATTATAACACATATATACAGCATGACCCCATTTTAAAATATATATATATATTTATTGATTTCAGAGGAAGGGGAAGGAGAGATAGATAGAAACATCAATGATGAGAATCATTGATCAACTGCCTCCTTCATGCCCCTACTGAGGATCAAGCCCGAAACCTGACCGGAAATTATATTGTGACCTCCTGGTTCATAGATCGTTGCTCAACCACTGAGCCTCACCAGCTGGGCCCCATTTTTATCAATACCAGGCACATGAGGTACATTGGCAAGATCTCACTCCTA
The DNA here is from genome assembly GCF_963455305.1 of Plecotus auritus. NCBI lineage: Eukaryota > Metazoa > Chordata > Mammalia > Chiroptera > Vespertilionidae > Plecotus > Plecotus auritus. Next base: position 89,253,761 of record NC_137770.1, read on the forward strand.
GACAAAAGTCTGAAATTGCCCAAACTCCTTTGCAGCTAGGTTTCTGGATATGAATTTCGTTTCTGCCAATCGATGCGCTTGCACAATATTTGAAGGCAGAGGTGGGGCAGAGGCATCTCTCCGCAGTTTGGGCTGTTTGCTGCTGGTGATCATGTTTGCAGAGATGTGGAGGTTTTCTGCAGCGGAATCCAGGCTGTGCACAGGCAGTTGTGTCAGAGGCAGTGCCCAGTGACTTGTTTTGTGGGAGCTGGAGGGCACTTGCAGGGGCAGCAGTTTCCTGATCCCCGGGTCACAGCTGTGCCAGAGTGTCCTAGAATCCAGTTGTGGCTGAGGGGGCAGCTCCTCCCGCTGGCCAGGGAGTCTTTCCTGGGGGCCCAGCCTAATACCCACTCCTCCAGCTTTCCAATGATTTCCCAAGCACAAATTCCCTGTGCTAAATTCTTTCCTGCCTAAAATAGCAAAGATCTAAAAACATTTTGGATCCTCTACTTTCAATGAAAACAATGCTGGACAGGGTCAGGTCTGAGAAGTGGGTGAGGTGTTGCGGAAGGCTCCCTTCTTTGAGTCTCAGCTTCCTCTTCTGTAGAACTGAAGATTATCTGTTCATAGTTACTGAAAGACCATGGCAGCTGTGTTTCCCGAAGATGGCCACAGCATTTCCCATCCCTCCTGTGGCCTTGCCACTTCCAGCCACGTCCTCTCTCTTGAAGTGGGGCTGACCTCTAAGCATGCTGGTAGCCAGTACACTGGCTATCCACAGAATTCCAAGGCCAAGCACAAAAAGGCATGGGGCTGCAGCCCCGCCCACCCAGCCAGGGTTTCCAGCTCTGGCCCCCACCCATGCCGCTCGGGGGCTCTGTCTAGTGTGGGGCCTTGCCCTCCTGGCTCGCTTCCCCTCACATCTGTGGCCCAGTGCCTCACTGCACATCACTGCCCAACTCCTGGTGCTGCTGGCCCAGTGGGTGGGATAAGAGCCCACTTTGGGCCTTGCACCTCCTGGCTCCTGTGTGCTGCTTCCCCCTGCGCCCTGCGGCCCCTATTCCTGCCGCTGTTCTGACCAGGGGGGCCAGGCGCTCAGGTGCTGTGAGTGGCCCGCAGGGACTGCTGTGGCCACCAGGAAAGCCTCCCCATCCCATTCCCAACTCCAGTGCCCTGATCTTGGGTCCACTTCCACCAAAGGAGAGCTTTGCCCTCACAGCTGCCCAAGACTGAGACTGAGCAACTCCAAGGTCCCTGAAGGGCAGCTTTGCCCTCGCAGCTGCCCAAGACTGAGACCGAGCAATTCCAAGGTCCCCGGACCCCAAATTTCCACCAGCCAAGGCGGTTGGCTGGCTGGCCCCACCCTGTTTGGGGTGTTGGGGGCAATCTGGCCTGGATCCGGCCGGTTCGCTGGCCACAGTGGGTGTCATAGAGACCAGTCATTAGGTCATTATGGTCGTGATGGTGTTATGGTCTCTGGCATTTTATATGTATAGATAAAGTTCAAATGTGTGTATTTTTCTGAAACTTTAGAGTTTCTAATAAGTGAATTCAATTACTGCTGTTACTACTCTAGTACTTATTTTGTCCTAGGCACTTTGCAATACATGGATTATTTTTCTTAATCTCTAGAAAGCCCTGTCAGATAGCTATTGTTTTTATTATTATTCTCTCATGAAAATAATGAATTTAGGCATACAGAGAAAGCTAGAGCTTCCCTCAATAATAATTCTGCACCTACAATGTTGCTCATATCTGTTTTGATATTTTCATTTATCTAACTCATCTGATGTTGGTATTTTCATTTAGTAAAATAGCATTGATTTTTAAAACTATTTAAAATTTCTATTTTGAGTTGTTTCCACTTTTGCTATACTTAGCAGCACTGAGATTAATATCTTCAGAGCTACACCTTTGCTCGTATTTTAATTATTTCCTTAAAATAAATTTCTCAAAGTGAATTATGTTAGGAGTACATGCATTTCTAGGGCTTTGGATCTCTTCTCCCTATTGGGGAGTCATGAAGTCCCATGGGCTTCTAAGCAAGGAGAGGAGCTCTCTCCACTCCTGTAGGGTAATTAGTGATCTCAGCTCATACAGGCAATACACAAAACTGAGAAACCCATTTTCCTAAAGCATTTAAACATTGATTCTAAGCTAATTAATTAAAATCCTTTCAGTGATTTAAAATTTAATTACAAATTTAATATAATATGAAGGATTATTTAGAATATTTAAATGTCAAATAGCAGTGATAAGAACTTACACTTATCATTTTTGAATTGCAGCATCATGAGTTCAATTCATTTTGAAAATAAATGATCTGCATACTTGTTCTTATAACTTCTAAAGTAGCAATATTATTAATTTCTGTACGTTTCCGGGATTATACTTTTTGGTAATTTTATGATAACCAAAAGTTAAACCAAAAAGACTGCTTCAAGTACAGAGCCTGGGCTGTCAATTTAGTTGACCTATAGTTGTATCTTCCAAGGGATCTAAACCTAAATCTTCAGTCACCAGAATACCTCTCTCCACCATGCCCACTTTTGAAAAAACAGACTTTATTTTTTGGAGGAGTTTTAGGTTCACAGCAAAATTAAGTGGAAAGTACGGAAAATTCCTGTCAACCCTGTCCCCACACTTGCTGTACCATTTTGCATTTCCATCAGCAATAAATGACCATTCCTATTGTTCTAAAAAGTAAATATAATAAATAAATAAACTAACTTTTAAGTTCTTGTCTCCTTTATTTCTTCTTCATTTCTAAAGTTAGTCAAAATTAATATATATTGACATACTACTCTTTTTTTAATCTACTATTCAAATTTCATTGAATATAGACTCCAAATAAGCAAAGACATTGTCTCTTTCAATGTACTGTCACAAAGATCCAAGGTTTTAAAAATATCAATTAATTATTATCTCTGACTTATAATATCGGTTAGACTGAGGTCAATTAGATTGGTCAATAGATGTACAAAAATATTCTGAAAACATGGTGATAGTAATTTATCTGAATTAAGATAATTTTACTATCCAAACATTTTATTCATCCTTACTTCAGATATCAATAGTGATGGATGGGAGGTTCCCTGCAGATCTCCAAACAATGGAATGAGCAAAACTATTAGCTATGATATTTTCAAGTTAAAATGAAAGACATGATAATTTCATGTGGAACCTAATTTTAGAATCACCTTATTAACCATCTGAAGAATCACCCACATTTCCAAATAGCACCTGCCCCCACCCTCACACCATTCTTCCCTATTAAGAAACTTATCAGCTCCTGAACACTGGCACTGGTTTTCTTCTGAAAGTACCAGGACTCCTGAAGGGGAATCAGCATTACCAGAGTTGCATGGAGTGAAACACCATTTCTCTTGCAGGTGTCAGAGTTGGAGAGATTTGAGGCGCTTGCCTAGCTGGAGCTGAGTTGTCTATGGCAGTAAATAGCCTGGCGCAGCGGTGACTACAAGTGCTATCTGTTTTTGCTCTGTGCATTGTGTGGGTCGGGATTTTTCATTTCATACTTCATTTGCACCTGCTGAGCGAAGCCACAGAATGGCAGCACTTTCCATCTCCTCGCACGTGGGAAGCAGCACATTACATAGAGCAGTGGCACCCACGCCACTCATCAAGGCCCTAGCCTGAGCCTTGACTGGGGGTGCAACTATCTTTCTTTTGCAGTCCTGCATAGGTGACAAAAGAAAAAAAGGTACTATAATTGGATTAATAAGAGCACAAAACCAAAAGTAGCCTGAAATTCAATCTCTGTGCAATGTATATAATGAAAAAATAAAGCAGTAATTTTTATCAAATGCTCTTTCTCAAGAAAAAAATATTAATGTCCTCTAAATATGGAGAGTAATTAACAGACATTTAAAGAGTGAGGGATGAGAATCACACTTTTAAAAGTTTGGGGGTACCCAAGCTTTAACTTGTATGATAAATATTGAGATTTAAAATATAAACATGTGAACATGATTTTAAAACATAAGCACATACTCACAAGAACCAAACTAGCTTTATAAGCCCTGCCTTTCACTTAGGATGTTCTCGCCTTTGCTAGGGGAATGGCATGGAATACTAAACACTGCTTTATATGTAGGCATGGTGGAAGACACATATCACATTCAAATCAAATAATTTCTGAAAGAAAATCAGGAATGATGACAGAGAACCTGTAATTATAATCCATGTCTGCAAAGAAACCAAAAAGACACCTTGGACTGTGGAATCACTCCCATTGCCCATCATTTTTATGCTATCTCTATATATAAAAGCCTAAGCGACCTAACGACCAAACGACTAGTCGACCGGTCGCCATGACATGCACTGACCACCAGGGGGCAGACGCTCAATGCAGGAGCTGCCCCCTGGTGGTCAGTGCGCTCCCAGAGACAACCTCCCACAGCTGGCCAACCTCCCACGGTCCCACCCCCCGGCCAGCTGGCCCCAATCGGCCCTGATCAGCCCCGATAGCCAGCCAGGCCGAGGGACCCCACCCATACACAAATTTGTGCACCAGGCCTCTAGTTTATACATAATAACATTTGGGAAAACAAGACCAACACCTAAAAATAATAACCATCCACATAAAGCACAGTGTTCTCAGAGAATTAAATTTATGTGAGCATGTTAACACAATCTAGAAGCCAACTGAGTCCGCTCCATCATGTAATTAACGGTATAAAGGAGGCCATTGGAGAGTATGTGATATATATCGTTGTACAGCAGATGGTACTTACAGTTAAAAAGGAGTAGATAATTTCATAATTACAAGATACTTCTTGATTTGGGCAACAGGAGTATAGAGTGGATTTCCATGTTCTGCAAGGAACTCTGGGAAAGAGGCAGGGGAGTGAATGAATAACCAAATTTCTATCTTCCTGTGAGGATGGTCTTTCTTTAGAGATTTGAACCATCTGGAAAATTTAAATCAACTATTCTGATATTTAGTGGCTGCATAAAAGCCGATTCATTGCTAATCATAAGATTTAAGCTAACCTTTAAAAAATGTTAAAACAAAATAGCTGCTGTAAATGCAAATGTCGTCTCTCTATTGCATTTTAGTATTTTCAGTATTCTCCTGAGAGTGAATCTCAAACATTTGTGGATGCAACCCCCTTTAAAAAAAACATAGTTAAGCCCTGGCTGATGATGCTTGGTAGTTAGAGTGCTGGCCTGCACACAGGAGGGTCAAGGGTTTGATTCTTGGTCAAGGGCACATACCTAGGTTGCAGGTTCCACCCCCCACCCCCCAATCAGAGTGCATGTGGGAGGCAACCAATCAATGTTTCTCTCTCATATCAATGTTTCTCCCTCTTTTCACTATCTCCCCCTCCTACTCTCTCTAAAAATCAATGGGAAAAAAATATCCTCACTCCTTGGGTGGGGATTTTTATTAAAAAAGAGCATAGTTAGGTCACAGGAACATTCTGATTCATGAAATATGCACTGAATGTTCTGGCAAAATTTCATAAAACTCCAACAATTACCAATCATCCATGTTAAGGAATTAGATTTAAATACAGTATAGATACACCTTATGACAAACTGCGCATAGTTGAAACTGTCTGGTGATTCTGAAGGTGCTACATCATCATAGCTTGCTGTGCACTGAGGACCAATATTAGTGGGTTACACATTGAGCTCCATGAACTCACTCATGCAGTCAACAAGGTTTATTAAAGACCGGGTCTATCTCAAGCATTGAGCTGGTGCCTGCAACAAATAGTTGTACTGACCCTTCCCTGACTCTACCCTCAAAGACTTTACACTCTAACACGGAAGATACGGGGAAACTTGAATCCATCACTGAGTTTTATAGGATTCAAGGGATTTAAATCCATACAAACCCCCGCCCCAAGAAAATTCACACCAACATATTGCAACCAGCACCACTTTGGATAAATATTTGGCTGTTTCATAAATGAGTTGATCAGGAGAAATCACTGAATATAACTAAGCATCCAAGATATGCTAATAGCAGGTTAGGTTTTTAATATAAATAACATTGTATTTTATATTCCTTTACATTTCTTTTCATCCTTTTCAATGAGGTTGCTCTTTTTCACTTAGGGACTTTCCTGGGCTGAACACAGAAGTTTCCCTGAGAATAAACATTTTTCATGGCCTTTTGTAAAAGTCTGAACTCCTTGAAGAGATTATCCCAAGTGTGCTAGACAGGGAAGGGAGAAAATTGATTCTTCTGAGGGCCGACGGAGAGAAGAAAAAAATGAAATTAGGAAATGGTAAGCAATGTACAGTCACCTGGAAAGCCCAGGCCAGGGAGGTGACCATTTTGAGGTGGTGATTGCTGTGTGCTGCGCCCAACAAGCTTCCCTGCTATCCCTGTGGCTCTGAGAAGTAACACTGGGAGATGCGAGGGGGCTGTGCCGACGGCCACCGTCACCGTCTCAGAAGTAATCAATGGGGACCCACACCTGGAGGAAATTCTATCATGTTTAAGTTTTTCATAGGAACCAGAGAATTTGTACAGCTTTACATGGAAGAGGGAATCTCAATAACTGAGGTTAAATTGCCCTCCAAAAAGATTTAAGTCAATTTAAAGAAAATGATGTAATGCAGTTTGTGCTTGCCTGCCTTTGTGGATTAAACTTCATTACTTTTACAGAATTAATTCATTTCTCCTGGTTCTATTCCTTAAAAAGAACAATATATTAACCATGTTGATTTGGGGCACTTATTTTTATTTTTTTAGTAGTTAATGCACATGGTGTAATATTAAGTCTTGGCAGGAATTTAGAATAATGTTTTCCCAGAATAAACCCATAGTTAAGGAAGGAAAATCAAATCAGAGAGAAATTAAGTCTCTCTTCACTGTGGTGCCCATTTTAGATCAGTAGCTGCTGAATACTTTAGTCAGCACCCTCGCCGTCCATAGTGTGTAGTGGTGATTTTCTCATTATTTTCTTAACTTCTTTTTACATGTACCTAAGTTAGGTACTTATTCCTTCCTTTATATCGGGTCATGCTTGGCAAGATGAGTTTCAGACTGCTTCTTCTTTGGACAACATAAATTTGCTAAACCTGGAAACCTTGAAACTCTCTGTTGTAATCCACAGAGTACTCTAATAGGAAGGAATTCTGTTCAAGATGTATGTTCCAGTAGTCATCTGTTGTAGACAGTTCCTGTAGCATAGCAAACATGTAACAAATTTGGAAGCACATCTAGACCATCACTCTATTTCCTAACAGCCATGAGAGTCCGAACAGAAGTTTACTGGAAAGCCAATGGGGACTCATTGGTTACCTGCAGAGAGGGATGGAAAAACTAAGTTCTCAACTATCTATGAGCTATGACTACTGGTGGCAATGGAACTACTTTATAAATAATCCCAAGAGGGTTGAGAACAAAATGTCCACTTTGGGCTGCAGTTTAAAGACAACTTTGACAGGGTTTGATGAGGAGCTGAAGTGACGTTACGGAAGAGGACAGTGAGAGTGTCAAACGCTCCCCAAAACAGTTTGGCAGGAAAGAAATGTGGAAGAACATCAGCCCCAAATCATAATAGCATGAAGCCCCCACCTGCACACATAGGCTTGAGAATACAGGGAGATGTTTCCAGATCCTTCTGTCAGGACCCTCAGAAGGAAGGACCTACGCATTCACTGAAAACGCAGAGTTTGATCGGCAGAGTGAGTTTTAAACATTGCACCAGGAGTGAACTGGAAAATTCTGCAAAGGAATGTCCTGCATAGTTTTGAAGATGGAAATATGGAGGCAAATTTGCTTCTTCAGTGAGCTTTGTGTTTACTTTCACCTGAGTGATTAATGATAAAGCTAAAAAGGATTATTTGGTCATAATATCATTATTTATATATAAATTACAAAGGAGCCCTTATACACCAATGACACAGTGAAATTATCACTCAGTAAACAGATTCTAATAAGTCACAAGAATATCAATACAGGATTGTAATCAGCTCAGCTTTCTAACCTTCACGAAGATGAAAATGTTTACACAGAACATCTAGTTTAGTAGATGGGAAGTCGCATACAAAATAATTAGCATCAAGCATTCCTTTAAAAGCTCCGAATCTAGATAAAATAACTGCTAATAAAAGCTTTTGTTAAGCTCCTGGTACTCATATAAGAAAAGAAATACCATATTTATAACAGAAGTTGGATAAATTATTCTGAAGAATAAGCCTTCGCTGAGGAAATTGTAGCTTCAGGAACAAAGTTAACCTTCATAAAGGCTCCCAGCTGAATTACAATCAGCTCTACCCTTAAAAAAAAAAGATATGTTTTTGCTTTATGGCTTTTTTGTTCAATAAATGGATTTTTGAAATCTACATTAGAGAAGGCACTGAGAAAAATAATGGATCTGGCAATAAAGAGAAATTTGTAAACTGCAGAGTAGTCATTTGGGCTCCTAGTTGTATGTCATTTTATGTGTATATATAGTATTTAATTTAAAGAGTTAATGAAAAGAGGATTTGCAGCATCTTTCTTGAGCACTGCAGGCTCTAGCAATACTTTTTTGACATGCAAAAGCCCTGGATAGATATTTGAAAATTATTACTTGAGCCAATCAGGGACAGAGGAGGAAGAGAAAGAGAGAGAGAGAGAGTCAGGTGGAAATGCAATTTAAATGTGATATTTGTGGGCAATTTTGAGTCTTTTATAAATAAAAGCTCTGCCTATAATTGTGGTTTTCATTAATTCATAGCTTATTCTCCCATTTTCTCTTTATCTCTTGCTGCACGCACACACACACACACACACACACACACACACACACACACACACCAAGGTGCCCAACATTTGTAGCCTCTGCTTTGTTTTAAGTAGACTTATTAATATTAAATTTTATATCACAAAGCAGTTTGCATTCATGAGTCTAGGCATTTGCCTTTTCCTAGATACATAATTCTATATTAATTTGGTAATGATATATAGTTATTAAAAATAAGCACCATTCAGAATGGCTGAATATCTTTAATAGGCACATTGTAAGTAGAGCCAATTTCGGTTGTTTTAGTTTTAAAGACTTTCTTAAATTATATAATTCAGATAAATCCAAAAATATAAAAATAGCAAATAAAAACTTATGAACCCCAAAATACTGTTTTAAAATAAAATATAAATATAGTTGAAATGCCTTCTGTCCCTCTTGCAAATTATATTTCCCTTCCTTCCACTCAGAAGTAAATATCATTCTGAATTAAATGTTTATCATTTCCATGTATATCTTTATACTGTCACTACTCATACATATTCTTAAAATTAAATACTTGGAATAACACTATGTATATTCTTCTCCAAGAAGTTCACTCAGCATTACGTTTGGAAGATCCACCCATAATGATGCAAGTGGCTCTAGTCTCACTCATCCATTTTCATTGCTTTAATGCATTCCACCATATGACTTTTCCACAATTTACTTGTTCCTACCACTAATGATGGTTAGCTACATTATCTCGGATTTTTTCCCTGTTTCAAACAATGAGCTATGAACATTCTCGTACATATCTCTTTGTGTACACACACAATATTATCAGTAAGATACATATGCAGGAATTTCTTGATTGAATGTCTGTGCATTGCCAAGTTTATTGGGCGATAATCAAGTGCTCTAAAATGATTTACAATTTATAATGAGTACTGTGCACAGGGTTGCTTTGCTGCGTAGACCTTGAACTTCAGGCTACACCATTGCATGCGCCTTATTGTGGTTATAATCAGTGTTTTCCTGATTATCAAGTTGCTTATAATTTCATGTATTTACTGGCCAGGGAGATGTCTTCTTGTTTCTCATATCCTTTCCCCATTTCCCAGTGGAGTGCTTGACTGTCTTACTATTGATTCATACAAAACACTGACATATTCTTGATAGTAATCCTTGTCAGTCAGTTCTGTGCCCTATAAACATCTTCATCTAGTCTGTCCACTTGCCTTTTTCTTTTCAGAAAGTCTTTTAATTAACAGAAGTGTTTTTTTCTTGACATAGTGCATTTTGTTTTACTACCTATGTCCTATAAGTTCCAGGCTTTTCTTCCTTGATAAAGAAGTTATTTATGACTCCAAAATAAACAAGAATCTTTCTTTGTTTTTCTCATAAAGTTTAAAAGGTTTTTTTTTTAATTTAGTATGTTATTGAACAGGTAATTTTTGTTGTTGTTCTTTATAATGCTAGAGAAGGATACCATTTCCCCCCTAAGGGTAACTTATAAAAAGTCCATCCTTCCCCACCAATTTGCAGAGCCTACTCTCTGCAAATTAACTACACACACACACACACACACACACACACACACACACACACACACACGCGCGCGCGCGCGCGCGCAGTTCTGGATCAGGATTTTCTATAGATTTCCATTGGCCCATTAATCAGTGTTCTTATCAACACTGCCTTTTCTAATTACTATTATACTTTTAAAATATATTTTTTAAATATATTTTATTGATTTTTTACAGAGAGGAAAGGAGAGGGATAGAGAGTCAGAAACATCGATGAGAGAGAAACATCAATCAGCTGCCTCCTGCACACCTCCCACTGGGGATGTGCCCGCAACCAAGGTACGTGCCCTTGACCGGAATCGAACCCGGGACCCTTCAGTCCGCAGGCCGACGCTCCATCCACTGAGCCAAACCGGTTTCGGCACTATTATACTTTTAAATGTCTTGATGTACTCGTAGGATGTCTCCCCAGTTGTTCTTTTTGACAGCCACCTCAGCTTCTCTTTCCTTTGCTCTTCTAAATGAATGTTAGAATCATCTTCTCAATTTCCATGAAAATACTGCTGAGATTTTTATTAAAATATTGCTTTGAATTTATATACCAATTTGGAGATAATTTACATCTTTAGTATTTTGACTCTTTCTATTACACACACTATCTTTTTCCATTTATTTAGTTCTTCTTTAATGACTTTCAATAAAGTTTTATAATTTTCTCCATGAAAATCTTGCACATATTTTGTTAGATTTATTCCTACTGCTGCATTTTAGTTGCTATGGTAAATATTCTCCTTTTATTTATTTATTTTAAATATGTTTTTATTGATTTTAGAGATAGAGAAAGGGAGAGGGATAGAGAGCTAGAAACATCGGCTGCCTCCTGCACAGCCCCTACTGGGGATCGAGCCCACACCCAGGCATGTGCCCTGACCAGAATCAAACCGGTGACCTCCTGGTTCATAGGTCAGAAACTCAACCACTGAGCCACACCAGCCAGACAACACTCTCCTTTTAAAATTACATTTTCAAAAAAAATTTTTTGCTGGATGTTGTATGTAATAAATCTGATCAAATCTCTGATTATTTTCAAGAAGTAACTTGTAAATTCTCTTTGGGTGCCTAATACCCTCAAGTATATAGAGTATTGTTTCTTCCTTCTCAATCTTTGTTTTACTTCATTTTCTGGCTTCCTGGGCTAGCCAATATAATGCAAAACAGGATATGTTCTTCTCATGTTTCAAAGGGAATGCTTCTAATGTTTCACCACTATGCAGGAGATTCAGTGGATTAAGGAAATTTTCCTCTATTTCTACTTTTCTAATACGTTCTATCATAAAAGAACATTGAACTGAATTGACTTCTTTTCCTTTAGATAACTGTGATCTTTCTTCATTAACCTGTTAATGTGATGCATTTTATTGATGGTATTTCCAACAGTATATTATCCCTGCATTCCTGGAATAAAACCTTTATGAGCATGATGCATTTTTTTAGACATTTTGGATTTTGGTTGTTAATTGGCTGGTTTAGGATTTTTTGCTTCTAAGTAGATTCAATAGCATGGCTTGTAATTTTCAGTTACCAGTTTATCTGACTTCGATGAAATTGTTTTATTTTAAAAGTTAGCAGTCTTTTTTTTTTCTTCCATTCTCTGAAACAGTCTGTATATGGCAATACTAGAGTTATCGGCTACTTGAATATTTTATAGAACCTGCCTGTAACCAATTTGCTTAGTAGGCATATGTGTGTTGGGGGGTGAGGGGAAACAGTTGGTAGAGTTAATTAGTGGTAGATTTTTTTATATTGTTTCAATTTATTAAATAGAGATATTTTCATGTTTTCTATTTCTTTTTTTTTTTTTTTTTTAGATTTTACTGATTTCAGAGAGAGAAAAGGAGAGGGAGAAAGAGATAGAAACATCTGTGATGAGAGAGACTCATTGGTCAGCTGCCTCCTACAATCCCCCACTGGGGATTGAGCCTGCAACCCCTGGCATGTGTCCTGAGCAGGAATTAAAACATGATTTCTTTTTCATTGTAGTTGATTTCTAATTTTATGTCATTGTGATCTGAGAAGATGCTTAATATGATTTCTATCCTCTTGAATTTGAAGAGACTTTGCCTGTGTCCTAATATGTGGTCTATCTTTGAAAATGTCCCATGTGCACTTGACAAGAATGTATATTCTGTAGCTTTGGGGTAAAATGTTCTGAAGATGTCAATTAAGTCCATCTGATCTAGTGAGTCATTTTGGATCGCTGTTTCTTTGCTGATTTTTTGTTTAGAGGATTTATCCAGTGGTGTCAGTGGGATATTAAAGTCCCCTAATATGATTGTATTGCTATCAATCTCACCCTTGATATCTTCCAGAAGTTGTTTTATGTATTTGGGTGTTCCTGTATTGGGTGTATATATGTTTATCAGAGTTATATCCTCTTGTTGGATTGCTCCCTTTAGTATTATGAAGTGGCCTTCCTTATCTCTTATTATGGCCTTTACTTTGAGGTCTATTTTGTCAGATATAAGTATTGCAACCCCAGCTCTTTTCTCATTTCCATTTGCCTGAAAAAAAAATCAAACACTTGGAAGGTAAATATCATACTATTAAACAATGATTGGGTTACTAAAGAGATCAAAGAAGAAATAGAAAGCATCCTAGAAACACATGACAATGACAACACAACAATCCAAAACCTATGGGACACAATAAAAGCAGTCTTGAGAGGGAAGTTAATAGCTCTCTACAGGCCTACCTCAAAAAAAAACAAGAAAAAATGGTAATAAATTATCTAACCTTTCAAATTAAAGAATCAGAAAGAGAGCAACAAGAAAAGCCCACAGTAATCAGAAAGAAGGAGGTAATAAAGATCAGAACAGAAATAAATCACATAGAGACCAAAAAAAAAAAAAATACAAAAGATCCATGAAACCAAGAGCTGGTTCTTTGAAAGGATAAACAAGATTGATGAACCTCTAGCCAGGCTCACCAAGAAACAAAGAGAGAGGACCCATATAAACAAAATCAGAAATGAAAAAGGTAAAGTAACAACTGACCCCACAGATATACAAAGGCTTGTAAAAAAGTACTACGAACAACTCTACTCCAAAAAAATGGACAACCTCTACGAAATGGACACATTCCTAGAAAAATACAACTTTCCTAGAAGAATCAAAAAACCTGAATAGGCTGATAACTACTGATGAAATTGAAACAGTAATCAAAAAGCTTCCAGCAAACAAAAGCCCTGGACCGGATGGCTTCACAGGGGAGTTTTACCGAACATTCAAAGAATAACTAAAACCAATCCTCCACAGACTATTCCAAAAAATTCAAGAGGAAGGCACACTTCCAAGCTTTTTCTATGAAGCCAGCATTACCTTAATCCCAAAACCAGATTAAAAACACCACAAAGAAAGAGAATTACAGGCCAATATTCCTGAGAAACATAGATGCTAAAATCCTCAACAAAATTTTAGCAAATCGAATCCAGCAGTACATTAGAAAGATCATACACCATGACCAAGTGGTATATATTCCAGGGATGCAAGGCTGGTCCAATATCCGCAAATCAATAAATGTGATACATCACATAAACAAATTGAGAGTCAAAAATCACATAATCACATCAATTGATGCAGAAAAGGCATTTGACAAAGTCCAACACCCTTTTCTGATAAAAACGCTCAGCAAAGCGGGAATAGAAGGATCATACCTCAACATAATAAAAGCCATATGTGATAAACCTCAAACAGCCAACATCATACTCAATGGGCAAAAACTAAAACCATTTCCCCTAAGAACAGGAACAAGACAGAGATGCCCACTCTCACCACTCCTGCTCAACATAGTACTGGAAGTACTAGCCATTGGGATCATACAAGAAGAAGAAATAAAAGGCATCCAAATAGGAAAGGAAGAAGCAAAACTGTCATTATTTGCAGATGACATGATACTGTACATAGAAAACACTAAAGACCCCATCAAAAATTATTAGACTTAATAAATGAATTCGGCAATGTAGCAGGATACAAAATTAACGCCAAGATATCTATGGCATTTTAATACACCAATAGTGAACTTATAGAAAGAGAGATTTAAAAAACAATCCCATTTACCATTGCACACAAAAAATTAAGATACCTAGGAATAAACTTAACTAAGGAGGTAAAAGACCTCTACTCAGAAAACCACAGGATGTTGAAAAAATAGAGGAAGGCATAAACAGATGGAAGAACATACTGTGTTCATGGATTGGTAGAATCAACATCATCAAAATGTCCATACTAACCAAAGCAATCTATAGATTCAGTGCATTCTCCATTAAAATACCAACAGCATATTTCACAGACCTAGAATGAACGCTCCAAAAATTCATCTGGGATTAAACAAAAAGACCCCGAATAGCTGCAGCAATCCTGAGAAAGAAGAACAAAGTAGGAGGGATCTCAATACCAGATATCAAGCTGTATTACAAAGCCACTGTTCTCAAAACTTCCTGGTACTGGCACAAGAACAGACATATAGATCAATGGAATAGAATAGAGAACCCAGAAATCGACCCAAACCACTATGCTCAATTAATATTTGACAAAGGACACAAGAGCATACAATAGAGTCAAGACAGTCTCTTCAATAAATGGTGTTGGGAAAATTGGACAGATACATGCAAAAAAATGAAACTAGACCACCAACTTATACCATGCACAAAAATAAACTCAAAATGGATAAAGGACATAAACATAAGACGGGAAACAATAAAAATACTAGAGGAATCCACAGGCAGCAAAATCTCAGACATATGCCAAAGCAATATCCTCACCGATACAGCTCCTAGGGCAATGGAAACTAAAGAGAAAATAAACAAATGGGACTACAACAAAATAAAAAGCTCTGCACAGCAAAAGAAACCATCAACAAAACAACAAAAAAGCCCACATCATGGGAGAACATATTTGCCAATGTTGTATTTGACAAGGGTTTAATCTCCAACATTTACAGGGAACTCATACAACTTAACAAAAGAAAGATAAACAATCCAATCAAGAAATTGGGCAACAGACCTAAATAGATACTTTTCGAAAGCGGACATAAGGAAGGCCAAGAGGCATATGAAAACATGCTCAAAGTCACTAATCAGCTGAGAGATGCAAATCAAAACAACAATGAGGTACCATCTCACACCTGTCAGAATGGCTATCATCAACAAATCAACAAATGACAAGTGCTGGCGAGGATGTGGAGAAAAAGGAACCCTTGTGCACTGCTGGTGGGAATGCAGACTGGTGCAGCCACTGTGGAGAACAGTATGGAGTTTCCTCAATAAATTAAAAATGGAACTCTCATTTGACCCAGTGATCCCACTTCTAGGAATATATCCCAAGAAACTAGAAACACCAATCGAAAAGGATATATGCACCCCTATGTTCATAGCAGCACAATTTACCATAGCTAAGATTTGGAAACAGCCTAAGTGCCCATCGGCAGATGAGTGGATTAAAAAACTATGGTATATCTACACAATGGGATACTATGCTGCTGTAAAAAGGAAGGAACTCCTACCATTTGCAACAGCATGGATGCAGCTGGAGAGCATTATGCTAAGCGAAATAAGCCAGTCAGAGAAAGATAAATATCACATCATCTCACTCATTTGTAGATTATAATGAACAACGTAAACTGATGAACAAAAACAGATCCAGAGACAGAGAAGCATTGATCAGATGCTCAAACCTCAGAGGGAAGGTAGGGGAGGGTGGGGGTAAGGGTGAGAGGTCAACCAAAGGACTTGTATGCATGCATATAAACATAACCAATGGATGCAAACACCAGGGGATGAAGGCACAAACGTGATTTGGTGGGGGGGGGGGGGCAATGGGGGATAAGGACACATACGTAATACCTTAATCAATAAAGAAAGACAGGAAAAAAATGATCTCTTGGTTTGTGGTCCAGCAATCAACCAATGAGCCACACCAGCTGGGCTCCTGTTTTCTACTGCTTAAGTCAGATTTTGACAAGTTATATTTTCCTAATAAATTGTGCCTTTCACTCAAGTTTTAAAAAGTATTGGCAATGAGATGACCATATTGTTAAATGTTTGCTTTGTGTGTGATTGTGTCATCTTGGTTACTTATTTATTTGCCCCTTCTCTGCCAGTATTGCTTCTTTATATTTACTTTGGATTTAATCTCTTGTTCTCTTCCTAATTTCTTAAATTAGGACACTAAACTCATATTTTCAGCCTTTTCTTGCCAAAAAAAAATTTTCTGAGCATTGTTTTAGCCATATCCCATGATTTGATAAAGAGTTTTTATTTATATTGTCTAATTTCCATTATTTCTTCTTTGAATCATATAGAAGTGTGTTATTTCTAAGCATAAAAATCTGTTCTCCTATAAGTTTATTTTGTTTAACTAACCAGATGCTTGTCAAGAATTTAGCGCTTTGTGGTCACTGGCTTTATTCAAGAAACTTGATCCAAATGTCACTTAATTTGATCCCACACCCTTGACTCCTTCTTCAATGCAGCAACCAAAACCCAGCCATCTTGGATTTGGCAATACCCAGGAGACAGTCTACATACTAGGGACAGCAGATTACTTTGGTTTTCTTTCTTTACTTTAACCCTTTACTTTCTTACACACTAAGTTAAACATTTTTACAGGTTTTGTAGGGGGAAGTTTCAGACTAGTCACACGCATTTCCAGAAACAGAAGCCTGAGCATGGGTGTTCACTTCCATGTTGTGGTTTGGGGAGAGTGCAAGGGCATGAATTTTTCCCAGTACCAGCTCTTTTTGCTTTGTAAGTAGACTTCTTGGGGGGATATTATTTATCAATGGCATATTCATGCAGGCAACTATATCTATTTTTGTGTAGATTACAGATGACCCTGATTCTCTTGGCTATTGAATAGATCTGTCATTATATCTATAAAGCATCTGGGACCTGGACAGTCCTCTCAGTGTCATAAAAAGTCATGTTTAGATGTCAAAAACTTACTTATTCATGACATGCCTCATTAGACAGAGTTAAAATTACCTATAAAATCTACATATGAATGAACTCAGTAAAGTTGCAGAATACAAAATCAATATAAAAATATCTGTTGTGTTTCTATACACTAATAACAAACTATCAGAAAGTGAAATTAAAAAAATTACCCCATCAAAAATAATAAAACACATGAATAAATGCAACCAAAGAGGTGAAAACCTGTACATTGGAAACAATAAGACATTAATGAAAGATATTCAAGACACAAATAAAAAGGTATTCTGTGCACATGAATTAGAAGCATCAATATTGTTAAAATGTCCATAATACCCCCAAAATTCTACAGATAACGGTGTAATTCCTACCATTCTGATGGCATGTTTAACAGAAATAGAAAAAAAATCCTTTAAAAAAATCCTAAAACTTATATGGAACAAGGAAAAAAAAAAACCTGAACATCCAAAGTTTGAGAAAGAAGAACAAAGGTGAAGGCATCACATTCACTGATTTCAAACAATAATACAAAGCTAGAGTAATAGAACCAGCATGATATTGGCATAAACACAGACTTATAGATCTATGGTACAGAATAGAGAGCCCAGAATGAACCCACACCCCTATATGGTCAATTCATTTATGACCAAGGAGCCAAAATTTATAGTAGGCAAAAGACAGTTTCTTCAAAAATGGTGTTGGAAAAACTGGACAGCCACATGCAAAAGAATGAAAATGAACTACTGTCTTACACCGTGCACAAAAATCAACATAAAATGGATTAAAGGCTTTAAATATACAATCTAAAACCATAGAACTCCTAGAAGAAAACATAAGCTGGAAGCTCCTTGACATCAGGTTTAGTGAAGATTTTTTGGATCTGACTGACAACAAAAGCGAAAATGTACAAGTGGGACTAGATGAAACTGAAAAGCATCTGTCCAGCCCTGGCAGGTTTGGCTCAGTGGATAGAGTGTTGGCCTGCGGACCAAAGGATCCGGGGTTCAATTCTGGTCAAGGGCTCGTACCTAGGTTGCAGGCTCCTCCCTGGCCTGAGCCCTGGTTGAGGCTCGTGCAGGAGGCAACCAGTCGATGTGTTTCTCTCACATCGATGTTTCTCTCTCTCTCCCTCTCTTCCACTCTCCCTAAAAATCAATGGAAAAAATATACTCGGGTGAGGATTAACAAAAAACATAAAAAGCATCTGTCCAGCAAACTAAACCTTTAATAAAATGAAAAGGTAACCTAATGATTGGGAAAAAATGTCAGCAAATAATAAAATGTTAGCAAATGATAAAAAAATTAATATGCAAAACATAAAAATAAGAATACAACTCAATAGCAAAAATAAAAAAACAACAATTCAATTAAAAAATGAACAGAGGATCTGAATAGACATTACTCCAAAGAAACATACAGGTACATAAAAAGACACCTAACATCACTAATCATCAGGGAAGTGAAAATCACAGTGACACTTGTTAGAGTGGCTATCATCAAAAAGATAAGAAATTTGATGAAGATGTGGAGAAAAGGGAACTCTTGTATACTGTTGGTGGGAGTGTAAATTGGTGCAACTACTATGGAAATCAATAGGAAGTTTTCAACAATCCCAATTATGGTTATTTATACAAATGGAACAAAAACACCAATTCAAAAAGATGTGCTCTAGCCAGTTTGGCTCAGTGGATAGAGCGTCAGCCTGGGGACTGAAGGATCCCAGGTTCAATTTTGGCCAAGGGCACATGCCCGGGTTGCAGGCTCGATCCCCAGTGGGGGGCGTGAGGGAGGCAGCTGATCAATGATTCTCTCTCATCATTGATGTTTCTATCTCTCTCTCCCTCTCTCTTCCTCTCTGAAATCAATAAAGAAATATTTTTTTAAAAAAAAATATGTGTGCACTCCCATATTCTCAATAGCCAAAACATGAAAGCAACCTAAGTGTACATCAATGGATGAATGGATAAAGAAAAAGTTGAGATAAATAGAGATAGAGGAGATAGAGATACAGATATATTTCAGTCATAATGGACATCTTGCCAAAGATAGACCTTGAGGCCATTATTTCATTATTTGTTTTATTATTAACATTTCATTATTCATAAACAAGGTAAGTTAGAGAAAGAGAAATTCCATATGGCTCACTTTAAAAAAAGAAAGAAAGAAAGAAACTCATAGAGAACAGATTGGTGGTTGCCAGAGGCAGGAGGGGAAGGGGTGGGTGAAATAAATAAAGGTGGTCAAAAGGAACAGGCATCCAATTATAAAATAAATAAGTCCTGGATATGTAATGGACAGCACAAGGACCATAGTCAATAATACTCTATTGTATATTTGAAAGTTGCTAAGGAAATGCATCTTAAAAGTTCTCATCACTCACACACACACACACACACACACACACACACACACACACAAAACCAGTTGTAACTATGTGTGGTGATGGTTATTAACTAGACTCACTATGGTGATCATTTCTCAATACATAGAAATATTGCATCATTATAATAAATACCTGGAACTAATATAATGTTATATGTCAATTATGTCACAATACAAAATTAAAACAAAAGAATTCCAGTAAAAATAGAAAGCATACATATGAGGAAACATAAAAATAAATAATTGAGAAAGATTAGGAAAAGAAATACAGAAAGAATTGGGTATAAGAAGAATGAGTGCGGGGATAAAATTAGCATGCCAAAACAGCACTGTACTGTGCTGTATGGGTACAAGAGGTGAGCCAAATTTGCTACTGCAACAGGAGGAAAAACAAGAAGGAACACATTATCTATCACAAGAATCGAAATGTCCCCAGGATTAAAACAGATCAGTTGTCAAGGTATTGAATCGAATATGATATTATAATATGCAAAGTCACATCTAGCCCTGGGTAAATTCTCACACGCTATTACATAAGCTGAAATATCCGCCTGCGGCAAAAACAAAGAACACCTAACCAGCAGCTATTGAGGGATATAAAGAAATAACAACTGAGGAATACTACAGAATTTTCTCTCTGTTCTC
The DNA here is from genome assembly GCF_963455305.1 of Plecotus auritus. Classification (NCBI taxonomy): domain Eukaryota; kingdom Metazoa; phylum Chordata; class Mammalia; order Chiroptera; family Vespertilionidae; genus Plecotus; species Plecotus auritus. Next base: position 89,273,974 of record NC_137770.1, read on the forward strand.
CAGGGAAATAATGAAGGCATATCTTTTGTAAAAAATTTGGATATGATTTTTGGTAGTGGACTCATTAGGTAATCTTAAAAAGTCCCATGTCTTCCTATGATATTAATGGACTAATTCATATCAAATATTTACAGGTCACATTACAAAAGTATAATTAGTTTTGTTTTATAGTTTTGTTACATAGTAACAACCATATAATAAAAATTATAATGAATCTTTAGTCATTGAGATGTTGGAATATTATACAAAGATTATGTTATATTCTGAGACATATAAATAGATCAAAATAAGTACTGAGTAACTTACATTTTACATTATAGGTGTAATTGGGGGACAGATTAAGTAGGTTGGTGCCTCTGAGAGATGAAAACAATAATAATTTTTAAATATTTAAAAAATTAGAGAGCGTTTTCCAAAAAGCATAACATACTATATAAATCTATATGTAGATCAAGAGATATAGAAGTAAACTCATTCTAGGAGGCTGAGCCAGACAATAAGGTGGCGTTGAGGTACCTAAGGTAAGGTAAACTTAACCCTTCAGTATACTTCCCGAAGGGTCAAATTTTCAATACATTTGTAAGAAAAATCAAAAGGCAAAGGGGAGAGGGATACATAGAAATATATGGCATACTAAAAATTACACGTGTAAAGATAGTCATGAGAATAAAAGAGCTTCATGTTGGTAACAGTAATAAGACTTACCTTAATTGAGATGGGGAGAATCAGTTGAGAATATTGCTTGGAGAAAAATACAAGGATGAAAGGCCTTGATTTTGGATACAGTAATGAGTTGAATCAGGACAGTGATACAATTACAATAGTCCTTAACTGCTAAGTAAGAGAGTTTTACTAATTACATTTTGAAAGCATTTTGGCGTCTAGAAACCAGGTAGCTTCTATACTAATCAGGTAATCATCAAAGCTCAATTTAAAATAATTTCTATGAAAGAGGAAGAGGAAAGAAGGAGGTTCATCTGTTTGACATTAAAAACAAAAACAAAGAATTTGCTTAAGGGTAAGAATTAGAGATACATTTGGAAAAAGAAGGGAAAAAAATAATAATGCTGCCCATGTTTCTACTACAGGGAGAACTGTGAGGTTGTTGGTACAAATGACAATAAAGTGGGGAGTTCTGGCTGGAGGAAGCAATGTTAAATCTGAGCTTGCGATTTCCAGCTAGCTCATATCTACTGCAACAATGTTCAGAAAACACAAATGAATTTAATTTTTTAACCTGGGAAAAGGATAGCAATTTTAAAAATTAAACAAAGGAATTTGCCGCCATCTCGTGGCAGAATTGGAAATTACAATGTTTTAGTATTTCTAGATTCTCCAAGATTTAGTATATTCCTCTGCAATTTTTTTAAAAGATTCACACAAAGCCATTTTACTTATTTTACAAATACATATATGTTTTCTACATATAGTAAATTTAAATTGCAACCTCACTAGTAGTCAAGTAAAGAAAAGATTTAGGGAACACCTATTCCAGAGTATGAATTTTTTTAAATGTTTACATAAAAATTCATAAACCAAATAAAACTTCATTTTAATGACACACTTCTTTGTCATCAACTTCATCACTTCAGGCACTGAAAAAAACAGGACAGGAAGCTTTTGGGATATAAGAGATTATGCTTTGAAATTTTGCATAATGGTCATGGAAGCTCTGGCCTCTAGCTTTACCTTAGGAGTCTGAGTCCCTGAAGAAGAGATGCCTTTGTGAGAATCAATCACGTCTCCACAATGTCTAATAAGACTGGTCCTCTTGCATCTAGCCTCATGCATGGCAATTCTTCTAAAAGAATATAAATCTAATTCTAACAACTTGAAGAAAATTGTTAATCAACAGGTAAAGTGTTAAAACAGGCATTTTAACTAAAATGATAAAACAGTAGATATACAACAGAAAAATAAGGCATTTCTTCAGGATATGAATATTCAAAAAAAAAGAAAGGGAGTTACCGAGCCTCTTTTCTGAAATATTTGAGTAAAGATGTTGTATTAGTCAGGGCTCCCCAGAGAAAGAACCAATAGGGGGAGAATGAGAGACAAGAGAGAGAGACAGAGAGAGAGAGAGAGAGAGAGAGAGAGAGAGAGAGAGAGAGAGATTTGATATGCAGAAGAGGCTCATGCAGTATAAATGATGGAAACCTATGTCCTATGATCTGCCATCCACACGCTGAGGCCCAGAGAAGCCCATGGTGTAGCTTCAGTTCAAGCCTGAAGGCCTGAGAACCTGGAGCCAATAGTATAAACCTGGGTCCAAGTTCAGGAAAAAGACTGCTGTCCTGCTCAGTAGTCAGGCAGACTGAACAAATTCTCTCCTCCTATTCAAGTCTATTCTATTCAAGTCTCAAACTGGATGATGCTCGCCCACACTGGGCAGTCTGCTTCGGCCAGTGTACCAATCCAAATGCTAAACACATCCTCACAGACACTCCCAGAAATAATTTTAGCCAAATATCTGGACACCCCATGATCCAGTCAAGTTAACACATAAAATTTACTATCACATATATCTCACAATTCAGTGTTGTGTTTTTTTTTTCATTTTAGAAAGATAATACTATATACTAGTATTAAATAACACCTTCAATGAATATTACATATTAATATTTCTGAAGCAAAATGTATGCATGTTCCCACCAGGTGGGATTTTTTTAAAGGTTATAAACATTATAAATAGCCTCATGTTCATTTTTTTTTAAGTTTCTTAGGTTTAGGATTGTTGGTAAGGATTGCAGACCAGTAGTCAAAAGCCACATTTACAATACTATGTCTTCTATCTACATGGAGAAGAATGACAATTTGAAGAGGTTTTTTTTTTGTTTTGTTTTGTTTTGTTTTTTTGGAGAAGTGGGAGAAATGGTAGAAATACTTCCTAAGCCAGAATCTAACGAGAGGAGTTTCCACAGGAGCTCTCGGCAGATTGACATACACCCCTTTCCTTAGGAGAGTCTGTGACCGTGCCTAGCCCCTGCCTGGAAAATCCAAACAGGGAGAGACAACATGTGGAAGAGGAAGTTATGTGGAGAGGCATCTCTTCAGGATTTTTCCATTTTAATGAATCATTCCATACAAACCCCAAATTCACAATATGGCAGCCCACTCTGGAGATGCCGGAAGCAGGGGGAGCCAGGCACTGGGCAAAGAGAGCGGCAGGTGCCGAGGCTCTGAGGCGAGGGAGAACGTTTGACTAGCAGTGTGTCTTCTACGGACACGTGGTCTGGTATGGACTTTGGAGCCAGAGTTCCTGGCCTTAGTTCGGGCTGTGACTCTGAGCGACATATTTGCATCATCAGAATACTAGTGTTTTGTTGATGAAATAGGGGTAAGTGTGCTTATTTGACAGTATTATGTTTAAAGTAAAAAATAATAAGGTAGCAAAATATTATCTTAGATACGTTATTTTCCCCATATTATTTTCTTTTTCCCACTTTTTTATATATGAACTAGAGGCCCGATGCACGAAGATTTGTGCAAGAATGGGCCTTCCTTCCCCTGGATGCTGGCACCGCCTTCTCTCTGGCCAGAGCCGCCTTTCCGCCTTCCCACGCTGCCCAGAGGCCTGGAGCGGCTGGGGTGGTGTGGAACGCCCCACCCCTGGCCACTCAGCGCCTGTGTATGCAAATTAACCCACCATATTTGTTGGGTTAATTTGCCTACTCACTCCTGATTGGCTGGTGGGAATTGCGAAGATATGGTCAATTAGCATGATACTCTTTTATTAGTGTATATCTTTCCCCAGGAGGTAAAAGGTTTCATCATTGTTTTAGGGAGAAGAATGATTGCTACAGTGAAAGTGGGGGAAAGGATCAAGATAAAATCAATGTTTAATTTGGTTTTTTTTTTTGTTTTTTTTTTGAAGTCTAGAACAGGCTTTTTAGAATAAAGAATCGGGGGGGAGAAAAAGGAAGAAGAAGTGGAGAAAGAAAAGGAAGAGGAGGACATGGAGAGCTCTCACAGTCAAAGTAATAATTTTGGAGACACTAGAAGAACTAGATCACTCCACCCATACCTCCTCAGTGAAATACAGGTGAGTCACCTGAACTTATGGGGGAAGGTTAGAGGAAGTTAATGGATGGTCTGTGACTTTAGACCAGTTAACTGCCACACATCCAAAATGGAAACATCCCCTCACACCACAATATTTTGAATTTAATTTAAAAAATCAATTTGCAATGAATATTATAAAAATAAATATATTACAATTTGGGTGTTCTTGAATATTTTCAGTTGAAAATTCTCACGAAAAAATGATTTTAAAGTTGGTCAGGCCTGCCACTTAGGGAAAACTTTTTTTTTTTTTTTTATAGACAGGCGTGGCCTGTGAGGAAGGTCCACGGCTTGTATCTACAGACACTTATGGCGTACAGTGTGTTAATGGAATCACAGGTGGGAGCCGTGAAACTGAATCTGAGGATCAGGTGGAATGGGGGGCTTCCAGGGGCCTAGCCCTGGGAGCCTAGTGGAGGCCAAGCTAACACCAGGGGGCGCTGTTTACCCAGACAGAGAAACTGTACAAGCTGCTCCTCTCCTCACTGAGGAGTGTGGGCCTCCACTCAAGAGATGTCTCCTGGAGACTTGGCTAAGCTCCATGCAGACTGCCTCTGGTTCATATGCACTCTCCTTTGAAGGTCCAGAACATTCCAAGATTCCCAAAAGATAGAGGAGGTCCTCAATACCCGGAAGAGTGGGTGTGTTATAGAAGAGAAAACCCCAGCACTGAGCAGGACTTGGGTATACTGAACAGTGGGAAATTCTCTTCCACTGTAGCAACCATCATCGTCATCATCATCACAGCCAACATTGAGCACTGACCATGTGATCAGGCAGTGCACTACCGAACATATCAGTGCGCTGCATCAGTTAACCAGGATCGTAAGCTCCACACTACACCACTCTTAACAACTACACTCTACTCCCTCCCAGATAAAATGAAATTGTACATGTGGAGTATTTAACCCCGGGCCTGGTATACACATTGCTTGTTTATAATTATGACTTGGATGTCATAGGAGGTGAGGGGGAGAAATAGGGAAGAAATTGGTAATCTCCTGTAATATAAAATGAGTAAAGACTGTACCCAGAACTTTTAAGGTTTAGATATCAAAGTTCAGAGACATTTATTTCATTTCTCAGATGATGCATTTTTTTAAAATTCACAAAGAGTTCAGTCTTCTCCCTTCATGCCTGAACATAAGCAGGTAGAAAAGGAATCTAAAGTTTCTCCTCTTGCTCAATGGTCCTTGTTTTTTAATCTCTAGTTGGGAAAAAAACAACAACAAAAACAAAAGAAAAACAATAAATGACTGCTGAGGCATAATGTTCTCATCCAATTTACTTCCTCTGTCTTCAAGGTCTCTTGGGACATCGCTGAAGCTGTACACTTAAAACCTGCACCCCAATTAATTCAATAAAAAAATAATAAAAATAAAATAAATGAAAATTGAGCTTAAATCTGAAGCAAAATCTTTCCTCATGAGGGAACAGCATATATTCACTACCTACTGTGTTAATCTCATTCAAATCATTTCAAAGCTCTCTTCTCCTTCCCCCCGTCTTTATGAATTTGTTTAAAATTAAAGCTGATCCACATATATATCCTATGTAATAAAAGCCTAATATGCTAAGTGTCCGGTTGTCCAGTTGTCTGTTCAACCAATCAAAGCGTAATATGCTAATTATATGCTAAGGCTACTCAACTGCTCGCTATGACGTGCACTGACCACCAGGGGGCAAATGCTCCAACCGGTAGGTTAGCTTGCTGCTGGGTCTGGCTGATAAGAACTGAGCAAGACGAGCCGGACATGCCCTGGAGCCCTGCCACAGTTCCTCCCCAGCTGGCCAACCTCTTGCATCCCTCCCCGGCTCTGGTCATGCACCGGTGGGGTCCCTCGGCCTGGCCTGCACCTTCTCACAATCCAGGACCCCTTGGGGGATGTCAGAGAGCTGGTTTCGTCCTGATCCTGCAGGCCAGGCTGAGGGACCCCACTGGTGCATGAATTCATGCACCAGGCCTCTAATATATATATATATATATTACAGTGAACTTAAGAAGCTTCTTTCCAAAGTACCTAGCAGGGCAGAATATCAAATCCTGAAGGTAGCTAAGAAAATACCAAAATATTAATATCAACAATCACCATCAACAGATCAAAAATCAGATGTGAGGACAGGTCATCAGCCTGAACATATAGGAATTAGAGTATTAGGAAAGGAGTTAGCACACTCTGGCTAGCAACAGGAATAAATAAAACATTGGAAAGATAAATTGTTTGACTAAATTTCAACCTTTCTGAAATTTGTGTATGTATGTGTATTTATGTGTGTGTGTGTGCATGTGTGTGTGTTGTTTTGTTTTTTAATTTTTTTATTGATTTCAGAGAGGGAGGGAGAGGGAGAGAGAGAAAGAAACATCAATGAGGAGAGAGAATCACTGATCGGCTGTCTCCTGCATGCCCCACACTGGGGATTGAGCCCACAACCCAAGCATGTGCCCTGACCAGGAATCAAATCTCAACCTGGTTCATAGGTTGGCGCTCAACCACTGAGTCACACTGGCCATACTGTGTGTGTGGTTGTTATTTTTATTCCAACTATTTCTTGTGTTTGGCATAGCCTTAAAGAATGTTCTCATTAACTTCTATGACTTATCTTGACATACAATTGTTAAACTACAGTTATTTCCTCGAATTTAATGTTTTTTGCATCTACACATGAAGTTGCATCCAGAACCCTAGAGCAAACTGGAAAAAAAAAAAGAAAAAGAAAAAAATAGCTATGACCTATGTAAAACAAAGTGGAATTTTTCCAACAAATGTATGCTTGCAAAAAAACAAAAATCTTCTTATGTAAATGTTATATGTGGCAATGGGTCATTATGGTTCAATTGTGGTATTTATTAGTTCCTTTAAGGTATTGTTAACTTTTCTATTTTTAAAGTCCCTATATAGTTGTAGACTGCAAGATGGTTTTATGTGATAATTTGTAAATGCAATAAAATGCTATTTTGAAAGCATCATGGCCCCCTGCCTGTTACTGCCCCCAAAGGACCTAAATAAACTTCATCAATGAGCATTTCTTCCAACTGCTATTTACTAAATGAGAAACTTGAGCTAAAAAGGAAACTCTAATAAAGCCAAATTTAAAATTGCTGTGCTTTATTGTATGCAAACATCACATTTAAATTAATAGCATCGATCTCTATCTCTTAGGACATATAGTACAATTTTTAAAATTACAGATAGCGTACATTTATTTCTGCCTTTCTTTTCCTGATTCAGACACATTGTTACTGGAAATTCCTAAATTGTGACACTCCAGTTTTTCTACTCCATCTACGAATTTAAAAATTAACATGGATTTACATCTTTAAAGAACCATCAAGAAAATAAATAGGTTATCACCTATTTATTATCTTTACTTCATGAGCCAATAATACCCTTGATGCTTTTCTTTTCTAAAGAAGTTCTGATTATGAAAAGGAAAACATGTGAAATGTGTTTCACCTATGTTAAAAAGTATCTTGGCTTCTGTAAGCTTTATAGGCAAGAGAAATATTGCATATAAATGATAGCGCACCCTATGTTTTCTCTGGTTATGCCTAAATCCTTTGTTGATTATAGGCCATGTAACTTCAGGCAGACAAAAGAAAAATAATCTCCACCATGTTGAATGCCAGTCTGGGTGTTTATGAGTGCCTCCTGCTGTGCTAAATGACTCAAACATCTGTCAGGTGTGCTGCAATACAGCCACAGGAAACTATCAGTACAGGTTGTGCAGCTGGCCAAATGCTTTGTCTAAGACCTTGTCAATCCTGCTGACAGATGAGTTCAGGATTCTAATGAGTAAGGTTCTAAATATGTTTCTCTTTTGCCAGATTTCCGAATCACATCAGGAGGCACAAAGCTCAAGCAACTGGAAGAAATAAAATCATTTTTAAAGGACAGTACTTCTCCTGACTCTATAAATGTGTGGTGTTAAAGCTATCCTGGTGAGGTGGTCTCCTACCTCTTTGTAATCCTCTTTTTGTAAGCTTCATTTAACAGACTAATTTTTGTTTTCTCAAAACAAATCAATTCCAAATAATTTGCAAAGGCTACTATGCTTCTGAAGAGCATTAGTTACTGGTAGCCTTGCATTTGCATAGGATAATGTCTACAATCAGTGGGTTTAGTGAGTTATATTTTAAGCTGTGCTAACAGTGACTCAATCAGATGAAATTGTTTTGGTGGGATGGTATACATGGTATATGTGTTCCATTTATAGAACTTATAAGCAATAAATCCAACACTTTTCTCATGACCTTTCATATCCTAATATAAAAACTGAGTAGTTTTTTAATTGACTTTGGGAAGAACATATTGCCTATTATATATATACTTTTTGCTTAAAAATGTATAATATTTATATTATATTCTACATAAAGATATAATCCTGTCCTTAATAATGTCCTAAAGGAGTTTTATATTTTGTAAAATGACAAAATTTACTGTTTTCAAATTCTACATAACACCTAACACAAATTCTAGTGAATTTTATCCCAAATAAGACAAAAATGCACCTTTCATAGGGAAATTGTGAGATGCAATAAAAATGATAAGCTATCCGATAGAACTTATAATTCAAACTCTTGTCTATTAAAGTGTAACACAGCTTAATATAAAATTGGAAAACTCACTAGGACTATTATTTATTTCCAAGAAGACAACTATCATTTTAGATAATACTCTCAAAACTATAGAACCTTTATAATTAATCCAACACAGTTTTGAGGCTAATGATTTAGCAGTATATCAAAAATAAAAATTGTGGGTAGTTAGTATAGAGATTATTTATTAACCATAAAAGGGGGTTTCTGGGTCATTTATTCACCCATTCATTTATTTATTCACTAGAGGCCCAGTGCATGAAATTCATGCCCGGGGTCATCCCTCAGCCCGACCTGCATCCTCTCCAATCCGAGAACCCACAGAGGATGTCCTACTGACAGCTTAGGCCCACTCCCCATGGTTCTCTGCTCTCTGCGGGGCCTGCCTGTTCCACACCGCCGTGATGGGCAAGCAGGCCCTGCTGGGTGCTGCCTGCGGGCCGCGTTTGCCTGCTCCCGGGTCACTGCGGCAAAAGCCAAGCGGGTCCTGCTGTCTGCTGTCAAGCTGCACGGCCGGATCCGCCTCGGGGCGGTTCTGGCTGCACCACCCACCCTGGAGTCGCCAGTCCAGCCCTGCCTGGCTACCCAGGCCCTGCCTCCCTCTCCAGCCCTTGAAGCAGCCTCAGCGGCTGCTGACCAGGCCCTCCCCCAGCAAAGGTGCACTGAGGACTGCCACCCCGCCCCCGACACTGCATGTGCAACCTGCTCCTGTCCGGTCGACCTGTTACGGCTTCCCAGTTAATTAGCATATTTCTCTATTTTATATATATATATATATATATATATCATAAACACTATAGAAAGAGTAATGAATGCATAGATCTTTCCTCTTTCCATTTTAAAAATTTTAAATCCCTGATTTCACCATGTTGCTGACTGGGTCAATTCATAGATCAAAATTATGTGTACATATCATTACATATCTGCAAACAATGTTTAAGTTGTAACAAGTCTTAACTCTTAGTTTTCAAACCTTTTTACTGATTAACGTTTTAAATAAAAGTTTTTATGTATATCTCTGTATATATATTTGTTATAAACATTTAGAAAAATAGAAAGGATAAAGATAGAAATTAAAATAAAGCCATCTATAACCCTACACTCACGTTTGTTGAGAATGCACCCCACCTCCACCTCCACTACACTGAAAGACCCTAAGTCATGTCACACTCACACACACACACACACATATATATATATATAGTCTGTACCTAATCTTTGTATTCTGTACCAGTCATAGAGATATGCACAAAATACGGGTTGTGAAAATATGAATAATGGACTTGATCAGGTAATTCAAAAAGAAGCAAACCAAATGGCCAGCATATGACACTGTAGGAGGGAAAAAGACTGCTAACTAGATATTCTATATTCTGAAAACACATTTCAAAATAAAACATAAATAAAGACTTTATCAGAGAAAGAAAAACTTAGAGAATTTACTGCCAGCTAATTTGTATCATAACATGGCTTAAAGAAATATGATACCAGAGAGAAACTGGGATCTACATCAAGAAATAAAGAGCTCTGGCCATGTAGTTAAGTTGGTTAGAGTATCATCCTGATTAGCCAATGGCTTATTGGACATTTTAGAACACTCCACTACATAACAGCAGAATATATATATTCCTTTAAAATGCATAAGAAACACTTTCCCAGATAAACCACAGTTTAAGCCCAAAACAAAGAAACAAAGAAAAATACCTCAACAAAGTTAAGAACTGATTTAGGCAAAATATCCTATATAATAAAAGAGTAATATGCAAATTAACCATCACTCCACTAGACCCACAAGCCACGCCCACCAGTCAATCAGGAGCAAATATACAAATAAACCCAACCAAGATGGCTACGGCCACAGAGAGCAGGAGGGAGGCTTGGGTTTCCCCGGCAATGGAGGAAGCCAAGCTTTCCGCCTGCCCTTGCCGGCCTAGGCCTCCACTCAAGGCTACAAAGTTTCAATGATAGAAGATACATAAATCCCAATAGAAATGGCTGCTGCCTTGGAGCAAGCAGAAGGCTTGGCTCCCCTCCAGGCTACAAAGTTTCAATTATAGAAAATAAATAAATCCCAGATACCAGGGCCTCCACTTGGGTCACCAGGGGGAGTGGCCGGCCTGTAAACCACCACAGGCCCCTCGCCCAAGCCGCCCCACGCCCCAAGGGAACGCCCACCCTGATCCAGGACACCCTTCAGGGCAAACCAGCTGGCCCCCACCCGTGCACCAGGCCTCTATCCTATTTAATAAAAGAGTAATATGCAGATTGACCATCACTCCAACACACAAGGTGGCTGCCCCCGTGTGGTCAAAGATCCTGCCCCCATGTGGACACAAGATGGCCACCACAAGATGGCCAGCAGGGGAGGGCAGTTGTGGGCGATCAGGCCAGCAGGGGAGGGCAGTTGGGAAGGACCAGGCCTGCAAGGGAGGGCAGTTGGGGGCGATCAAGCCTGCAGGGGAGGGCAGTTAGGGGTGACCAGGCCTGTAGGGGAGGGCAGTTGGGGTGGACCCAGGCCTGCAGGGGAGGGCAGTTAGGGGTAACCAGGCCTACAGGGGAGGGCAGTTAGGGGTGACCAGGCCTGCAGGGGAGGGCAGTTAGGGGCAAACAGGCTGAAAGGGGAGCAGTTAGGGGCAAACAGGCTGAAAGGGGAGTGGTTAGGGGGTGATCAGGCTGGCAGGCAGAAGCAGTGAGGGGCAATCAGAAAGGCAGGCAGGTGAGCCGTTGGGAGCCAGCAGTCCTGGATTGTGAAAGGGATGTCCGACTGCCCGTTTAGGCCCGATCCCACTGGGACTAGGCTTAAACGGGCAGTCGGACATCCCTCAAGGGGTCCCAGATTGGAGAAGGTGCAGGCTGGGCTGAGGGACACCCCCCACCCCGTGCACGAATTTCGTGCACTGGGCCTCTAGTTTCTCTAATAATGGATTAAAATTATAAATCAATAGCAAAACAAAATCTTCCTCCCTCCCTCCTTTGCCCTCTCTCTCTAGTCCAGTGGTCGGCAAACCATGGCTCACGAGCCACATGCGGCTCTTTGGCCCCTTGAGTGTGGCTCTTCCATAAAATAGCACGTGCTGGCGCGCACATACAGTGCGATTGAAACTTCGTGGCCCATGCGCAGAAGTTGGTTTTCGGCTCTCAAAAGAAATTTCAGTCATTGTACTATTGATATTTGGCTCTGTTGACTAATGAGTTTGCCGACCAGGGCTCTAGTCAATAAGTAATAAATTAATTAAATAAATAAAGACTTCTTTTAAAAAGTCCTGGCTGGGTGGCTCAGTTGGTTGGAGCATCCTCCCATAAACCAAAAGGTGGCAGGTTCGATTCCCAGTGAGGGCACATACCTAGGTTGCAAGTTCTATCCTTGACAGGCACGCATGGGAGGCAATCTATCGGATGTCTCTCTCTCTCTCTCTTTCTCTCTCTCTCCTCTCTCCCCCTCTCTCTCTCTTTCTCTCTCTCTCTCCTCTCTCCCCCTCTCTCTCTCTTTCTCTCTCTCTCTCCTCTCTCCCTCTCTCTCTCTCTCTCTTTCCCTTTCTCTCAATCTAGAATCTATTTTTAAAAACATATCCTCAAGTGAAGATTAAATAAAAACACCATACTTGAAATTTCATAAATAAAGCTAAATATAAACTTTCTCTTTATTTTTTCTTTTTAATTGTTCTAAAATATAAATTACTAACCAAAGCAAAATAGGAGCAGTGTATTTTGCATTATAACTTAAGTGCGAGTTCCTACAAGTATTGCATGATAGGGAGAGGAAGAAATTTAGCGTATCCTCTTTTGCTGTCCTGATATTATATATGAAGTAGTTTACTATTATTTAAAGATGGAATCTGATTAAAGATGCATACTGCTCATTTGAAGGCAACCTCTGGAAAAATGTAAAAGAGTATGAAAAGTGAGATACTAATACAGTAAAGATGAAATCATAAACAATCCAAAGCCAGAAAAGGGGACAAAGAAACAAATATCAGATAAAACTAATAGAAAACTGTTAAAAGGATGATAAATTTTAATCCAACCACATCAATAACATTAAAATAAAAGTATGGAAAAGATATATGAGGCGAACATATCAAAATAAACATGGAGTGGTCATATTTATAAGATAAAGTCAAATGTCCAAGAAGAAGTAGTCCCAAATGTGTATGGACCTAAAAACAGAGCTTCACAATCCATGAGGCAAAACTGATGAACTGAATGGAGAAACAGAAATTCTACAGCTGGAGACTTCAACACTTTTCTCAGTAATTGATAGAACAAGTAGCGGAAATTCGGTAACTACATAGAAGCCCTGGACAATGTTATTAATCAACTTAACTTATTGGCCATTTTAGAACACTCCACTACATAACAGCAGAATATATATTCTTTTCAAATGTATAGGAAACACTTCCCCACATAAACCACAGTTTAAGCCAAAAAACCATACCTCAACAAAATTAAAGAATAGAGTTAGGCAAAATATTCTAATAATAATAGATTAAAATTACAAATCCATAGCGAAAGATAGGTGGAAATTCCCCAAATATTTTGAAATTAATACAATTCCTATGGGTCATGAGGATCAAAGGGAATATAACAGGGAAGTTTAAAATATTTTGAATTGAATGAAAATGAAAACATAACATTAAAATTTAGATGATACAGGAAGTTAAAGCAGTGCTTAGAGAAATATGTGTACATTAAATGCCTATATTAGATCAGATAAAATATCTTAAATCAGTGCTCTAAAGTTTCTACTGTAAGAAACTTGAAAATAAAAAATAAAATTAAATCCAAAACAAAAAGAAAAAAATAAAAGTGGAAATCAATGAAGTTGAAAACAACAACAAAAAATAAGAAACATAATAGACACTAATGCTTCTTTGAGAGGTGTTTTAAAAATAGAAAATAAAATCATGCCACTTAATAAAAATTGAAAAATAAATAAAACCAAACACTTGTTTCTTGAAGAAAAAGGTCAGTAAAACTGGCAGGTATCTAGCCAGGCAAACCATGAAAAAAAAGAGAAAATATACAAATTACAAATGTCAGAAATCAAAGAAGCAATATTATAACAGGTTAATAGCAGAAAACTATACAAAATACTATACCCATCAATTCAACCACTGAAATGAAACAGTAAAGTTCCTTGGTAGACTCAAACTCCCAAAACTCACCAAAGAATAAAATATTTCTGCGTCTATTAAGGAATAGAATTTATACTTTAAAACCCTTCAAAAAGCACACTGCAGGCCCAGATCAAATTTTATTAGTGAAATTTCATCAACTGATCAAGGACCTTAATCTATGTTTCTGTTTTAATACACTTACTTAAAATATATTGTTGATCCATTAACACTGGTCTCACGCAGCATTGTAAGTCATGTCTGAACAAAGCTTATCTTGCACAGTTGTTTGTATGGAAAAAAAACATACAGGCTATGATTAGTACAATAACTTTATTAAGTATGTTTTGCGTACTCACACCCATAAACCTACTTTTGCCCTCCCCTACATCTTATTTGTCCTACTCAGCACAATAACACAAGACCAAAAAAAAAGACAGATTGGAAAGGAAGAAAAAAAACTGTCCCATTGTCAGAAAACAAGATTTTTTACATAGAAAACCCCAAAGAATCTAAATAAAAAAGGCAACTAGAACTAAAAAGCAAGTTTTTAAGGTTGCAGAGTATAAGGACAATATGAAAAAATCAGTTTTGTCTATATGTCACAATGAATAATTAGAAATGAACATAAAAGTCATAATATACAATGGCACCAAATACCATATAACACAGGTATGCATCTTACAAAATATGTGCAAGATCTTTATGCATAAAGTCATAAAGCACAAATTTAAAAAAAAATCAAATAATACCAAAGTTAATGGAACAATCTACTAGTATACTATGTTCCTGATTAAAAACCTCAGTAAATCTAATATGTCAATTCTTCCCAAATCAAATGTACAATGCAAGTTTGATAACAATTTCAAATTTGGTTTTGGGTTTTTTTTTAGAACTTGACAAGCTGTTTCTAAAATCTATTATTTAAAGGCAAAGAAACTAGAGTAGCCAATACAATTCTGAAAATTTGGATGACATATACACCTGATTTCCATACACACCATAAAGTAGGTGAGACAGTGTGTTGTGTGGTTTTGGCGGAAAATAGATATATACCAGCACATCAAGGAAGCACAATGGAAAGTCCAGTAATAGATCTACACACATATAGCTAATTTCCACAAAGATGCAAGGTCAATTCAATGCAGAAAGCATTTTCTTTTCACACGTGGCTCCAGCATATGGAAAAGATTGCATCTATCTTCATATCTCACATTCAATACAAAAAATCCACCCAAAATGGATCACAGACCTAAATAAAAACCTAAAACTTTATGGTGCTTGATAGAATAGATCAAATAAGCTAGGCCTTTCTGATTCTTGGTTATCAAATTATCCTCTCAATACCTGAGAGAGAGGTTAAAATCAATATTAATTTTGTATTTGTCTATTTCTCCATTGTCTGTTTTTTGCTTCAAGTATTTTAAAGCTCTGTTGTGGTGCATGTACATCTTTAATAATAAAAACGTAATATGCTAATTAGACCGGATAGCCAAATGACCTTCCAGACAACCTTCCCGACAAAGCCAGGGCTGTGAGGGCCAAGCCCCTTGCATGAATTTCATGCATCGGACCTCTAGTCTTATCTAATAAAAGAGTAATATGCAAATTAACCATCACTCCACTACACCCACAAACCACGTCCACCAGCCAATCAGGAGCAAGTATGCAAATTAACCCAACCAAGATGGCTGCAGCCACGGAGCGAGCAGGAGGCTTGGGTTTCCCCAGCAATGGAGGAAGCCAAGCTTTCCACACACCCTGGCGGGCCCAGGCCTACACTCAAGGCTACAAAGTTTCAATTATAGAAGATAAATAAATCCCAACAAAAATGGCTGTGGCCACAGAGCAAGCAGGAGGCTTGGCTCCGCTCAAGGCTACAAAGTTTCAATTATAGAAAATAAATAAATCCCAGATCCCAGGGCCTCCACTTGGGTCACCAGAGGGCGTGGCCAGCCTGCAAACCACCACAGGCCCCTCGCCCAGGCCGCCCCATGCCCCAAGGGAATGCCCACCCTGATCCAGGACACCCTTCAGGGCAAACCAGCTGGCCCCCACCCATGCACCAGGCCCCTGGCCTATCTAATAAAAGAGTAATATGCAGATTGACCATCACTCCAACACACAAGGTGGCTGCCCCCGTGTGGTCAAAGATCCTGCCCCCATGTGGACACAAGATGGTCACCACAAGATGGCCAGCAGGGGAGGGCAGTTGGAGGGGACCAGGCCTGCAAGTGAGGGCAGTTGGGGGTGATCAAACCTGCAGGAAAGGGCAGTTGGGGGGGACCAGGCTGGCAGAGGAGGGAAGTTGGGGGCAACCGGGCCTTCAGGGAAGGGCAGTTGGTGGAGACCCAGGCCTGCAGGGGAGGGCAGTTAGGGGGTACCCAGGCCTGCAGGGGAGAGCAGGTGGGGGGACCAGGCCTGCAGGGGAGGGCAGTTAGGGGTGACCAGGCCTGCAGGAGAGGGCAGTTAGGGGCAAACAGGCTGGCAGGGGAGCAGTTAGGCATCAATCAGGCTGGCAGGGGAGTGGTTAGGGGGTGATCAGGCTGGCAGGCAGAAGCAGTTAGGGGCAATCAGGAAGGCAGGCAGGCGAGCAGTTGGGAATCAGCAGTCCTGGATTGTGAGAGGGATGTCCAACTGCCCGTTTAGGCCTGGGTATAAATGGGCAGTCGGACATCCCTTAAGGGGTCCCAGATTGGAGAGGGTACAGGCTGGGCTGAGGGACACACACCCCCGTGCACGAATTTCGTGCACTGGGCCTCTAGTTTATAAATAATTACAGTTCCTTAAAATATTAACCCTATTATTATAAGGACATGTCTCTCATTGTCTCTTGTAACCCTTCTGTTTTCGAGTCTTTTCTTATATTAATATAGCCACTCCAGCTTTTCTAATCTTACTATAAATATAGCATTTTTTTCCTACTTCTTGTGTTCACCCTATTTGTGTCTTGTGTCTTATTATAGCCCTCATAGACAACATGCAGCTGCTTCCAGTTCTTGTTTTTGACCCCTCTGAAAAACTGTTTTTGGACTGGAGTGTTTTGCCCATTTTACTTGAAGTAATTATTGGTATGGTTGTATTTAGGTCTGCCATTTTGATGTTTGTTCTAGTTTTTATATTTCTCCTTTTTCCTTATTTTAATTAAAATTATTTTTAGTATTCCATTTTAATTCTTCTCTTGGCGTCTACCTCTAGGGTTTTGTATTTCATTTTAGTGTTTGCCAGAGCTTATAAAATCCATCTCTAATTTATGACAATGCTCTTAATGTTTAATCAGTTAATTTAAAATATTGAAAACTTGTAGCAGTATATCTACAGTTATCCCCATCCTTTGTGTTATTGCTGCCATATATATATATATATATATATATATATATATATATATGTATATATATTACATCTATATATAATAAACCAAAATTTTATAATTTTGCTATAATTTTTTCTCTCGGCCACCATATGTCTTAAAATGTAAGATAGAAAGAGAAAATTTTAATATTTTATATTTACTAACGTATTTATTACTTCCTGTATACTATATTTCTTCTTATAGGTCTGAGTTACCATCTGTATCCTTTTTCCTTTAGCCTAAATAACTTCCTTCAGAAATTTTAGATCAAGTATGCTAGATTCATTGGATAAAAAATTTCTGGTGGATAGTTTCAACCATTTGAACATGTCATTCAATGTCTTCTGGACTATAGTTTCTGATTAGAAGTCAGTCATTAATTGTATTTTATTCTCTTGCCTATAATTCACCACTAAACCCCATATCATTAAAGGGTCAACTGTACATTTATAACCCTTGATCTCAAAATTAACATGAATGTCCTCTTTAGATACACAAGACTAACAAAGGCACCCCAGTTGCCTAGTAACATTGTAATACCATTTAAATCATGATTATAAAGAATTATGCTAATATTTTCAAATCTGTCTCACCTCAAATTTTCCCACCCTAAATTGTCAGCATAATTTCAGCTTCAGGCAAACAACTCAGCCAATTTCTGAGTTTTATTTTTTCTAAAATTTTTGAAAATCTATCAGCTTTTCCTGTCACTAAGTGAACACTTTTTTTTAGGCCATCTTTCCTACTGTTCCCCCAGCTCATCTTAACAGCAATGATGTATTATTAGATGAAATATTATGCAAAATAATGACCTACTTTTACAAGAAGAAAAATATTTAAATGTCTTTCTAGCATGAAAATAATCATAACAAACATAAGCATAAATAATACTTAGTATAAGACCCTGGACAAATGCATTTATTTTCCCTTAAAACATTGATAATATTTTGTGATTGTAGCCTTGTGTTATATTGACTTTTATGACAGGACCTAATGGTTTTCTCACTTTTTTTTTTTAAAAAAAAGACATCATTCTGGTAGGAATCACATAAACAAAACATCATCCTAGGGAGAGATCCACAATGGTGGCAGAGTCAGTGGAAGCTACACTCACCTTCTCCAGGACCAAACTGGAATCACGATAGACAATCAACCTGAATGACCAACTGAAGACTAGCTGAAGAGAAGTCTTATAACCAAACATTTACAGAAGTCACATGGAGACTGGTAGGAAGGAAGGAAATGCAAAAAGGACTGGCTGTGCTCCCATGGGTGGATATCTCAGTTGCAAAGGTTCCCCCTGAGAAGCATGGCATCTCAACCCCAAGCCAAGTTCCCAACCCAGAGCACCAGAGCCAAGAAGAGGCACCCATGTAACATCTAGATGTGAAAGTCAGCAGGAATTCTGTCTGCCAGGGAGAGACAAGAGTCAAATAGAGGCACGGGCTCCCTCTTAAGGGGCCAATGCACAAAATCTCATTTGCAGCCACTCACCCTGGGCTATGGCAGAGGGTGAAGCAAGCCCCTCCACACAACAATAGCCTGGGGGAATGCAATAGCCTCAACCTTTGGATTCCCTGTGAAGCTTTCTCCCTGCTGAGGAATCAGCTGTGTGGGGCAAGGTGTAGAGATCTAGGCAGATGCAGGGAGTGTCAGTGACAAAGTGGTGTGGCTTTGAGGCAGGGACCATTCCTCCCCCTTTTCCAAGAACCTGATTGGTGCATCCCCTCATAGGAGATCCTCTAGCCCCTCTCTGGGCTCTTGGTTGCTTCATCCTCCTGACTCCTGGTAGCTGAACCCTGCCAAGGTCTGGGCAAAATCTGGGACAGACTGGGTTATGTGGCTCTGGGGAGGGGCCCACTTCCCCTACCATCCCCCAAGACTGACCAGCACCTCCCCCTCATGGGAGATCCACTAGCCCCATCCTGCCAACTCCCAGCAACCCAGCCCTGCTGAGATCAGGCGCCTGGCAGAATTTGGGACAGACTGAGTTGTGTGGCTTTAGGACAGGGTCCATTTTCTCTGTCATGCAAGACCAGCACAGAAGCTTCCCTTCACATGGCCAAATATTGGTATGTTTGGGCCTGAAAAACTCTGCTAGCCTCATCCTGATGACCCAACACGACCACAAAGATGCACATACACTCAGTGAGTGGCAGCTAGACTGGTATACCCTGGAACAGTGGTCGGCAAACTCATTAGTCAACAGAGCCAAATATCAACAGTACAACGATTGAAATTTCTTTTGAGAGCCAAATTTTTTAAACTTAAACTATATAGGTAGGTACATTGTTATTAACTTAATTAGAGTACTCCTTCAATAGCACTGTACATGCGCCCGCACGTGGTATTTGTGGAAGAGCCACACTCAAGGGGCCAAAGAGCCGCATGTGGCTCACGAGCCGCGGTTTGCCGACCACTGCCCTAGACCATTTGCTGAGTAGCCTCAGACGCAGCACTGGCACAGAGTTTTTACCTGTATCAATCTAGTCAACACAACTTGTCCCTACCTGGTGACTCACTGAGAGCCTACCTCATGAAACTCGAGTACCACCAGAAGCTCTTTCTGTGACTGAGCCTAACAGTTGGCCAGAAGTCAGAGGCAGATCTTGGGCTGCCTTGGGACTTCAGCTGACCTATCCCAAGATGCAGTGCTGGTGAAAGCCAGCCTTGGTTCACAGCTTGATCCTTCCCATTCACTTCCAGGCCCAGTAGAGGCAGCCACAAACTGTGAGTCACTTTGTAACTCCAAACAGGTTATCCAGGGCCAGTCACTGGCAGTGTCTGACATTGTCCTGCCCCAGCGTTCCCCCCAAGGGATCCCAGAATCAATATACCCAGTGGCCAGCTTCAGGCAACAGCAGAGCAGGATCCAATTAGCTTCACAAGTGGCATATCTCGGCAGGCACCCTGCTAAGGTGCATTCCATTTCTTGTGGGAAGCACCTGCATAGCAGCCCATGCACTGTGGTCAGGGTTGATCCTTATAGTCAGCTATCCTGAAGGTTGACCCCACACACAAATAAGCCAATAGCAATCAAGACTCTATTACAACAGGAGGGCCCACATAAACTACACAAGAGAAATTACTGAAGTATCCAGCTAAGGTGATCAAGGATGCCATGGGTACCACACCAAACCTACTAAATAAGGCTACCCTACTGATGGTCATACCTAATACATAGAAACAAACCAAAGAGGTAGGAAAAAATGGGGAGACAAAGAAAAATGCCCCAAGTGAAAGAACAGGAGAAATCTATAAATTAATAAATAATGAAAGAGCTAAATGAAATGGAAGAAAACAATTGATCACATATAAAGTTAAAAAATGGTTTTAAGAATGCTCAAGGAACTGTGAGAGGACTACAACAGCATGACTAAGTACCACTATGTATATAAAAGCCCAGCGATCCAACAGTGGAACGACAAGAATGACTGATCGACCAGTCGCTATGACGCGCACTGACCACCAGGGGGCAGATGCTCAATGCAGGAGCTGTCCTCTGGTGGTCAGTGTGCTCCCACAGTGGGAGCACCACTTGGCTGACCAGGATGAGTGGCTGCTCCCACAGCAGAAGCAGCTGCTAGCAGGCCCAGGGTGAGGCTGAGTGTCTGCACCTGTCAAATACCTGAGACAATCCATACTCTGGCCTGACCCCATCAGTTGATGCAGGCCCTCTAAGGCAGGGGTCCTCAAACTGCGGCCCGCGGGCCACATGCGGCCCGCCGAGGACATTTATCCAGCCCGCCAGGTGCCGCTGCCTGTCCTGCTTAGCAGCTGACTCGTCCCAGGCCCGCAGTGCGCATAGGAATTTGTTCATAGTTGTTTTTTTAAACTATAGTCTGGCCCTCCAACAGTCTGAGGGACAGTGAACTGGCCCCCTGTTTAAAAAGTTTGAGGACCCCTGCTCTAAGGTGTGTTCTAGAAAGAGTGCGGGAAACTGGCATAGGCAGATGGCAAGAAGGGATGTGACTGTGCTCCCCCCCACCCCGGGGAGGCTGTCCTGATGGCTGAGGATCCTGGAGCACAGCTGCCCTGAACATCCCCGATGGTGTCACCAACCTGGCATCACACATCAAGGACATTCACCAAGTGACTTTGGGGTGCAAAGCTCTCCACCAGGTTCCTCCAGGACACAGAACATGCCTTTACCCAAGACATTACCCCAAAATATCAGCTTAGACTAATTTCCTCATTTAGCAGCAGCTCAGAGGGTGGGTACACAGCCACTCAGCTGACCGGAATGAGCGGTGTTTCCACAGTTGGCCAGTCCCTGCAGGTCCCCACGAGTGCACAAATCCATGTACCAGGCCTCTAGTAGAAACTATAAAAAAGAACCAGTTAGGAATGAAAAATACAATGTCTGAAATGAAGAATACACTGGAAGGAACGAACAGTAGTTTGGATCAAGCAGAAGATTAAATCAGCAATTTGGAAGACAAGATAGAAAAAAAACAATCAAGCATGCGCACATACACAGAAAGAAAAAAAAATGAGGATAGTTTAAGGGACCTGTGGGACAACATGAAGTTTAACAATATCCTCATCATAAGGATACCTGAAGAAGAGAGAGAACAAGGGATCAAGAACCTATTTGAAAAATATAATGACCTAAAACTTCTCTAACCTGGAGAAAGGAAAAGATACACAAATTCAGAAAGCTTAGAGAGTCCCAAACAAGGTAAATCCAAAGAGGCCCATATCATAGTTAAAAATGGCAAAGGTAAAGACAAAGAATATTAAATGCTTCAAGAGAAAGAATGTCAGCTGATTTCTCAACAAAAATATTTCAAGCCAAAAAAGCAAGGACCTACAACCAAAACAAATTTACCTAACAAGGTAATGATTTAAAATTGAAGGAGAAATAAAGAGCTCCCCAGACATTAAAAAAAAAAAAAAACAACAACAAAAAACAAAGGAGTTCACTGCCAACAAACCAGTATTACAAGAAATGGTGAAGGGTCTTCTTTAGGAAAAAGAAGAAGAAAAAAAATTAGGAAAATAGTTAAAATAATAAAATGGCAATAAATACATACCTATCAATATGCACTTTAAATGTAAATGGCTTAAATGTTCCAACCAAAAGACACAGATTAGCTGAATAGATAAGAAAACATGACCCATATACATGCTGTCTACAAGAGACTCGTCTCAGATACACACAGACTAAAACTAAAGGAATGGGTAAAGATACTTTAAAAAAATAGAATTTTTTTTTTAAACTGGGGTAGCAATATTTATATCTGACAAGATAGACTTTAAAACAAAGGCTATCGTAAAAGACAAAGAAGGACATTACATAGTGTTAAAGGGATCAATACAACAAGAGAATATAACCCTTGTAAACATTTATACACCCTTACACCTGTTAGAATGGCTAACATCAATAAATCAACAAACAAGAAGTGCTGGAGGGGATGTAGATAAAAGGGAATCCTCATGCATTGTTTGTGGAAAGCAATATGGAGTTACCTCCTAACCCAAAAATTAAATATGGAACTGTTTTATGACCCTGTGATTCCACTTCTGGGAAACCTGAAACACTAGTTCGAAAGAATATATGCACCTTTATGTTCATTGCAACATTATATACAACTAGAAGCCCACCGCACGAAATTGCGTGGCCCCACCCACCCATGCACACCTCGCCTGGTGACTGGTCTTTGGTCGTTATGGCATCACAACCACTGGGTTTTTATTATATAGATAACTAAGATTTGGAAGCAGCCCACGTGCCCATCAGTAGATGAGTGGATAAAAAACTGTGGTACAGCCCTAACTGGTTTGGCTCAGTGGGTAGAGCATCGGCCTGTGGACTGAAAGGTCCCAAGTTCGATTCCGGTCAAGGGCATGTACCTTGGTTGCAGGCACATCCCCAGTAGGGAGTGTGCAGGAGGCAGCTGATCGATGTTTCTCTCTCATTGATATTTCTAACTCTCTATCCCTCTCCCTTCCTCTCTGTAAAAAATCAATAAAATATATTTTAAAAAAAAAAACCTGTGGTACATTTATACTATGGAATACTACTCAGCTGGGAACAAAAAGAAATATTACGTTTTGCAACAGCAGGGATGGACCTGGACCTGGAGAGTGTTATGCTAAGTGAAAAAAAGTCAATCAGAGAAAGACAAGTACCATATGGTTTCACTTATATGTGGAATCTAATGAACAAAATAAACAAACAATAGAAACAGACTCATCAATACAGAGAACAGACTGGCAGCTGTCAGGGAAGGGGGTTGTGGGACTAGGTGAAAAAGGTGAAGAAACTGAGGGGGAAAAAACTCATTGACACAGATAACAGTATGATGATTACTAGAGAAAAAGGGGTGGGGGCAGGTAAAAGAGGGTAAAGGGGGGCTATATGGTGATGGAAGGAGATTTGACTTTAGGTGGTGAACGCTTAATATAATATTTAAATGATGTATTATAGAATTGTATAGCTGAAACCCATATAATTGTATTAACCAGTGTTACCCGATAAATTCAATAAAAAAGAAATTTCAATTTTTCTTACTTATATTAAAGAGGAAAAAAGCCAAACAAATATTAATAGTGTATAATACTATTATAAATAAATAACTATTAGAAGAAGAGGAACAAATATTGATATTCCATTTTATTCATTAATTCCATAGTTATTTTTGAGTCCTTACTATATTATAGAAACTATTACAGCATATACTTTCAATCAATTGAGCTTGACTTTCATGATGTCTTTACTTGAGAGATTTAGAAGTCTCTGGGAAACAAATTACATAAGAAGTGGAAGAACGCTAAAAAATCTCTGGATTAATGGCCAGTTCTTAGGAAAAAGGAGTTTAAAAAAAAAAAGAAGAAAACAGAGGAAGGAAGGATAGAGGGAAGGAAGGGAGGGAGGGAGGGAGGGAGGGAACGAGGAATAAAAGGAAAAGCAGGGGAGAAAGGAAGAGAAGGGAAGGAAAGGAAGGGAAGAAAACAGGAAAGGGGAAAAGAAAAAGGAAAGATCAGTGTGACCAAATGATTCTGTCAATGCACAGCAGAAGGCTTGTTCTCGCTTCTGCAACAGAATGAACCTCAGAAAGGTGGGACAATAGTTCTCTCCCCACTTCTCCACAGACCACTCGGCAGTTTCGGTTTTATGAAAAATCAGTTTTATCCGTTGTGATGCCTCGTTGGAAACGGTGACACTGCTCCAGTCTGTAGCGCCCAGTGGAAAAGAACAGCAGGGCCTGGCAGGGACAAGGTGCCTGCAGTGTGTGCTTTACCCAATGATGCAACAGTCATCAACGGCAGTGACTAGTAGGTACTATGGTACCCAGAAGAAACCAAAGTGGTACCTAGGAGAGCAACAGGACCCAGAAGATATACAAGATTGCCCACTACATAACATGTGATCATCCAACCAACCTTTCAATGAAAACATATGACACATTTATCAGGGACTCCAAAAAAAAATATTATATCGGAGATAACATATTTCTGAAACAGGAAGAGACCCTACATGAGCCAAGTGAAATCTTTATTATTATCATTAATATAAGCCCACACACAGTAAGACCTAAAGAAGTAGATGATCCTGAATAACCAGGGAAGCAGAAGGGAGAAAAGTTTATCCCCATCTCCACCCATGTTCTTAAGAAACATGTGTGTTTGTTGAATTTGCTATTAACAAAGAAGGAAAAGTAGCACCTTTTGCCAACCTCTTCCTTGGTACCAGGGCAAGAAGAGAAGTGGTTTGGCAATAACAAGGATGCCATGGCTTCTCTTGGGTCATGGTAAGCACAATGCTGGGCTGTCGCCCCCACTGCTTATCTCGGGAGAGCTGAGGAGCTGAATAAAGTCTCATAGTAGAAACTGAAACCGCAGGATGCACACCGGACAGTGTGGGTCTTGCCCGTGACCTTGGGAGTCCTTTTATGTTGTTTTCTCTTGTTCCTGTCTCCACAGGTGGGAACTGGTGCTTCTCTAATCCATCTTTCCTAAATCGGTACTGGCCCCATGTGCAACTATATTCTTTACTATAACAAATAGTATGACATCAAGAACTATCACATTTTTTTTTTCAGTCATTAAGCAGCATTTCTTAATGAGAAACAATTTATTTTTGTTTCTGTAAAGCACCTATAATAATAAAAGCATAATATGCTAATTAGACCGGACAGCCAGACGACCTTCTGGACGAAGCTGGGGCTGCGAGGGCTGAGTCAGCCACTGCGGCTGTGAGGGTCAACCCCCTTGCACTAATTTTGTGCCTCGGTCCTCTAGTTAGGAGTACATAAATATGTGGACATTTGATCTTCTCGCTTCACTACCAGTGGTAGTAATAATAACTCAACATTTTAAGACTCGCTTGGGCAGCTATGATGCTACAAGGTGAGCTCCAAGGAGGCAGAGATTTTTGTCTGCTTTGTTCACAGCTGTATCACTAGAGCCTAAAATTGTGTCTGGCACAAGTTAGATTTTCAATTTTTAATGGATCAGCATAGGTGATGAAGCTCAAGATAAAATGTAGTAAGTGCCACTGATTTTTAAAGTGAGACTTTAGAGTTAACGTATTTCAAATATCAGGGGAGCATATCAGTATCAGAGAATTTCAAGCTTGGGAGACAGTCGTATCTAAAATTAAGCATAAAAAGTAAAGAGGACATGGATCATTGAGAGATGTAAAGAACAGATAGCCCAGGCAGAAGCCAACAAAGTAATCTAAGCCCCTGGAGCTAAAGAATGCACTGTGTAGCCTGGCCGGTGTGGCTCGGTGGTTGAGCATTGACCCAGGAGCCAGCTTGATTCCCGGTCAGGGCGCATACCTGGGTTGCGAGCTTGATCCCCAGTGTGGGGCATGCAGGAAGCAGCCTGTGGATGATGTTTCTCTCTCGTCAATGTTTCTTTCTATATATCCCTCTCCCCTCTTCTCTCTCTAAAAAAATCAATAAAAACATTTTTTAAAAGAACACATTGTGTGTCCAAAGAAGAGAGAGTGATGCAGAAAGGTCGGAAAGGTGACCTGAAAGGGAGAAGGGAGAAGTAACACTGGAACAGCAGGTTATGGCTAAGGTCACTGCAAGGTGAATATAGGGCTGTGAATGCCAAGCCCCGGGGTGTGGATTTTATTCCCTCACCTTAGGGAAGCTGCTTTCTGTTTCTGAGCTTGAAAACGAAAACTACCATCTCAGTCTCAGAAAGCTGCATCTTGCAGCACTCCAGAGTGATGAGGAAAGAACTGGAGGCAAGAGGTACAATGGAGAAGGGGAGCACACCCTTCGTGGACATAAAAACAAAGCCTGATGGCATGGGATGGCTTCCTCCAATTAAATCCATCTCATTTAAAGAATGTGAGTTTGTATAACGCACTTCGGATCGGCAGAAAAAGATTAAAGGCAAAATGCTAAAAAGCCAGGGAATGTGGTTTTCTTAGATCATCTGTCAAAAATTGATTCTTTCTTATTCTCAAAGGCCTTCAGGCACCAACTGAGGAACAGTAAAACCAAAGAGGAAAAACAGCTTTTAGAGCAGAAGACAGGAATACAAGGAGAAAGGAAAAGTCCACTGGCAATAGGCACAATGCTATGAGAAAGGTATGCTTGGCAGAAAGAGCAAAAAGTGCACAGAGCGGATGAGAAAGAAGTATGATCCGCAAGAAGTCGTTCACAATAAACTGCACAATCCATAGGATGCATGTATTATTAGAGAGTTCAGGAGAAAAGTGAAATTCAATGGCAAGAGTTTGTACAGCCCCGGCTGGTGTGGGTCAGTTGACTGGGCATCATCCCATGCATTGAAAGGTTGCGGGTTCGATTCCCAGTCAGGGCATGCAGGGGGCAGCCAATGGATGCATCAATCTCACGTTGATGTTTCTCTCTCTCCCTCTGTAAAAAAAAAAAAAAAAAAAAAAAATCTTTAAAAAAAAAGGAACTGTACAAAGGGCAGTGCAGCCCTAGTAATTATCCAAACTTCAGGCAATCAGAGAATTAGCCTGTCATCCCCTTGCAATTCCCAGGAAGAAACCAAAGGGGCCCAAACACTGAGGGCACACGAGAGAAATAAAATTTGGATCCAGCAACTGTTACCAAAATCCAAGTGAGCTGATAAAACTAAACTCATTTCTGTAAGGTACACACACCAATTTGTAATGTCTAGCCTAAATGCAAAATAATTCTGACATAATTTAATCTCATGCTACTCATTTTTGTTTGCAATGTAAATTATATTATTATTTTCTAAGAATCAGTATCGTTTATAAAGAGAAATGTTTGAATCTGGCTCTGCTCTACCAAATATCTTTTCAACTGGACTGGTATGCTGGTAACATTGGACATACAGGATTGAGTCTCAAACCTTTAGAGAAAAAAATGGGGAGAGGTTAACTACCTGATTGGCATTCGGAGGAGGATGGCAGCATGAAAGGCACATGTTATATGTTGCTGTCTCTGTATACATTTCTAACTTTCATATATGAAAAGGACGTGGATGATTCTGTCCCTTCCTTGCTCAGCATGTGGAAGGAGTTTGACCATGATCTCCCGTCCATTACTTGGTGGCACTCATGCATTGCTCTACTTATTTTTAAGATTGAATTCTTTGCATAAGAAGCAGCATGTCACCTATGCATGTTATATACTACAATGGCCTGGAAATCATTTCTACTTTCCTGTTTTATACCCACCTGCTGTGGTTGGAGGTAAATTACCATTTCTTGGTTACAACATGGATGGATTTTGATCATGCTAACTAAAAAAAAAAAAAAAAGTCAAGAGCCATATGATTTCACTCATATATGGGATATAAAACTGAAAGTGGCAAATGAACAAGCAAGGCAAACAAACAAAGACTCATAGAAATAGACAACAGTATGCAGTATGGTGGTTTCCAGAGGGAAAAGAGGTGGGGAGAAGGTAGGTAGAAAAGTTGTAAAGGGGGTCAAATATATGGCGATGGAAGGGAGATTTTTCTTTGAGTGGTGAGCACATAATGTAGTGTACAGAATTGTACATTTGAAACCTATAGTTTAATTAACCAGTGACACCCAATAAATTTAAGAAAGAAGAAAAATCTAGCTGAAAAATAATTGTACTGAAGAATATCATAAAATAATAAAGCACATTAATTTGGGGGGGAGGGGCGGAGAAATTGATTAACCTGAAAGGGACTTCATTGTAAGCCACTAAATGACTGGAATGGGTAAATTCAATTCTTTCACACATCTTGCCCCACCCCTGAGAGAAATGAATTCACATATACCATTGGATTGTCAAATCAGACTCACATTAATCAGAGATCATACCTCAGTAGCATGCTTTCTTAAATAATTTCAGGTAGACATGAAATGAGGAGGTTCAGGTAAAGCAAACAGAAGTTTGAATCAAAGGCAACTCCGCAGGCCTTTCCTTCCTGTCTAGAACATGCACCACTGGCCCCAAGTAGACCAGATTCAGGGGGTTCCTCACACAGAAGTATTTCATTTATAAATATGTCCATTTCACAGTCCAGAGTGTTGAAAAGCCTAACTGACATTCTCCAGGAAGCCATGCCTTTGCCACTCTACTTACTACAGCTAAGTGAGGTTAGATCAGGTCAGCTGATTCTTTTCTCTTTCCCCGAAGATCTCCCTCTTCACCCACACAGTATGGATTGCAGGTCAGCTGTTTAACTCCCTCCCAGGCAGTAAGTGGAATTGTTAGAGAGGAGTAAAAAAAGTTTTATGCCTGCACTTGTGCAGATTTAAGTCCCATTTTATGTAATTTACTAGTTCAATTTTGATTGCAATCTGTCTTCCAGTTTAAATGCTACTTTGTTATTTATTTCATGAGACAGAAGGTTCCTCTACATTAGTCTTCTCTCCATATAAATTTTAACTATTTCCTATCACTTTGATTTCAGTTCATATTTTGGAAATCCTTACATGTAGAATGAAGGTTTAAACTGATTTCAATATAGAAAGAGCATAATTAAGCACATAAATCTTCGGTAACTACTTTTTCAAATTAAAGCCATTGTTAAGTGTGTTCTATTACTAATAGAAAGGTCACCCTAAAATGTGATATGAAAATATTTTCAATGTAACATAGGAAGTGGGCAGCTCCTACTAATACATGGAATGTGTTCAATTTAAGACTTATGATGATTCTAAAGGTGTTATACGTTAGAGTTCCTAAAATTAGGGAAGGAATGAACACTCATAAGCAAGCAAGTAGATGTATGATCCAAGAAGTAGATGCTAAAGTTTTAGTGGCTAAAATCTCAGTTAAAAATTATTAAAAGCAGTGCATTTTTCCTGCAATAATTGGAATAGATGTTACTTCTTGCCTTGAAAGAGTTTGCTGTTTCTTTAGTGGTGCCCCTTAAATCTATATATATAAAAGCCTGAGCGACCATTAAGACCAGAATGACCAGTCCCTATGATGCGCACTGACCACCAGGGGGCAGATGCTCAACACAGGAGCTGCTCCGTGGTGGTCAGTATGCTCCCACAGCGGGAGCACTGCTCAGCCAGAAGCCGGGCTCATGCCTGGCGAGTGCAGCTGCGTACAGCAGCACTACTGGGCGGTGGTGGTGGTGGTGGCGGCAGGTGCAGCGGGGCCAGGATGAGCAGCAGCAGAGCTGTGCCCAGCACCAGCTGGGGCTCCTCCCCAGCTGCCTGCCACTTCAGCACTGTTATATTCCCCCGAGGGGTCCTGGATTGTGAGAGGGTGCAGGCCAGACTGAGGGACCCCACCCATGCATGAATCCGTGCACCGGGCCTCTAGTAATTTTATATTATAATATGATAAATAAAACTTCAGTACCTACATGATTGTTTCCTACATTTCAAAAGGAACTCTTGGTTCTGCAGTGTTCTTTTCTTTACAAATTTGTGGGGGTTTTTTATTTATTTTTATTGGTTCAAGTGATTAATGATTAATAAATACGACTTTTTAAATTTGAAGCCCTCTTGGAAATACATTTAAATTCACTGTATTTTATCTGAATATTTGGACTCTGAGATAAAATGATATAGTTATTTTCTTCAAAATAATAAGGATAGTGACATAAGCCAAAAAGATTTGAAAGGAGCTGATAATTATTGAAGGTGGTTTAAAGGTGCTTGAAGTTTATTACATTATTCCTTTACTTGAAAGTATTATGTTTAAATTTTTTATAACAAAAGATTTCTTTTAATTTTTAAATGGGCTATGAAATTCCTCTCAGGCCACTCTCAGTATTTTAGTATCTTCATTGTAGTCACTGTGAGAAATACTTTCACCATTTATTGCCAAGAATTTTCTTTTTCAG
The DNA here is from genome assembly GCF_963455305.1 of Plecotus auritus. Lineage (NCBI taxonomy): Eukaryota > Metazoa > Chordata > Mammalia > Chiroptera > Vespertilionidae > Plecotus > Plecotus auritus. The sequence goes on from NC_137770.1 coordinate 89,304,350, forward strand.
CTGTAATTTAACATTATAAGCAAAAATTATTTGGTGAGCTGTTAATCTTGTTATTTGGTTTTATGCCCCATCCCTCTGAGTCTCTCAATGCTGTTTAAAAAAAATTAATTCCCATAACACCTCAGGAGAGGCTTCAGATATTCTAATTTTCTTGTTACTATTTTAGAAGAAAAGAGACTTAAAACTTGTTTGAGGTCACAAAGCAATTTGCTGTAAAAGCCAGCCTAGGAAACGAAAACTTCGTGGTTCTGGAAGTGAGTTCTAAGCATTGGAGGCTGCCTCAAACTGTTGCTTTGGTTGAGGCTACATTACATTATAGACGGAGCCGTACTTTTCCATGCCACTGTCCTTTTATCTTATAGTCACTGGTAGTTATGTACTAATTCAAATAAATCACCTCCAAATTTAAATTTAAAATGTGTTTGGCAATAGCTGCAGGCTTTATGGGTCCATGAATATTTCTACCATCAGTCATAGCTTTATGATTCATATCAGTCATCATGAGTAATGACTATCAGTGTCATAGGCCCTGGCTGAATAATCAATGCCATGCACCCTAGTGAGGTAGTAGTTAATGAGATTAATGTTGTCATATCTATGAAAATAATAAAATTCTTACAATTATTTGTAGAGAAAATAGGGAGAATATTATCTGTTCTGAATAAATAATCAAATATTTTGAGTCTATACATTAAGCTTATACTAATACTAGAGGCCCGGTGCACAAAATTCGTGCATGGGGGAGGGGGGTGTCCCTCAGCTCAGCCTGCACCCTCTCCAATCTGGGACCCCTCGAGGGATGTCTGACTGCCCCTTTAAGCCCAATCCCGGTGGGATCGGGCCTAAACGGGCAGTCGGACATCCCTCTCACAATCCAGGACTGCTGGTTCCCAACTGCTCGCCTGCCTGCCTTCCTGATTGCCCCTAACCATTTCTGCCTGCCAGCCTGATCACCCCCTAACCCAGGGGTGGGCAAACTTTTTGACTCGAGGGCCACAATGGGTTCTTAAACTGGACCGGAGGGCCGGAACAAAAGCATGGATGGAGTGTTTGTGTGAACTAATATAAATTCAAAGTAAAGGAGCGGAGGGGAGAGCAAGAGAACCGGATAGAACAGCCGAATCCGGCCTGCGGGCCGTAGTTTGCCCAAGGCTGCGCTAACCACTCCCCTGCCAGCCTGTTTTCCCCTAACTGCCCTCCCCTGCAGGCCTGGTCCCTCCCAACTGCTCTCCCCTGCAGGCCTGGGTCCCTCCCAACTGCCTTTCCCTGCAGGCCTGGTCGCCCCCAACTTCCCTCCTCTGCCGGCTTGGTCACCCCTAACTGCCCTCCCCTGCAGGCTTGATTGCCCCCAACTGCCCTCCCCTGCAGGCCTGATCACCCCCAACTGCTCTCCCCTGCAGGCCTGGGACCCCTGCAATTGCCCTCCCCTGCAGGCCTGGTCACCCCCAACTGCTCTCCCCTGCAGGCCTGGTCCCTCCCAACTGCCCTCCCCTGCAGGCCTGGTCACCCCTAACTGCCCTCCCCTGCAGGCCTGGTCCCCCCCAACTGCTCTCCCCTGCTGGCCATCTTGTGGTGGCCATCTTGTGTCCACATGGGGCAGGATCTTTGACCACATGGGGACAGCCATCTTGTGTGTTGGAGTGATGGTCAATCTGCATATTACTCTTTTATTAGATAGGATAGAGGCCTGGTGCATGGGTGGGGGCCAGCTGGTTTGCCCTGAAGGGTGTCCTGGATCAGGGTGGGGGTTCCCTTGGGGCGTGGGGCGGCCTGTGCAAGGGACCTGTGGTGGTTTGCAGGCCAGCCATGCCCTGCGGAGGCCCTGGGATCTGGGGTTTATTTATCTTCTACAATTGAAACTTTGTAGCCTGGAGCAGAGCCAAGCCTCCTGCTTGCTCCGTGGAGGCAGTCATTTCTCTTGGGATTCATGTATCTTCTATAATTGAAACTTTGCAGCCTTAAGCAGAGGCCTGGGCCAGCCAGGGTGTGCAGAAAACTTGGCTTCCTCCATCACCGGGGGCAACCCTAGCCTCCTGCTCTTTCCAGCTCCGTGACTGCCGCCATTTCTGTTTGGGTTTATGTATCTTCTATCATTGAAACTTTGTAGCCTTGAGTGGAGGCCTAGGCTGGCAAGGGCAGGCGGAAAGCTTGGCTTCCTCCATTGCCGGGGAAACCCAAGCCTCCCTCCTGCTCTCTGTGGCTGTAGCCATCTTGGTTGGGTTTATTTGCATATTTGCTCCTGATTGGCTTGTGGGCGTGGCTTTTGGGTGTAGCAGAGTGATGGTTAATTTGCATATTACTCTTTTATTAGATAGGATACAGTTTATATATATATACACATATATATATTTCAGAGTTGGTATATATGTTATTATGTTATAATATATATTATGTAACATATATTTTAGGATTATTTAATTAAAATAGATTTCCCAGGGGAACTAAATATCAATGTACTTCCCTGAAAAAAATGTTGAGATACAGCATGGATGGAGCTGGAGAGTATTATGCTAAGCAAAATAAGTCTATCAGAGAAAGATAAATATCACATGATCTCACTCATTTGTGAAATATAATGAACAACATAAACTGATGAACAAAAACAGATCCAGAGACAGAGAAGCATTGATCAGACCATCAAACCTCAGAGGGAAGGTAGGGGAAGGTGGGGGGAAGGGGGAGAGATCAACCAAAGGACTTGTATGCATGCATATAAGCCTCACCAATGGACAGAGACACCGGGGTGTGGGGGGTGAGGGCATGAGCGGGGGGAGGCAATGGGGGGATAAGGACACATATGTAATACCTTAATCAATAAAGAAAGGGGGAAATAAGAAAATATTGAGATATAAAATGTGTTTGTATTTCCCCATTTGCCCTTAGTTAGTGAACTATAGTATAGAATATTGTCATTTAATGTTTTATTAAAGGCTCAAAAATAGCATGAAATTATTTCATACCTGGCCCTGAAAAGGGAAAGTGAAATGGTAGTTGTTACTTCCAATTAAGTCATATGTTAGTTTTCACTGCTGTGTAACAAATTACCACAAACTTAGAGGTAATGTTTTTAAAACAGCTCCCACTTGTTAACTTACAGCGCTGTATGTCAGGAGTCCAGGATAGCATGGCTGGGTTCTCTGCTCAGAATATCACAAGGTTGAAATCAAGGTATCAGCCGAGCTGAGTTCTTGTGTGGGGGATCTGGAAAAAAGCCGAAGTCCACACTCAGCCATGGAGTAGGCAGGATTCACATTGCAGTGGTCGGCCTGAGGTCCTGTTTCCTTGCTTGCCCCCAGCGGGGACCACTCTTGGGTACCAGAGGCTGCCCACGTTCCTTGCCATACAGCCGTCTTCATCCCCAAGTCAAACTCAGCAGTTCAAATCTTTCTCATGCTTTGTATCTTTGACTTCATCTTCTGTGACCACCCAGGGAAAAATCTCTGCTTTTAAAGTGCTCATTTGATTAAATCTGGCCCACCTGGATTCTCCCCTAGCGCGGGGTCAACTGATTTGGGTCCTTAATTGCATCTGCAAAATCCCTTCCCGGAAGCACCTAAGTGACTGTTGGATTGAATAACTGGGAATAGGGGTGTGTGTGCGGACCTGGGGCTGGAACCTTAAGGGGCCACTTTAGAATTCTCTCTATCACAAATGGTATTATATAAAATAAAATTGTACTACATCTTCCACATCCAAGTATTTATACCAAATTATCCAAATGACCATCTTTAAATACCCTATATAATTGTGTCCATTGGGACTGCTATAATACCACAGTCTGGGCAGCTTATAAACAACAGATATTTATTCCTCACATTTCTGGAGGCTGAGAAGTCCAAGATCAACACAAATGTAGTGTCTAGTGAGAGCTCACTCCTGCGGTGTTCTCACATAGTAGAAGGGGCTCTTTAAGGTCTTTTTAATTTTTATTTTATTCTCATATTTTTTTTAAATTCAGAAATAGAAAAAAGAAAAAGAAAATCTTCTCCCTCCTATGCACTTACGCATAGAGCGACATACATATGATATCACAACACATATACCTTTTTTTCCATGTAGATCCTGGGCAATTTTTTAATATCAAAAAATTGGACCTAGAGCAGGGCCCACTCCCTATCATATGGGTGGGCTAAGGTAGAAAGAGTTCACATGACATTACTCATCATATTTCATGGGACCCCTAACCTCCAGATGACCAAGAACTCTGCTCTGGCTCTTTGGGGCTCCAACATTCACGTGCACACAAGTTACCTGGGCCTCGTTAGGACACAGGGCTGGTTCACTGGATCGGGATGAGGGTGGGGTCTGATCTTCCGCATTTCTACCAAAGCCCAGTGCTGGACCCTAGCCAGTGGTCGGCAAACTCATTAGTCAACAGAGCCAAATATCAACAGTACAACGATTGAAATTTCTTTTGAGAGCCAAATTTTTTAAACTTAAACATCTTCTAACGCCACTTCTTCAAAATAGACTCGCCCAGGCTGTGATATTTTGTGGAAGAGCCACACTCAAAGGGCCAAAGAGCTGCATGTGGCTCATGAGCCTCATGAGCCGCTGTTTGCCGACCCCTGCCCTAGACCTTTACCTGAAGGGCAGAGCCAGGAGCAGTGGCCCTCGGCCCTGGTGGCAGGTTAGGATCACCTGGAGGCTTTAGGAGTCATGGTTGGGCTCCACCCCCTCCCAAAAAGGGCTCTGCTCTCACAGTCTGGGTTGAGGTCTGGGCATTGGCGTATTTCAGGGAGCTCCCCGGATGATCCTTATATTCAGCTAAGATGTTCCATGCTGGGGCAGCAGACTTGTCAAACAAACAAATTTTTCATATTCTCTTTTTGGCTAAAATCTGAAACATGTGGGGATTCAATGAGGATGTGTGGAAAGCACCGAGAACAGTGTGTGTCTGGCACATAGAAGCTCAAGGAACGTTGGCCATTAAGTACCAGGCGTTGTATTATAAACAGTCAGTAACTCTACAACACAGAAAGTGGGCCTAAATGTAAATGAGGGGACTTCAGGCAGCAACACTCATTGATGTTTCAATATTGGTTCATCCATTGAAACAAATGGACCACATTGTTGCAAAATGCTAATAATAGGGGAAAGTGGGGTTGGGTGGCATATGAGAACTCTGTTTTCTGCTCAAATTTTCTATAAGCCTAAAACTGCTTTTTAAAAAATGAAGTCTATTGATTACAAAATTTAACAACTGGCACCACATAGACACTGGCCAATGAGATTGAAGCAGAGTCCCACTGGCCCCCTTAGAGACAGGCAACAGCTCTTTCTTTGCTGAATCATGCAGGGAGGGAGGAATGGAGGGAGGGTCCCCAGGGAGGGGGTGGACAGCAGTCGGAGGGCTCAGGGCTTTGGAATTATTTCAGTGTTTGAACCACTGGCATGGCCCTAGCACCCGAACATCAACTCTGACTAATGCTATCACCGTTATTTCTTATCAGTTTAAGGCAAAAATGAAAGAAGCAAAGAAATGACAATCCTATGAGATAGATATTTTCCCCATTTCACACTTGAGGAAACTGAGGCCCAGAGAAGTTGTGATTTGCACAGGGTCACACAGCTGTTCAATGGAGAAGCTGGGATCTGAACCCAAGCTTGTCGGCCTCAAAACCTAACCTCTTCCCACAGGAGACAGGCTCTGTCTGGCCGAGAGCAGTGGCAATCAGCTAACCTGTTACTGGTTTACTTCTTTGTGAAACTGGGTCATGAAGCTGGCATTTGCAAAGTGCCATAAGTACGGCTTTGCTCACAAGAGGCTCCTCCTGCCCAACTCAGCCACTCACCTCCCTGGGCAAATCTTTTTCCTGCCTTTGCCTCCTTTTAGATCTGGAGCAAGCCGGCATTGTAAGGGCCCTGAGAGCTCACGGGTCTGTCATCCTGCCCTCCCATTTTATAGACAGGAAAAGTGAGCTTCCGGGTAGGGAATCAACTTGGCTGAGGTAACACAACCAGACCTTCGCAGAGCTGGGGCTAGGAACCACGCCTCCGACTCCCAGCACACGCTCCTCCCTGGGGCTGTGGGCTGGAGTGCTGCTGCCCTTGGCAGGGTGCGGGTCAGGGCACTGCAATCCTCACGCCCAAGCCTAAGTGCACAGGTGCAATGAAGCCATAGGAAATCACTTCCCACTGCAGTCAGTGGGCTACAAGGCCACTCAGTAAGATGTGATCTGTGATGCCACTGGGAGTTGGCCACGTGTGACTTCACAGAAGTGTGACAGTGTTGCATATACCTTCCTGGGTTTCAAATTTGCAGCTTAACATCCTTCTGGATCCTCTATGCAGCCAAGTATGTGCCTCACAAAAGCCAACTCTTGAGGGAGTTGTCATACTTGTCATGGTTCACACCCATCACAAACATGGGGGCATGTTTGGGTAGGTGAGAATCCATTTATTGTAATGAGAGGTTGGGTTTTATGAGCACAATAACCGCCTTTGTCCATCAGCCTGAAAAAGTGGTTTTAAAGTTAAAATGATAACCTGGGCCCTGGCTGGTTTGGCTCAGTGGATAGAGCATTAGCCTGTGGACTGAAGGGTCCAGGGTTTGATTCCGGTCAAGGACATATGCCAGGGTTGCAGGATAAGTCTCCAGTGGGGGGCTTGCAGGAGGCAGCCAATCAGTGATTTTCTCTCATCATTGATGTTTCTATCTCTCTCTCCCTCTCCCTTCCTCTCTGAAATCAATAAAAATAAATATATTTTAAAAATAAAACAAGGATCTCTGCTCCTCCTGTTCATCAGACAGCCTCTCCTCCTGCACAGTGCCAGCAGCCAGAACCCTGAGACATGATGGTGAAGGTCGGAGTTGGCCACATTGGGCGGCTGTTCACCAGGGCTGATTTTAACTCTGGCAAAGCAGATGTTGTCACCATCAATGACCCCTTCATTGACCTCAACTACATGGTCTACATGTTCCAGTATGATTCTACTGATGGCAAGTTCAAAGGCACAGTCAAGGCTGAGAACAGGAAGCTTGTCATCAATGGGAAGTCCATCTCCATCTTCTAGGAGCAAGATCCCACTAACATCAAATGGGGTGATGCTGGTGCTGAGTTTGTTGTGGAGTCCACTGGTGTCTTCACTACCATGGAGAAGGCTGGGGCTCACTTGAAGGGCGGAGCCAAGAGAGTCATCATCTCTGCCCCTTCTGCGGATACCCCCATGTTTGTGATGGGTGTGAACCATGACAAGTATGACAACTCTCTCAAGATTGTCAGTAATGTCTCCTGCACCACCAACTGCTTGGCCCCCCTGGCCAAGGTCATCCATGACAACTTCGGCATCGTGGAGGGACTCATGACCAGTCCATGCCATTACCGCCACCCAGAAGACCGTGGATGGCCTCTCTGGGAAGCTGTGGTGTGATGGCCGAGGGGCTGCCCAGAACATCATCCCTGCTTCTACTGGCGCTGCCAAGGCTGTGGGCAAGGCCATCCTGAGCTGAATGGGAAGCTCACTGGCATGGCCTTCCGTGTCCCCACCCCCAATGTGTCGGTTGTGGATCTGACCTGCTGCCTGGAGAGAGCTGCCAAATACGATGATACCAAGAAGGTAGTGAAGCAGGCATCAGAGGGCCCCCTCAAGGGCATCCTGGGCTATACTGAGGACCAGGTTGTCTCCTGAGACTTTAACAGGGACACCCACTCCTCCACCTTTGATGCTGGGGCTGGCATTGCCCTCAATGAACACTTTGTCAAGCTCGTTTCCTGGTATGACAATGAATTTGGCTACAGCAACAGGGTGGTAGAACTTATGGTCCACATGGCCTCCAAGGAGTAACAGCCCCCTGGATCACCAGCCCCATCAAGAGGAAGAGAGGCCCTCAGCTGCTGGAGAGTCCTTGCCCCAGATTGATCCCCCAACACACTGAGAATCTCCTGACCACTGTTTCCATCCCAGACCTCCTGAAGAAGGGGTGGGGCATAGGGAGCCCTACTTTGTTGTGCACCATCAATAAAGTTCACTGTACCCAGCCAAAAATAAATAAATAAATAAATAAATCTATATAATAAAGAGCCAGGGTCTAAGGAGCTTTACAACTGAAGGCTAGACCAGACTAGAAGTCAGTGCTGGGTTGCTGTGGCGACTCAGCACTAACTGGGGCCACTGCCAGTGCTGGGATCCAACACTGACTGTCTAGGGGGCTGTAGATCAGGCCCGGAGAGAGGCCTGCAGAGAGAGAGGCAGGGTCTGATCTGTAGCCTCTGTGGCAGCTGTTGATTAGAACTTGCCTCTCTTTCTCTCCCGGACTGGCCAACAGCCTCACCTCCATTTCTCTCCAGGCCTCCACTGGGGCTGCTGGTCAGCCCTGCCTTTCTGATCAGGCCCCATTGATAGGCCCAAAGATGCTGACTGGCATAGAAACTGATCAATCAGAACAAAATCTGGATCAACTGTGAGGAGCTAATGGCTGCCTAAGGGGCGGAGCTTTTGACGCTGACTGGCATAGAGACTGACCAATCAGAACCAAATTGGCTGGCAGAGGAGGGCAGTTAGGGGTGATCAGGCAGGCAGGCAGGCAGAGGGGTTAGGGGCAATCAGGCAGGCATGCAAGTGAGTGGTTAGGAACCAGCGGTCCTGGATTGTGAGAGGGATGTCTGACCACTGGTCAGACATTCCCCGAGGCGTCCCTGATTGGAGTGGGTGCAGGCTGCACTGAGGGAATGCCCCCCTCCACGCATGAATTGCATGCACCAGGCCTCTGGTCTTACCTAATAAAAGAGAAACATGCAAATTAACCATCACTCTGCTACGCCCACAGCCAATCAGAGTGAGTATGCAAATTAACCCAACAAAGATGGAGGTTAATTTGCATATGCAGGTGCAGAGCGGTGTGAAGCCTGCTATGAGGGGAAGGGGGGTGGCAGAGGGAGCTACTGGAGTGGTGCTCCAGACAGAAGCGAGGATGTGCTGGCTCCGGGCGGCCTGGAAGTGGGGATGTGCTGGCTGCCAGGCCCCAGGCCGCCGGGGAGCGGGGACATGCTGGCTCCTGGGTGGCCGGGGAGCGGGGACATGCCGGCTCCCTTCCAGGTGGCCGGGGAGCGGGGACTTGCCAGCTCCCGGGCGGCTGGGAGTGAAGCCAGGGGCCTATTCTTGCACGAATATCATGCAATGGGCCTCTAGTAAATGAATAAAATAAAATTATATCCTGGAATGGCTCTCAGATTCTGGTAATTTATGACACCTCACTGGAAAGTTACAGAGGTGCTTTTTTCCAAAGTATGGGATCTTTTTTTATATAAAGGCACTAGTCCTATTCATGAGGACTTCACCTTCATAATTTAATTTCCAAAGACCCCCACCTCTAAATACCAACACGCTGGGTGTTAGGATTTAACATATAAAATGGGAGTACACAAATATTTAGTCTATAGCACTTTGTTAACACATCTTACAAGTTTTGGGCATCAGGATTTTGATTTGTTTTGTTTTTATTTACTCTTGTTGTTTTTCAAATTATTTATTTTCAGTTCATCATAGATAAGTTTTCACCTTTGTAATATAGACCCAAATGTAGCAATGCATTCTTATGCCCATGTACTGATACATCTAGGCTAAAGCATGCGCACCTATTTGCTAATGACCTCCTAATTAATTGTGCAGATTGTCAGTATGCTTGCTTATGACAAATGATGATGAATATAGATTCAGAACATACCAAATCTGATTTGACTACTATACTACTGCATTGAGTACTATCTTATATAATAAAATCCCAGTGACCAAACTGCAGAACTACCAGAACGACCAGTCGACCAGTCGCTATGATGCGCCCTGACCACCAGGGAGCAGACGCTCAATGCAGGAGCTGCCCCCTGGTGGTCAGTGCCGCTCCGCTGACCGGGATGAGTGGCACTCCCACAGTGGGAGCAGCCACCCAGAGGGCAGGTCCACAGCGGCTCAGTTGATTGGATGAGCAGCGCTCCCACAGCGGGCCAATCCCCACAGGCCATGCCCCCCACCAGTGCACAAATCTTATGCACCGGGCCTCTAGTCTGTAGATAAAGGCAATGGTAATGTATGCCAGGTCTGTACCATATGAACACTTTGTTTTTTGTAAGGATTTATAGTTTGTTCCTGAAATGGAATAAAAGCCAGGCATCATATGATTGCTCTATAAGGCAAAGCACTATCATTCTTTACTAATTCTGGTTAAGCATTTATTTTTTTTTCTGAAAAAATGTCAGGTAAGCTCAAGAGCTATCGTGATTCAAAGATCCTTAGAATCATCAAAGTGGCTTGAAAAGTAATCATATTTTAGAACCATAATTTTTATTGCATTCATAGTGATTATTGGCAGGCATAATCTTACATTTAGTATTATCTGAGATAAAATAGTATATTGTCATAAAAATTATTGTTCTTAAGAAATAATGTAGTTTCCAAAAAAACATTTTTAACTAGGTCCAAAGAAACTAAGCTTAAAAAACTAAAAAAACACAAAAAACATAATATTGCTATTTCATAACACTGTGAATATTAGTGTTTTGTCATGAACAGTGGTAGGCAGAATTCATTGGGAAGCTAGGACAGAAAAAGGTAAACTGTGTGATATTCAGACAAGAAAAGAAAATCAAATACAATGTTGAATGGTTAAAATGAGTTTGAAATTCAGGGTCTCAAGCTAAGATAGAGAGAAAACCTGAGATGCTAAATCAATGAATCAGAATCTGTGTCCAAAGATAAAGACTGGGCAAATATCTAGTCAGAAACAGAGTCTATGTACTATTAAGACTTCAGAATCAAGAAATCTTGATTAGATATAAAAAATAAATCACAAAAACATGAATCAGATTATTATTAAACCCTTTAACATCTCTCCATTATACTTAGTATTCTAAATCTAAATTTCTTACTGTATCCATCAGGGTTTGGTTAGAAGAACAGAAACCACTCTAGAATTCCTTCTGAAAGGATTTAATTTAGGAATTAGGGAATTGTATAACTACTAGAGGCCTGGGGCATGAAATTTGTGCACAGGGTCGGGGGGTGTCCCTCAGCCCAGCCTGCACCCTCTACAATCTGGGACCCCTCGAGACATGTCTGACTGCCCATTTAGGCCTGATCCCAGTGGGTCACCACCAACTGCCCAGTGGGATCGGGCCTAAATGGGCAGTTGGACATCCCTTTCACAATACAGGACTGCTGGCTCCCAACCGCTCACCTGCCTGCCTGCCTGATTGCCCCTAACCGCTTCTGCCTGCCAGCCTGATCACCCCCTAACCACTCCCCTGCCAGCCTGATTGACGCCTAACTGCTCCCTTACCAGCCCGATTGCCCCTAACTGCCTTCCCCTGCCAGCCTGGTCACCCCTAACTGCCCTCCCCTGCAGGCCTGGTCGCCCCCCAACTGCCCTCCCCTGCATGCCTGGTCACCCCTAACTGCCCTCCCCTACAGGCCTTGTCCCTCCCAACTGCCCTCCCCTGCAGGCCTGGTCACCCCCAACTGCCCTCCCCTGCAACCTGGTCACCCCCAACTGCCCTCCCCTACAGGCCTGATTGCCCACAACTGCCCTCCCCTGCTGGCCATCTTGTGGTGGCCATCTTGTGTCCACATGGAGATGGCCATCTTTGACCACATGGGGGCAGCCATCTTGTGTTTTGGACTGACAGTCAATTTGCATATTAGGCTTTTATTATATAAGATTGTAAGAGCTTAAGTAGCAAGGATCCAGGGAGCTGCCATCAACGGATGGGGCTGACCCCAAAGCATGGCACACTGATGTTCACAAGAATCTTTGTTCATTGCTATAAGCACAATACACTTAATTTTTTTTAATACTGATCTTGCATCCTGAGAAGTTGCTAAACATGTTAATTAGTTCTAGCAGTTATTTTTGGATTTTCTTTATACAGCATTATATCATCTGAAAATAAAGACAGTTTCATTTCTCCTTTCCAATCTGTGTGCCTTTGGCCGCCTCTCCCTGTTTTTCCTTTTTGTTTTTTAGCCTTCTGAGTCAGCCAACTTTTTCTAGAAAGGTCAGGTAGCAAATAGTTAAGTTTAGCCACTCATACATTCTCAATTATACATACTCAAATCTGTTATATCAAGACACCAGTTCTATTTTTTTTAAATAAATCTTTATGCAGATTATTAAAATTGTTTCTCCTTTTTCCCCCCATAGCTCCCCTCCACCCGGTTCCCACCCCACCTTCTGCCCTTACCTCCCCGCCACTGTCCTCATCCATAGGTGTATGATTTTTGTCCAGTCTCTTCCTGAATGCCCCCCATACCCCTTTCCCCCTGAGAATTATCAGTCCACTCCCTTTCTATGCCCCGGATTCTATTATATTCACCAGATTATTCTGTTCTTCAGGTTTTTAATTCACTTGATTTTTAGGTTCACTTGTTGATAGATATGTATTTGTTGTTCATAATTTTTATCTTTATTTTTTCTTCTTCCTCTTCTTTAAGAATACCTTTCAGCATTTCATATAATACTGGTTTGGTGGTGATGAACTCCTTTAGCTTTTTCTTATCTGTGAAGCTCTTTATCTGCCCTTCAATTCTGAATGATAGCTTTGCTGGGTAGAGTAATCTTGGTTGTAGGTTCTTGCTATTCATCACTTTGAAAATTTCTTGCCACTCCCGTCTGGCCTGCATAGTTTCTGTTAAGAAATCAGCTGACAATCGTATGGGTTCTCCCTTGTAGGTAACTAACTGTTTTTCTCTTGCTGCTTTTAAGATTCTCTCTTTGTCTTTTGCTCTTGGCATTTTAATTATGATGTGTCTTGGTGTGGTCCTCTTTGGATTCCTTTTGTTTGGGGTTCTGTGTGCTTCCTGGACTTGTAAGTCTATTTCTTTCACCAGGTGGGGGAAGTTTTCGGTCATTATTTCTTCAAATAGGTTTTCAGTATCTTGCTCTCTCTCTTCTTCTGGCACCCCCATAATTCTGATGTTGGTACGCTTGAAGTTGTCCCAGAGTCTTCTTACACTATCTTCAACCTTTTGGACTCTTTCCTCTTTTTGCTTTTTCGGTTGAGTGCTTTTTGCTTCTTTGTATTTCAATTCTCTGACTTGATTCTTGTGTTCCTCTAGTCTGCCGTTGGGTCTCTGCACAACACTTTCCATTTCAGTCAGTGTATGTTCAATCTCCAGCTGGTCCCTTTTCATATCTTCAAGGGTCTCGTTATATCTATCGGCCTTTTCTGGGACATTCCTGAAAAGCCTATAACCGTGGTTTTGAACTCTATATCCAGTCGTCCATTTTCCTCCATTTCTTTCGCTTGTGATCTGTTTCTTTGACGCCACATTTTCACTGCTTCCCTGAGTTGGTAGGGTAGATTTGTGTGCTAGGTTTCCTATATGGCCCAGTGGGTCTGCCTCCCCAGTTAACCTGAGGTGGACACTCTTGGTGCACCCCTTTGTGGACTGTGTTTACAGCCTTGTTGTAGTTAAGTCTTGATTGTTGTTGGTATCACTGGGAGGAATTGACCTCCAGGCCAGTTGGCTGTAAGGATCAGCTGTGTCTATGCTGGGAGAAGTTCGGTGCTGGAGACAGCCTTATAGGATTAGGCTTGCCAAATTGCAATAGCCTCTGTCCTCAGCTTGGATGGGGTGGAGTCTCAGGGTGGAGCAGACAGTTTTGGCTTCCAGTCAGCGTTGCCCTTGCGCGCGTGCGCGCCTACAGACCTCTGCCTTCCCTGGCTCCCGAGTCTCCGCCCGAGAGTCCAGATTCCCCCCACAAGAGCGTGGGTCCCCAGGGGCTCACCTGGAACTGGGGTTCAGTGCAGTCAGAAATGGGGCTCTGTGCAGTCAGGAGTTTCTGACTCCCTTCCACTAGGGAAAGTCTGTGGCAACCTCCACAGCCTTTGTGCGCACTGGCATGCACGCGCCTGCAGACCTCTGCCTTCCCCGGCTCCCAAGTCTCTGCCCAAGAGTCCAGATTCCCCCCCGTAAGAGCGCGGGTCCCCAGGGGCTCGCCTGGACTGGGGTTCATTGCAGTCAGAATTGGGGTTCAGTGCAGCCAGGAGCTTCGGACTCCCTTCTGCTAGGGAAAGCCTGTGGCAACCTCCACAGCCTTTGTGCACACTGGCACGAGCACCTCCAGAACCCTGCCTGCCGGGGCTCCCCCGCGTCTCCCCCGGGTCTCCGAGTATCCAGGTGCCTTTCTCTCTACCCGACAGTCCAGAACCCCACCCCCCCGCATGAGCCTGGGTCCACGGGGCCCCGCCCGGGACTGGGCCACAGCGCAGTCAGAACCGGGTTCAGTGCGGTCGGGGGCCTCCTTCCCCCTTCCGCCAGAGAAAGTCAGCCAGGCTCTCAGCCACCCTTCCTCTCTGCGCACACAAAGCCCTTTTCCCGTACCTCCAATTCTCCGTGAGCCTCTCTTTCCCTCCAGCTGCAGAACCCTCACTCAGCCAGCTTTCCCGCAGTTCTGGACGGTGCCCGCTCTGTCCTCCAGCTGCAGCCCTGAAACCGTTGTGCGAGGCAGCAGCCCAGGCGCTTACCTACGCCGCCATCTTGGCCTCTCAAGAAGCGAGTTCTAGATAACACAAGACACACATAAAAAAACAATTTACAAACACAGTGACTAACCAGATTGGGTTTATGGGATATAGTTAACTAACCCCTAACTTATTGCACTGACTAAAGCCTCTTTAAATGCTGAATGAATGAAAGTGGAAAGAGTAAACATCCTTGTTCCTGATCTTAAAAGGAAAAAATTTATTCTTTCACTATTAAATATGGTGTTAGTTGTAGGGTTTGTTTGTTGTTGTTGTTGTTCTTGTTGTTGTTGTTGTTGTTGTTGTTTCAGATTTCCAACATCTTGTTCCTCTATCTTTTTCTCTTTCTATGTTCAAGATTTTCTCTTTGTCTTTCAAAAGTTTTATTTTGAAGCATGTATTACTTTGTCTTTATTCTTTCTAAGGATCATCTAGCTGCTTAGAACTCTATGTAAACATTTTTCAACAAATTATAGAAGTTTTTGGCCATTGTTTCATCTAATATTTTTCTGCTCTTTTTATTCCTTTCCTTTTCTGCATTTTCATTGTATAAATGCTGGTATACATAATACTGTCCCACCGATCCCTTACTCTCTGTTCATTTTCCTTGAATGTTTTTCTTTCTATTTTGCAGTTGGATCATTTCTACTGATCTAGCCTCAAGATAATTGATTCTTTCTTCTGCCATCTCAAATCCGCTGTTGTGTCCCTCAAGTAAAATTTTCATATTAGTTATTGCCCTCTTCAAATCCATAACTTCCTTTTTTGTCATTTTTAATCTTTTTTATCAAGGTCTTTATTGAACAAGTGTCATCATACTGTCCTTTCTTTTAACTTCTTCTTCTTTAGTTTTTCTAACATCTATACTAACAAAAGGATAATATGCAAATTGGTCATGACGCCCTCACAGTAACAACTGAACAGCAGGCTGCATGGGGCAACAAGGCCGGCAGGGGGTTTAGCGAGGGACAACCAAACAACTGGCCAGCAGCCTGTGTGGGGCGACGAGGCTGGCAGGGGGGTTAGCGAGGGGCGACCAAATGACTAACCAGCAGCCTACGTGGGGTGACCAGGCTGGCAGGGTAGTTAGCGAGGGATGACCAAATGATTGACCAGCAGATTGTGTGGGGCGACCAGGCCGGCAGGCGGGTTAGCGAGGGGTGACCTGGCTGGCAGAGGGGGGCAGTGAGGGGCAAAACCAGCAGTTGGACATCCCCCGAGGGGTCCTGGATTGGAGAGGGTCCAGGTTGGGCTGAGGGGACCCCTCCCCCATGCACAAATTTCATGCACCGGGCCTCTAGTCCTATATAATAAAAGGCTAATATGCAAATAGACCAAATGGTGGAACAACCAAACAACTGGTCACTATGACGTGCACTGACCACCAGGGGGCGTGCATGGAACATGGCGAGCATCAGCAGCAGGCAGCAAAGTGTGGAACCTGGTGAGCATCAGCCACGGTGGAATGGTGGAGAGGTGAGCAGGGGCACCAGCGCAAGGCAGGGCACCGGTTGCTGTCATCTGGGCAAGCCTCTGGTGGTTACTGAAAATTCTTTGCTCCCGTGGGCCATGGTCCTGCCCAGTGCTCACACCTGCTGCCAGCACCGGCCCTACTCACACCCGCTGCCAGCGCCAGAGCCACCTCTTGCACCTGCTGCCAGCGATAGCCCTGCTTGCACCCACTGTCGGTGCTGGCCCTGCTCGCACCCACAGCTGGTGCTGGAGCTGCCACTCATACCCACTGCTCGCACCCAGCACTGGTCCCAATTGCTCGGTGCTGTCAGTGGGTGTGAGTAGTGGCTGCCTGCCCCAAATCACCCCTGAGGGCTTCTCCATCTCCCCCTGCTCCTGAGAGATGATCGGGGCAGCAGTCACTGCTCTCACCTGCTGACAGCACCAGCCCCAATCACTCCACGCTGTCAGTGGGTGTGAGTGGGGCTGGCACCGTCAGCGTGTGGGAGCAGAGGCTGCAGAAGCAGGGCTGCCTGCAGACAAGGGCCTGGGGCCACAGCAGGAGGGGACAGGCAGGGGTGCAGAGCATGGGCCGAGACCCACCCCTGTGCCCACCTCAGCCTTGCGGCCCACAGTTCCTTTCAAGGTGCACGAATTCATGCACCTTGTAATTATAATTACCTAGTAATTATAATTCCTTTGAAATCTTTGTCTTCTAAATTCAACATCTGGGCTAACTCACAGTCTCTAATTGTGTCTGTTTTCCTGATTCTCAGTTAATACTTTCTCACAACTTTTGATTGATATTGAACATTTTAGATAATATATTGTAGACACTCCAAATTCTGATACTTCCCTCCTGAGGGTTGTCGTTGCTGCTATTTTGTTTGTTTAATTACTTGCCTGGACTAAATCTGTGGAATATGTCTCACTTGTGTGTCACTGCCGATGTCTATACTCAGAGATTTTTTAAATTCTTGTTTTAATTTTAAGATTGGCTTCCTAAAAGTGGCTGTAGTAATTTTTTCAACCATCAGAATGTAGAGAGCTCTGTATCTGCATAGATTATGGTCAGCCAGTTATTGGTCTTAATCCAAGCAAAGCTTCTACCCTCTGCCCAAGGGTGTGTGTGCAGGTTGGGAAGTACATTAAAAACTCAGCAGTTTTCAGGTATGCTCCAGTTTTACTTTCCATCAGTCCCTCTTGTGTCTTACTTGTGCATGAACACAGCTTCCCAGACCATGTATGTATGGTATGGGAAAAGGCTGCATTCTGTTCAGTCTTCCATGAATATTTACACAGACTTCCAGTTAGTCAGAGCTGACAGAGAGAGTTTATCAAGCCCTCCTATGGCTACCTCATTTCCTGGGTGTCCTTGTTAAATTTCTGTCTAGGTCACTGCCTGTTGCTTACTGCAGTCAGAATGACAGCCTCGAGCTAGCTAAGCTGTTGGCCTTCCCTGGTGGCTTGTCATCAAGATCACTACTTTTACTGACAATGCTGCTGAATAGGGGTTTTTCACCCAGACTTCATATCAAGGGAGACTCCTCCCAAGTAAAGCATCTGGTTTTACTAGCCTTCTCTACTGTAGTAGAATAACTCTGCCATTCAAACTGGAAATAGCCCTGGGCAGGAATTCCACTGCTCCGCCCTGATCTTACCTGAAGTTCAGTTATTTCTCATGAATTAACACTTCTCACTGTGTTGCATGCTTTTGGTAGATTTCAGAGTTCCCAGGTGGTTGTGTTTTCACTATATGTTTATTATAATTGCTTTTTAGGAAAGAACTTGCTGACCTCGTGTTGCCATACTAAAAGTTCTAACTCAGGCATGACTTTTCAATCTAAAGTCAAGAGCTATTCTATCTTCATGATACTTTTAAGCAAAGTACTGCCACATTTATAAATTTGTCTTCCTTTAAATGAGATTCTTAGAGGAAGAATTTCTACTTTCATTACCCAGTTAAATGAGAACAACTCAGTGGCAAAAACAAGTACCAATTAGCTAAATGAAAAATTCAAGCTGTGAATTTATCGTCAAGGCAAACTGCTATGATATGAAGGGCAACAATGGGATGTAAAATATACAAGCAAAACAAAATAGACCTGGAGGTTGGACCTTCCAATGTTGTTTATTATAAATTACAGATTGATTGATTGATTGATTTTTATAGACATATATAGATAATACTAGAGGCCCGGTGCATGGATTCATACACTGGTGGGGTCCCCCAGCCTGGCCTGTGGGAATTGGGCCAAAACCAGCTCTCCAACATCCCCCAAGGGGTCCCAAATTGTGAGAGGGCACAGGCCAAGCCAAGGGACCCCACTGGTGCACAATCAGGGCCAGGGAGGGACTGTGGGATGGTTCCAGAGCATGTCCGGCCTGTCTCACCCAGTTCCCATCAGCCGGACCCCAACAGCAAGCTAAACTACTGGTCAGAGCGTCTGCCTCCTGTTGGTCAGTGTACATCATAGCGACTGGTCAAACATTTGAACGAACGGCTGGACACTTAGCATATAAGGCTTTTATTATATAGGATATATTATATATATGTATATTTATAATATGTAATTATAGAATTTATTTAGATTGCAGCTTGTACTGAATGCAGATCATTGAATTAATTTGAGTAAGTTAATCTAAACATATATGGCAATTTTATTTATTAAACTAGTGGCCTGGTGCACGAAATTCATGCATGGGGAAAGGGGGAGTTCCCTCAGCCCAGCCTGCACCCTCTCCAATCAGGGACCGCTGGCTCCTAACTGCTCACTTGCCTTCCTGCCTGCGTGATTGCCCCTAACTGCCTCTGCTTGCCTGATTGCCCCTAACCCCTCTGCTTGCCTGCCTGATTGCCCCTAACCTCTATGCCTGCCTGCGTGATCACCCCTAATTGCCCTCTCATGCCGACCTGATCTCGCCCCAAACTGCCCTCCCCTGCAGGCCTGATCTCACCCCCAACTTCCCTCCCTTGCCAGCCTGATTGGCCCTAACTGCCTCTGCCTTGGCCCCCACCACCATGGCTTTGTCTGGAAGGAAGATGGCCGGTCAACCCGGTCTAATTAGCATATTATCCTTTTATCAGTATTGATAGATTATATAGGATAGGATTGCTTAAATGGGGGGGGGGGGGTCTTTTTCTGCAGGAGGAGATGCTCTTGGCAGACAAAAATACATAATCCCTATATCTGGACTGATAGCCAGCCATATGCACTATACTGCCAAACCGGTCATTAAAAAATTGAACCACTTTCTTACACCTTACACCAAACAGTTGTTGTCCTTAAAACCCCTCCTCAGCCCCCAACTTAGGTTCTGCCTTTGCAGGTCACCCAGATTAGATTCTGATTGGTTGGTTTATATGCCAGTCAGTGTCAAAAGCTCGTCCTCCTAGACAGCCATTGGCTCCTCACAGTTCACCCAGATTTTGGTTCTGATTGGTCAGTTTCTATGCCAGTCAGCATGTCCAGGCCTATCTCTAGGCCTGATCAGAGAGGTGGGGCTGATCAGCAGCCCCCACAGAGGCCCAGAGAGAAAAAGAGGTGTGACTGCTGGCCAGGCCTGGAGAGAAAGAGAGAGGCATGGGTTGATCAACAGCTGCTGTGGAGGCTACAGATCAGGCCCTGCTTCTCTCTCCAAACCTCTCTCCGGGCCTGATCTGCAGCCCCCTCGCCATGGCACCCCAGCACTGACTGCAGGACTGACTTTTGGTCGGTCAAGCCTTCAACCCAGCACTGACTGCAGGACTGACTTTTGGTCATTTTGGACGTTATGGACCCTGGGTTTTTATATATTAGGGTAGTTATCAAATTTAACCCTATAACTTGAGAATATAACATGTTTCAGAATAGTTGTGTGTGTTTAACATATCTGATATTCATCTACCATAATAAAAATACTGCTGGTAAGAAGTGGACAAATTTTCAAGAACATTAAAGATATTTAGCAATTTAATTTTAAAAATCCAAAACAATTAAAAGCAGAGGGAAAAACGCAATTTTTAAAATCTATTATTACTAAATATTGCCAAAGATGTATAAAATTATGAAAAGTCTACTTTGGTGGGAAAATAAACTATTACAGCCACTTTGTAGAACAATTCAGTATTATCTAATGAAGTTTTTGAAAATTCAGTCATACAACCCAGTAATTCCATTTCTTTCAGGGAGACATGTATACAGAAAGGTAAATTAAAATGAATGCACTAGATCTAAATGTAATACCAAAACAGACAGATTTAAACTATAACAATAACTAGGAAAAACTTAAGTTGTAGAAAGATTTAATATGTTACCATTTATATAATTTTTAAAGTGTTTATGCATAAACATGAAAAGTTAAAATTTAGTGTAATAAAATGAAAGAACATATTTCAAATTCATAATAGAGGTTGTCTCTGGGGAATGCACACAGATAATGTAGTAATGGGAAGGAATAGAAAGGGACTTCATATGTTTCAGTAAAGATTTATGAATTTAGAAAAGAAATGGAAATAATAACCCTTGCTAATTCGCATTAATAATACATAGGTGTGGATTATATTTTCCCTGATATTCCTAGTTTTTAAAATATGTAACCTTTTAAAATATGGTAGGATAATGTCAAAACAAGTGAGCTATAACACAGGACTGTTTAGTGTATCTATCTCCAAAATACCAGCTAATAGTACCAACTAATACATTTCCAAAGCATTGCCTTTAGGAATATAGGTGAGTAATGGAGTATTCAATAAGTTCATCTACATCAATTCTTCTATATCACTTATATTAATACATTATTTACATTTAGCATGTAATTATTGGGGTACTCTATATGGTGCAAAAGCATTTTAAGAGAGAGCCAATTAAAGTAAAACTTGATGTAGTACTTCTTTTTTAGTAAATATATGCCTTCAAAACCATCTAGGTGAGGTATAGCATTCTTGTACTCCTCTAATATTTTTTAATGAAGTGATGCACTACAGCCAGCATCCTTTTTGGCTGGCAATTTGCTTCTAGTGCTCACCCCTCATGGCAGCACTCTTATCCTGTCTAACCCATTTCCATAGCAGTACTATAATCCAGAAAAAAAAATTCTTTGTGTTCAAAGAACTTGGCAATTTAAACATTTTGGACAGATTAAATAACAGCTGTTTGGCTCTAAAGCATGATTTTTTTTAACCTGCTCTGAGCCAGGAGACCCGTGTCAGAGTTCTGCATTTCTATTTCGGGGACCTAAGCACATTTGGGCCTTATCAAGAGGGAGGCTGAAGGAGGGGTGGACAGGTAAATTTAATTCCCTTCCAGACATTGATTTACCTGTGCAAGCCACTTCACATAGCTTTGCCTCAATTTCCCTATCTTTAATACTACCTTATCTATTCAGAAGGATTAGTGTAAAATTAAAAGAGATAACACAGATAAAGTTCTTGGAACAGTATCTAGCATGCTCAAGTCCTTAGTAAGTATAAGCTATGATCATTATCATCATCATCACTATTTTTATTATCAGTGAGTTTTAACAAACCAAAAGCCTAGTTTTATAAGAATTATTTTAAATATTCACTTATTTATTGCATCTTTCAACAAATTTATCTAACTACTTTAAACTTTTTGTTTTTATGTAAATCAATGATGCACATCCATTGAATAAAATATTTAAGATGGCAATTATAATTTAACCACTCAATTTGTTTGTGGAAAATAAGCAGGACATAAATATGCGAAGCATTGAGTATGAAATTACAATGTTTTACTGGTATGTTTCTAATAAAGTATCTCAAGTTATAAGTAAATACACAATAAAACTTATAAGACTGATCCTCACTTAATTAGTTTCGTGTTCCTTAACCACTCTTTCCACTTTCATTACTAGAATTCTCATGTTACTTCCTATATAAGAATAAATTATATTCCCCAATTCACAAATAATCTTTCTTTTCTCAAATAACAACTAGATGAAAGGATAATATTCATCTAAGAACACTTAGTCTGACCAAGTACAGGAGCCAGACTCTTTCCACATAATGAACAAAGGACTATAATCTATCTCCATGTTATACAGTATATGCTGATTATAATTGTATCACTTGTGTTGTTTCATTTAGGCTGCTTTAGTTGTGTGACAGAGGCATTTACTACACACCGTCAGTCATGTGCTCACCCCAGTTCAGAGCCCTCCTGCAGTTTGGCAGTGTCATTGGACTAGTTCTGGTCAACAGACGGTGCACAGAAATAGCATGTGTCCATTTCAGGCTGAAGCATTTAAAAGCCTATATATAAACCTGCTCTCCCTTCACCTGCTGTGGCAACAGTGAAATCCACTTACTGAGATGGCAAAGCCACACTATTAAAACAACCTACATTTTTATTTCTAAGTCTACTCTTAAAAGAAGGCCATCCCACATAACTGCAGACTTTTTGTGAGAGAGAAAATTAACTTTTATGTGTTTAGCCACAAAATTTCAGTGTTGCTTTCTTTGTAGAGGATATTCTCAAGACATAGAGACAAACTCAAGCTAGCAGGAGCACAAAGAGAGATTTTATTTAGGGTGAGGACTTGTATAGACTGAAACTACAACTGGAAAGTCATCCGTCACAGAAGCAAGATATCAGAATAATTTCCAACTCAGTTCTTTTTCTTCACATTTATTTCAAGGTTCATACAGGAAATTTAGGAGTGTGATAAGTGGCCTATTCCTACAAGCCAGCAGCTACTGCCATAAATTTATGTTCATAGGGATATAGCTTTCATAAACAAGGAGTATACCTTGAATATTCTGGATGAATCACAGCAAGATTATGGTGGCACAGCCTGACTAGAGTGCCAGTGTTGCTCAGTTGTTTAGCATCGTCCCATGCACCAAGAGGTCACAGGTTACCAGCCGTGGGCAAACTACGGCCCGCGGGCTGGCCCCGGCCCGTTCGGCTGTTCTATCCAGCCCGCGGAGCCAAAAGAGCTCCTTTACTTTGAATTTATATTAGTTCACACAAACACTCCATCCATGCTTTTGTTCCGGCCCTCCGGTCCAGTTTAAGAACCCATTGTGGCCCTCGAGTCAAAAAGTTTGCCCACCCCTGTTAGACTCCTGGTCAGGGCACATGCCAGGGTTGCAGGCTCAATCCCCAGTAGGGAGTGTGCAGGAGGCACTGATCAATGTTTCACTCTCATTGAAGTTTCTCTCTCTCCCTCTCCCTTCCTCCCTCTGAAATCAATAAAAGCACATTTTAAAAAAGATTATGGTGGCACATTGCTAAAGAAAACAAAAAGAGAGAGGAAGAAATTGGCAATTTCAGAATATTAAATTTCTAAATATTAAATTTCTAAATATTAAAAATTTCAAACTTAAATTCAAGAAATATTCCTTCCCACATAAACCTCTTCCACATTTACATGTGCAATGGGAATTAGTAGCATTAAATGTGATTCAGAGGTAAACTGGGAATAAATGGAAGAAAACCAATTAGTAGATTACATAACTATGAGTTTTCTTATTTATTGTTTTTTTCTACCAAGCTACTAAAGGACTTACAGGTACTTTAATATTTCCTATAGAGCACTTAAACACTAAAATTAAAAACAAGTGTGTGTTGTGGCCAGCAATCAATTATTCTATCCTGAAATAGCTATTCAGCAAGTATCCTTTTATAATAGCTCCCTGCTGTAAGTCTTAATTATGAATTTTTTATAATGCAATAAATGTATGAGAACAAGTAAAGCATTCCTTTAGATTTCCAAATGAATACCTGTTGTAATCTTTCTGTTATGTTCCATTTTTTATTCCAATCAAAATTTTCCAAATAGAATCACATTGATTGTTTTATTCTCATTTGAAAATTTAATATATTTTGGATAAGGAAAAAAAGAGGATTAAGAGAGGATTATATCCCAAAGACATAGCACATTCATTTACTAAGAGACTTTTATGTTATGATGAAATAGGTGTTCTGTTAATTTGTACATTAGTTGTAGACTAACCAAATGACAAAGATCATGCTTTCTCCCCATTTAGATGATTCTACATGATGATTTTTAATTCATTTTAATAATATGATGTCATAAATATTTTGGGAATTCCAGTTTTCAGGAAAGAGGTATTTCTTGACTCAAAAACAAACAAAACCCTGCCCTGGCTGGGTGGCTCAGTTGGTTGGAGCGTTATCCTGTACACCGAAAGGCTGCGAATTCAATTCCAGTCAGGTCACACACCTAGGTTGCAGTTTTGATCCCCAGTTGGTACCCATATAGGAGGTAGCTGATGGATGCTTTTCACTCACATCAATATCTCATCACTCTCTTTTCTCTCCCTCCCTCTCTCTAAAATCAATAATCATATCCTCAGGTGAGGATTAAAAGGAAAAAAATAACTATATATATATATATATATATATATATATATATATATACACATATATGTATATATGTATATATATACATATATACATATATATATAACTACATATATATATTTTATTAAGGTATTATATGTGTACATATCTTACCATTGCCCCTCCCCACCCCACTCCCATACATGCCCTCACCCCCCCAATGTTTTGATCCGTTGGTTATTCTTATATGCATGCATATAAGTCCTTCAGTTGATCTCTTATTTCCCCCACCTCTCCCTAACCTTCCCACTGTAATTTGAAAAAAATAACTTTAAAAAATAAGAAAACCCGAAGCCTTTATTTCTACTGGTCTGTTTTAAAAAGTATAAAACATCAAAAGGTTTAGGGCTTAGAATTTATCCAAGATGGCTGCAGAGTAGGTGTAAACTACATTCACCTGTTCCGGGACCCAAACTGGATTTGTAGCTGAATTATAGAGTAATCAACCTGAATAACCAACTGTAGGCCAACTGAACGGATCTATTATAACCAAGGATTTACAGAAGAAGCCACATAGAGACTGGTAAGAAGGGCAGAGGCACAGAAAGGGCTGGCCTCTTTACCCACGTGTGCAGCACCTTAGAAACTAGAGGGATATCTCTGCTGCAAAACTCCCTCCCCGTAGGAGTGTGGGGTTTCAGCTCCATGCAGGGATCCCCAACCATAGCAACAGAAACAGAATGAGAAGCTCACATAGTATCTGGTGGTGAAAATCTGTGGGGATTCAGTACCTCTGGGAGAGAAGGGAGTCTGCTGGAGAACTTAACACCACCTTCCCAGGGACGAACATTCCTATTCTTACAGTACCAGCCTGGGGAGTGAACTGCCTGGTTGGGGAGTGCGCTGCCTGGTCGCCGACTACTGGTGAGGCCACTCTGCCCACTCAGGTCCGATGGAGGGGTCTGCTGGCTGCACCTAGCAGTCATCTTTGGGGTGCTCTTTTTCCAGGGAAGCTTTTGGCAGAGACTCAGACAGTGACTGAATTGTGTGGCTTTAGAAACAGTCTTTCCCACCTTGAGCGCACAGCAGTCACCACCACCCCCTATAGAATCACTTGGCCAACCACATGATTCAGAGCATATCTCCTAGGAGGCTTTTGTCCAGGAATCAGATGGGTGAGGGCTGAGTTGTGTGGCTACATCACAGAGAGGCCACTCGTATCTTCCATGCGAGCTCATCTCACAGTATCCTGGGAAAAGAAAGAAGTGCCAACCTCCCTTCCTACAGGCTTGAGGACACAGCCCCAATGGGAGACTGTTTGGATTTACTTCAAAGTCCCAGGTAACCTGCCCTGATGAGCTCAGTTTCATGGCGGGGAGGAGAGCTGCTGGGAACTGGGGCATTCAGAGTGTGTGTCCCTGAAAGGCTACTGTCTGGGACCAGGATGAAGTGCTTGGCTCCTTCCTGCAGGCATGGGAGAGTCGTTTGATCTGCCCTCCCAAACCTGGTGGTCCACCTGGCTGACCTTGCTCCTGCAGAGGGGATGCCTGGCTGCATCCAACCTGCACCTATAGTGAGTCCCACCAGGGGGAACCAGAATTGGAGACTCTGGCAGAGAATGAATGGTCTGGTTCTGGAGTAGGGGCCACTTTCCCCTCAATGAGTGCCTGACCACATGACCCCCAAGTAGAGAACCTACTAGCCCCATCCTCCCGATCTGGTCACCCTGCCCTATTAAGCTTGCAACCTGTGTTCACAGCCAGCCTGGAACCAATCTACAGTCCTTCTTCGGAAATCTTTGGAGGAACAACAGGCAACCTCAGTAGGAGGCAGAGTAGCTAACAGGTGAAGGCAGACCTCAGGGAGCCTCGGACCTTTTGCAGACCTTTCCCCAGCTCAAGCTGGAGGAAGGTGACCCTTGTACACAAATTGGCCCCGCCCGCATACACACAGAGGCCAAGTAGGCACAATGACGAACAGTGAATAGTATGGTAATACCAGACAGGTAGCCCAAGGTCAATTACACACAATGTCTGTCATCGACCTGTACCTGAACTCTGCCCAAGTTGACCCAGAACCAACAACACCAGTAGTGAGCTTCAGACCACACCAGAGCTTGACTCAACTAGCCACACAAACAGCATATCCAAAAGGGGATTCCAGCAGGCACCAGACCCTGCTTATAACAACCTCACCTTGGAGGGCAGCCCCTGTACAGTGACTCATCCATGGTGATCAAGGTTTATCTTCATAGTCAGCCAGGCTGAAGAGTTAACCACTCACAAAAGGCCTAAGAGCATTCAAGACTTAACTATAACAGGAGGGTGCAAATAACTCACAAGAAACATTCCAGGAACACAAAGCTTCAGTGATCTGGAAGATTGTGCCACTGATCCCAACCAGACAGCTACATCATAAAGCCATCATAAGAAGTTTGGGAGCCCTAGCCAGCTTGACTCAATGGACAGAGTGCCAGCTTGTTGACTGAAGGGTCCTGGGTTCAATTCCAGTCAAGGGCACATCCCCATGTTGTGGGCTTGATCCCCAGTAGGGGCATGCAGGAGGCAGCCAATCAATGATTCTCTCTCATCATTGATGTTTCACTCTCTCTCTCCCTTTCCCCTCCTCTCTGAAATCAATAATTGTTTTTTTAATTTACTTTCCCTTAAAAAAAAAAAAAAAGTTTGGGAGTCATAGCAATTCAACCTAATATACAAAGACAAAATAAAAAGACAAATAAATCTGCCCTAAATAAAAGAGCAAGACAAATCTCCAGAAAATAATTAACTTAAAGGGAAGCAATGCAGAGTTTAAAACAATGGTTATAAGGATGCTCAAGGACTTTAAGGGAAGAATGAATGATCTCAGTAAGAATTTTTTTTTAAAAAAAAAGAGATATTAAGCAATAAAGAGGACATAGAAACCATAAAAAAAGAATGTCAGAAATGAAGAATACAATATCTGAAATGAATAATACACAAGAAGGAATCAACGGCAGGTTAGATGAAGCAGAGGATTGAATCAGTGACTTAGAGGATAACATAACAGTTAGCACCCAAGCAGAACATCAAAAAGAAAAGAGAATTTTTAAAAATAAGGAAAGTCTAAAGGACTTCTGGGACAATATCTGCATCATAAGGAAGCCAGAAGAAGACATGAGCAAGGGATAGAAAATCTGTTTGAAGAAATAATGGCTGAAAAGTTTCATAACCTGGCAAAGGAAAATGGCACACAAGTTCAGGAAACACAGAGTCCCAATAAAGATGAACCCAAAGAGGCCCACACCAAGATATATCATAATTAAAATGCCAAAGATTAAAGACAAAGAGAGAATCTTAAAAGCAGCAAGAGAAAAGCAATTACTAGTAGTTACTTACAAAGGAACTTCCATACAGCTTACAGCTCATTTCTTAATAAAAACACTTAAGGCAAGAAGGAGAAGGGATTAGAATGAAATGTTCAAAGTAATGAAATGCAAGAACCTACAACCAAGACTACTCTATTAATCAAGGCTATCATTTAAAATTGAAAGTAAGGGGGGAGGAGCCAAGGTGGCCACATAGGTAAATGTGGTACTTACATCCACCCACAACCACATCAAAATTACAACTAAAATACAGAATAACCATCATTCAGAACTGCCTAAAATCTGGCTGTATGGAAGTCCTACAACTAGAGAAGTAAATAAGAAAGCACACTGAGACTGGTAGGACGGGCAGAGGCAAAGAAGGGACTGATCTTACACCCACCACCCACTTGTGGTGTGTTTTTAATCAGGAGGGATATCCTAGCCTGTGAGGAGTAAAGGGTCCCAGCCACACATCAGACCCTTCAGCAAGGGTTCCAGTGCTGGGAAAAGAAGTCCCCATAACTTTGGGCTATAAAAACCAGCAGGGATTGTGGCTGAGTGACATGGAGGCAGCTGGAGACCCAGGCAATTCCTCTTACAGTGCAGGCATCTGACTTACTTGGACTCACTCCCTCTGAGTTTCAATGCTGGGGCAGCAGCTTGAAAGGATCTAGGGACACACAGGGAGGAAATAAATTGTCTGGCATCAGGGCAAGAACTTGGGGGCAGCTTTCTCCCAGACGAAAGTACTCAAAGAGGTCATTGTTCCTATGTTGAAACCTTCCCTGTCACACAGCTGACTGGGAGGCACCATATCTGAGTCTCCATCAACCTGGCTCACACTGGTCAACCCACCCCAATGACCCCTGAGACCCCACTCCACAGAATTTGCAGCTCCAACCAAGCTGTTTGCAGCAGCTTTTCCATATGAGAAGCCTGTCCTGGCTCATGCTTCAGACTTTTCTAAAATCTCTCAAACAATCAGCAGCTGCTGTCAGCATTCCCCATACCTTGTAATAAGTGGCCCCAGGCCTGGCAGTAGCAGCAGCCTGCCTTGGTTCACACTTTGGCCTCTCCTGGGCAACTCCAAGCCCAACACAAATGGGAGCCATCTGCAGCTTGTGCCAAGTGGCCCCAGACAGGGCACAGATAGTGGCTGACTTTGCACCTCCCAGAAGACCCCAGAGACAGTGCACCCAGTGGACAGCTTCATACCATACGAGATTACAACTCTACCACATTCACAAGTGACACACTCAAGGGGCAGATCCGGTGAGCACCAAAGTCCCACTGAAGTAAGTCCTGCTCCATAGGGGTGTATCCTGCACAGTAGCTCTTTTGCTGTAGTCACAGCTGGTTCTCACAGAGAATTCACCTGGAGGTCAATTTCTCCCAGTGATGTCCACAGCAATCAAGGCTCAACTACAACAGGACAATGTACACAGGGGCATACCTAGAGTGCCCAGTTAAGGTGATTGGGGAGGCTAGGCCACTGGGCCCTGGAGGACACCTACTACAAAGCCACTCTACCAATTCCAGGAGACATAGCGGCCTTACCTAATACATAGAAACAAACACAGGTAAGCAGCCAAAATGTAGAGACAAAGAAACATGTCACAAATGAAAGAACAGAAGAAATCTCCAAAAAAAAGGACTAAATGAAATGGAAGCAAGCACACTACTAGATACAGAGTTCAAAACAATGGTTATAAGGTTGCTCAAGGATCTTTATGAGAGCTTCAAGGATCTTAGTGAGAATTTCTAGGAAATTACTGAGAACATCGAAGACATGAAAATGGACCAGTCAGAAATGAGGATACACTAACTGAAATGAAGAATAATTTACAGGGAATCAGCAGTAGAGTAGAGAGTGCCAAGAATCAAATCAGTGATTTGAAATATGAGCAAGAAAAAACACCCAATCAGAAGAGCAAAAAGAAAAAAGAAACTAAAAATATGAAGACAGTGTAAGGAGCCTTTGGGACAACTTCAAGTGTACCAATATTCACATCATGGGGGTGCAAAAAGGAGAAGAGAGTGAGCAAGATATTGAAAACCTATTGGAAGAAATAATGACAGAAAACCTCCCTTATGTAGATTTACAAGTCCTGGTAAAATATGTAGATTTACAAGTCCTGGAAGCCCAGAGAGTTCCAAATAATATGAACCCAAAGACACTAAGACACATCATAATTAAAATGCTAAAGATTAAAGACAAAGAAAAAATCTTAAAAGCAGCAAGAGAAAAGCAATTAGTTACCTACAAGGAAGTGCCCTTAGGATTGTCAGCTGATTTCTCAACAGAAACTATGCAGGCCAGAAGAGAATGGCAAGAAATATTCAGTGATGAATAGCAAGGACTTACAACAAAGATTACTCTACCCAGAAAAGTTATTATTTAGAATTGAAGGTCAGATAAAGAGCTTCACAGATAAGAAAAAGCTAAAGGAGTTCATCACCACCAAACCAAAATTACATGAAACGTTCAAGAGTCAAGAAGAAGAAGAAGGAGGAGGAGGAGGAGGAGAAGGATGAGGAGGAGGAGGAGGAGGAGGAGGAGGAGGAGGAGGAGGAGGAGGAGGAGAAGGAGAAGGAGAAGAAGAAGAAGAAGAAGAAGAAGAAGAAGAAGAAGAAGAAGAAATAAAAAATATGAACAATAAAATGGCAATAAACACATATCAACAATTGAATCTAAAAATCAAAATAAACAAACAAGGAATCTAATGAACAAAATAAACTGATGAACAACAAAAAAACAAACAAACAGAGGCATGGATACATGAAACAGACTGACAGCTGTCAGAGGTGAAGGGGATAGGGGAAGGACTGGATGAAAGAAGGTGAAGGGATTAACCAAAGAACATATATGCATAACCCATAGACACAGACAATTGTATGGTGATGGCCAGAGGGAAGGGGTGGGGGAAAATAGGGGTCATCTGTAATACTGCCAAGCATAAAAATAAAGTAAAAACAAAACAAAACAAAATTTAAAAATGGAACTGTCATTTGACCCAGAAATTCAACTTCTTGGAATATATCTTAAGAAACCCAAAACACTAATTCAAAAGAATATATGCATCCCTGGCTGGTGTGGCTCAGTTGGTTGGGTGTCATCTCATGCACTGGAAGGTTGCTGGTTCAATTCTTGGTGGGAGACATGCAGAGGGCGGCCAATAGATGTTATGCTCTCACATCCATGTTTCTCTCTCTTTCTCAAAATCAATAAAAATATACTTTTTAAAGAATATATGCACCATTATGTTCATTGCAGCACTATTTACAATAGCCAAGATCTGGAAACAGCCTAAGTGTGCATCAGTAGATGAGTGGATAAAAAAAGCTGTGGTATCCATATATATAAAAAGCCAGGGGTCGTGATGACCAAAACGACCAAATGACCGGTCGCCAAGAGCAGGTTGAACTGCTGACCTCTTGGTCCCTCCCCCTGGCTCCCGCGGGCAGTGGCAGCTCACTCCCGCCTCCCACGGGTGTCGGGGGCTCTTTTCCACCTCCCGCGGGTGGCAGTGGCTCGCTCCTGCCTCCAGCGAACCACCGCCACCCACTGTAGCCAGCGAACCAGCCCGATCAGGGGGTGGGGCCAGCCAACCTCGCAGCCCCTCCCCCCACCATCATGGCCCTTATTGGACTCTCCCATCCTGATCAAGAGCAGGCTGCACAGAGCCTGGACCCTTCCTGGCAGCCCTGAGTCCCTGCAGTTGAGAATTCTAATGTCCTTGCCCAGAGAGTAGAGGCGCCTGACAGGCAGGGACAGGGACCACAGGCCTCCAGAGAGCACCACAGAGTTGGCAAGGAGAGGAGAGGGCCTGCGGAGTGGAGAGACAAAGCCAGCAGACATTAGCCCTGAATCTAGCCCTTCCCTCTGGAGGCAGCGGGCCCTCAACCCAGAACCCCAGCCCGAATTGGAAGAGCCCAAGGGAGGCTTCAGGAAACTCTACACAGAACTACATGTTGAGAACAAGAGACTTCGTGAGGCCCTGACCAAGACCATTCTGGAGTGTGCCACACAGAGGCAGGAGCGCTTTGCAGATAGGCCGGTCCTCCTGGAGCTGGAGAGATTTGAGCACAGGGCCCTGGAGCACAAGGCCACTGAGCTGAAAGAGGAGCTGAAGGGCCTGTCCAACCTCCGGGCTGACAACCAGCGCCTCAAGAACAAGAATGCGTCCATGATTCGCATCATCAGCAAACTGTCCAAGTGACCCCGGAGGATTAGCCCCTGCACCTGCATTTATACAGCTGCTTCTGCAACACGCACCACTTCCCCTGTGTGAACACGAGTGACAGGGATGCCGGGGAGTTTCCGAGAAGCCATAACCTCCCCTCGGTACCTCCAGGCTGGGAGGGGAGGACAGAGCCCGTAGGAGCCAAGGGAGCCATCTGAGGCCAGGATGGAGAGGGGAGGCTGAACTAGGTAGGGGGACCAGGGCTGCAGGCAGGACCAGGAAGGAACCAAGGACCAGGAAGTACCAGACCAGTAGCCAGAACCAGAGTGGCCACCCGGAGGTCCCCTCTCACGTGTGCTGCCACCAGTCACCCCTCCAGCCCCTGAGCAGGGATCCAAGAATGTGCCAAGCATCCCACCAGCCTGGGCCAGGTGGGCCTGTATATAGGGTTTATGTGAAATAGTGAGGGATGTCTTCTATTTATTGCTGCCCCCTCCCCAACGCTGAAGGAGAAGGTATTTTTGAGCATGGCCAGGCAGTTGGCGGGGCTGCGAGCAATGACCAGCCACTGCATGCACGATTTTGGGTGCTGGGCCCCTAGTATTTAAATAATTGAATACTACTCAACCATAATAAAAGAATGAAATCTTACTCTTTGTGACAGCATGATGGACTAGGAGAGTATTATGCTAAGTGAAATAATCCAGTCAGAGAAAACAAATACCATATGATCTCACTTATATGTGGAATCTAATGAACAAAATTAACTGGTGAACAAAATAGAAACAGAGGCATGAATACATGGAACAGGTGTCAGAGCAGAGATGGGTTGGGAGACTGAATGAAAGGAGATGACAGGATTAAGAAAAAAATACACACACACACACAGACCACAGTGTGGTGATAGTCAGAGGGAAAGGGGGATGGAGGTAGGTGGGGATGGGCAAAGTGAGGGAAAATGGGAACAGAAAGAGACTTTGCTTGGGTCAATGGGTGCATGATGCCATGTACACTTGAAACCTTATGGTTTTGCAAACCAATGTCATCCTAATATATTCATTTTTTAAAAAAAACCTATATAGGGCTCCAACAGACACCTAGTTTTCTGTCAAGATCAATTCTACAATCCGCAAGTGATTATTATTTTTTCCTTATATAAAGAAGGCAGTTTGTCTAATTAACATCATTCCCCTGTTTGGCTCTCAGTACCACTGCTATTAATTATCACTCTACTACCAATCACACACTCACTCCTACCACCTCTGCAGGCTCCAATTATATCAAATCCGGTCCTAATCTCACTGCTCTTTTGAGGACCCTGCTCTATTGTAGCTGTCCCCACCACCACCACCACTTCTAATACTAGTTGGGACCCTAGGACCACAATTTCTCCCATCATCCAAAGAGGAGATATTTCTTCTTAAGGAGAATAGTTCTTTCAATACATTAATGTATATTACAACCATTGTTTTTGGCACCAAAAGCATTAGTATTATCCTTTCAGAGTGTATTTCCCTCAGATAATCAAGTTATGTCACATTCACAAGTTACTGAACAAGGAGCAATACATGCACTACTATTTTCTCAAGTGCTTTGCTTTTCTCAATATCAACACCCAAAAGAAACCCCATGCCTTCCAAGAACAGTGTTGATAAATTATGAAGGAACAAGGCTTCCCCTAGTTTATTGCCTTCATGTTTAAGCAACGAGGTCTAACTCACACTTCCTTCAAAACAAAACCACCTTGTTATTTTCTTCCAGAGATTAAATCTCCATGCAGTCAATTGGCCCGCCATAGTTATAAACAAGTCTTTACTATGCCTTTGTTACCTATTCAACAAAATTTTAATTTAAGATACTTGTGAATTATCTCAAATTGGTCTACTTGCCAACCAATGTCATTACAACTTTCCAAATATGGAAACCTTGTGTAGCTATTTTTGGCTCACTATTGTACACCTGTGGTTTATATGAGGATTGCATAAGGTAGTACATTTTAAGAGTTGTGTGCAATGTTTGTAGTAAACAGTAAATAATAGCTGTCATTAATTGTCACCAGTTATTATCCCAATTATTTCTCCCATTAGTAGTGTGATTTCAGGTATTATAATTTATATCTAAATTAATATCTAATTCTCCCAATTTATTCATGTTTGAAAAAACAAAAATTTATCTTTATTAATTTCATTTTAAGCTTTATTTTATTTTTTAAGTTTATCTTTATTGTTAAAAGCATTACAGATGTTCCTTTCCCCCCACCCACAATTGACTTCCTCCACCCTGTTCCTGTTTCCTCCCCAGGCCTTCACCACACTATTTTCTGTGACCATGGGTTATGCATATGTGCAAATAAGTTCTTACTTTAAATGGCATAAAAATGTTATTTGTAAAACATTTACCAAATGTATGATATTATTACCTGAATTATCCTTTAATTAAATTATATTATTTATCTATTGTAGTAGGGTGAGTGGTAGCCTCTCAAAAGATATATCCACCTGAAACTGTGAAAGCGATCTTATTTGGAAAAAGCATCTTGCAGAAAAGAAACATCATGTAAGAAAGGTCAAAAGTACAAATTTCCAATTATAAAATAAATAAGTCATAGAGATGTAATGTATAGCATGGTAACTATATTTAATAACACTGTATTGAATATTTTAAAATAGCTACAAGAGTGGATATTGAAAGTTCTCATAACACACAAAAAAATTCTGTAATGTATATATGGTGACTAATGTTAACTGGAGTATTGTGGTTGATTATTTCGCAACATATACAAATATTAAATCCTGTACATAATGAAACTAATATAATGTTATACTAGTGGCCTGGTGCATGAAATTCATGCACATTGAAAGGGAATTAATTAGAGGAAATATTTTAATATTGCTATTTGCCCTTTCTCTATAATAGAAGTGTCAGAGATGAAAGAAAATTAGTAAAATGTATATGAAAATCTTCCTCCTCTCAGAGTCTGGGGCGCAACCCGGGACCCAGGGTCAAGTCCCTGCCCACCCACGTGTACCTCAAAATCGCACGAGACCCAAACCCGGCCGCTCCCCCCACCCCTGCATTGGGCTAGATCCAGACCTGGCTGGTCCCACCCTTGTCAAGCCCCACCGGGCGGTGGGTGCAGCCTCAGGTCCCCTGGCCTAGTGCTGGGGCAGGAAGCACGGCCTGAGGTCCCCCAGCCTGGGCCAGGGTGGGGGGCATGCCTTGAGGTCCCCTATCAAGTCCTGCTGGGCAGGGGGCATGGCCTGAGGTGCCCTGTCAAACCCCACCAGGCAAGGTGTGTGGCCTCAGGTCCCCTGGCCCAGTGCCAGGGCAAGGGGTACTGCCTGAGGTCCCCTCTCAAGCCCTGCTGGGCGGGATGCACGGCTTGAGGTCCCACAGCCTGGCGCCAAGATGGAGGGTGTTGCCTGAGGTCCCCTGTCAAGCCCCACTGGGGGGCACAGCCTCAGGTCCCTGCTGATTGCTCATTAAGGCTCATTATGGGAACTCAGCCTCCGCTGTGGGTGCAGCCATCTTGTATTATGGAAACCCCCCCGCCTCCGCTGTGGGCGCCACCATCTTTTGTGGCAGAGTGACGGTCAATTTGCATATTCCCTCTTTATTATATGGGATGCCAACTATAACTCAATTTAAAAATAATTTTTAAATAAAATAAATAAATAATAAAAAATATAAGTGGACGATGTCTTGATGTAGGTAATTTATTACAACTTCCAGATAATCAATGTGAATTACCTATGGATGTGTTTGGGTGGTGGGAACAGCACCAGGTATTAGACTTGTGGGGTCAAACCAGACCTGGGTTCAGCAGCCTCGGTACTTAAGTTCTGGTTAGGAAATAATTCAGAGCCAAGACTCAAACTATAACAGAACATGTATTTTTAAAATCACAGAGGTGGAAGAAGTAATTTGTAGAAGAATGGGTTTAGGAAACAAGCTATAGAGGCAAAGGAAGCTTGGGAGTAAGGAAGGTAAAGGCAAAATGCCTCGGGGGCGAGAAAGGGGAGGGAGGTGGGGAAAGGTATGGGTATGTACCCAGGAGGGAGAGCATGCTGGGTCCTCTGTCTTAATTGTTTTAAGAGTGGAGAACTTAGGGTGGGGGGGAGGTCCAAGGGGAAGATCTTAATAAAATATTTGGCAGCTTTCTAGGTGTGTCCTTTCAGGGTCAGGGTCTCTACTAAATGATTGGTCAGTGCTAGAGCAGGGGTCATCATTCAATGTGGCTGGTCCTGAGGAGAGTTATGGAGTTATGTTGCTGGTCTGATTTTGCTGCTTTTTTGGGCTTGGAGCTGAAATGTAACTGAGGCCTAGGTGCTATCTCTAGGGAGGAAAGGTCAGGGGGTCCAAACTGCATGATCATGCTATATGCTAGGGGAGGAAAGGTCACCCTGGGGATGAGGTCCCATAGTAAAATTGTCCTTTTCTAGGCACCCAAGACATTCCACCTTGGTGACATCCTGTACTTGGCCCTTCGTCCTTGCTCTGTTCACGTCTGTCTAACTGCCTATCACAAATCAAACAGTAGATTGCACATTGTTTTCCTCTGTGCTGTTACCTCGGGTTTTTCAGCTCATCTCATATTTATTCCCTTCACAGAACAACCTACCTGAAAAAGGAATTGACTCAACCATCCCTTTAACTCCCCTTGATTCCATCCTAAAGACCACTTTAGGTTTAGTTAATTCCACACATGCACAGTGTTCATTTTCCAATATTTTTCTATACTTGATGAATTAACTCAAAAATATCCCCCTTCTCAAGGCTCCTCCTACCTCAATTTTTCCCCAGTTACTTGTTCTCCATTCCTTAATTAACAATAATTTAATTGGGATGAAAAGAATCTTAGCAACCAAAATTGATCATAATCCAATCAGGGCAACATAATTAGCTGAATTTGGTCCAAACCCGTGCCCCAAATTAATATGCTTGTGTCTTTATATTAAAAAGAGGATGTCTGATTTCTCCCTCTGTGGCAAAAGAAGTCTGATTCCCCTCCCCTGGGGAGTCTAGGCATGTTCTTCCTCTTTTTGGCATTCCTTGTTCGGTGGACAATAAGAGCATCCAAATAGCTTAGAGGGTTACTTTATCTTCCTTCCCTCAACCTACTGTATTTATCTAATTTCCTGGCAATTTACATTTCATTCAACATATTTTCATAGCTGGATCACTTCAAAATGCCATTTAAAATCTGATCCAGGGGAGAAAAAAAATGGCAGCGGAATACACAGACGTGTCCCGAGCCTTGTCCTGGAGCCGAAAGAAATAACAGCTGAGGGTTGCACGGGGAGTGCCTGTTGGTGAGTTAAGGAACAGCTACACTCCAGAAGAAAGTGGGGGACTGCTGGACGGGGCTCCCTGACCGGGCAGCTCCCACTGCTGCTGGGTTCCCTCCCGGAGCCACCAGCTCAGACTCGGAGACCACGCCATCTTGAAGGGAAAAGTGGATGTTATTGGAAGCCTGAAAATCTACAACTGCGGCACCCACCGAACAGCTGAGAACCCCAGAGCACCAGTCCCCAATTGGCGCAAACACGCAGATTCAGAGGAGCTCTACACTCCACCACAGAAAGGTCAGATTTTGTCTGGGATAAGAAGAGGTCTCTGGTCCTGGCAGGACAGAGAAATGTGTACACTGCGGGAGCTGGAGGACCAGGGGAAGTCTGCGCCTAGAAAACTCTGTGGCTGTTGGGGCTGGCTTGATCCATGAGTGTGGAAGGAAGTCCTCAGAGCTGCTAACAGAGGGGATCTCTAAAAAGCAACCCATTTTGATCTGATGCAGAAGGACAGCTAAAAATTTTAAAAGTGTGCTGGCTGCTTGGACACGGGGGGTGGGGAGAGGAAGGACTGCACAGACTTGCGCACAGCCCCGGAGTCCGAACACTTGCACTTTCTCCTCTTTAAATCTTTGCTTCTGATTGCTGAGCCCAGTGCATGGGATCACCCAGTTAGGGACACCCTAGGAGACTGCTGGGAAACGTTGTTTTTCTGGAACCTGGGGATCGGAGCAGGGAGTGACCGTCAGAGAACCAGCTCTGGGGCAGCCCACTCCCACAAACTGGTATTGAGTGCCACAGGGAAAGCAGGATCTAAGCACAGGCTAGAGAGGACCAATAGACCTGGAGGTCAATCCAGAAACACTGCCACCCAGGGGTTGAATCACAAATTGACTCTTGTGTAATCACAAATAAAGGAATACAAGAAAGTAAGACACACTGCCTGCTTAAAAATCAGGACTGGCTTACAACACTGAGGAGCAATGGAATGCAGGGAACTGCAATTCTGTCCTGACTGGGAAACAGTGTGCCAAACAGAACAATAGAGGAAGTGAATGACCTTCAATACTGCACATTTTATTTTTATTTTTTATTTTTTATTTATTTATTTTTTCATCTTTTACTTAAAAAACTATTTTTTTCTTTTTTCCTCATTTGATTTTACCTTTTTAGTTATTATATTTTTATTTTCAATCAGTATTATTACTACTATTATTTTACCTTTTTTTAAAAAAAGTGTCATTTTATTTTCTCTTTATTTGACTTTGAGATTAGTGTTCTACATTCTATTTTCATCTTTCCTTTAGCATCATTCTCCTCTATCTCAACTCTGCCTTTATGCCATCACTCTCTTCCTAACTTTTCCCCTTTTGTTATCCTGTTTCTCTTACCCTTCTTCTGCTTTAGATTTTCCCTATTCTTTCTTTTTAACCCCTGTTAAAATTTCACCCTACTTATATATTTTATTTCCAATTCCCTGCTCCAGGTTCATACACACCTCTCTCTTCTCTGTCTTCACTATCCAAAAAATTGTTTTTTTCTCTGTCCTTTTGTTGTTGTTTGCTTGATTGTTGATTATATCAATTTTTTATGCTTGTTTGTGAGATTGATTTGCTTATTCTTTTTTTGTTTTGTTTTTTTTTGTTTGCTTTGTTTTTATTTGTTTTTTGCTTCTGTTTTCCCTCACCTAACTTGATATTAGTTGTTCTTTGTAGTTTGTATTCATCTCCAGGTACTTGTTGCTGGCATTTGCTGGGATTAGTGGCTGTTCTATGGAGTTTTCTCCCCATATATGTAGATTGTTCCCCTTTGCTTTCTTATTCTCTTTCTTTTCTCTCTTGCTTTTTTTTTTCCTTTTCCCAATTTCATTTTGGCACTCCTTTCTTTTTTTTCTTTTTTCTTTTTCTCTTCTTCTTTCTCTCCTATCCCCTAATTTGCCTTTCTCTGGTGGTCACCTTTATTTGGGGTTATTA
Organism: Plecotus auritus; assembly: GCF_963455305.1. Lineage (NCBI taxonomy): Eukaryota > Metazoa > Chordata > Mammalia > Chiroptera > Vespertilionidae > Plecotus > Plecotus auritus. The sequence continues at coordinate 89,343,364 of NC_137770.1, forward strand.
ATATTGTGAATACATTTCTGTTCAGTGCCTTGTGTGTTGTACCTGGTTGTGTTGTATTTTGTGCCTTTAAATCAATACAGGAGAGAGAGAACTACATAACCAGACACCCGAAGAAGAGAGACCAAGGGGAGACAAAGAAACTTCCCACATATGAAAGAAAAGCAGGCATCACCAGAAAAGGAAGTAAACGAAATGGAGGCAAGCAACCTGTCAGAGAAATAATTCAGAGAAATGGTCATAAGGTGGCTGAAAGAATGGAAGACAAATTCGACAATATGAGTAAGAACCAAGAGGAAATGAAGAACCAAGAAGAAATGAAAAATGACATTGCTGCTGTAAAGAACTCAATAGAAAGCATCAAGAGTAGACTAGAAGAAGCAAAGGACCACATCAGTGAGCTAGAAGACAAGGTAGGAAAAAATACCCAAGTAGAGCAGCTTCTAGAAAAAAAAAATTAAAAATCAGGAGGAGAGCCTAAGGGAACTTTGGGACAACACGAAACAAAACAACATCCGCATAATAAGGGTTCCAGAAGGAGAGGAAACTGAGCAAGGAATAGAAAACCTGTTTGAAGAAATAATGACAGAAAGCTTCCCTGATATAGGGAAGAAAAAACCCACACAAATCCAAGAAGCTCACAGAGTCCCAAGCAAAATGAAGCCCAAAAGACAGATGCCAAGGCACATTATAATTAAATTGGCAAACACCAATGACAAAGTAAGAATCTTAAAAGTGGACAGTGAGAGACAGACATTTACCTGCAAAGGAATTCCCATCAGACTAGCAACTGATTTCTCAACAGAAAGTCATCAGGCCAGAAGGGAATGGAATGAAATATACAAAGTCATGCAAAGGAAGGGTCTGAATCCAAGAATACTGTACCCAGCAAGGCTATCAAGCAAAATTGAAGGTGAAATCAGGAGCTTAACAGAAAAAAAAAGGACTAAGGGATTTTATTACCACCAAACCAGCAATGCAAGAAATGCTAAAGGGTCTGCTGTAAAAAAAAGAAAAAAAGAAAAAAAGAAATAGGAAGCAAAGAAGGAACACAGGGGTAAAGAATAAAAATGGCGACAAATAATACCTATCAATAATAACTTTAAATGTAAATGGATTGAATGCCCCAATCAAAACACATAGGGTAACGGATTGGATAAGAAAACAAGACCCATATATCTGCTGTCTAAAAGAAACCCACCTCAGAAAAAAAGACACACACAGACTGAGAGTGAAGGGATGAAAAAAGGTCTTCTAGGTGAATGGAAATGAAAAAAAAGCTGGGGTAGCAATACTTATATCTGACAAATTAGATCTCAAACTGAAGGACATAACAAGAGATAAGGAAGGCCACTTCATAATACTAAAGGTAGCAATCCAACAAGAAGAAATAACTCTGGTAAACATATACGCACCCAATACAGGAGCACCCAAATACATAAAAAAAAAAAACTCCTGGAGGATATCAAAGGAGAGATTGACAGCAATACAATCATAGTAGGAGACTTTAATACCCCACTGTCACCATTGGACAAATCCTCTAAACAAAAAAAATCAGCAAAGAAACATCAATCCTAAATGACTCACTAGACCAGATGGAATTAATTGATATCTTCAGAACATTTCACCCCAAAGCCACAGAATATACATTCTTCTCAAGTGCACATGGGTCATTTTCAAAGATAGGCCATATGTTGGGTCACAGGCAAAGTCTCTTCAAATTCAAGAAGATAGAAATCATATCAAGCATCTTCTCAGATCACAGTGGCATAAAACTGGAAATCAACTACAATAAAAACAATCCAAAAAATCAAACACATGGAGACTAAACAGCATGCTATTAAACAATGACTGGGTTACCAGAGATATCAAGGAAGAACTAAAAAACATCATGGCAACAAATGACAATGAAAACACAACAATCCAAAATATATGGGACACAGAGAAAGCAGTCTTGAGAGGGAAGTTTATAGCTCTACAAGCCTACTGCAAAAAAACAAGAAACAATGGTAATAAATTACCTAACCCTATAACTCAAAGAGTTAGAAAGAGAGCAACAAGAAAAGCCCAGTGTAAGCAGAAGGAAGGAAATAATAAAGATCAGAGCTGAGATAAATGACATTGAGACCAAAAAAACAATACAAAAGATCAACAAAACCAAGAGCTGGTTCTTTGAAAGGATAAAGAAGATTAATGAACCTCTAGCCAGGCTTACCAAGAAGCAAAGAGAGAAGACCCAAACAAACAAAATCAGTAATGAAAGAGGAGAAATAACAACAGACCCCACCGAAATACAAAGGGTTGTTTAAAAATACTATGAACAACTCTATTCCAACAAACTGGACAACCTGGAGAAAAATTCCTAGAAAAATACAACCTTCCAAAACTCAATCAGGAAGAATCTAAACATCTCAATAGGCCAATAACTATGGAAGAAATAGAAGCAGTCCTCAAAAAGCTTCCAGCAAACAAAAGCCCAGGGCCAGACGGCTTCACAGGGAAGTTTTACCAAACATTAAAGGAAGAACTAAAACCTATCTTCCTCAGACTATTCCAAAAAATTCAAGAGGAAGGAACATTTCCTAGCTCAGCCGTGGGCAAACTACGGCCTGCGGGCCAGATCCGGCCCATTCGGCTGTTCTGTCCGGCCCGCGGAGCCGAAAGAGCAGAGGGTTCCCTTGCTCTCCCCCCTGCTCCTTTACTTTGAATTTATATTAGTTCACACAAACACTCCATCCATGCTTTTGTTCCGGCCCTCCAGTCCAGTTAAAGAACCCATTGTGGCCCTCAAGTCAAAATGTTTGCCCACCCCTGTACCTAGCTCCTTCTATGAAGCCAGCATCACCCTAATACCAAAACCAGATAAAGATAACACAATGAAAGAGAATTATAGGCCAATATCCCTCATGAACATAGATGCCAACATCTTCAACAAAATTCTAGAAAATCGGATCCAGCAGTATATCAGAAAGATCATACACCATGACCAAGTAGGATTTATCCCAGGAATGCAAGGATGGTACAATATCCACAAGTCAATAAACGTGATACATCACATAAACAAATTGAGAGATAAAAATCACATGGTCATATTAATTGATGCAGAAAAAGCATTTGACAAAATTCAACACCCTTTCTTGTTAAAAACTCTCAGCAAGGTGGGAATAGAAGGATCATACCTCAACATAATAAAAGCTATATATGATAAACCCACAGCTAACATCATACTCAATGTGCAAAAACTAAAACCATTTCCCCTAAGAACAGGAACAAGACAGGGATGCCCACTCTCACCACTCCTGTTCGACATAGTACTGGAAGTATTAGCCATTGCAATTAGACAAGAAGAAGAAATAAAAGGCATCCAAATTGGAAAAGAAGAAGTAAAGCTGTCCTTATTTGCAGATGACATGATATTGTACATAAAAAAACCGAAAGACTCCATCAAAAAACTAATAGACTTAATAAATGAATTCGACAATGTAGCAGGATACAAAATTAATGCCAAATAATCTATGGCATTTCTATACACCAATAGTGAACTTACATAAAGAGAGACTGAAAAAGCAATCCCATTTATCATCACACCAAAAAAAATAAGATACCTAGGAATACACTTAACTAAGGAGGTAAAAGACCTATACACAGAAAACTACAGGACACTGAAAAAAGAGATAGAGGAAGATGTAAACAGATGGAAGAGCATACCATGTTCATGGATTGGGAGAATCAACATCATTAAAATGTCCATACTACCCAAAGCAATCTATAGATTCAATGCACTTCCCATTAAAATACCAACGGCATATTTCACAGACCTAGAAAGAACTCTCCAAAAATTCATCTGGAATAAAAAAAAAGACCCTGAATAGCCACAGCAATCCTGAGAAAGAAGAACAAAGTAGGTGGGTTCTCAATACCAGATTTCAAGCTGTATTACAAAGCCACTGTTCTCAAAACTGCCTGGTACTGGCACAAGAACAGACATATAGATCTATGGAATAGAATAGAGAACCCAGAAATCGACCCAAACCACTATGCTCAATTAATATTTGACAAAGGAGGCATGAACATACAATGGAGTCAAGACAGTCTCTTCAATAAATGGTGTTGGGAAAACTGGACAAATACATGCAAAAAAATGAAACTAGATCACCAACTTACACCATACACAAAAATAAACTCAAAATGGATCAAGGGCTTAAACATGCGACCAGAAACCATAAAAATACTAGAGGAGTCCACAGGCCTAAAAATCTCTGACATATGCCGAAGCAATTTCTTCACTGATACTGCTCCTAGGACAATGGAAACTAAAGAGAAAATAAACAAATGGGACTACATCAAAATAAAAAGCTTTTGCACAGCAAAGGAGACCATCAATAAAACAAGAAAGCCCACTGCATGGGGGAACATATTTGCCAATGGTATCAATGATAAGGGTTTTAATATCCAACATTTATAGGGAACTCATGCAGCTTAACAAAAAGAAGATAAACAACCCAATCAAAAAAATGGGCAACTGATTTAAATAGACACTTTTCGAAAGAAGACAGAAGGAAGGCCAAGAGACATATGAAAACCTGCTCAAAGTCACTAATCATCAGAGAGATGCAAATCAAAACGACAATTTGGTACCATCTCACACCTGTCAGAATGGCTATTATCAACAAATCAACAAATGACAAGTGCTGGCAAGGATGCTGAAAAAAGGAACCCTCGTGCACTGCTGGTGGGAATGCAGACTGGTGCAGCCACTGTGGAGAACAGTATGGAGTTTCCTCAAAAAACTAAAAATGGAACTCCCATTTGACCCAGTGATCCCACTTCTAGGAATATATCCCAAGAAACTAGAAACACGAATCAGAAAGGATACATGCACCCCTATGTTCATAGCAGCACAATTCACCATAGCTAAGATTTGGAAACAGCCTAAGTGCCCATCAGCAGATGAGTGGATTAAAAAACTGTGGTACATCTACACAATGGAATACTACGGTGTGGTAAAAAAGGAGTTCTTACCATTTTCAACAACATGGATGGAGATGGAGAGCATTATGCTAAGTGAAATAAGCCAGTCAGAGAAAGATAAATATCACATGATCTCACTCATTTGTGGAATATAATGAACAGCATAAACTGATGAACAATAATAGATCCAGAGACAGAGAAACATCAATCAGAAAGTCAAACCTCAGAGAAGGTAGGGGAGGGTGGGGGTAAGGCTAGAGATCAACCAAAGGACTTATATGCATGCATGTAAGCCTAATCAATGGACACAGACAACAGGGGGGTGGAGACATGAATGGGAGTTGGGGGATAATGGGCGAATAAGGACACATATGTAATACCTTAATCAATAAAGAAGTTAAAAATAAAAAATAAAAAGAGAATGTCTGAACACACAGAGAGGCAATAGGCATTCACATGCACCGGGTAAACACCATGTGAGGGCACAGTGAAAAGGCATTAATCTACAAGCCAAAAAAAAAGGCCTAGAAGAAATCAAACCATGACCTTGGACTTCTGGGCTCTACAACTGTGAGAAAATGATAGCCCTGGCATATTACATATGTGGACGAAAGGGGCCACATGTTGACCTGACAAGCTCAGGGGAGGCCAGCATGGCAGTCTTGTAAACTCAGAGACCTAAAGTCACCACAAAGGATGGCCTGAAATTAAACCTTAACTAAAAGCAGTTATGGTGGGTAGTTAAGTCCTAGGCCTGTATCTTCACTGACAAGTCCTAGGCCTGTATCTTCATTGTCAACCTTTACCTTAACTGAGCCTATCTGTCTATTTGCATCTATAATAACATATCCTTGAAATGTTTGGGTAACTTGTAACTTCCCTTTTTCTGGACCCCTTGGGGCACAACCTAATGTGCCTGGGCACCAGGACAGATACCACAAGTTCCTTCATTGTTATCATGTTAATTGTTCCTGCACCCACCTAAGTATGTGTCTATCATTTTACTTTTTATCCAATCCCAGGGGTTTCCCCACTTTGCTTTCTCCCACCTCTGTAATCTATCACCAATGGATTTCATGTAACCCACCTACATCCCTTCCTTTGCAATGCATAAAAATATATGAGAAACCACCATTCTCTGAAGCACTATCCCAATCCGTTGAGATATTGCTTCCCAGCAATTGTCAACAATTTGGCTCAAATAAACTCACAAAAATTCTTTACAGGTTTGAATGTTTTCTTATGTTAACACATGCCACAGGATAGAAGAGTGCTAGTGAAATACATGAACTAAGCCAGTCAGAGAAAGACAAGTATCACATGATCTCATTTATATGTGGAATCAAATAAACAAGATAAACTGATGAGCAAAATAGAGACATGGAAGCCTAGAACAGACTGACGAATCTCAGAGGAAAAAGTGGGGGGTGGGGGGAGACGCAAAAGAGATTAACCAAAGAACTTATATGCATACTAGAGGCCCGATGCAAGAAATTCATGTAAGAGTAGGCCTTCCTTCCTCCAGATGCCGGCACCGGCTTCCCTCTGGCACCGAGACCCCGGCTTCCCTCCCAGAGGGAGGCCCTACCCATCCCACCTCCGCAGCCTGCCCCTTGGTGGCCTGGTCCTCCGTCTTTGGGGCAACCGTGGAGCCCCTGATTGATTTCCCTGCCAGCCGGTGGCCTGGGCCTCCCTCTGTGGGGCAATCATGGGGTGATGGCCAGACCCCTGTTCAATCACATCACACCCACCTTGACAGGCCTGGCACCAGTGGGTGTCATAGTGTGGTCCTGGATGGTCCTGGCTGGTCATCCAGATGGTTGTTCCACTGTTCGGTCGATTTGCATATTGTGCTTTTATTATATAGGATATGCATAACCCATAGACACAGAAAATAGTGGAATGAAGGTGGGGAAGGGGGGAAAGCAGAAAGGGGTGATGCGGGTCAATGAGGGGAAAAAGGGGAACATCTGTAATACTTCCAACAATAAAGATAAATTAAACAAAACAGAAAACAGAATTCAACTGAATAAATTTGAATATCTGATTAGCTTTATAAAGTGATTTAAGAATGAGGCACCATTCCATCTAGCTACTGGAAGGGCCTCCCAAAGGATTTTTTTGTGTTTTTTTTAATATATTTTTATTGATTTCAGAGAGGAAAGGAGAGGGAGAGAGAGATAGAAAGATCAATGATGAGGGAGAGTCATTGATCAGCTGCCTCCTGCATCCTCCTACTGGGGACCAAGCCCATAACCCGGGCATGTGCCCTTGACCAGAATCAAATGTGGGACCCTTCAGTCCGCAGGTCGACACTCTATCCACTGACCCAAACTGGCTAGGGCCTCGCAAAGGTTTATACAAAATGGAAGGTTGTTATAGGAATAAGGATGGGGCAAGGGAACAAAAGAAAAGGAAGGGTGTGTTTGTGTGTTGTTGTTTTTTAACTTCAACTGAGGATATGTTTTTACTGATTTTAGAGAGAGGAAATGAGAGGCAGAGAGAGATAGAAACATCAATGATGAGAGAGAATCATTGATCAGCTGCCTCTTGCATGTCCCCTACTGGGGATCAAGCCCGAAACCCAGGCATGTGCTCCTGACCAGAATCGAACCTGGGACCCTTCAGTCCACAGGCCAGTGCTCTATCCATTGAGCCAAACCAGCTAGGGCAAGGAAGAATTGTGTTTTAGACCAGGACATCTTCTCTTGGGGAAAAAAGGAATGGCAAGAGTTTATATTAGGCAGATTGGTTGCCTCTTCTTTTGGGGTGGGGAGCTGGGGGGAAGGAGGGGTGGAGAAGAGCCCACTTGACAGATTACTTAATTGATGTTGACCAGAAAATTCTAGACTGATTGATTAAGATTATTTTCTGGAGAGGTTGAAAGAGCAATATGTCAAATATTAATTCTAAGTTTGCTATCATGGGCCATTTCGGGCCTGTGGTTTGCTTTTTTTAGCAAGATTCATAAATATACCACAACTGTCTTCAATATAAAGTCTATACAAATGCCCAGAAGTTCCTTTTAGAAACATCACAGATTTCCCCATGTAATTCTGTAAACAAGTGTCTTCTCCTTGAGCATTCAAATGCAAAATAAATAAGAAATGACTCCTTATTTAAGCTTAGTTTTCAGTTTTAATTTATATCTCTGTTACCAGAAAGGGGACCTGGCCCTTGGTGGTCTGCCTTGGGCTAGCTGGTAGTGTGTGAGTTATTGACTTCGTGCAGGAGAAGTTTCACAACAGGAGTCCAGGTGAATTTTAGAGGATGTTTGTTAAAGCCTGGGAAGTGAAACAGGAAGGGCTCGGGGAAATGAGCCTAGGCTGGTCTGCTTTGGCTCACTGAGAAGTCAGAGCAAAGGAGCCCTGGGGACAGGTTCAGAGGTTTTGTCTGGGATGAGCTGCCTATGCCCATTGCTGCCCTGGTTGCAAGTCCTGTGGGTTCCCTTAGAGTTTAGGAATGTATGCCTGTGGGGAAGAAGTGGGGGAGGTGTTGGCATGACCCTGGGAGGGAGAGTGAGCTCTGGATCCTTTGTCTTGACGCTTTTATCTCTCTCTTGCAGGCAGGAATCTTAGGGGAGGTCTCAGGGGAGGTCTCAGGGGAGAGTTTCAACGGAATATTCATCAGTTTTCTAGGTGTGCTCCTCCAGGGTCATGGTCAGTGTCAGGGCAGGGGGTTGTTAGTCATGGCAGCTGGTCCTGGTGTCACCCACCTGGTTTTGCTGCTTTTCTGGGTCTGGAGCTGAAATACAACCGAGCCCTAGATGTTACCTCTGGATAGGTGACTTTCTGTATCTGCTAGAAATTGCTCAGCCAGTTTGTTCAGCTATCTGTCTCAATTTCCCTATTCCACTTGTCCTGGCTCATTGGCCTGTCTCACTTCCACAACTGAATTGTCTTCACCTATTTTCCATTTGACCAGATTTAAGCTACATTATGGACTAAATTATTTTCTGAATTGGGCTGGAAGATAAAATCTCAATTATAACATTGTTTACTTTAAAAAGTATATTGTAAGTTTCAAACAACCAATTTAACATCAGAGTTTTAGACTATGACCAAGTGTAATGTGGGAACTACCTTGTACCTTAGTGTGCATAAGATGTGTATTTAAATTTATGAAATATAGTATACCTTAAGAATATATTAATCATGCATAACATTTGACCAAATCTTTTATTAGAGGGATTCTGAATCCCCTTTATATTTACACTAGAGGCCCAGTGCACGAAATTTGTGCACTGGGGTAGGGGAGTCCCTCAGCCTAGCCTGCACCCTCTCCCAGTCCCCACAGGGACTGGGTCTAAGCCAACAGTTGGAAATCCCTCACCCAGTCCAGGACCCCTCGCTCCTTACCACCAGCCTGCTCGCTGCTCCTTACCATTTGGCTCACTGCTCCTTATCACTGCTATGGAGGCAGGAGAGGCTCCTGCCACCACCACTGTGCTCACCAGCCATGAGCCCTATCTTTCTGTGTAGTTGTCTGTGGGCCACCTGCTCTCTTCCTTCTCATTTTGGGTGAGCAGCATGTGAGGGCAGAGCGCAGAGGGCTGCCCAGAGCTGATGGGAATGGCCGGGCCCACAGGGTGAGAGGTGGGCACAGAGGATGCTATCTCACCCAATTGTGGGGCGGGCTGGCTGGCCTTCATCTGCCTGACCCCACCAGGGAGGGACCGAGCAGGGTGCCCGCCTCTCCATTCTCCATCCTTCCATCTGTGACACCTGTCACCCTTGCCAGGCCTCCCCCAAAGTGAGTTCAGCTCAATCCCTGAATGTGAAGGGGCACGGGGGGCTCCACTCCAGTGCCCCCTGATTCCCAGTGAAAGGACGGTGGCCACAGCTGCAGAACATAGATCTGTTTCAAGAAAAGTTGGGAATGCAGACTTTCGTATGAGCGCCTATTCCAAAGGTGGCAGTTTATTCACATTGTGGCAAAGACACCTTCAAGAGTAACATCAGTGGGTAAAGTCAGGGCCAAACCGGCCATTTCCTCATCCAATCTCTCTGAGGCGTGTGGGCAGAACCAAGTCTCAGCTCTTTGCAGGACACTTTTGGGTTTTTTTAAGCCTAAAGGACAGTAGTCTGTCTCCATTCTTGTTCTTTGGGATTTTTTTGTCAGATAAAAGGATACGTACACTGAGGCAATCCTCTCGAGATACAATATTCCAGTTGCACCCACGTGAGGTTGACTGCGCCCCTCAGAGGGAGGGAGCCAGCAGATGGGGAGCAGGGAAACCAAAGCGATGACAGAGACGCTAAGCCTTTCCTTCACATGTCTGACACCCCTCCTCAGGCGGCCTGTAGGCCGGGTGTCTGCTGGACCTGTACCATGTGATGTCCCGCCCCGTGTGCCCTGCCCCAGCCCTGGAGTGCAGAGGACACCTGGGTGCGCCCCTCCCCCAGCTGGGAGGGTCCCCACTGTGCTTCCACCTCCTTGGGAAACTTTGCTTTTCCAGCTCTGTCCCTGCGGGAGAGCCACAGGGGCACCGGATCCCTTTCCTTCCTTCAAAAGTGCCCTGAAAAGCACTAAGACAGCTATGCCAGGAAGGGTTCGCTCAAGTTCAGCAAGAGTTTGTGATTTGCCGAAGGCGCGTTGAACAGTTTTCTCTTACCCCGTTTGTGGAAGTATAATCTGATTTAAAACCAATGGACTAAACAAACAGAAGCACTTTCTTCATGGAGCTCTGGGCCCCAGTTTTGAAGGCCAGCCATGACCCCATCACAGTTCCGCAGTGACCTGGCTGGGACCCAGACTTCCCTTCCACCACTGCGCCCCAGTGGGAGGGAATTCTGAGCCCTGGCTGGGAGCAGCCGAGACAGGGATCTTTGGGCCCCGGGTTTAAAGGCCAGCAACGCCCCAATCATGGGAGACCCAGAGTTCCACTGGTCCCTGTCAGGGCCCAGACTTCCCTTCCACCGCTGCACCCTGGTGGGAGGGAATTCTGAGCCCCAGGTTTGAAGGCCAGTCATGCCCCCATCGCAGTTCCACTATGTCCAGGCCAGGGCCCAGAACTCCCTTTGGCTGCCAGCCCTGGCCAGGGCCCAGAGTCCAGCCGTTTGGTCATCCCTCACTGCCCCCCCCCCCCCCGCAGGCCTGGTCGCCCCACACAGTGCCCTGTTGGGTTGTCCATTTCAGTCGTGATGACCCTGGCTCTTTATATATATAGACTAGAGGCCCAGTGCACAAAATTCGTGCACGGGGGCGGGGTGTCCCTCAGCCCAGCCTGCACCCTCTCCATTCTGGGACCCCTCAAGGGATGTCCGACTTCCCTCTCACAATCCAGGACTGCTGGCTCCCAACTGCTCACCTGCTTGCCTTCCTGATTGCCTCTAACCGCTTCTGCCTGCCAGCCTGATCACCCCCTAACCACTCCCCTGACAGCCTGATTGATGCCTAACTGCTCCCCTGCCAGCCTGTTTGCCCCTAACTGCCTTCCCCTGCAGGCCTGGTCACCCTTAAGTGCCCTCCCCTGCAGGCCTGGTCACCCCTAACTGCCCTCCCCTGCAGGCTTGGTTCTCCCAACTGCCCTCCCCTGCTGGCCATCTTGTGGTGACCATCTTGTGTCCACATGGGGGCAGCCATCTTGTGTGTTGGAGTGATGGTCAATCTGCATATTACTCTTTTATTAGATAGGATAGAGGCCTGGAGCATGGGTGGGGGCCAGCTGGTTTGCCCTGAAGGGTGTCCCGGATCAGGGTGGGGGTTCCCTTGGGGCATGGGGTGGCCTGGGTGAGGGACCTGTGGTGGTTTTCAGGCCAGCCTTGCCCCCTGGTGACCCAAGCAGAAGCCCTGGGATCTGTGATTTATTTATCTTCTACAATTGAAACTTTGTAGCCTGGAGTGGAGCCAAGCCTTCTGCTCACTCCATGGCGGCAGCCATTTCTGTTGGGATTTATGTATCTTCTATAATTGAAACTTTGTAGCCTTAAGAGGAGGCCAAAGCAGGCCAGGGCTGCAGAAGCTTGACTTCCTCCATCATGCGGGCAACCCTAGCCTCCTGCTCTCTCCAACTCCGTGGCTGCCGCCATTCCTGTTGTACTTTACTTATCTTCTATAATTGAAACTTTGTAGCATTGAGTGGAGGCCTGGGCTGGCAAGGGCAGGTGGAAAGCTTGGCTTCCTCCATTGCCAGGGAAACCCAAGCCTCCCTCCTGCCTCTGTGGCTGAAGCCATCTTGGTTGGGTTTATTTGCATATTCCCTCCTGATTGGCTGGTGGGTGTGGCTGGTGGGCATGGCTTGTGGGCATAGTGGAAGTACGGTCAATTTGCATATTACTCTTTTATTAGATAGGCTTGTTCTCTGATTTTTTATTTTTTTTTTTGCTCACTCACTCTTCCATCATCTACTACAGCCTTTGAATTGATCACAGGGATTTGTTGGTAAGATAAACTACTTACATTACCTAAATTCATAAATATTGAGGGCTGAATTTACTTCTTCCTATTTAATGCCTGGATATGTCTTTAGTTTCATGGTTGATCTGTGGCATCCCTAAATACCTGAATTGTCCTCAAAAGGAAGTTATCATTGACAGCAGTTATTGAGAACTAAGTTCATGTAGGTGACATATGAACATATCACTCCAGTTGCTAAGAAATTTGCAAAGTAAAACCAAGCCCATTTCAAATGATAGCGAAAAATTACTCTTTATATATTCTTAAAGTCTGTCCTTATTCCAACTGTTTTGTGTGTGTGTTTTTTTTAACAAAAGCCTCCTCCTTAAGGAGTTATGAATCCTGAGAAATCAGAGGGCAGAACATCAGGCAATCAAAATATGGAAAGTATATGTTCTTATTTCTTCTACCTGTGATTGTTATTTTAATAGACATGTGCTGCTTTTGTCTCTTTGCTGGAATTCAGTCAGATTTCACTTCTCTGCTGTCACCATGTTGTGTTTTTGAAAGCACACATTAATTTAATTTCCATGCACTACAGTTTTCAATAGTAGCAGAACTCTTCATTTTCCTCCATGTTTTGCATTAATATAGTTACATCTATAGAAAATGGAACTGCAGCAATGATAATGAAACCTGTCTCTGAATTATCTCAAAAACACACTTGTGTAACTAAGAACAGGAGAAAATTTATGTTCATATTATTGACATTTAAGTATACAGAATGCAAGACTGTCATTATTTACAAGTGGTTTTTCGTTTCTCTTCTGAATAAATGTAAAGAAGTTTGTTAATTATATACTGCAAATGTGGAAAAGAGATTCTTATATCTTTGAATGCTACTTTTTTTACATAGTTACCTTTAACATAAGATAAGTATCTTTGTGCTTCTTTAGAATAAATGTATATTCGGTAACATTTTATATACCCTAAATACATCCATTAAAATTTTAAAACTTTATCATCAAAAATTCACTTTCCTATTCTAAGACTTGCACAAGTACAGAGGTTAAAAGTAGCAATGTTTCTCTATAACTTTTTTCTCAGACTATGCCTCAAATACAATAAATAGTCATAAGAGCATATAATATGCAAGGCACTATTCTAAGGACTGTTAAAGCACTTGGAGATAATTAAGACATTGTTCCTGTTCCCTGTGGCAGTAACACTGACACTTTACCTTGCTGCCTCTATAAATTAGTATGTCTGATGCATCCCACACCAACAGGGAAAAAGCACTTTGCACTTAGAGATAAACCAAAAATAACAAGTAAACTAACTAGTTCTCAAAATAAATGAGATCTTCAGCACTTCCTATAAGTTACTGACTTCCCATGAGAATAACCACAATCCTGACCTTTGTAATGCTGATGCATCTGAAGATATGTAATTATATATGTAGAAATGATAATCATAAGATAAAATTGTTTTATAGTTCACCAGGATGACCTAATAAGTTGGTAATTCTGGTAATTGTTTGAGGGTATTATTTCTCTTTAAATGTTTCTTGTGCTTTTTACTTGGTGAATTGGTTCTTCTCAAGTCTGAATCCAGGATTGAATTCCAAAGTAACCTTTCTATAGACAGAATAGTTGACCATTCCAAGTATGCCAGAAATTCAGATTATTTGTCCTGTGTAACAATGTAACAGCAATGGGTTCAAAGGAGCCATGCAATAAATAAGTGAAATGGGGAGGACAGCCTTCACGTTTTTAATTGATAAAAACAGATATCACAAACACATTAACTTAGTATTTAATACAAATGGCTTAAAAATTAATTAAGCCAAACATTAATTAAAACTTGATGAAATTTTAAAATATATACTAAAGCAATTAGAATGTAATAAAGCAGTAGAACTTTAAAATAGAAACCAGGATCTCTTTTTTTTTCCCAGAGATCAATGAGACAAACATCTGTCAAATCTAGGAAAGAGGAGGAAGAAGGTGAATACACAACTAAAGAATGGAGATATTTTTATTTTATTTTTAAATATATTTTTATTGATTTCAGAGATGAAGGGAGAAAGAAAGAAACATCAATGATGAGAGAGAATCATTAATCGGCTGCCTCCTGCATGCTCCACACTGGGGATGGAGCCCACAACCCGGGCATGTGCCCTGACCAGAAATCCAACCATGATCTCCTGGTTTATAGGTATAAGCTCAACCACTGAGCCACACTGGTCAGGCCTATTTTTAGAATCATGATAACAATAATGTAATAAATTTATATGAAATGTTATGCCAATATTTGATAATAGGTACTTTTAAGGAAAAATTCAAATAACTAAAATATCAAAAGAGGAAAATAAGTACAAAAGGGTAATTGAAGAATTTGTAAAATATGCAGTCCCTGAAGTGAACCAGATGCAGGTGGTTTTACAGGTGAATTGCATGAGCTTATCAAGGAAAGGAAGAACATTACATAAAGAGACTATAGGAGAAAAGCTACACAGTCCGTTATAGACATAGATGCTGAAAATACATTTTATAAACATGAACAGGTATAATTAATATTTAAAATGTCTTTTATAAATCAGGGATAGAATGAAATTACCATAATATTTTAAAGTATATAAAAATAAAGAATAAACATTGGTCTTGATTAAACACATGAGGCTTTTCTGTCTAAAGTCAGAATCAACAACAGGACGCCACTATCATCAATGCTATTCAATAGTTTCCTTGAGGACCTGGTTGATGTAGAAATAAAAGAAAAATAGGCCAAAAAAAAAAAAAAAGAAAGAAAAGAAAAATAGGAAGCATTTTTATAATATAGGAAAGTTTCACAATAATTGTTATTTGTGGATTTTTTAGTTTCTACCAAAAATTTCAAAGGAATCAAGCAGGAAATTAGTCTTTCTGAGGAAAATATAAATAAATAACTTTAGTATCTTATAAATGCTAAAAACAACCATTTATAGAATAGAATTATGGCAATTCTCCCAAATTTGAAGATTTGATGTTCCGATACTTGCTGGTGATTTCCAAATGCCCTTTTGTAATGAAAGGGTCAGGGAAGTAGTACCCCTGAAACTCAGAACATGATGATAGAATTTGGAATATAAATCACCTAGCTTCCACACTCCTCTAGTAGGATAGCTCTGAGGTATATTGTGTACTGTTTCCCAGAGTTCTCAGCAGGATTGATTCTGAGTTGCCCACAGTGGTAACCTGCTTAATAGTGCACCTTTTACTACCTTCCTTTCCTTCCCTATCATATTTCCTTATCAGTGCTTCCTAGCATCAACTCCCAGATAACCAATTTACACATAGATTCCTATTTTTTATTGATTGGTCTAATTCTAGAGAATCCAAATTTAAAGCAATTAATACCAGACAATTGGACCCTGTGAATGGAATTCCAGAAATTGGCTTCCAATTCCACTACACTCACCAGATGGTTACAAGGATTCCATTGCCAATAGTGAGCAGGGTGGTGGCAACCCATGTTGAGTTGTAGAATTAATATTCCTAAAATTTACAACTATGTTGAATTTGAATGAGATACAGAATAAGAGCAATAGTATTTATAAGGATTGTGCAATTAAATAGTTTCTGTTAACTGTCATTGATATGCAGTAAGAAGGAAATGACAAGCTCAGATCAGCTATTCATGAACTTAAGACACAATGTGAAGAAAAAAAAAAGTCTTCCATGTCAGTCAGCATTTAAAGAGCTCCTTATCTCCTATAGCCAGAAAGCTGACTGTATTGACAATCAAACCTAAGAATTGATTGTAGTTACAAAGAATTCAGAGCTAAAGAAAGTATCCTGGGGATTAAAAATGGCGGCAGAGTGGGTGTGCTGCACAGACATGCTCCCAGGAACAAGCTGGAATTACAGCTGAAATACAGAAAGGCTTCCTGAATAACCTACAGAAAACTCACAGGAGAGAACCCTGATACCCAAGGACTGAAGGTGGAGACTGCATAGAGACTGGTAGGAGTGGCAGAGGCTGGAAAGGGCTGGCCAGGCACCCACAGACAGCAATGAACTCCTGGAGAGATATCTCAGCTGTGGGGGGTGCCACTAAGAACTCTGGGATCTAATCCCCAAGCTGAGCTCCCCAGCAGAGAGCACCAAATCTGAGGAGGTTACCCACATAACATCTAGCTGTGAAAAGCAGCAAGGTACTGTCTGCCAGGGAGTGGCAGCTGAAAGTTCTGGCACTCTCTTGAAGGGCCAATGCACAAAAATTCCCTTGTGCTCTGGCAGAGGGAGGGTGAAGGGGACTGGAGCTGTGAGAGCAGAACCCAGGACTTGGGACTTGGAAGATAGAGCTCACAAGGCAGATACCCCAAGTTTCCTGGGCTGAATCACAAAGCAGAGAATATCTTTCCCACATAGACATTAACCTTGCCTGAGGGGGAAGACAGTTGACACACCCTATTGGAAAACACCTTGTCCTGAGGCCACTTAAGAGATTAAAAGTAACAATTAGCCTTCAGGCAGAAGCAACTGCCCCATCCTGTTGAAAAAACTCTCCCTATACCTGAGAATGATTGCCAGGGGGCAATTCAACTGGGAATCCTATTAGTCTGTAGACAGAGGTGGTCTCTGGAGGCTTTGAGTCTTTGCCTGATCCAATTAGCCTTTAACACTGTCCTGCACTAGAGATTGAGAGGTGTTGAGTATCTACCTAATACATAGTCACAAACCCAAACAGACAACCAAAATGAGGAAACAAAGAAACAACCCCCAAATGAAAGAACTAGAGAATTCTCCAGAAGAAGAAATAAATGAAGCAGAAATCAGAAATTTATCTGAAACAGAGTTCAGAGTAATGATGGTAAAAATGCTCAACAGCATGAAAAAAGATATAGTAACTATGAAAAAAGAACAGTCTGAGATAAAGACTGACATAACACAAACAAAGAACACATTGGAAGGAAGACACAGCAGATTAGGGGAAGCTGAGGATTGAATCAGTGAATTAGAAGACAGAGTTGAAAATATCACTCAACTAGAGAACCAAAAAGAAAAAAACAATTAAAAAACAGAAGGACATGCCCTGACAGGTTTGGCTCAGTGGATAGAGCGTCGGCCTGCGGACTAAAGGGTCCCAGGTTCGATTCCGGTCAAGGGCATGTACCTTGGTTGCAGGCACATCCCCAGTAGGGAGTGTGCAGGAGGCAGCTGATTGATGTTTCCTTCTCATTGATGTTTCTAATTCTCTATCCCTCTCCCTTCCTCTCTGTAAAAAAAATCAATAAAATATATTAAAAAAAAAACAACAACAGAAGGAAAGCTTAAGGGAGCTGTGGGACAATGTGAAATGTAACAATATTAAAATAGCAGGTGTGCCAGAAGAGGCAGAAAAGGAGAAAGGGATAGAGAAGGTGTTTGAAGAAATAATGGCAGAAAACTTCCCAAACCTGGTAAACAAAAAAGTTATACAAGTTCTGGAGGCACAGAGAACCCCAAACAAGAAGAGCCCAAAACAGACCCATGCCCAGACAAATCATAATTAAAATGCCAAATATTAAAGACAAAGAGAGAATCTTAAAGGCAGCAAGAGAGGGGGAAAAAAAACTATTACCTACAAAGGAGTTTTCATAAGGCAGATGCCTGATTTCTCATCAGAAAGTCTACAGGCCAGAAGGGAATGGCATGAAGTACTCAAGATACAATAGGTCCTTGGGTTACATTGGAGATCTGTTCCTATGGCGCGATGTAACACAATTTCCGCTGTAAGGCAGAACCCACCTACGTAAACACCTATGTCACTCACATGGAGCACATACACAGCATTAATGAAGTGAAACTGTAAAAAAAATTTAAAAGAAAGATAACAATTCCTGACCTTTACTTGTGGTAAATAAATAATAAAAAACATAAAGCACATATGTACATACATCGAAATGACAGAACTTTTATTTTTTTTTAATAAATAAACTAGTGGCCTGGTACACAAAATTCATGCACGAGGTGGGGGGGGGGGATGTCTCTCAGCCTGGCCTACACCCTCTTCAATCTGTGACCCCTTGGGGGATGTCCAACAGCCAGTTTAGGCCCGATCCACAGGGCCATCAGATATCTCTCTCGCCATCAGATAGCTCTCTCGCAATCCAGGACCACTGGCTCCTAACTTCTCACCTGCCTGCCTGCCTGATCACCCCTAACCACTCTGCCTGCCTGCCTGCTCACCACCAACTGCCCACCCTGGCCAGCCTGCTTGCCCCCAACTGCCCCCCCCCAGCCGGCCTGCTCACCCCCAACTGCCCCTCCTGCTGGACTGATCACCCTAAACTGCCCCCCTCTGCCAGCTTGGTCGCCCCCAACTGCCCTCCCCTCCTGGCCTGATCACCCCTAACCGCCTCTTCCTTGGCCCTGCCACCATGGCTTTGTCCAGAAGGACATCCAGAAGGTCTCCCAGTCTAATTAGCATATTACCCTTTTATTAGTATAGATGGGAGATGGCAATGTAACCACAAAATGATGTACGTCAAGTTCAACGTAACCCGAGGACTGCCTGTAATGCAAAGCAAGGATCTGAGACCAAAATTACTTTATCCAGAAAGGCTAGCATTCAAAATAGATGGTCAAATAAAGAGCTTCACAGACAAAAAAAAAAAAAAAAAAAACACACTAAAGATGTTCATCACCATCAAGCCAGCATTATAAGAAATGCTAAAGGGATTGCTGTAAGATATTGCTGAGAAGAAGAAACAGAGAGAAAAAACTAGCCATACAGAATTAAAATGGCTATAAATAAGAAATAAGTACCTCAATAATAACCCTAAATGTATATGGATTAAATGCTCCAATCAAAAGGTGTAGGGTAGCTGAATGGATACAAAAACATGACCCAAGTATATGCTGTCTACAAGAGACCCACCACAAAACAAAAGACACACAC
Source organism: Plecotus auritus (assembly GCF_963455305.1). Classification (NCBI taxonomy): domain Eukaryota; kingdom Metazoa; phylum Chordata; class Mammalia; order Chiroptera; family Vespertilionidae; genus Plecotus; species Plecotus auritus. The sequence goes on from NC_137770.1 coordinate 89,362,594, forward strand.
AGGATGAAAGTGAAGGGATGGAAAAATTTTCCATGGAAAAGAAAATAGAGCTGGAGTAGCAATACTCATATCTGACAAAATAGACTTTAAAATGAAGGCCATCACAACAGACAACAAAGGTCACTACATAATACTCAAGGGATCGATCCAACAAGAGGATATAACCCTGGTAAACATTTATGCACCCAATATAGGTGCACCTAAATACATATATATATATATATATATATATATATATATATATATACACTTCTAGAGGACTTTAATGGAAAGATTGACAACAACAGTCATAGCAGGGGACTTAAACACCCCTCTGACTTCCCTGGACAGATCTTCCAGACAAAAACTTAACAAGGAAACAGAGACTCTAAAGGATAAACTGGATCAGATGGATTTAATAGACATTTATGAAACATTTCACCCAAAATGCAGTAGAATATACATTCTTCTCAAGTGTACACGGATCATTCACAAAGATAGACTACATGTTAGGACACAAAACAAATATCTACAAGATCAAGAAGATTAAAATCATATTAAGCATCTTCTCAGGTCACAGTGGAATGAAATTAGAAATCAACTACAGTAAAAACACCCAAAAAACATTCAAATACATGGAGGCTAAATAGCATGTTATTAAACAATGAATGGGTTATAATTAGATCAAGAAAGAAATCAAAACCTTCCTGGAAACAAATGAAAATGAACACACAGCAACCCAAAATCTCTGGGACACAGCAAAAGCAGTCCTGAGAGTGAAGTTCATAGCACTATGGGCATACCTAAAACAAACAAACAAACAAACAAACAAACAAACAAAAACAAAAAAAAAAACACAAGAAAAATCAGCACTAAACTATTTAGCCCTACAACTTAAAGAATTAGAAAGAGAACAACAAGAAAAGCCCAGAGTAAGTAGAAGGAAGGAAATAATAAAGATTAGAGCAGAAATAAATAACATAGAGACTAAAAAAAAGAAAATACAAAAAATCAATGAAACCAAGAGTTGGTTCTTTGAAAGATAAACAAAATTGATAAACCATTAGCCAGACTCATCAAGAAACAAAGAGAGAGGACCCAGATAAATAAAATCAGAAACAAAAGTGGAGAAGTAACCACAGATATCACAGAAATACAAAGGATTTTAAGAAAATACTATGAACAACTATATGCTAACAAGCAGGACAATGTGGATGAAATAGAAAAATTCCTAGAAAAATACAATCTCCCAAAACTGAATCAAGAATAATCAAAAAACCTGAATAGGCCAATAACAACCGATGAAATAAAAACAGTAATCAAAAAACTCCCACCAAACAAAAGCCATGTCTGGAGGGCTTCACAAGGGGAGTTTTTCAAACATTAAAAGAAGAACACCTACACTACTCAAACTACTTCAGAAAACTGAAGAGGAAGGAGCACTTCCAAACTCTTTTTATGAGGCCAGCATTATCCTAATTCCAAAACCAGATAAAGACACCACAAAGAAAGAGAATTACAGGCCAATATTCCTGATGAAGACATGCTAAAATCCTCAGCAAAATATGAGCAGATCACATCCAGCAATATATTAAAAAGATCATACACCATGACCACGTGGGATTTATTCCAGGGATGCAGGGCTGGTACAATATTCATAAATCAATAAACGTTATGCATCACATACGCAAATTGAAAGACAAAAATCACATTATCATATCAATAGATGCAGAAAAAGCATTCAACAAAATCCAACATCCATTTTTGGTAAAAACTCTCAGCAAAGTTGGAATACAGGGAGCATAGCTCGACATGATAAAGGCCTTATATGACAAACCTACAGCCAACATCATATTCAATGGGCAAAAATTAAAAACATTTCCCCTAAGAACAGGAACAAGACAAGGATGCCCACTTTCACAGCTCCTGTTCGACATAGTACTGGAAATGCTACCCAAGTGATCAGACAAGAAGAAGAAATAAAAGGCATCCAAAATGGAAAAGAAGAAGTAAAACTGTCCTTATTTGCAGATGACATGATACTATACATAGAAAACCCAATGACTCCATCAAAAAACTACTAGACCTAATAAATGAATTTGGCAATGTAGCAGGATACAAAATTAACACCCAGAAATCTATGGCATTTTTATACAGCAATAATGAACCCACCAAAAGAGAAACAAAAAACACAATCCCATTTACCATTGCACCAAAAAAATTAAGATACCTAGGAATAAAATTAAAAATTCATCTGGAATAAAAAAAGACCCCGAATAGCTGCAGCAATGCTGAGAAAGAAGAACAATGTTGGAGGGATCACAATACCAGATATCAAGCTATATTACAAAGCCACTGTCCTCAAAACTTCCTGGTACTGGCACAAGAACAGACATATAGACCAATAGAACAGAACAGAGAACCCAGAAATCGATCCTAGCCATTATGTTCAATTAATATTTGTCAAATGAGGCAAGAGCACAGAATGGAGTCAAAACAGTCTCTTTGGTGAGAGAAACCAAGATGGCGGCATAGGTAAACATCTAAACTGCTGCCTCGCACAACAATTTCAAAACTACAACCAAAAGAAAGAACGGACACCATCCAGAACCACAGGAAAGCTGGCTGAGTGAAAATTCTACAACTAGAAGGAAAAAGAAAAGCTCACAGAGAATTGGAGGTACAGCAAAGGGGCTTTGTGCGCGCAGAGAGGAAGGGCGGCTGAGAGCCTGGCTGACTTTCTCTGGCGGAAGGGGGAAGGAAGCCTCTGACCGCACTGAACCCCAGTTCTGACTGCACTGAATCCCAGTTCCGGGCGAACCCCTGGGGACCCACGCTCTTACAGGGGGAGTCTGGACTCTCGGGCGGAGACTCAAGCTGGGAAAGGCAGAAGTCTGAAGGCGCGCGCGGGCCAGTGCGCACAAAGGCTGCGGAGGTTGCCACAGGCTTTCCCTAGTGGAAGGGAGTCAGAGGATTCTGACTGCACTGAGCCCCAGTTCTCACTGCAGTGAACCCCAGTTCCAGGCGAGCCCCTGGGGACCCATGCTCTTGTGGGGGGAGTCTGGACTCTCGGGTGGAGACTCGGGAGCCGGGGAAGGCGGAGGACTGAAAGTGCGCACGTGCGCGCGTGCCAGTGCGCACAAAGGCTGCGGAGGTTGCCACAGGCTTTCCCTAGTGGAAGGGAGTCAGAGGCTCCTGACGGCACTGAGCCCCAGTTCTGACTGCAGTGAACCCCAGTTCCAGGGGAGCTCCTGGGGACCCACCCTCTTGTGGGGGGAGTCTGGACTCTCAGGTGGAGACTCGAGCTGGGGAAGGCGGAGGACTGAAAGCGCACATGCGCGCAAGGGCAAGGCTGACAGGAAGCCAAGACTGAGACTCCACCCCATCCAAGCTGAGCACAGAGCCTATTGCAATTTGGCAAGCCTAATCCTATAAGGCTGTCTCCAGCACCGAACTTCTCCCAGCATAGACACAGCTGATCCTTACAGCCAACTGGCCCGGAGGTCAATTCTTCCCAGTGATACCAACAACAATAAAGACTTAATTACAACAAGGCTGTACACACAGTCCACAAAGGGGTGCACCAAGAGTGTCCACCTCAGGTTAACTGGGGAAGCAGACCCACTGGGCCATATTGGAAACCTAGCACAAATATCTACCTTACCAACTCAGGGAAGCAGTGAAAATGCGGGGTCAAAGAATCAGATCACAAACGAAAGAAATGGAGGAAAACAAATGACTGGATATAGAATTCAAAGCCACGGTTATAAGACTTTTTAAGAATATCCTAGAAAAGGCCGATAAATATAACGAGACCCTCAAAGATATGAAAAAGGACCAACTAGAAATTAAACATACACTGACTGAAATAAAAAATATTATACAGAGACCCAGAAACAGAATAGAGGAACACAAGAATCAAGTCAAAGAATTGAAATACAAAGAAGCAAAAAACACTCAACCGAAAAAGCAAAAAGCAAAAAAAAAAATCCAAAAAGTTGAAGATAATGTAAGAAGACTCTGGGACAACTTCAAGCGTACCAACATCAGAATTATGGGGGTGCCAGAAGAAGACAGAGAGCAAGATACTGAAAACCTATTTGAAGAAATAATGACCGAAAACTTCCCCCACCTGGTGAAAGAAATAGACTTACAAGTCCAGGAAGCACACAGAACCCCAAACAAAAGGAATCCAAAGAGGACCACACCAAGACACATCATAATTAAAATGCCAAGAGCAAAAGACAAAGAGAGAATATTAAAAGCAGCAAGAGAAAAACAGTTAATTACCTACAAGGGAGCACCCATACGACTGTCAGCTGACTTCTCAACAGAAACTATGCAGGCCAGACGGGAGTGGCAAGAAATTTTCAATGTGATGAATAGCAAGAACCTACAACCAAGATTACTCTACCCAGCAAAGCTATCATTCAGAATTGAAGGGCAGATAAAGAGCTTCACAGATAAGAAAAAGCTGAAGGAGTTCATCACCACCAAACCAGTATTATATGAAATGCTGAAAGGTATTCTTAAAGAAGAGGAAGAAGAAAAAAGTAAAGAGAAAAATTATGAACAACAAATACATATCTATCAACAAGTGAACCTAAAAATCAAGTGAATTAAAAACCTGAGGAACAGAATAATCTGGTGAATATAATAGAATCAGGGGCATAGAAAGGGAGTGGACTGATAATTCTCAGGGGGAAAGGGGTATGGGGGGTTCATGAAGAGAATGGACAAAAATCATACACCTATGGATGAGGACAGTGGGGGGGAGGTAAGGGCAGAAGGTGGGGTGGGAAATGGGTGGAGGGGAGCTATGGGGGGAAAAAGGAGAAATAATTGTAATAATCTGAATAAACATTTATTTAAAAAAATAATAATAATAATAAAAAAACAGTCTCTTTAATAAATGGTGCTGGGAAATTTGGACAGATAAATTTGCAAAAAAATGAAACTAGACCGCCAACTTACACCATACACAAAAACAAACTCAAAATGCTAAAGGACTTGAATGTAAGATGGGAAACCATAAAAATCCTACAAGACTCCATAGGCAGCAAAATAGCAGACATATGTCATAGCAATATCTTTACAGATACAGCCCCTAGGGCAATGGAGACTAAGGAGAAAATAAACAAATGGGACTACATCAAAATAAAAAGCTCCTGCACAGCAAAAGAAACCATCAAGGAAACATCAAGAAAGACCACTGCATGGGAGAACATATTTGCCAATGATATTTCCGATAAGGGTTTAATCTCCAAAATTTACAGAGCACTCATACAACTTAACAAAAGGAAGATAAATGAGTCAAAGGATCTAAATAGACACTTTTCAAAAGAGGACATACAGAAGACCCAGAGACATATGAAAACATGCTCAAAGTCACTAATCATCCGAGAGATGAAAATCAAAACAACAGTGAGATACTATCTCACACCTGTCAGAATTGCTATTATCAACAAATGACAAGTGCTGGTGAGGATGCAGAGAAAAAGGAACCCTCCTGCACTGCTGGTGGGAATGCAGACTGGTGCAGCCACTGTGGAGAACAGTATGGAGTTTCCTCAAAAAGTTAAAAATGGAACTCCCATTTGACCCAGAAATACCACTTCTAGGAATATATCCCAAGAAACTAGAAACACCAATTAGAAAAGATATATGCACCCCTATGTTCATAGCAGCACAATTTACAATAGCTGGGATTTGGAAACAGCCTAAGTGCCCATCAGCAGATGAGTGGATTAAAAAACTGTGGTACATCCAACATAATGGAATACTATGCCTCTATTAAAAAGAAGGAACTTTTACCATCTGCAGCAGCATGGATGGAACTGGGGAGCATTATGCTAAGTGAAATAAGCCAGTCAGAGAAAGATATATATCACATGATCTCACTCATATGTGGGATATAATGATCAACATAATTTGATGAACAAGAATAGATCGATCTAGAGACAAATGGTAAGGGAGGTTAGAAAGCAACCAAAGGACTTATATGCATGTATATTAGCATAAACAATGGACACAGACACTGGGGTGGTGGGGGCTTGCCCGGGGTGGGAAGGGATTGGGGAGGGGATCAATTGGAGGAAAAGGAGACATATGTAAAACTTTAGATAATAAAAAAGTTAAAAAATTTTAAAATTTTTTTAAAAATTCAAATTTCTCTAGTTTTTCATGAATTGGTTATTTTGAACCTTATAAGGTTACTAGAGGCCCGGTGCATGAAATTCATGCACGGGGGCAGGGGGGTGTCCCTCAGCCCAACCTGAACTGACCCCTCTCCAATCTGGGACCTCTCAAACATCCCTCTCACAATCTGGGACTGCTGGTTCCCAACCACTTGCCTGCCTGCCAGCCTGATCACCCCCTAACCACTCCCCTGCCAGCCTGATCGAAGCCTAACTGCTCCCCTGCCAACCTGGTCACCCCTAAGTGCCTCCCCTGCAGGCCTGATTGCCCCTAACAGCCTCTGCCTCGGCCCCCACCACCGTGGCTTTGTCCAGAAGGACCTCCGGATGGATGTCCGAAAGATGTCTGGTCTAATTAGCATATTACCCTTTTATTAGTATAGATAACATATATGCCCCTAAAAAGTTATATTATGCCCTAACTGGCTCATTGGATATAGTTATATTATATTATTGGAAAAGTTATATTATGCCCTAACTGGCTCATTGGATATAGTTTTTAATATTACTTAAAAAAAGTTATATTATTTTACACACTTTAAATTATACAGTACATATTCAACCTCTTTTACCCTGTGTTTTTTTTTTCTAAATATATCTTATTGATTTTATTCATGGAGAGGAAGGGAGAGAAATAGAGGGTTAAAAAACATCGATGAGAGAGAAATATCAATCAGCTGCCTTCTGCACACCCCCAACTGAGGATGTGCCCGAAACCAAGGTACATGCCCTTGACCGGAATCAAACCTGGGACCCTTCAGTCTGCAGGCCGATGCTCTATCCACTGAGCCAAACAGGTTAGGGCCCGCCCAATTCTTTTTTTTTTTTTTCTTTTTAGATTATCCACATTTGTAGATATGACATTAATTCATTTTTCCATTGATTTTTAGAGAGAGTGGAAGGGAAAGGGATAGAGAGAGAGAAACATCAATGTAAGAAACACCCCTTCAATTGCCTTCCTTAGGAGCCCTGACCAGGGACCCAACTTGAAACCCAGGTATGTGCCAGGTATGTTTCCTGACCTGGAATGGAACCTGCAACCTTTCTGTGCACAGGAGCACGCTCACGCTCAACCAAACTACCCACTTCAGCCTGGCTGTTATACAATTTCTGGAATTTTATTTCAATTAATTCTCGCAAAGTCTGTGGTTTAGGTAATATTCACATTTTGCTGATGAGAAAAAAAAAAAAGAAAAAGAAAAAAAAACCTCTTCGTTTTGAGACGTTATTCTTCCCTCATTGCTGCGTTTTCCTGCCAGCCCTAGAAAGATTCTTGACAGTGGTTTCACTGGGTATCCAGAGTCAGAAGCATTCTCCTCACCACTACCCTCTCCAAAGCCTCCTCTGCACTGGTACTGAGGCTGTCCTGGAGGGTGCAGAGGCTAGGTAACAGAGACAATGACAGGATTTGGACCACTGGAGCCACCGTATCCGCCTCTCCTCTCTCAGCCTTTCTCCACTGTGCTGGAGAAGGCAGGGCCAGCAACTTCCAGCAGCACCGAGCTTCCAGATAGGCCAAGGTTTGTGGCACTAACTCTTTAGACACCAGAAGTGCTGCAGTCTCTCCCTCTCCTGAGCCACTGTCACCCCCGAGGTTATAGGGCTGCCCTGGAAGTCCTCTGCATGCCTCCAGTCCACGGCAAACATGGCAGTGGACTCGGCGATGAAACTGCTATTTTAGATACTTTTAAACACCCCAGCACTGAGGTAAGACTTCACTTTTTGATTCTGACTCTGCTTCTCGTCTATTGGACATGTACAAAAAATCCTTAGGCATGCTTCGACTTTCCCTCCTGCTGGTGGCCTTAAATTCGGCACGTACACACCCCCTCCCCAAGCTGGGTGTGGGCACCATGTCTGCGGGAGAGCATCGGTGGCCAGGACATTTCTCTGCGTTACCCTAGGCTCCTGTGTCTTTGGTTGAGTTGGCTGTTCAGCTTGCTTTGCTCCCCTGCCCCGTTACCCCCGTCAACTTTGGGCCTTGGAAATATCTTGGTTCTCAGGTTTAGCTCAGGTGGTGTTTGGGAGGGTCTCAGACTGCCTGTGTTTGACAACAGTTCAGGAGACAGAGCAGGTCATGATGGCTTCATGATTCCTAAATCCCTCCTCCCAGGTCCTTTTTCTAACTGGAGTTAGGTTGCCCAGATGTGACACTCATTTGGTTTAGGATTCACCCATAAGAACATGACATATTTGCACGGAACAGCTTTTGCATGGAGGATACCTGCGAGGAGGGGAATCAGCAGTGAAAGGAACCAATAGCAGATTTGGAACCCCCAGACAGGGAACCTCGCTCACTCCCCACATGTCTCCCCACTCCACTCCCTGCATGGCTCCCTCAGCGGCTGGCCTGGGCGTGCAGGAGGCTTGGCTTCCTTTGTCACCTGGGAGACAAAGGAAGCCAAGACTCCTGCCTGTTCCACAGGCTCTGTGGCTCCGGCCCATGCTGCCATCTTTGTGGCTATGGGCGCCACCATATTTGTCACGGAGTGACAGTTAATTTGCATATTACCCTTTTATTAGATAGGATAATTTATTCAAAGGGGGAAAACAAATGTATGAGATGAGGGTGTTTCAGTTATAATTTTTTTTAAAATATATTTTATTGATATTTTACAGAGAGGAAGGGAGAGGGATAGAGAGCTAGAAACATCGATGAGAGAGAAGCATCGATCAGCTGCCTCCTGCACACTCCCCACTGGGGATGTGCCCGCAACCAAGGTACATGCCCTTGACCGGAATCGAACCCGGGACCCTTCAGTCCGCAGGCCGACGCTCTATCCACTGAGCCAAACCGGTTTCGGCTCAGTTATAATTTTAAAATAACTAATTACCAGCTATTTCTGAAAAAAAACAACAAAAGATATATTCAGCAAATAAGTGTTATCAGTGTGTCATAACCCATATAAGGTTTAAGTACATGTACAAAATAACACATTTTAGTAACAAAAAGAACACAATTTTAAAAAGAATTTTATGCCCTAGCCAGTTTGGTTCAGTGGATAGAGTGTCAGCCTGTGGACCAATGGGTCCTGGATTTGATTCTGGTCAAGGGCACATACCTCAGTTGCAGGCTCCTCCCCGGGTTTCATTCTGGTCAGGGCACACGCAGGAGACAATCAATAGATGTATTTCTCTCACATAGATGTTTCTCTCTGTCTCTCCCTCTTTCTTCCACTCTCTCTAAAAATCAATGGAAAAATATCCTCAGGTGAGGATTTACTAGTAAAAAGAATTTTATATTTCCCAATGAAGCAAAATAGGATTCATAAAAAGAAAAAAAAAAAAGAACTCTGTTGAATTGCCCCATACTTCTTTTATGGTATAGTATTGATTTTAATCACCAGAATGTAAACATAATAGGAACAATTCATTTTGTTTACTGTTGTATTTCCAGCACCTAGAACAATACCTGATCACATGCTCAAAAAGAGTTTTTCATTGAAGGAATAAATGAATCACAGCTGGAGATGATACAGTATAATCTTTTCAATGCTTAAGTCATCTAAATAATTGTAATTCAGCCCCAGCCCCCCAAATATACTGTGCTACATTTCAAACCTCAATTTAAAAAACAAATGAAAAGGTCCTCTTTTACATTTACAAAATGAATGAGTTATAGAAGTAAAAGATAATTTTACTTTTCATAGTCTCTATTCATAGGCATTTCCATCTTTTTTTCCTTTAAAGTTTAGCATAAGCTCATATAGAAACAGAAACCAGAAAGACCTGGAGTTATGTTCATTCTTGTGATAATCAAACATAGCATGACTTGTCTTTGAGGAAAAAAAATGAAGTTACAAGGTGCTACAGCAGTGGTGGATTGTGGGAAAAGTGGAGAAGGACAAAGAGGCAGGAGATTTTTAATCATAGGCTTTAATTTAAATCAAACGTTTCTGCTGAGAATTCCTTTGATAATTGCTTCTAATTTCTCTATCATTTGTCTTTTATGTTTTTGGCTGTGTTCATTATGGAAAAGATTTTAAATTTAAAATAATTGTGCATACTGAATTCTCTATTGCCTCAATTTTCATTTCATTACATTCCTTTAATATTATAATGAACAATGTATTCTTATTCATTCAGTTCATTAAGGAACATTTGATTAGTCAAATACAACTTTAGAAACCTTAGATTCTATTATTTTAGTATTCTATTTTAATGCAGTCTTATAGCTTTTATTGTTTTTATTACACCAGTATTCAGATTTAATTAATTCTGCCAGCACAATAGCTTGTTAAAATGCCTTGAGACAGTAAACAGTGAAGATGTATGTTGTGTATATATACACAAATGGTTTGATTATTTTAAGTAAGGTGATTGGATGATAATTGCTTAAAATGAGTAAATTCATTCAAAACAGTTAAATCTACTGTGTGAATAAGAAACTGACAATTTCAAAATAAAAATATTGGGAGCTCCACATCATGCTACTCCCTCTTAAAAATATTCAAAAACAAGCAATATATTTTATATTATACCCAGAAGGATTCTAATCCCATTTCTAATCTCAAGGAATCACACCTAATTTCTAGTTTATTGATATTGGCTATCTGCTGTATTATGATGTAGGTTCAGGCTAAATTAAAAAATGGCTTATACAAGGTAAACATGACTTAAACAAGGCTTGAGGGGCAACCTGGGGGGAGGGGGCCTAGCAATCTGAATCTGTGCCAGTAACCAGTATCCTAATGCACATTCTTGTTAGCCTATAATTAAGTCACTGCCCCTTCCTTAGGCAATAATCTGTTTTCCAAAATACTCCCAGTTTACAAGAGCCATAAACTAAGAATTTAATAGCTTAGCCAGAGGGGAGGTCACTGGCACCACCCAGGCCAGGCCTTTGGGTATAATCTCACCTTCCCCATCCCAACCCACAGAGGGACTGCAAAGCCTGCAAAAAGTCCAGAAGCCTGGTCCATATTTGGGGAGACAAAGAAACCAAGGGGATAAACGGGAGAGACCCTCCACATTCAGTACTCAGGCTTTGGAAAGGGACTCCCCTGAGTCACCATACTAGTACCTCTGCAAATAAAGGGTTTTTCCTAAATCTTCTGAGTACCTGTTGTGTGTTTTTTGGTTGCCTGGTAAATTCTGCAACATAATTTGGTTCCCTGACCAAGAAACACGCAGCTGAATTGCCCCTTTGAGGCACCGCTGCACGAGAGCAGGTGGGTGGGCCCGCTCGACCAAGCCACCATGAAGAAGGGAAAGGCACCACCAGCAGTTGACTGGGTCCCAGTCTTCGCTGGGCTCAGACAGATCGAGCCACCACCACCACCACCCCCAACACCCCTCCCCCCTGGCTCATAAGGACTCCAAGGAAGACAGGGAAGCCTTTCCAGGACCAGACATCTGATCAGTAAGTTTCCCTGAGAACCCAGTCCGAGTTCAGGCCTGTCTTTAGGGGCAGAAGAGGTGGCTGATCACTGCTTAGGCAAAATATTTGCCTCAGTTCAGGGACTTTCCAGGGGTGGAAGTCAAAACTCGGACTGACTGGTGTGTGAATGTGAGTGTGAGAGTCTGCATGAAGCAAAAGTTACCTGGTGGTTGTCCTGTATCTCTGTTAACTGTGAGGGATTACATGGTTTAACTGCAAACATGGGAAGTAGTTCCTCTAACCCGCTCTCTTAGAATGTATGCTAAAAAATTTAAGGGCCCAGACCGCTGCCTGCAATGCAGATGCCTCTCTGTGAAATCAGGGGCCCCAGCTTATGGCTGAGGATGGAAAACAGAAATACCAGGCTTGGGTGATACATTCTCCCACAATAGTCCATTGGGGAGAATGCTGAGATTCTGGGAGGGGCAGCTCCCAAACCAGGGACAGAAGACATTGCTCTGTGATGTAAACTTTGTGTGTTGCGTGTGCCTGTATGAGAGTGTTTTTTGATGTTTTATGTCTCTTTGTTATTTGTTTAATTTGTTTAAAGATGGGACAAGTCCCACTTTGGGGAAGCCCAGTTGTGTGTGGTGAGGCTGAACACATGACAGAGATTGGAGGACATTCCAGCAGCTGCCAAGAATCCTTATTCTTGGGGACTCTTCCTGCTTTCCCTCTGAGGGTGTTGGCTGCTGGAAACTCTTGGCTAGTGAGATTTCTATCTATATGTCTATAATGTAATTTCGGCTTTCTATCTTTTAGGGACGTTAATTTGCTCTTCCCTGGTTTGTGAATATAAGGAACCCTCTGTGTGGGCTTTGCACCACTCAGAACCAAAGGTCATTTTGCTGTGCTGCGTTAAAATTTTAAGATTCTAAGACTAATTTGAAAGTGTAAAATTTGTGAAGGTTGCACATATGTTAACCCAGGGAAGTTTAAACAAAGGCCAGACCAATAGCTAATTTCAAGGCTGCCTATAATTAACAAACCATCATCTTCCCCACCTGAGGCAAAGTGGGAGGGGGAAGGGGAAAAAGCAGCTGTTAAAATGGCCTTTTAGATTTTAAAGCAGCAGAATGAGAGGTGTCACTTGCTACACCCACACAGGTCCTCTGGAAGGGGCAGGGCGGAGAAATTTGCAGAGCCCCACACCGAAGCACACCATTAAATGAGACAGGGTGGTTCACACCTGCCTGTGACATCACAAACCCACGCAGACTGGCTGAGGCGGAACTGAGGCTGGCTAAGGGGCAGTCACAGCTTTGCTGCTTCTTCGCCCATGGGGGCAAGGCAGCAAGGGAATGGGTGGGCAGTAGGCATGTCCTCCCAGTGTTTTCTCTACAACATTCAAAGTATATTCTGTACTTCTGTGGCATTATTAAAATATAACAATTTGTTATTCAGATTGAAAAGGGTTAATTCTGTGGTCAAGACCAAATCTTTAATGTTAAAACCATTTTAAGCTTTGATAATCTTTAAATTTGGTATTTAAGTGATAACTTTGTGACATCTCAAGGGCCCTGAGGTAACACAAAGATCTACTCTCTCTCCCTAAAAAGAAATATTTTTTAACTAAATTAGACCAATACAATATACTTGAAATTACACAAGGAAGTAAGTTATGCAGGCTGGGTTGGGCAACAAGGTTAATGCTTCCATGATAATAGGCAGTTCTTGAATGAAGATGGACCACATTCCAAGGGTGACTCCTAGGTCCCAGGGGCATACAGCACCTAGGAAGATTAGTATGTCCTTTCTTTGAACAGAAAGGGCAGTCATGATTAACAACATAATTAATATTTCCCACAACTATAATTAGTCCCCAATGTTCTGTTTTTCCCCCATAACACTGGGAGGAACAGATCTGTAGAAGTACCTCTATCTGTGAATCAGGGCACTCCTGTTTTTACAAAGGAAAATAAAATAAAATGGTACTTTCACATTGAGTTATCCCTGTTACAAAATTGGTCAAGAAAATGCTTTAGGTAATAATTGGCTTTAAAATCTCAAAGTTGTTAAGACATAATAAATAGATGTAACTAAAATGGAGAATTTGTGATAAAGCTTTTCAGTAATAATTATAAATATCTCTCTATATATAAAAAGCCAGCAACCATAACGGCCATAATGACCATAACAACCGGTCATTATGATGCCCACTGTGGCCAGCAAACCAGCCGATCAGGGGGTGGGGCCAGCCAGCCAACCTCGTGGACCCTCCCCTCTGCCGGCCTGACCCTGATCAGACTCTTCCACCCCAGTCAAGAGCTGACCACCGGCCAAACGCCCTTTCCCTGTCCCCCCCACCAGCCCTGCCCCTGATCAGCCTGCCCTACCACAATTGGCCTGCAGCCCTTCCCCCTGGTTGGCGCATCCCTGATCACACCCCCCAACCCCAATAGGGGACTTGGCTGGGTGGCCAACCTCCTGAAGCCTCTCCCCCTGGCTGCCCCACCCCTAATCACAACCCCCACCCCAATAGGGGATGGGACCAACTAGCCAACAACTCATGGCCCTTCCCCCAGGCCACTAGCCCCCAATTGGCACCCCCCACCCCATTTGGGGTTGGGGTCAGGGGACCCACCACCCACAGCCCCTCCCCATGGCCAGCCCCACCTCAAGTCAGCCCCCCAACCCTAATTGGGGGCAGTCCCGCCATCCAATCACCCATGGCCACTTCCCCCACCCTGCCCAGCCCTGATTGGCCCCGATCGGGGTGTGCCTGCCAGCCAATCTCCCACCATCTCCTCCTCCCAACAGGCCCAGCCCTGATCCGCCCCAATTAGAGCTGGGCAGGCTGGACCCCACCCATTCATGAATTTGTGCACTGGGACTCTAGTGTTAATAATAAAAGTCCAGTCACTCAAAAGGAGATTGACTATGCTCTCTGTTGGAAGAAGGGGCCAGTCGTCCTTCTCTCTGTAAAAGTAGAGAAGCCTAAAAGAGAACAAGGGAAGACAGAGAAATGAGATCCTTGTCCTGCCTTCCCCTCCCTATGTGACCTGGAGACAATCTGAGGGAACAGCCAAGATGGCAATTTACAATCCCAACCTCCCCCTCATCCAACTGTCTCTTAGGCCTCTGAGCCACCAGAAACCAGCTTTTCTAGGTTGTGAAAGGAATTGGAGCAGTAAAAAAAGAGTTAAAGCCTCTGCTGGAAGACCCATGTGGCTTAGCTGACCAGCTAGACCCATTTTTGGGCCCACAAGTATATGCGTAGACCCGAGTTAATGTCTATCTTAGGAATACTATTCTTAGGAAAAGAAGGGGGAATTATTTGAAGGTTGGCTATGGCTATGTGGGAAAGGGAGCACCTGTCTGGCCCTGGCATGCTTCCAGCAGATGTAAAATTTCCAAACCCAGGAGCCCCAGTGCAACCTTAACAACCAGGCCCATAGGGGACACATGAGAGATCTCTCAGGGAACTAATAATTAAAGGGATTAGGGGAGCAGTTCCCCAGTCTCAGAACCTAAATAAAGCCTTCAATATTCAGCAAGGCAAAGAAGTAGGACCTTCTGAATTATACCAAGACTAAAATATCAAATGAGAAAGTACTCTGGCCCAGACCCTGAGGACCTGTTGGGCCAAGAAATATTAAAAATTATATTTTGTCACCAATAGTTGGCCTGACATCTCAAGAAAACTGCAAAGTTGGAGAACTAGAGGTATAGAAATGCAGAGTAGCTGTTAAGAAGGCTCAGAAGGTCTACATAAAGATAAGAAAGGCAAAAACAGCAAGCTAACATAATGTTCACAACTGTAGAACAAGTCTCCCAGGGAAGGGCTGGCCCAGAGGGCCAGAAACAGAAGCCACAGCAGTATTGCCCAAACCTTAGCATGTTATCTCTAGGAAAAATATGGCAGTTTTGAATCCAAGCAGCTAGAGATCTGGGAACAGGTTGTGGGGCCTGCTCCCTTTTTCCCCGCCCCCTTTTCTCCAGTTTCCTAGGCCTATACATAATTTTCCAAAGTATTTGATAACTTCAAACTACAGCGCGAAGGTAGGGGAGGGTTGGGGCGGGGGGTAAGAGATCAACTGAAGGAGTTGTATGCATGCATATAAGCACAACCAACAGACTCAAGACACTGGGGGCAGGGGGACAAGGGCAAGTGGCGGGGGGTAGGGGAGGCCTGGGGGAGGTCAGTGGGGGAAAAAAAAGAGACATATGTACTACTATTTGTAATACTTTAAACAATAAAATAAAAAATAATACAATAATTAAATAAAAAGAACAACACACACAAAAATATATAATACTCTTGTAACAACTTTTAAATAATTTTTTTTTAAACTCTAAAAAGAAGTCTTTGATAACTTAAAGGTTTTAGAGAATTGCTGGGTTAAATGGTAGACATCTAAATATTTTGAAATAACAGGATACTGAAACATTAATTAATCTGAGTTTGTCTCCTCTGGAGAATCTTAGGAAGAAGTTGAATCTGTTAATGAATAAGTTTTATATTTTATTTGAAATCTCCCTTAAAATATAAATGTTTTGATAATCTGAGGAATGTTAATTGCTTACATGTCACCTAAAAATTTAGGTTAAGAATTCTAACTAATTGGAAGGAAAAGTATGGCTTTGGTGCAATAGAGAAGGCATAAGGTGTGGAAATGCATTTTGAAGGAGAAAGAAGGTGGTTTCTAAAGCTGGTTATTTCTGAAAGTTGTAAGAATGTCTGTGAAAGTTACAGAAAATTTGTAGAAAGAAATATTAAAAGGAAATTGATTAAATGACACAAGCCAATAAGCCAGGACAAGCAGAACAGGGAAACAGATAGTAAAACAGCAGTTTGCAACCATCTAGAAAATCCTATCTTCCCTAAACCAAGGACACTTAAGAGTAAATGATTTGCATTTTGCCTCCCTAAACAGAGGGTAAATAGCTTATGTCAATGTACTAAGGGAGACTGATAGCAGAAATCCAATTAGTGTCATTTGCTGTCCATGCCAAGGACAAATGAAGTTAGAAAATAAGCCTTATTTTGGTTAGTTCTTTTCTAGTAAAATAATTATGTTATATTAATCAGGCATTTAATTTTAAAAAAAGGAAAGACCATCTATTTTTAATTTTAAGAAACTTTCTCTTTATCTAGAATTGGCTTTAGATCCTCCCAATAGGTTCTAAAATGCCTCGAATGTTTGTTTTCTCTCTCATGAAGGAAAATTTTATACTGAAGGTACATAGGAACCTTTGTCAAATACAGTTATAACTAATGGTTATTGGTTATAATATTATAGAATGTTGGGTTTTACAGACAGGACAACATTCCATGTCATCTACATTATAATGAAATCCATAATCGTGTCATTTTAAATTTCTTCTTGTTATTTGGAGACAGTTACTGTTTTGTTATAATTCATTTGGAAAAATATTACATCTTCTGAAGAGTCCATAGAAAGAACTGGCAGGAAAAATTAGATCTTAAAGCAAGTTAGTGTATTTTTCTCCCTATATTATCCCTCCAAAATTTGGCAATTCTTAATGAATGAATCATGTCAATGCATTTCTTTGAATAAATTCAATAAGACCAGTTTCCAATGGTGGCTTTATTGACCAAAAACTTTGACTGGAGTATAATGTTTTAAAGAGTCATGTCTGGACTCTGAAGATTTGAAGCCAATAAGAGTGCCATGGAGAAAGCCTGCTATCTTGCTTGGTAGCCCTGAGAATGGATGGCACTGGAGCAGCAGGCCCATACCCTGCCATTGCTGGTGGTTGATCAGAGTGGAAGGGAAGCAGCAAGAGTGCCTCTGCATCCCTGCCAAACCCCCACACACTCTAGGCCGCAAGGAGTAGGAGGGCTGCTGAGATGGGCCTTGAAGCCTAGGGCGCAGGCCCAGGTGGAGCCACTGCAGGTACAGATTTTGGTGAGGAATTCACCTAACCCAGCAGATATTTCAGGCAGGCCTGATGGCAGCTGGATGGCTTGGCTTCTCTGCCCTAAGGGGCACATTGAGACTCACTCATGAAATTCCAGCAAAGGTGGTCAGTTACCATTCTTGTTGTGTTTATGCAAACAATCAGGCCAAATTGAATGCAAAAGATAAATTAGTCTTAATTTGGATCTTTAATAAAAATAAGGGTGATTTTAAGGAGAAAAATTCTATTTCAATAGGAAATTATTAGAACTGAAATGTTTTCTTTTCCCTTCAGCCAGACCAATGGTCGACAAAATGCGGCTTGCGAGCCACATGCGGCTCTTTGGCCCCTTGAGTGTGGCTCTTCCACAAAATACCACGTGTGGGCGCACACGTACAGTGTGGTTGAAACTTCGTGGCGCATGCGCAGAAGTCGGTTTTTGGCTCTCAAAAGAAATTTCAATCGTTGTACTATTGATATTTGGCTCTGTTGTCTAATGAGTTTGCCAACTACTACACCAGACCATTTGTTGTAATTCTTGCTGTTCTAATTGTTCAGTAATACTAAACTTTATAATACAGCTTGTCTCCACCAGGTCACAAGCCCACCTCCTTCTGTGCCCAGGCCTCATCATCCTTCTTACAGAAAGCAAGGATCTCTTGGCTCTGAAAGAAAACTTCACCCCTCCTCAGCATTGAAGCAGTTAGAGAAGCCCACTGATGCCCCCTTTCCTGAAAGAATTCAGAGCCAAGATCCTTGAGGGGATGTGTTAGGCAGTTAGACAGACATGAGCAAAGCAAGGATGATGGGCCAACTGGAGGAGAAATAGATGGGACCCTGAGACATGCTTCTCACTACTCCAACTGCTCTGAAGCCGGAAATGAAGAAACCTGTGTAGACTCCCTCTCCTTTCCTCTAAGAAAGCCAACAGGTTTTAGAACAGCTTATAGAGATAGAATCAGTAATCCCTGAAGCCCCAGATGTTACTCCCAACCAGATCTCTGGACTGCCATTACAATCCCTTGGGTGATGAACATGAAAAAGACTCCACCTGCTTAACACCCTACTCCCTAACTTTGAGTCTTCTGTTGAATCCCCATGGCTGAAAATCAGCTTGAGGATCAAGTGGGGGGAATGAAAGGAATATAGAGGGCAACCTGGGCAGGGGGGGGGGGGGGGCAGGGGGACTAGCAATCTGAATCTGTGCCAGTAACCAGTATCCTAATGCACATTCTTGTTAGCCTATAATTAAATCGCTGCCCCTTCCTTAGGCAATAATCTATTTTCGAAAATACTCCAAGTTTACAAGGGCCATAAACCAAGAATTTAACAGCTTAGCCAGAGGGGATGTCACTGGCACCACCCAGGCCAGGCCTTTGGATGTAATCTCACTTCCCCCATCCCAATCCACAGAGGGACTGCAAAACCCTCAAAAACAGCAGTTTGCAACCATCTTCTGAGTACCTGTGTGTGTTTTTCGTTCTCCTGGTAAATTCTGCAATAGGATGATACATCAGATCTTCTGTTTAAAGTCAGGCTTTTTCTTTCTTGTTGTTTCTACCACCCATAAAGTGTTACACTTTCCCTTTAAAAGCATAAACTGGAAGTTGCACATAGCACTTCCTTTCACATCCCAGGGGAGGACCTTGATCATATAGCTACAGCTAATTGCAAAGGAGCTGCCAAGCAGTCTTTATTCTAAACTAGAGGCCCAATGCATGAATTCATGCAAGGGGCTAGGTCCTCGCAGCCTTAGCAGCTTGCCTCAGCCCTCGCAGCCCTGGCTTCGTCCAAAAGGACGTCCAGAAGGACCAGAAGGACATCTGGAAGGTCATTCAGCTGTTCAGTCTAATTAGCATATTACACTTTTATTATTATAGATAACCGTGGCCCAACTAAAACTTGTGAGAGTAAGTAGCTATCTCTGCCATAAGAAGTGAATAATATAAAAGCTCACAAATTTATAAAATTACTTTACATTTAAAATTTTCATTTTGCAAGTTATATAAATAAGAAGTAAGGGCGTGTGTGTTAAGTGGTCATAACTGAATTCCAAGAAAGAAGTAATAAAGAGGGAACACTTGATTTTCTTTCAATATGGCTTCGAATATGTACAAAGTAATGCTAGTCCATTGGAGTCAACTTTACTAAAACATGCCATCCACAAAAATTATAATTAAAATATAGTTATAGGGTTCTATATTTTTTGCATTGCTTCTATGTGTTGGATGCTGATGATCACCCAGCATTCTCATTCTTTCTTCCTTACTCCTCTCCTCCTTCCCAAATAATACCAGTTTAATCCAAGTATTCACATAGAAAGTCTCTCTCTCTCTCTCTCTCTCTCTCTCTCTCTCTCTCACACACACACACACACACACACACACACACACACACACACACACACGACAATCACAAATAAACTTATGTGGTCACATCTCAATCATAAAGGGAGCCACCAGGCTGTGTGAAGCTGACGTGGCTGGCAGCAGGGTAGAAAGGCTGAAAGAACTTGGATCTTTGATGACAAAGGTGAGCTGCTGAATTGATCCTCCTTGATTACCATCCCTTGAAGGTAATAACTTCTCTTATTTTTAAACTGGATTGTTTATTTTTCGATCATTTGTTTTATAAAGCATCTTAACTGATATATATTCTTAAATGCTTTTTACTGCTTATAAAAACATTGAGCAATATGATTTCTAGAGTTCAGAAAAGCTATTTACAACTCTGTCAAGTAAAATTTTAACCAAAAATTGTCAAATTTTCATAAAACAATTTCATATCTAATCTGAGTAAGTTTAGATAGGACTAAAACAATACAATTTAAGTTTCAGATTGATCAAATCAAAACATTTTCATTTTTAAAGCATCAATTTCCATAAGAAGTCACTGGAATCTGTATAATTTCTCATCTCATATTGTATCAATGTGACCCTTTGAGGATCAGTTGTTTGTTAAATCAAGGACAGATGCCTGTGTGTCCAGCACTAGGAAACTGTTTTCCTGCTAAGATGTGTCCACTGATGTACACTCTTAACTCTTTTTTTGCTTTAGGCTTATCTTTCCCATAAGAAGAATCCAGTAAGTTTATCTATTTTCACAGGCAAGAAGTGAGTTCTGCATTATTCAAAAGGAACTTCAAATGTTCTCACTTGCAATAGAAATTGTCTTAAAGGGTCTTAAAATAAATTCTATTGCAAATGCATTTAAAATGAATCTGTTCTAAATGACTGAAAGAATAAACTTGTACATTTTTTACTGTTTTTTTCTAAGCCTTTTTTCTTTTATTTCATTACTATTCATGACTTATTTACAATTTATTACGCTTTGTATCTCAAGACACATCATTATAATTGTCAGTCCCATTTAAGGTTTTCAAAGATTGTGAAAGAGATAGATATTTGAGACCTCTGAATAAGAAGGGAAGTAATATTAACATGTGATTGAATGGCAGCTGCTTGAGTAAAACATATGATTCAATGATTTCTAAGTGGAACACATTCTCGACTGAGATAATGCTAACAGCACTAAATAATACCTCCTGAAACAATGAAAAGAGACACATACAGACTACTTATAACTTCATAAAGAAAATAGTACTAAGCTCATAGCAATTCATTATAAATAGATCCCCTACATATCAAAAGCAAAAGATAGATAGCATTGATATATATTCTAGCAAATCATATACCACAAGCTAGCAAATCATAGAACTGAACTGTAGTCTCAGATTGAAGCAAAAGGAAAAGTTGATATTTCAGTATCTTAGTTTTATAAAGGATAAAAAATAGAAATTGCAGATATTGAAAGAGAACATTATACATTTTTAACACATGGAAAAGTTATTTTTCTCTTGAGTAAATGTGTAAATAAGTTAGGACACATTAGTACATTTCACATCATTTAGAGTGCTTTCAGAAATCATCATGATAAAATGCCAGTATTACAGCTGGTTAAGAACATAAAGCCAGAATGCTGGGTTTTAAGTCTTGGCTCTACCATTTAATGACTGGGTGCCTATAGACAAATAAATGAACTTCTCTGGTCTTCAGTGTCCTCACCTGTAAGATGGGGATGATGATAATAGTAGAGATAATAGGATTGTTACAAGGATTAAAGGGTAATATAGGTAAGTATTTAAAACAGCACATAGACTCACAAAATGTAAACTATTATTAGTAACTTCATATACATGAAAATTGTCAATTCACTCTATATGTGTAAGAAATGTCAATTAAAAGCATACCATCTATGCTTTTCTGTTTCAACTATTTTTTAATTTCCTTATTTTTTATCTTTATTGTTGATAGTATTACAGGTATCCCCTTTTTAACCCATTGAACCCATTTAGCCTGCACCCACCCCCTGAGAATTCTATTAGATAGATTTGTTGAGAGCAAAATTCAAACCTGCATCTGTTTTCTTACCAAAGATTTCACACACTATAGATTTTTAAAATAATCGTTACACTGGTTATATTCACAAAATATAAATAGCTCAACTAGCTAAAAAGTTTTTTTAAACTACATTTATTATACTTAATATATTCAAACCACTTATTTTGGAACTTTATCAAAGATAAAAATAATAATGTTTACTACATGTTTTCAACTAGTATGAGTATTTTGTTTTCACTTAGTTCAGATTGTTTTGAGACAACTATTTCTCTTTGACTTAAGTAAATAAAGAATCTATTGAGTTTGTGATTTAATCATATTTGATTCTGCTCCCCAAATCACAAGTGTTAAGATACCGCGATATTTCCATAAAACCTACTACTTCTTTAAAACTGGAAGAGCCTCAGAAAATGTTGGACAGCCCCCTTTTTTCATATTTGAAGAAACTGATGCTCACAAAATGATTCATGGGCAGAGAGAAGCCAAAGGCGATGGCTTTAGCCAAACAGAAAATTCAGATTTCTGTTCACTACATCCCACTGCCTAGTATTTGCAGAGTCCCTATCCTTAAGTTATGGCCAGCTGACTAGAAAACTTGCTTCTTTGTACAACAGAAATGGATTTAATTCTAAAGGCATTGTTATAGGCTTTTATAAAGTTGTATTGAGTCCTACAGAAGGTCATGTCCTCAATTCCACTAAAGATATGGTGCTATTAATAGAACCTCCCCCCCCCAAAAAAAAAAATAAAGGTGATCTCCATAGCCCTATTTAAGTTTGTGATGAAATCATTATGTTACCCTGATTAAAGAAATTGCTTTACTGTGGTCAGTCTGCCCCAGCTATTATCTGAGAACATCTCATCAAAAAGTGCTGGATGACATGTTCTAACAAGAAAAGATGCAGTTGTGAGCTATTAGAAGATTAGAAGATGTCGGTTGAGCCTTTATTTACAGTAGAAAAAACAAACTGCAATAAGATATTCTTGAATGCTGACATATTTCTTAGAAGACTCACAATTTTAAGCTTTTAATCAGAATATTTGTATAATCTACCTTCATTTTACTTTATACACAGTGACAATTAGATAATAATCTTTTCATAACAGTAAAGAAGAGAAGTAAGCATCTACCTAATAAATCTTATCTGTGTAGATACCAAACCCTAGAATTCTGTAGGGAATTTCACTTATTTTTTAATTGCTATTTTTAAGCTGAACTTTGTGATTAATTGCCTTAATCTCCAATTCTCTTTGTTGATATAAATTCAACCACAGAAAAGCCAGTGATTAAGGAGCCCTTAAAATGAGGAGAATTTTCATACCTTCTTGACTGCAATTTGAAAAGTACATTTTTTTGCTACTTCTACAGATCCATTTGTATTACTCTAATTATTCAAAATAATACAAATGCTTAAATACAAATTGGCAGAATATGAATGTTCAAAGAATCTTAATATGGACACTTAACTCTTGTCACTCCCCTTTCTTTGCCATACTGGATAGATGGTATAAAATTCCTTCTCTCATGGAATGTTTTGAAGACTATGTCTTCTGGTTCAAGAAAAGGTAAATAATATATATATTGGTAATGATTCAGATTCCAGTTTTAATAAAGGTAAAATGTGAAAAATAGAGATAAAGTAGAGCTTAAGAGAACATGTGAAGAGGAGATTCCTCTAAACATGAAGTAAGAAAGATCTAAGAGTCCAGAGCAGTGAAGAAATTCACCCATTACCTGTGGAAGAACTGAGAGGAAGACCATGAGACCTAAGAGATAAATAGCTTTGTGATCCATCTAACAAGCTTGGACCAAAGGTACAAATTGGCCTTTGAGCTGACTGCTGAGATAAGCAACAATAATCGGTATTGATTGATGATTAATGGCTTGTAATTCTCTTCCCACCTCCAAACCATAGCACAATCTTCAGTGAGGCTTGGGAAGGAGAAGCTTTGTTTCATTGTTCAGTGAGTGGTCAGACTGTACCAGAGGATAGAATATAATCTTCTCAAGCTTAAACAGCAGATAAGTGACACCCAGCGAAGAGACTAGTGCAATATTCAAGGTTGCCAAGAACAGATAATATACACACCAGACTCAAGTGGTACAGTATTTACTTAAAGCAAGACCAGAAACAGTGTACACAAGATCCAATCCCTCACAATTTATGGGTCTACCATGGTCAGCCGATCCATTCTGCAGCCATCACAAGCAATATGACTGCACTCACTCCACTTCTAGCTATAATATAAGAACCTCAACCCGTCCCCAGTGGGGTCTGAAATACAGGAACATGGACACATGTCTTAGGGCCATTTACACATGCCCTTAAGCAGAAAAGTTTTAGTCTGAAACAGGAAAAGATGCCCTCACTGCATCCCTACAACTTCTTAACATCCTTACTACTTCTCACAACTTCTTCTATTCACTTCTAGTCACTTTTATTTCTCACTACTTTTCACTAAATTCTCACTACTTCTCCTTGACATCTTTTGTATGTGATGGTGAAAACTATAACTCAAGGTATTTGTGTTTGTGCAAAAAAGCCACTAATTATGTATGACCACATATTCTAATAATATTTTACATAGTATCACTGACTCTTTTGTACTATATCCTATTCATATTCTTTCTTCCCCATTCTACTTCTTTTAACCTACTGACTTTCCCAAATGTACCCACATGCACAGAGCTGTGTACCTACTACGCTCACAAATGTACACGTGTGTGCGCACACACACACTGAACCAGTTTGTCCATTTTGACATGGTAATTTACAGTGACTATTTTTATGGAGAAAAATATTTAAGATCAATTATAAATAATAACACTGTCTCTAAATACATAGTATAGGTTCACAATGTCTCATAATTATATACCCAGTCTTCACAGATTGCTCAGTTGATTGAATTCAGAAAATAAATGGTTAACATACTGATAGTTTAAAAATAGTTGGGTGTTGTGTTTGGGTTTTTTTTTACTACATTGTAGGCTATAATGATTATTTGGAGAGACTACTCATACTGGTGGCAGTCACTAATCATCAATAATTAATCCCCTTTGGCCTATAAGGGATTAACATGTTCTTAATTCCTCTTAATCATTTATCTTAAACTCTTTTGTTCTACATTTCCTTCAGAAAAAGAAAAAGTCCTCTTTCTATCAAAGACCAATATTAATCACACAAGAAGAGAAAATCTTCTCATTAAATCCCTGAAGCTCATTAGGGAAGTTTAAGTTATTCTAACACTTCCCTAATATTGTATCCATGCAGCAAAGAGCACTGACTTTCCTGCCAGTTAATTGTCTGATATGAACTGACCTAAAGACTGAAGTGCATTTTCTGTGCTGGGTAGAAGATAGAGTTGTAGCTGTTTTTACTAAAGCAGCTAATTAAAAATTTCTCTGCCAAAACACAATTTTTCCCTTGGTGATATTACATTAGCACATGCTTATAAGCATGTCACAGATATGCTTCATTTTATGCAATTGGTGTGATTCCTGGAAGGTCCAATATACTTGGAACCCATCTGAGGTGCAGAGAAGATTTAAGCCTAATGGAAACCTATGCAAAATAATTTGTTAAACGAAACATCAAAGGTATACAGCTATCCTTTAATCAATAAATTTTCTTATATCTAAGAAATTCAGTGTGTCACAATGGGAGGATAAAAATATTCTATAAAGTCGAAAACAAATTGGCAAGACAAAGGCTGCAAAATAAAACAGGAAAGGAAGAAGGCACAGAGCCTAAGGAAACAGGACAACAGGTTTGGCAATGTAAGAATGGGATCAGTGAAAGGAGAAAATCACCTGCAAAAAGCAAGCTCACCTAAAGACTGATTATCAATAAATTTTGGAAATTGACCGAAGCAACAGAGAACAAGTAGGGAAGTTGTTTAAGAAAGAGGAAAAAGACTCTTATGTAGTCTTAAGCGGGAAGTATGTATATGAAAGATTTCCTCTCTCAGTCCATGCAGTAGAAAAAGCACTCATGAAGTTAACTAAACTATCAGTTTTAGAGTTCTGAGTATTCCAAACTAAAGAGTAAATAGCATGACAAATGTTATGGATGTTTTATTTCCTTGGCAACCACTGGATTAAACAAGCTAAACAAGTATAATTTTCCTGCAAGCCTTTATTTTTAGAGTTTAAATATGTTAGCATATACGGTGTGAAAACCACTCCAATGACAGCACAGAGGCCTTGTTATTTGTACACTGGGATGTTCAAGGATGTTCTGGCATGAGCCTAAACAGGATGTTCACGGACTCTGAGCCTGAGAATCATAATCAGGCCAAGATACCATGTGCGGGTGCAAGGACACACGGAACGCTGTGCCCTTCTATCACCACACGGTACACTGTGCCCTTCTATAACCACACGGAACGCTGTGCCCTTCTATCACCACACGGTACGCTGTGCCCTTCTATCACCACACGGTACGCTGTGCCCTTCTATAACCACACGGTACGCTGTGCCCTTCTATCACCACACGGTACACTGTGCCCTTCTATAACCACACGGAACGCTGTGCCCTTCTATCACCACACGGTACACTGTGCCCTTCTATAACCCAAATGATTAATGTCACTGTTGGCAACTAGCCTTCTTTGTCTCTGGAGTAATATACAGGTTACTCCACAGAGAGGCTAGAGAGCTTAGGGAGACAGGGCAGCTGGGCAGAGCTAGTGAGAAGAAGAGAGAAGCAGAGGCGCTAAACAGAGAATGTAGCTCCTATGTGTGCAGGAGAGGCTAGAGCACGGGTGGGCAAACTTTTTGACTCGAGGGCCACAATGGGTTCTTAAACTGGACCGGAGGGCCGGAACAAAAGCATGGATGGAGTGTTTGTGTGAACTAATACAAATTCAAAGTAAAGGAGCGGAGGGGGAAGCAGGAGAACCCTCCGCTCTTTCGGCTCCGTGGGCCGGATAGAACAGCCGAACGGGCCGGATTCGGCCCGCGGGCCGTAGTTTGCCCACGGCTGGTAGAGAGCTCAGATGAAGCGGAGACTGCCATGACGTAAGGCTCATAGAGAGCTCAGATATAGCTACCATGTTAACCAGCCAGTGTTATGGGCAAGAGACACAGGGGAAGCTGCTGAGCTGAGAGCTCGGGTACTGCTATGATGTAAGGTGGTGAGTCTGGGGCAGCATGCGGCTGCTCAGATACTAACTGTGGGTATAGAGATCAATGCTACTATGTGAGAAAGATATGTAATCACCAGCCATGTCCAGCTGCTTGCCTATATTGGCATTGCTGTAAAGGACTGTTTTGCCTGTATAGGATTGTTGTGCCACTGGCTTCTGCAGTAAAGACTCATTCTTATACATCCACAACTTCTCATGGCTTCTCGGTCAAAGACCTGGCATCCTAGGAGATCCAGCCCCAGGCTTGGGGGCTCAGATCTGACACTTGTAACTAGTCAGCAGAGGATAAAGGAGGAACTTGGACTAAGTTCCCAACAGTTAGTACAGTGAGCAGGGTTTGAGAAGGAACCAGCCCTGGAGTAGTTGGGAAGAATTTAGAAGAATATATGGATGCAGAGCAGCAGTGCTGAGCAGTGCTCCTTGTGTCTCTGACATACGGTAAATCTTAAACAGAAAGATAGAATGGTTCCCAAATTTAAGCCACAGAAATATTTTATAAGATTATTCCTAGAGATTAAAGATCAGAGCACCATAAAATACCAAAAATTATACTAAAACACAAATAAAAACAATATGAAAAAAGTGGCATTAGGAGATAGTAAATGAAATTAAGCACAAGCATTTGATTAAATTTTATTTAAAACTAGAGGCCCGGTGCATGAAATTCATGCACCGGGGGGGGGGGGGGCAGTACCTCAGCCCAGCCTGCACCCTCTCCAATCTGGGACCCCTCGAGGGATGTCCGACTGCCCGTTTAAGCCCGATCATACCTGGATCGGGCCTAAACGGGCAGTCGGACATCTTTCTCACAATCCAGGACTGCTGGCTCCCAACTGCTCGCCTGCCTGCCTTCCTGATTTCCCCTAACTGCTTCTGCCTGCCAGTCTAATCACCCCCTAACCACTCCTCTGACAGCCTGATTGATGCCTAACTGCTCCCCTGCTAGCCTGTTTGCCCCTAACTGCCCTCCCCTGCAGGCCTGGTCACCCCTAACTGCCCTCCCCTGCAGGCCTGGTCACCCCCAACTGCCCTCCCTTGCAGGCCTGGTCCCTCCCAACTGCCCTCCTCTGCTGGCCATCTTGTGGTGGCCATCTTGTGTCCACATGGGGGCAGTCATCTTTGACCACATGGGGGCAGCCATCTTGTGCGTTGGAGTGACAGTCAATTTGCATATTACCCTTTTATTAGATAGGATATCAAGATTTTGAGTGCTGGACACATGGTTAGTGTAGAATTGATAGGGGGAGAGTACACAATAAGAATAGAATCACAGCCCAGCCAGTGTGGCTCAGTGACTGAGCATCGACCCATGCACCAAGAGGTTGCCATTTCTATTCCTGGTCAGGGCACATGCACTGGTTTCTGGCTGGATCCCAGCAGGGGGCAGGCAGTAGGCAGCTGACTGATATTTCTCTCTCATTAATGTTTCTCTCTCATTGATGTTTCTATCTCTCTCTCCCTCTTACTTTCTCTTTCTGAAATCAATAAAAATATATTTTTTAAAAAGAATAGAATCACAGTTGATTAATAACTACTCACTGTACTAACTATAGATAAGAGATTTTTTCTTACAGACCCTGGGGAGCTGTGGAGGATGTATTGTAAGAAGAAAAGCAGAGTCCTAAAGATAATGGACCTTGAAGTTCAGGTGGCTCTATCATTCAGAAAGAAGATATGTCTTGAGAGCAGATCAAGGACAGGACATGCCTGGAGGCAGACAATGTCGGGGACCAATCTTTACTAGGACAATTACAGAAAACAAATCTGAGGAACTCACATAGTTTTAGGTTCTTTCCCACCTTCTAACCCTTTATAACAGCTGGCTTGAGATGAGATGTTAATGTGGTTTTTCAGGGTCCTATACCTGCCGCTCTCTGGGATTGCCGGCATCTGAATAAGAGCACTTCAAAGATTCAACCTTGTCTCTACTTATTGACTCTGATAGTGATGGACAGGATGGACATTGTTCCAGTTTCAGAATAATGCCTGTTCTTGACAAGGCTACAGAAAGAAGAAAGCGTAGTGTGTCAACTAGAAAAAGTAATGGTCTTTACTGCTGTTAAAGATGCCAAAGCGTTAAGACATATGTAGACAAATAAAGGCCACAGGACTCCTTGATGTCCTTCAGATTAAAATCTGGATTAAGAGTCCCAAACTTCAGTAGACTTGAGCTGGAAAAACAAACAAAAGATAGGGAAGGTCTCAATTCCAAGACGTGCCAAACGATTGTAATTTTCATATCCCCCAAGTCAGATACTTTATAAAATGTTCTCCACTGTGTTTATGCATTGCTGCTTTGTACAACATAGATGTTTCAGTATCATAGTGCATAAGCTCAGTTATGAAGGCCTCAAGCTTCTCAATTACCATCTAGAGACAGGATCTTATTTTAATGAGCATATAACCAATGTGATTTGTGGTTTTAGGTCAGATTTTTTTACTTTAAACCCAGGTTTTTACTTCAGCATCATAGTGGATGGTGAACAGGGAAATTTGAGGGGAAAGGATGAAGAATTGATGAGTTTGGGACATTTAGGTAGAAGTTTTTAGTAAGCAGTTGAACATTTACATCTGAAGTTTCATAAATAATTTGTGCTAAAGATAAATATTTGGGATTCATTAACAAATGATGGGAACTGAAGCCAAAGAAGTAGTGAAGATCATTCAGATGGGCTATTCAGAAGGACAATAAAGAATGATATAAACTTTCGGAGTCAAATTATGAAGAAGGATGAAATATTTGGTTGCTATTTCATGTGAAAGCACAAGTGATAGCAGTCTTAACAAAATAAACATAAAAGGGTGGAGAGTGATGAAAGTAAAAAGGTGAAGGAAATAGTAGAGGTGACAATACCATCCTATCTAATAAAAGACTAATATGCAAATTAACCATCACTCCGCTACACCACAAGCCACGTCCGAAAGCCACATCCACAAGCCACACCCACAAGCCAATCAGGAGCGAATATGCAAATTAAGCCAACCAAGATGGCTACGGCCACAGAGAGCAGGAGGGAGGCTTGGGTTTCCCCAGTGATGGAGGAAGCCAAGCTTTCTGCCTGCCCTTGCAGGCCTATGCCTCCACTCAAGGCTACAAAGTTTCAATGATAGAAGATACATAAACCCAAACAGAAATGGCGGCAGCCACAGAGCTGGAAAGAGCAGGAGGCTAGGGTTGCCCCCGGCGATGGAGGAAGCCAAGCTTTCCGCACACCCTGGCCAGCCCAGGCCTCTGCTTAAGGCTACAAAGTTTCAATTATAGAAGATACATAAATCCAAACAGAAATGGTGGAGGTCACGAAGCTGGAAAGAGCAGGAGGCTAGGGTTGCCCCCGGTGATGGAGGTAGCCAAGCTTTCCACACACCCTGGCCAGCCCAGGCCTCTGCTTAAGGCTACAAAGTTTCAATTATAGAAGATACATAAATCCCCCAAAAATGGCTGCTGCCACAGAGCAAGCAGAAGGCTTGGCTCCGCTCCAGGCTACAAAGTTTCAAATGTAGAAGATAAATATACCCCAGATACCAGGGCCTCTGCTTGGGTCGCCAGGGGGCGTGGCCAGCCTGCAAACCACCACAGGCCCCTCGCCCAGGCCGCCCCACGCCCCAAGGGAACCCCCACCCTGATCCGGGACACCCTTCAGGGCAAACCAGCTGGCCCCCACCCATGCACCAGGCCTCTATCCTATCTAATAAAAGAGTAATATGCAAACTGACCATCACTCCAACACACAAGGTGGCTGCCCCAATGTGGTCAAAGATACTTCCCCCATGTGGACACAAGATGGCCACCACAAGATGGCCAGCAGGAGAGGGCAGTTGGGAGGGACCAGGCCTGCAAGGGAGGGCAGTTGTGGGTGATCAGGCCAGCAGGGGAGGGCAGTTGGAGGAACCAGGCCTGCAAGGGAGGGCAGTTGGGGGCAATCAAGCCTGCAGGGGAGGGCAGTTAGGGGTGACCTGGCCGGCAGAGGAGGGAAGTTGGGGGTGACTGGGTCTGCAGGGAAGGGCAGTTAAGGGTGACCAGGCCTGCAGGTGAGGGCAGTTAGGGGAAAACAGGCTGGCAGGGGAGCAGTTAGGCATCAATCAGGCTGGCAGGGGAGTGGTTAGGGGGTGATCAGGCTGGCAAGCAGAAGCAGTTAGGGGCAATCAGGAAGGAAGGCAGGCAAGCAGTTGGGAGCCAGCAGTCCTGGATTGTGAGAGGGATATCCGACTGCCCTCGAGGAGTCCCAGATTGGAGAGGGTGCAGGCTGGGCTGAGGGACACACACCCCCGTGCACGAATTTCATGCACTGGGCCTCTAGTTTCTTAATAATGCAGCAGGGTATTAGTAATTATCACAAAAGTAACCTATAGATGTAATAAAATGATAAGTAACTCTAAAACACACATAGAATGTATATGCTGGAAACCAATCATTCTACCACTAATAGAAAGATGTGGCCAGGAAACTGGGAAGGCTGGTCAACAACCTTAATTGTTTTGATCACTCACTGTTTAGTTGAAACATTGTTAGCTGAAGCAGCCTCCACCTCTGTTTCTCCTATGTAAATTTCTGTTATTGGAATTTCCTGCCTAAAGGTTACGGGCGTATCCCAGAGTCTCAATTAAAGGGATTGCAAGGCCAGAGCAAAGGGTAGTCCTTCCACTAGAGTTGGGCTCCCGCCTTGCCCCC
Organism: Plecotus auritus; assembly: GCF_963455305.1. Classification (NCBI taxonomy): domain Eukaryota; kingdom Metazoa; phylum Chordata; class Mammalia; order Chiroptera; family Vespertilionidae; genus Plecotus; species Plecotus auritus. The sequence goes on from NC_137770.1 coordinate 89,394,232, forward strand.
AATATTTCCAAATTAATACTTTTCCAAGTCTCTTTTCATTTGTGTGCGGCCTTCTCCAGAACCCGAACCCTGAACCGGAACCCTGAACCACGCGGGACGTGAAAGGGGTTCCCACATGTATAATCATATAATTTAGTATTGTGTATAAACCACCAAAAAAACTGCAAGCAAAAATATTTAAGAGCTTGCCTCTAGGAAGCAAAAGGGCTGTTGAACGGAAATGCTGTTACTCGGACCACAAAATTTTCTAAATTGTTTTATTATTGTTACATGTTCATGTATCCCATTTATAATTTATTTTAAGTTTTTGATGAGAGAGTTTAGGTGACATCTCTTCCAGAAAGCCTTTCCTACACCTGAAGACCCATGTGACTTTTCTCTGTGCTACCATAGTACCCAATGCATACCTCCAAGGTGGCACTAATTTTATTGTACACATACACCCATGTATTCATCTCCTCCACCAGAGATGGGTTCTCTTGGAGTGGGAACTAAAATGTTTAAAAATATATTTTCATTAATTTCAGAGAGGAAGGGAGAGGGAGAGATAGAAACATCAATGATGAGAGATAATCATTGATTGGCTGCCTCCTGCACATCCCCCACTGTGGATCAAGCCCACAACCTGAGCATGTGCCCTGACCAGGAATCAAACTGTGACCTCCTGGTTCATAGGTTGACGGTCAACCACTGAGCCACACTGGTCAGGCAGAAACTAAATTTTATTTATCACTTACCCTCATCACTTGGCACACTATCCAGTGCAGAGTAGATAATGGTCATATGTTCACTTAATGAATAAACCATCAATAATGTTGTGTAATATATATTAAAGTCAATATTTCAGTCCATTTATGGGAATTAATATAGCCATTCATAAGATATTTAATTTCTCCATAACCTCATTGCATTTTTTAACCTTCTATGACAGTAGAATGGATTATAGATAATATAAAGCTACATATTTCAAAACCACCATTATTTAGCAGATACTGCAAGGAAATTTTAACCACAAAGTAATATTCAAAATTCTTCACAGCTAGAACTTAAACATAAATCAAAAGTTGGTTCTAAGTCTATCTGGTTTTAAATCAAATTCAAAAATGTTAATATTCCTCACTTTCTCACAGCATGCCACTATCAGCCTTAATTTGGTATTATTTCATAGAAATGTTGCAATTACAATTTAGTCCACATTGATCGGCAAAAGTTAAAGGGCAAAATTAATTAATGGAAGTAGTAAAGGGCAAAAAAATTAATATGATGACACATCTAAAATGCTGGGAGAGCAGAGAGGCACTGTTATTTTGAGATTATCCACATTGATTTTCAAAAGAACAGAAGGAGAAATCTGTGTATAAATCTGAATTTCAATATGCTAAATTGTATGTCAGCATTTTAAAAAATAATTACTAAAAATGATAACCACTTTATAGATTTGAAACTTCTGACTAATAGACCTAACAATAACTAATGACATTACAAATAAGCTGTGAAAAAAATGTACAGTAGCCACATTAAAACTATACCTTCCAAGTTAATGTGTGGATTTATACCAAACACATATATAAAAGAGTATGGTTCATTTGTTATCAAAATGCATAAAAAGTTTTTGATACCATATTAAGTATATACATGTTTTAATTGCAAAGATTTTTCTGGTGATATTTATTTTAAATACTTAAGAAACAGTATACTATTCAAACAATTCAACACACTCATAGAATATATGAAGACTTCAGTAGTTGGTGACAATGAATAGTCTTATCTTTTGGAGGGTTTGTGTGACTTTTGGAGTCTCAACATAAACCAAATCCAGACATGAAATCAGAATATTATATTTGCTATTTATAAATCTCCCTCACATCTCACTTGCTCCTAAGAATAAATTTCATAGTTAGCCCTGGCAGGCGTTTTGAACTCCATTTTAAATAGAAAGAAAACGAAAGATTAGAATGAGAAGCCCTACATCACAGTTATTAAGAAGTAGAATGGAGTCTAGGATTTCAATGGTCTTTTCTCTAACTAAGGACTAGTTTCTAGCCCTTTTCAGCTACTAAAGCACACCTATCCTATCAGGTCACACTTATGAGTTATTTTGTAAAATACTGAAACCTGTAATTAGCCATTTTCCAAACTAAGTAATTTTTAAAGCCTCTCCCACTTCCCTGTTCCAAGAAAGAGCTCGCCACAAATATATGGGAGAAATGATAGAAGATTCATATAAAACTTACAGCAGTATTCCACATTTGCCCAATAGGGCAGTTAGGAGTGAGTTCGTTTTAATAGGTTGGGTAAGAAGTTTAAGAAACATTTTAATAAACTAAATTTTTAATAAGCTTCAATATTTTATAAGCTACATTTAGAAGGCTGCCTACTATATTCTTATGTATAAAAATAATCTTTTGAACAATTTGAGAAAACACAAATGTAACTCTCTGTTACTGTAAAATTTAATAAGCTTTTCTACATACATTTATCTTTTGGGCACATGCTCAGGTTGCGGGCTCATTCCTCAGTGTGGGGTGTGCAGGAGGCAGCCAATCAATGATTCTCCCTCATCATTGATATTTCTGTCTCTCTTTCCCCTTCCCTTCCTCTTTGAAATCAACAAAAAGATATATATACTAGTGACCCGGTGCATGAAATTCATGCACATTAAAAGGGCATTAATTAGAGGAAATAATTTAATATTGCTATTTGCCTTTCTCTATAAAAGAAGTCTCAGAGATGAAAGAAAATTAGTAAAATGTATATGAAAACTTCCTCCTGTCAGAGTCTGGGGCACACCACGGGACCCAGAGTCAAGTCCCTGCCCACCCACATGCTCCTCAAAATCACGTGAGATCCAGATCCGGCCAGCCCCCACCCCATTGGGCTAGACCCAGACCCGGCCATTCCCACCCTTGTCAAGCCCTGCTGGGCAGGGGATGTAGTCTCAGGTCCCCTGGCCTGGCGCCAGGATGGAGGACATAGCCGGAAGTCCCCCAGCCCAGACCGGGGTGGGGGGCGTGCCTTGAGGTCCCCTGTCAAGTCCTGCCAGGTGTGGGATATGGCTTGAGATACTCTGACAAGCCCTGCTGGGTGGGGTACAGCCTGAGGTCCCCTGTCAAGCCCCACCGGCAGGGGGGGTGCAGCCTCAGGTCCCCTGTCTGTCAAGCCCTGCTGGGCAGGGCGTGCAGCCAGAGTTCCCCTGAACTAGCACTGGGGGTGCACCTTGAGGACCTTGTCAAGCCCCGCCAGGCAGGGGGGTGCAACCTCAGGTCCCCTGGCCCAGTGCTCGGGCGGGGGCTGCGGCCTGAGGTCCCCTGGCCTGGTGTTGGGGTGGGGGAAGCGGCCTGAAGTCCCCTGTCAAGCTCTGCTGGGTGTGGGGCACAGCCTGAGGTCCTCTGTCAAGCCCTGCTGGGTGGGGGACATGGCCTGAGATCTGCTGTCAAGCCCCATGGGGGCGAGGGAGGGCATAGCCTTAGGTCCCTGCTGATTGCTCGTTAAGGCTCCTTATGGGAACTTGGCCTCAGCTGTGGGTGCAGCCATCTTTGTGACAGAGTGATGGTTAATTAGCATATTCCCTCTTTATTAGATAGGATAAATTTTTTTAAAAAACCTCTCTTGGCTTCACTTCCCTCTAGCTAATGCCTGTTCTACCACTTCTTTTTAGCAAAATTGCTTAATTGTCTATACTCTCTTTCTCAAATTCTCCTTTTTCTATTAATTTTAATTATCATCCAAGAGACTTCCATCTCCACCATTCTAATGAAACTGTTCACCAATGACCTCCATTTGGCTAAATCTAATCAATATTCTGTCTTGGTCCTAGTTGGCTCATCAGCAGCTTTTTACATAATTGATTACCAACACTCCTCTCCTTGGCTTCCAGGTCACCACTTACTCTTGATTTTCCTCTTCTCTCAGTTGCTCCTTGTTTATTCCTCCTCTTCTCTCTAATTTCTTTTTAATATAAAAATTTTATTAAATTTATTGGGGTGACATTGGTTAATATGATCATGTAGGATTTAAGTGTACATTTCTATGATACATGATCTGTATATTGCATTGTGTGCCCAATTCCCAAAGCCAAATCATCTTCCAACACCTTGTATTTGGCCCCCTTAAACTTAATTAACCCCCCATCTCCCTTCCTTCTGGTAACCACCATACTTTGTCTGTGTCTATGAGTTTCAGTTTTATATCCAACATATGAATGAAATCATATGGTTCTTAGCTTTTTCTGACTGACTTATTTCACTTAGCATAATATTCTCAACGTCCATCCATGGTGTTGCAAATGGCAGTACTTCATCATTTCTTATGGCTAAGTAGTATTCCACAGTATATAAGCACCACATCTTCTTTATCTAGACCTCTATCGAAGGACATTTTGGTTATCTCCATGTCTTGGCCATCATGAATAATGCTGCAATGAACATAGGGGTGCATATATTTTTTCCAAATAAATGTTGTTGAATTTTGGGGGTAGATACCGAGAAAAGGGGTTGCTGGGTCATATGGTAACTCTGTTTTTAATTTTTTGAGGAATCAGCATACTGTGTTCCGTAGTAGCTGTACCAGTCTACATTTCCACCAGCAGTGAATTAAGATGTTCAACTTCACTAGCTATTAGGGAAATGCAATTCAAAACTACAATGAAATGCCACCTCACACCTGTTAGAATGGCTATTATCAATAAGATAGGCAATAACAAGTATTGGAGAGGTTGTAGAGAAAAAAAGAATCCCCATCTTCTTAACATGGGAATCCACTGGACTTAGTCCTTGGTCCTCTTCTCTACATACTTACTCTTTGTTACCTCTTCTAGCCTTATTAGCTTTAAATATCTTTTATTTAGACTGATAACTCACAAATTTATAACTTTAACCCAGATTTATCTTCTGAAATCCAGACTCACATATCCAATTGTCCACTTAACATTTCCACTTGGATTTCAGCTAGATATCTTAAACTTAACCTAATAAAAACCAGTGTTCTGATGTTTTGTTTAAACCTGGTCCACCTGAAGTCTCTCACTTCTCAGTAAACTGAAAGTCTGATTTCCCATTGTTCAGACCAAAGGTTTTCTAATCAGTGTTGACTCCTTTCTTTCTTTTCGCATAAAATCTTATGTTTAGCCCATCAGGCAAACCTATAGGCTCTACCTTCTAAATACCTATAAAACACAACCTGTTCTCACCACCTCCACTGTTAATGATCTAATCCAAGATCCCCATAATCTTTCACCTGAATTTTTGCAATAGCCTTCTAAATAGTCTATTGGCCTTCCACTCTGATCTTCAATAGTTTATTATCAGTAGGATAACAGTGTTAGATTATATTATTCATCCACTCAAAATCATCAACAATGGCCCCATCCATGCACCAATCTCACTCATATTTAAGTCAAACTCTTTACAATAACCTACAAGCCTTCATAACGCCCTGCTTTCCATTATATCTCTGATTTTGTCTTCTAATATCCTTAATGTTTCTGTTTAGCTATACAATCCCCTCCCAATTCTTGCTGTTGTTTAAACATGCCAAATACTTTAATTTCATAATCTTGCAAGGGCTGTTCCTTTGCCTGGAATTCTCTTCCCCAAGATACCAACATGGCTCCTTCTCTTAATTCCTTGATGTCGGTTCAAACACTACTTTCTTTGTTATTGGCAAAATTCTAAAAAGACCCCAAGATTTCTGACCCATGGTGTACACACTCCCTTGAATGTGGGTGGACTTATGAATATACTTAAATATCACTTGTGTTTAATTACTAAGTAGTTGACTGTCAGTTAATCAAAAGGATGATTATTCAGATTATGATTGGAGGGATGGGGTGTGGAGGTTGTCCTAAACAGAGAAGCTTTTTAAATAAGGTGAAGTGCCAGAGAAATACTCTAGTTTGCCTCAAAGACACAAATGCCTATAGGGAGGTGGGGGCACATGCCAATGAAATGCAGGTGACCTCTAGGAGCTGACAGTGACCTCAGCCATAAGCTAGCAAGAAACAGGGACCTCACTCTGACAACCACAAGGAACTGAATTCCAGCAACAACTTGAATGACCTTAGAAGATGATCCTAAGCTCCAGATGAGAACCATGAGGACCAGAACACCTTTATTGCAGCCTTGTGAAGTTGTGAACAGAGATCCCAGGTAGCCTGTGCCTGGACTCTTGACATGACCCACAGGAAAAGTAAAATAATAAACTTGTGTTATTTTCCTGCCATCCACTGCAAAGCTAGAATACACAGAGAATCAGAACCCTGGACCCTGGATGGCGGTACTGATTCTGGAGAAACCAAGATGGCGGCATAGGTAAACACCTAAACTGCTGCCTCGCACAACAATTTCAAAACTACAACTAAAAGACAGAACGGACACCATCCAGAACCACAGGAAAGCTGGCTGAGTGAAAATTCTACAACTAGAAGGAAAGATAAAAGCTCACAGAGAATTGGAGGTACGGCAAAGGGTCTTTGTGCGCGCAGAGAGGAAGGGCGGCTGAGAGCCTGGATGACTTTCTCTGGCGGAAGGGGGAAGGAAGCCCCCGACCGCACTGAACCCCAGTTCTGACTGCACTGAACCCCAGTTCCGGGCGAGCTCCTGGGGACCCATGCTCTTACGGGGGGAGTCTGGACTCTTGGGCAGAGACTAGGGAGCCGGGGAAGGCGGAGGACTGAAAGCACGCGCGCGCCAGTGCGCACAAAGGCTGCGGAGGTTGCCACAGGCTTTCCCTAGTGGAAGGGAGTCAGAGGCTCCTGACTGCACTGAGCCCCAGTTCTGACTGCAGTGAACCCCAGTTCCAGGCGAGCCCCTGGGGACCCACGCTCTTGTGGGGGGAGTCTGGACTCTCGGGCGGAGACTCGGGAGCCGGGAAGGCAGAGGTCTGAAGGCACGCACGTGCACGCAAGGGCAAGGCTGACAGGAAGCCAAGACTGAGACTCCACCCCATCCAAGCTGAGCACAGAGGCTATTGCAATTTGGCAAGTCTAATCCTATAAGGCTGTCTCCAGCACCGAACTTCTCCCAGCATAGACACAGCTGATCCTTACAGCCAACTGGCCTGGAGGTCAATTCTTCCCAGTGATACCAACAACAATAAAGACTTAATTACAACAAGGCTGTACACACAGTCCACAAAGGGGTGCACCAAGAGTGTCCACCTCAGGTTAACTGGGGAGGCAGACCCACTGGGCCATATTGGAAACCTAGCACACAAATCTACCTTACCAACTCAGGGAAGCAGTCAAAATGCGGCGTCAAAGAATCAGATCACAAACGAAAGAAATGGAGGAAAACAAACGACAGGATATAGAATTCAAAACCACGGTTATAAGGCTTTTCAAGAATATCCTAGAAAAGGCCGATAAATATAACGAGACCCTCGAAGATATGAAAAAGGACCAACTAGAAATTAAACATACACTGACTGAAATAAATAATATTATACAGAGACCCAAAAACAGACAAGAGGAACACAAAAATCAAGTCAAAGAATTGAATTACAAAGAAGCAAAAAACACTCAACCGAAAAAGCAAAAAGCAAAAAAAAAAAAAAATCCAAAAAGTTGAGGATAATGTAAGAAGACTCTGGGACAACTTCAAGCATACCAACATCAGAATTATGGGGGTGTCAGAAGAAGAGAGAGAGCAAGATACTGAAAACCTATTTGAAGAAATAATGACAGAAAACTTCCCCCACCTGGTGAAAGAAATAGACTTACAAGTCCAGGAAGCCCACAGAACCCCAAACAAAAGGAATCCAAAGAGGACCACACCAAGACACATCATAATTAAAATGCCAAGAGCAAAAGACAAAGAGAGAATATTAAAAGCAGCAAGAGAAAAACAGTTAGTTACCTACAAGGGAGCACCCATACGACTGTCAGCTGACTTTTCAACAGAAACTATGCAGGCCAGACGGGAGTGGCAAGAAATTTTCAAAGTGATGAATAGCAAGAACCTACAACCAAGATTACTCTACCCAGCAAAGCTATCATTCAGAATTGAAGGGCAGATAAAGAGTTTCACAGACAAGAAAAAGCTAAAGGAGTTCATCACCACCAAACCAGTATTATATGAAATGCTGAAAGGTATTCTTAAAGAAGAGGAAGAAGAAAAAAGTAAAGATAAAAATTATGAACAACAAATACATATCTATCAACAAGTGAACCTAAAAATCAAGTGAATTAAAAACCTGAGGGACAGAATAATCTGGTGAATATAATAGAATCAGGGGCATAGAAAGGGAGTGGACTGATAATTCTCAGGGGAAAGGGGTATGGGGGGTTCATGAAGAGACTGGACAAAAATCATACACCTATGGATGAGGACAGTGGGGGGGAGGTAAGGGCAGAAGGTGGGGTGGGAAATGGGTGGAGGGGAGCTATGGGGGGAAAAAGGAGAAATAATTGTAATAATCTGAATAAAGATTTATTTTAAAAAAATAAAAAATAAAATAAAAGGTACTGATTCTAAAAAAAAAAAAAAAAACTTGTGTTATTTTAAGCCTCTAAATTTGTAGTAATATTTTGACAGCAGTATAAAACATAAAATCAGTAGTCTCTACTGGCTAACCTATTGGAAATTGTAACTACTCTACTTTGCACTCCTTGTCCCCTTAATTCTCCTCCATGATATTTTTCATGTCACTAATTTATTTTGTTTATTGTTTTTCACCAAATGGAATATAAGTTCCACAAGAGCAAAGATTTTCATCTGCTTTGTTCAACTACAGCTCCTAGCACATAGTAGTAGTCCTATAAATATTTGTTGAATGAATAAAATTATTAGATACATGATTTTAAAAAACAAAAATCCAAATTAATCATTGATTTAACTTATAAGACTATGTATACAAAACCTTAGCTAAATTTAAAGTTTAGTTAATACATCATGTTAGTATTTCATTTATCTCTAGGTATTTAAAGTTTTTCTTTTTTTTCTTGCCCAGCTAGCATGGCTCAGTGGTTGAGTGTCACCTTATGAACTAGGAGATCATGGTTTGATTCCTGGTCGGGGCACAAGCACTGGTTGCAGGCTCATCATGATTTTGGGGGCTTACTATTTGCTATTACTCTTCTAAGTATCTTCCTTGCAAGTTTAAATCATTTTATCCTTATAAAAATATTATTGTCCCCATTTTAAACTTAGTAAAACTAAAGCACACGAGTTTTAACAATTTACACAAGGTGGTTACACAGTCAGAAAGTAATGGACTCAGATTCAAAGTCAGGCAATGTAACTCTAGAGCTTGAGTTTTATAGCCACCATTTCTTAAAGTTTGAGGTTTTGACCTCATTATGTTTTGAACATCTGAACATATATAACATTTGTACGTCTCCATAACCAAAGATTATAAATAAATTGAAAAGACCAATAAAAAACTGTCAATGACATTTGAACAGATGATAAATGGTTAATGTTATTACATAGAGTGCCCTTAGAAATTAATAAGAAAGGCATAATATTTAATTAAAAAATGGACAAAACACACAACAAATGGATTACAGAAAAAGAAATTTAAAATGTGACTAACACTTGAAAAATATATTCAATATGTTAGGTAGATAAAGAAATATACATTGAAGCAAGTTTTAGATATTATTTTTCTCTTACACTGGTAAAAAAAAATTAATGTTTAGTAAGGGTTCAATAAGACAAGTACTTTATAGCTTTCCAGTGTAAACATATATTAGTGTAATCTTAATGAAATAGAATTCAACAATATGTGGCAACTTAAAAAATCATATGAGAGGACCCAAATAATCCTTCCCTAAAAATAATCTATTAAAAATAAGTAATTAGAGGTGGAGAAATACACTGAGTGGCCAGATTATTATGATCTCTGAACACATAATAAACTGGCCACTCAGTGTGTGTGTGTGTGTGTGTGTGTGTATATATATATATATATATATATATATATATATATATATATATATTAGAGCCCAGTGCATGAATTCGTGCATGGGTGGGGTCCGGCCACCCTGGCCAGGGGGAGGGAACATGGGTGGTTGGCCGGCCTGCCTGCTGGTCGAACTTCTGGTGGAAGGGACAATTTGCATATTAGCCTTTTATTATATAGGATATACACTGAGTGGCCAGATTATTATGCATTCAGAGATCCTAATAATCTGGCCACTCAGTGTATATCTATGTGCAAAGATGCACATATCAAGTCATTTTAATGATAAAAAATTAGAAACAATGTAAATGTGAAGCAATGGTTAATGGACAATATTTTTCATTGTTAATTCATAAATTATATATATATATATATATATATATATATATATATATATATATACTTGTAATAGTAATTTTCAAAAAACAAAATAGTTATGGAGAAATGCTCATGGTAAAATACTGAATGAGAAAAGGTGTACACATAATCACAAAATGATCCAAATTATTTTAAATATACTAATAATATTTGTATATTCATGCATAGAAAAAGGCCTGATTTTTTTTAAATTATGCAAAATGTTACCTCTGGGTTTTTGTTCAATAGGTAATTTATTTTCTTCTTTATAATATACTGGAAAAATTTTTACAGCAAATCTGCACTTAGCCTGAATCAGAAGTAAGTAAAAATTTAAGATATTTTATAATTTATTAATAAAATATACACTTCTGACTCTTACCTGCTGCCCTGCCCCACATGTTGTGGTAAGACAGTGGCTGCCTGCCTAATAGAAGACCACACCATAATACTACACCATAAAAGCAAGACTAGAAAGTTCCACTCAGTAAAAACCTCCAAAGCAGGGGTAGGGAACGTCTGGTCCATGGGTCACATAAGGCCCACAAAATCATTTAGTCCGGCCCTGCCAAGGCATTAGGTGTGAGTTAATTAAATGTTTGACAAATTTAGCAGGCTAATTTTTAAGTTGATAATTTTGTATGGCCCCTGAATGATGTTATAAATATCTAAATGGCCCATAGGAGAAAAATGGTTCCCCATCCCTGCTCCAAAGGTTTAAGCTTCCTATCCAACAACCCAGAGTCAGTTTCATATTATGGAGTTTTTTCCAAAATATGGACCATTTTTTCTTTTAATACAAACATATTACTTAAAAACCCTTAGATTTCTCAGTATTCCTATTAAGAATTAAATATTTTCCAGCAATTATTCTTAAAAACTCTGAGAGCACATTAAAATATGTAATTGGAAGACTGGAAAAATGGCAACCGGCAAGAAGGTAGGGACGGAGAGTGTGTGAGAGATGAGGGAGCAATAGAGGAGTTTGTGGACATGTGTGGTGTGTGTGTATGTGAACTAGGGATAGTTAGATCCTGCAGGTCTTCCAAGGGGCTGCCAAACTGGACAGTCTTAGATGGTGAAACCCCATAGCCACCACAGACACACTCTGGGAGCAGTGAGCATGGGCACAGAGACCATGCCATCTTTAAAAACAGAACTGCTTGAGACTAGGATCCTAGCCTCACCACCACCCAATCTGATCCCAGATGCAAACCAGGACCCTACAGCCACTAGGGACAAAGACTTTCGACCACAGCTGCAGACCCACAGACACCAAGACTCCAGACATCCTGGCCACAGATTTCTGTGAGTTACAGAGCCCATCCCCCTGCCTGCAGGCTCATTGCAGCACCATAGGAACTGCTGAACCCACCCCATGCAAGCAGGCCTCCTGTCCACACAGGGCAGCTCCGCTGCCTAAATTTGAGCCTGGGCATGCGGACGCAGGGAATCTGTTTCCAGCAGAGCACACTTGTGTGACCAGGCCTCAGGCCCACACAGGGTGGCTCTGCTGCCTAAATTTGAGCCTGGGCACATGGACACTGGGAGGCTGTTTCCCACAGCACACACTCAACGCAACCAGACCTCATGCCCACAGAGTGCGGCAGTGCCACCTGACTTTGATTCTGGGCAAGTGCACATGGAAGTCTGTTTTCTGCAGCGCAGGAGTGGACCTCCTGCTGACACAGGGAGGCTGTGCAATCCAGTCCCCCAAACAAACCAGGGACCCTGATTCTCTGTGTGTGAGGCAGCACTGAGCACCAGTGACTTGACTCTGTTTCTCATCACACATGCCTGGGATCCCTGACTCCCAGTGCATGCACACTAAGATCCAGTGATTCCAATTCTCAGCTCATGCACACAGGGGCCCTGATTCTCTGAGCAAGGCTGCATCAAGCAACAGAGACTCTGATACTCGATTCTCGATGTGGGCATAGGGGGACTCTGACTCCTGGCATGCACTAGGGTACTCTGATTTTCAGCACATGCCAGCAGGGTCTCTTTTTCAGCATGGTACAGGCAGGGTCCCTGATTTTAGGTGTGCGCATGAGGCTGCACTGAGCACTGGTGACTCTGATCTTGGACGAGCCTGGCTCCCACCAACCCATAGCAGCTACACATCTTGGTGTCAGAGCTCTTCAGTGACACTCAGTTGGTGCAAAGCTCCCACTGCACATGGCTCAGGCCCCTGCAACTCGGTATTTGAACCTTCTGGTGATAGTTAGAATAGGGAGACAACGAAGCAATCCCCAGAGGAAAGAAAAAGGAATTGCCAATAAATGAAATAAGTGAAATGAAGGCATGCAACATGACAGAAAAAGAATTCAGAGTAATGGTCATACGGTTCATACACCAGATGGACGAAAAAATCAACAACCTATGCAAAAATCAGGAAGAAATCAAAAGTGATATAGCCACAATTAAAAACATCATGGAAAGTTTCAACAGAAGACTAGAAGAAGCAGAGGACCGAATTAGTGAGTTGGAAGATAAGGTAGAGAAAGAAGCCCAATCTGAACAGCAACTGGAGAAAAAAATTAAAAAGCAGGAGGAAAGCCTAAGGGAGCTTTGGGACAACATGAAACGAAGCAACATACGTATAATAGGGCTGCCAGAAGGACAAGAAGAGCAGCAAGGATTAGAAAATCTATTTCTAATGAAGAAATAATGACAGAAAACTTCCCTGATATGGGGAAGAAAAAAGTTACACAAATACAGAGAGTCCCAAGCAAGATGAATCCCAAAAGACCCACACCAAGACATGTCATAATTATAATGGCAAATGTTAACGATAAAGAGAGAATCTTAAAGGCTGAAAGAGAGAGACAGAGTTACCTACAAAGGATCCCCCATCAGATTATCAAATGATTTCTCAACAGAAACACATTAAGCTATGAGGGAATGGAAGGGAAGTACAAAGGATGCAAAGCAAAGGACTGAGTCCAAGAATACTCTATCCAGTGAGATTATCAATCAAAGTTGAAGGGGAAATCAGGAGTTTCACAGACAAAAAAAAATACCTAAGGGAGTTTATCACTACCAAGCCAGCAATGCAAGAAATGCTAAAGAGAATGCTGTAAAAAGAAGAAATAGAAAGGGAGGAAGAAACACAGGCATAAAGTACAGAAATGGCTACAAACAAGTACCTATCAATAATAACATTAAATGTAAATGGATTAAGTGCTCCAATAAAAGGAAATTGAGTGACTGAATGGATAAGAAAACATGACCCATATATATGCTGTCTATAGGAGACCCACCTCAGAACAAGGGACTTGCACAGACTGAAAGTGAAGGGATGAAAAAAAATCTACCAGGCAAATAGAAATGGAAAAAAAAAAGCTGGGGTAGCAATACTTATATCTGACAAAATAGACCTCAAAGTGAATACCATAACAAGAGACAAGAAAGGCCACTTCATAATTCTAAAGGGATCAACACAAGATGATATAATGCTGGTAAACATTTATGCACCCAATGCAGGAGCAGCCAAATACATAAAAAAAACTTCTGGAACCTATCAGGGGAGAGATTGACAGCAACACAATCATAGTAGGAGACTTTAATGCCTTATTAACATCACTGGATAAATCCTCTAGACAAAAAATTAGCAAAGAAACATCAATCCTGAACAACTCACTAGATCAGATGGACTTAATCGACATCGTTAGAACATTCCACCCCAAAACTACAGAATATACATCTTCTCAAGTGAACATGGGACATTTTCAAAGATAGACCACATATTGGGACACAGGTAAAGTCTCTCCAAATTCAAGAGGATTGAAATAATATCAAGCATCTTCTCAGATTACAATGGTATAAAATTAGAAATCAACTACAATAAAAACAATCACAAAAATTAAAACACTTGGAGGCTAAAAAGCATACTATTAAATAATGAGTGGGTTACCAAAGAGATCAAAGAAGAAATAAAAAACATCCTGGAAACAAATGACAATAAAAACACAACAATCCAAAATCTTTGGGACACAGTGAAAGCAATCATGAGAGGGAAGTTCATAGCATTACAGGTCTACCTCAAAAAACAAGGAAACTCTGCAACTTGAAGAATTAGAAAGAGAGCAACAAGAAAAGCCCAGTGTGAGCAGAAGGAAGGAAATAATAAAGATCAGAGCAGAAATAAATGACATAGAGACCAAAACAACAATACAAAAGATCAATGAAACCAAGAGCTGGTTCTTTGAAAGGATAAAAAATATTGATGAGCCTCTAGCCAGGCTCACCAAGAAGCAAAGAGAGAGGACCAAAATAAACAAAATCAGAAATGAAAGAGGTGAAATAACAACAGACCCCAGAGAAATATGAAGAATCGTAAAAAAAATACTATGAGCAACTCTACTCCAACAAACTGGTCAACCTAGAAGAAATGGACATATTCCTAGAAAAATCCGACCTTCCAAAATTCAACCAGGAGGAATAAAAAAATCTGAATAGGCCAATAACTATGGAGGAAATTAAAGCAATAATCCAAAAATTTCCAACAAACAAAAGCCCTGGACCAGACGGCTTCACAGGGAAGTTTTATCAAACATTCAAAGAAGAAATAAAACCTATCTTCCTCAGACTATTCCAAAAAATTCAAGAGGTAGGATCACTTCCAAGCTCTTTCTACAAAGCCAGCACTATCTTAATCCCAAAACCAGATAAAGACAACAAAGAAAGAGAATTACAGGCCAATATCCCTCATGAACATAGATGCCAAAATCCTCAACAAAATTCTAGCAAATCGAATCCAGCATTACATTAGAAAGATCATACACCATGACCAAGTGGGATTTATTCTGGGGATGCACGGATGGTACAATATCTGCAAATCAATAAATGTGATACACCACATAAACAAACTGAGAGATAAAAACCATATCCATTGATGCAGAAAAAGCATTTGACAAAATCCAACACCCTTTCTTGATAAAAACTCTCAGCAAGGTGGGAATAGAAGGATCATACCTCAACATAATAAAATCCATATATGATAAACCCACAGCTAACATCATACTCAATGGGCAAAAACTAAAACCATTTCCCCTAAGAACAGAACAAGACAGGGATGCTCACTCTCACCACTCCTGTTCGACATAGTACTGGAAGTACTAGCCATTGCGATCAGACAAGAAGAAATAAAAGGCATCCAAATTGGAAAAGAAGAAATAAAACTGTCGTTATTCACAGATGACATGATAATGTATATAGAAAACCTCAAAGACTACATCAAAAAACTACTAGACTTAATAAATGAATTTGGCAATGTAGCAGGATACAAAATTAACACCCAGAAGTCTATGGCTTTTCTATACACCAATAATGAACTCACAGAAAAAGAAATTTAAAAAGCAACAGAAAAATTAAGATACCTAGGAATAAACTTAACCAAGGAGACAAAGGACCTGTACTCAGAAAATTTCAGGACACTAAAAAAAGAGATAGAGGAAGACATAAACAAATGGAAGAATATGCCATGTTCATGGATTGGTAGAATCAACATCATTTAAATGTCCATACTACCCAAAGCAATCTATAAATTCAATGCAATCCCCATTAAAATACCAACGGCATACTTCAAAGACCTAGAACAAATTCTCCAAAAATTCATCTGGAATGAAAAGACACCCTGAATAGCTGCAGCAATCTTGAGAAAGAAGAACAGTGTTGGAGGGATCACAATACCAGATATCAAGCTATACTACAAAGCCATTGTTCTCAAAACTGCCTGGTACTGGAACAAGAACAGACACATAGACCAATGGAACAGAACAGAGAACCCAGAAATCAACCCAAGTCATTATGCTCAATTGATATTTGACAAAGGAGGCAAGAGCATACAATCGAGTCAAGACAGTCTCTTCAATAAATGGTGTTGGGAAAATTGGACAGATACATGCAAAAAAAAAAATGAAACTAGACCACCAACTTACACCATACACAAAAATAAACTCAAAATGGATAAAGGACTTAAACATAAGATGGGAAATCATAAAAATCTTAGAAGTTATAGACAGCAAAATAGCAGACATTTGTCGTAGCAATATCTTTACCGATACAGCTCTTAGGGCAATGGAAATTAAAGAGAAAATAAACAAATGGGACTACATCAAAATAAAAAGCTTCTGCACAGCAAAAGAAACCATCAACAAAACAAGAAAGCCCACTGCATGGGAGAACATGTTTGCCAGTGCTATCTCCAATAAGGGTTTAATCTCCAACATTTACAGTGAATTCATACAACTTAACAAAAGGAAGATAAGCAATCCATTCAAAAAATGGGCAAAGGACCTAAATAGACACTTTTCAAAAGAGGACATACAGAAGGCCAAGAGACATATGAAAACATGCTCAAAGTCACTAATCATCAGAGAGATGCAAATCAAAACAACAATGAGGTACCATCTCACAGCTGTCAGAATGGCTATCATCAACAAACGACAAGTACTAGAGAAAATGTGGAGAAAAAGGAACCCTCCTTCACCGCTGGTGGGAATGCAGACTGGTGCAGCCACTGTGGAAATTTTTTGAGGGCATTTCCTCAAAAAATTAAAAACGGAACTGCCATTTGACCCAGAAATACCACTTCTAGGAATATATCCCCCAAAAAAAGAAACACCAATCAAAAGGATATATGCATCCCTATGTTCATAGCAGCACAATTTACAATAGCTAAGATTTGGAAACAGCCTAAGTGCCCATCAGCAGATGAGTGGATTAGAAAACTGTTCTGTATCTACACAATGGAATACTATGCTGCTGTAAAAAAGAAGAAATTCTTACCATTTGCAACAGCATGGGTGGAACTGGAGAGCATTATGCTAAGTGAAATATGACAGTCAGTGAAAGAAAAATACCACATGATCTCACTCATTTATGGGTAATAAAGAACATTATAAAATGATGAACAAAAATAGATACAAAGGCAGAGAAGCACCAAACAGACTGTCAAATTATACCGGGAAGGCTGGAGAGGGTTGGAGGGGGCGGTAAGAGATCAACCAAAGGACTTGTATGCATGCCTATAAGCATAACCAATGGATGCAATACACTGGGGCAGAGGGGGGTGGTGAGGACATGTGGGGGGGGCGGGGGTAGGGAAGCCCCGGGGAAGGTCAGTAGGGGAAAAAAGGGAGACATATATACTACTATTTGTAATACTTTAAAACAATAAATAAAATGTTAAAAAATCAATTAAAATAAAATAAAATATGTAATTGTTGTATTATTAAGATATTTTGTGGTGGTAGTCAAGATACATTTATAACTAGGTGTGTTTTCCCAAGAAGCTGTGTTACTATTTTACCTGAATCCATCTTAAAGCAGAAAAGTAAATACTACATTTCATGGGAGTGTGATATGCACATTTAACATCTCTGAAGTGTGGATGCACCTCAATTTCTGTTGTGTCACAAATAAATTCCCAGCATGTTTTATTTTTCTTTCTTCGTGGCCTATAAAATATTGATTCACACCCTACAATGGACAATGTATTCAATCCAATTAAACATACTGACCCCTTCACCTCTTTAATTTGATCACTTCAAATCAATAATGTTAAACTGTCATGATCTAAACACCAACTGCCAGCTTCGGTCTCACCTCGGCCGCCAGTCTGTTCCCTGCGGGAGCCCAGCCTGCAGCCCCGCAGGGAGGCCGCCCTCCTGATGGCGGCGGCGGGCAGCAGTGGGGAACCCCCACGTGGGGCCCGAGATCGCAGCAGCTCCTTCGTTGGTGGCGGCCTCCTGGGAGAAAGAGGACACAGGGACCAAGCCCAGAGGGAGCCGCTGGGTGGAGCTAACGGCGGTGGGCCAAAAGGCAACCAGAAGAGAGACAGGATCCCTGGGGAGCCCTCCTCATGGGGGCCGCGGCCGGAAGGGCCGGGAAATCCATGTCTGCTGAGGACCTGCTGGAGCGCTCGGATTTCCTGGCGATCCCTGTCCACGTGAGGTCACGGTCATCTCCCACCACCCACAAGAAACTCCGGGATGTGCTTTTGGGGGGAAACAGTGGCTCTGGTCTTGTGAAGGATCCTTGTTACTTGGCTGGCCCTGGACCCAGGTCACTAGGTTGTCCAGAAAGAGGCGAAGAAGAGATGCTAGTGCTCAAACACCAGCCCAGCCCTGGATGCGTGATTCAGGCTGCAAAGTAGTTGGTGCCTCCATTCCCGGTGACTGTCCCGGACAGCTGGACCATCAGAGGCAGGCCAGCAGGATGCGCTGCCCCAGGCCACTACCCACAGGGCTGCAAGGGCATCTCACAGACACCAGGGCAGGACCACTGACCCCACTCAGCTCCGCTCTGCCTTCCCCTGCCCCCTCCAGCTACTGTCCATAGGCTGCTGGTGATCAGCCCACGGGGAGGGACGCTCAGACAGGCCAGCAGCCTCTTCTGCCCTCCACCCCAGCAGTGACTCGCAGAAGCAACGGCCACAGCCTGGCCCAGCCTACCCATCCTAGAGCCATGAGCCCCACAGCCCGGAGCATGGGGCAGAAGAGGGGAAGAGGAAGCAGCCTCCCCCACCTCGTGTGAAGTGGGCCCACACCATCAGAGAGAACAGCCTCCCGAAGGAATCTTGCTCGCCCAAGTTAGCAAGCCTGAAGCATTATAAAAAACAGCAGAATCTCCCAAGTTCAAACAGCACTTCCTCTTGGGGTCCCAAGCACTCCAGGGAGGATCTCCCTCCAATTATTGGAGTCCGTCCTGCAGGCCTCCCCACTGCCTTGGGAGGACTACAATGACGAAGTGTTTGTGAAGGACTTGCACCCCAATGCCACTTCCCACCCCACATTCGAATCTCTCCCTCTACCCCCACCCTCACCCCCTCCATCGAGCCAGGAAATCCTGGTGAATAGCTGGGATGACTTTCCTCCCCCTCCTCCCCCAGCTCTGTGTGAGGCACAGCTGGACAGCGAGGATGGCATGGAGCACCCTGTGAGTAGCTCCAGCAAATCTGCTGACAGGACAGTTGCCAAGGAAAGACCCGTGCCTGGGGCAGCCCAGTTGGTTGGCCATCAGATACCAGCTTCCAGACCCAAAACTTCCATCAGAGATTCCGAGGCCCACAGGCCCAGCCCGCCGCCCCCCACCACCACACACACACCGTGGGCACCCGGCCCCAGCATGCTGGGCCCCTCGGCTGGCAGCCAGGCCCAGGAAAGCAGCCTCCCACTCTGACCCAAGGCCTCGTCCACGACCCACTCAGTGGGACTTGGGGTTTAGAAGACAATGCCAGTCCCGGTCCTCAGAAGTTGTCAGAAAACATCAGAACGGAGGTGCTGGCCAAGGAAATTGTCCACCAAGACAAATCTCTGGCAGACATTTTGGACCCCGACTCCAGGCTGAAGACCACCATGGACCTGATGGAGGGTTTGTTTCCTCGCGATGGTAACTTGCTGCAGGAAAACAGCGTCAAGAGAAAGGCCATGCAGAGAGCTTTCAGCTGCCCAGGACATGAAGGCGAGAGGAGTGAAGATAAGGAAGCAGTGGGCATGTTGGTCAACTGCCCTGCCTACTACAGCGCGCCGGCTCCCAAGGCTGAGCTTCTGAACAAAATCAAACATATGCCAGAAGAGATGAATGAGGAAGAGGAGCAGGTGGGTGTCAATGAAAAGAAGGCCGAGCTCATTGGAAGCCTCACCCACAAGCTTGAGACTCTGCAGGAAGCCAAGGGGAGCCTGCTAATGGACACCGAGCTCAATAATGCCTTGGGAGAGGAGGTGGAGGCTTTGATCAGAGAGCTCTGCAAGCCCAATGAGTTTGACAAGTACAAGATGTTCATCAAGGACTTGCACAAGGTGGTCAGCCTGCTGCTCTCTCTCTCTTGGGGCGCCTGGCCCGCATGGAGAATGTCCTCAGTGGTCGTGGTGAACATGCCAGTAAAGAAGAAAGGAGCTCTCTCAACGAGAAGAGGAAGGTCCTGGCAGGGCAGCACAAGGATGCCCGGGAGCTCAAGGAGAACCGGGACTAAAGGGAGGCGTGGTGCTGGACATCCTGGCCAATTACCTTTCAGAGGAACAACTCCAGGATTAACAGCATTTTGTGAAAATGAAGTCAACACTCCTCACTGAGCAGTGAAAGCTGGACGACAAGATCAAACTGGGCCAGGAGCAGGTCAAGTGTCTGCTGGAGAGTCTCCCCTCAGATTTCATCCCCAAGGCGGGCACCCTGGCACTGCCCCCAGACCTCACGAGTGAAATGACTCCTGTGGGGGGATGTACTTCCAGTGGTGTTTTCCCACCGATAACCTCTCCACTCTAACCTCTTCTCAAACACCCAACCAAAAGATCACCCTTTCTTTCAACACTATTTAATCTGAAAAATGTTTCAGTACAAACCACTGTTTAAACTCTATGGTTTTGTGTTTTTTTTTTTGGGGGGGGGGGCGGTTCTGGATAAAAGGAAAAGAGTCTATCCAGGAAAAAGCCTGTATTTTCCTTCTCACCCTTCATGATTGATCTGAGAGCTTCAATGCTGCTGGGAACTTAGCCCTTTCTATTATTACTTTGTAACAGAAAGAAAATTAATGAAACTGTGAGAACTGATTGGAGGGTGTTTGATTATTTAGTTTCCAACAGGCTTAGGCAACAGAGACCAGTGTGTGTCACCCTCAGGAATGTACCCATAGTGACCTGCCTTACATGTGGGCCATGCATCCTGACGACAGGTACAAGGACTCATTAATGAAGGGTTTGCAGCATAAAGCCTTAAAGAAAAACACACACAGCAGAAAATTGTAAAGCCTTGAACATTGTTATTTATATTTTTAAAAATGAGAAGGATCATTATGTTTGTGTGCTAACCACTTATTTGATTCTGTTTTGTGGTGGACGTAGACAATTATGTTGTTGTAGCTTTGTATTTTGTGAAAACCTTAATGAAATGCAGAATTCCAAAGACAAAAAAATAAATAAACACCAACTGCCAAATTCTAAAACTTAAGAAAATCCTTGAAGCCCTACCTGGTTTGGCTCAATCGATAGAGCGTCGGCCTTCAGACTGAAGCATCCCAGGTTTGATTCCAGTCAAGGGTACATGCCTGGGTTGTGGGCTTGGTCCCCAGTCAGGGGTGTGCAGGAGGCAGCTGAGCAATGATTCTCTCTTATCATTGATGTTTCTAACTCTCTCTCTTTCCCTTCCTCTCTGAAATCAATCTACACTAATAAAAGAGAAAGATGCAAATTGACCATACCTTCAGATGCCCACCAGCCAATCAGGAGTGAGTATGCAAATTAACCCAACAAAGATGGAAGGTTAATTTGCATATACAGGCATCCAGTGGCCGGGGATGCAGGCGTTCCGCACCACCCCAGCTGCTCTGGGCCTCTGGGCAGCATGAGAAGGCGGAAAGGCAGCTCCGGCTAGAGCGAAGGTGGTGCTGGCAGCCAGGGGAAGGAAGGCCCATTCTTGCACGAATCTTCGTGCATTGGGCCTCTAGTAAAAATATATTTAAAAAGAAAGAAAGAAAGTCCTTGAAGTTTAGAGCTCTTCTCTCAAACCACTTATCTTGACAAATAAGAATTAGTTTCTGGTGCAAAAGACAGGCAGGACATATACAGATGTGTTGTTGCATAAAGTCTGTGAAAGGAAAAGTACCCATGCAGCTGTATAAACATGTTACATGATCTTTTTCAGTTTGCCATGAATGATATGTAAATAAACTATTGACACATCTGGCCAAAGACATTGCATATGTGACAAGGCCAACTCCGGCTGGGAGTCTGAAGACAGACAGGGAGCTCACTCAAAAATAAGGGTATAAAACCATCTAAGCTCCATACTCTACTGGGAGAGTTACAGACAGCTTTCCTGACAAGTAGTTTAAACATCTCTGGCAGATGGCTCAGAATTTGGGTGAGGGCTATTGCATTATTCCTGAGGAAGGACAGCCAGCTTGCTGTGCCTCTGGGTCCCTGATAATCACACTTGAAAGAACTCTTCAACCAATAGAGCATTGTTTTAAAAATTGTATCTGTAATTAATGCCAATACTACTTCATTATTTTGTTTTTGTTTTGTTTTTCTCCAAACCAATTATGCTTCAGCTGGGACAAACAGTCATTTCAAACAGACCTGTTAGAGAAGAGCAGGCAATTATACCTGCTTAGTTATGATTAGTAGTTCTGTCCCATAGGAAAGGAAAAATTTGTTCCATTTGGCTAGTGATATCTATTAGAGATCATCTGTGGAAAAAAAAGAGACACAGACAGAGAACATAAAAATAAAGAGAAAAGGAAATACAGTAACAAAGCCCATCAACAAGGGCAGCAGGAGCGGGGCTGCCATGACAGCAATTACAGGGGTGACCAGGCAGCAATCACCAGGTGAAACATTGTTGCCATTGCCGGTGGTTCAGTTGGAATGTCATCCCATGCACCAAAAGTTTGAGGGTTCGATTCCCGGTCAGAGCACATACCCAAGTTGTGGGTTCAATCCCCATTCGGGCGTGTGTGGGAGGCAATAGATCCATGTTTCTCTCTCCCTTCCTCTCTCTAAAATCAATAAAAATATATCCTCGGGTGAGGATTTAAAAAATAGATAAAACATCTTTATAGCTGAGGGATTCATACATTCACCCGCATCAATAACTTTTATAGGCCCGTACTATATTCACAATAAATTTATAAATAAATCACAGTAAATATTTGTATCATACATCACCCCATCTAATCTCTGGTTATACCCCTCTTAATCTTTTTTTTTTTTCCCCTCTTAATCTTAATACTAACATTCTTCAAAACATGGAATCACCCGGCCAGCGTGGCTCAGTAGGTGAGCACTGACCTATGAACCAGGAGGTCATGGTTCAATTCCCAGTCAGGGCACATGCCTGGGTTGCAGGCTCGATTCCCAGTAGGGGGCATGCAGGAGGCAGCTGATCAATGATTCTCTCTCATCATTGATGTTTATATCTCTCTCTCCATCTCCCTTCCTTTCTGAAATCAATAAAAATATATTTTAGCCCTAACTGGTTTGGCTCAGTGGATAGAGCATCAGCCTGCGGACTGAAGGATCCCAGGTTCGATTCCAGTCAAGGGCATGTACCTTGGTTGCAGGCACACCCCCAATAGGGGGTGTGCAGGAGGCAGCTGGTCAATGTTTCTGTCTCATCGATGTTTCTAACTCTCTATCCCTCTCCCTTCCTCTCTGTAAAAAATCAATAAAATATATTTTTAAAATATATATTTTTTTAATTTAAAACATGTAATCATTATGGTGTATTTGTGGTAGAAAATAGATATGGTAATGCCATGTTCCCTTAAAGAGCATTTTGCTTATTAGTTTATTTAATGTTCATTTTCCTCAACTAGGAAGGAAACTCAATAAAGATAGAGGGGTTTTCCTTGTTTGTTTTCTCTCCTTTATCCAATGCTGTATTCTCAGCACCAAGAACAGTCCCTGGCATATTACATCTGCCTGATACATATCTGTTGAATAAATGAAAAAGTGCTCATATAATTCACTATATCTTTATAACATTAATGATAAAACATATAATATTCCTTAAGCCTGAGTAAGTACAGCAAGTTTAGAAATTTGTGGCCCAGTATCAATCACATCAGCTGAAGTGTATTTCAACTTGATAATTAAATAGAAGTATTTATTCCAAATATTCTAGCACTAATACTTGAAAATAGTGAAAGTCAGATACACTCCTTCATGGCCCATCAGCCAACTCATAGGAAGTAAATAAGAACATAAGGTCTAGGTGGATATAAGTGAATCTGATTTCTATTTTTCTGTGCTATAAAAACAATATATAGTGTGCTTAATAATGCTCTCATATTTCATTTGTAGCCAAGGATGCAGAAGGCTAGCCAGGTCTGGTGACTGGATACCAGTAGAGGGCAGCAGAGAGCCACTTGAGAGAAAATGCCTAGTAGAGGAAGATTTAGCTCCCAGCTGAGAGCAGGGTCCTTAGCCAGACCTACAGTGTGCTAATGAAGCGCAGCCCATTTGGAAAACCAGTCCACAGGGTAGCCAACAAGAACTGAGTTCCCAAATGCATTAATGTATGAAGCCAAGAAGCAAGGGAGATGGCAGGAAACAACACCAGAATAGTCAGAATAATCCAGACTCTGGCTCAGCACAGCTCCCAGGAGCCATTGATTCAGACAGAGATCACTGGTCAGAGCTGCTGAGTCAGATGAAGACTTACATTTATTCCAACTCCAAGATTTTGGACCCCAAGATCACGAACAAATATGTTTTGGAGTACAGTCCTTTTGCAAATATTATCAACCAAAAACGCTGAAAGAATATAAAATTGTTAGCATTAAGAGGAGAAAATCATATTTGAGTGAAGAGTAGCAAACACTGACTCTACCATGTTGCAAGCGGTCCTGGAATTCTCTAAAAGCTGCGATTTCTCAAATGGAATATTGGTGCGAAGCCTAATGAACAGCAGCAGGGTCAGTCAGTAACCTCAGCTCCCAGTGTGAGGGCCCAACCCTGACGACAACCAGGACGAAAAGCAGCCTGTCCAAGTACAGGATTCATGCTCCTTTCCTGTATCTTCCTAGTGGTGTGAGCTTAGGTGAGTCATTTAGCCTCTCCAGGTCAGTTTCCTCACTTCTAAAATAAAATAATGCCTGTCTCTATTGGGTCAGAGAGGAATTCACAGGAGAAAGCATGCCTTGTTAACTTTATACAAATACAGCGTTTTTTATTACCAGTTTGAGTAATAGGAAGAGCAGGAAGATATCTAGGGAACAAAAGAAAAGCATCTAAAAAGTAAACCTTTGACAGGTTCAGAATTTTCTTTACAATGAACCCACTTCTTCTATCAGTCCAGGTCAGTATAGTTCTGATTCTCCTTGTATAAGTCCTCAGTCTTACGGGGGCCTATATAAAATGCTGAGCATGTTCACATCATGGAGTAGTATTTGCCTCCTAGGAACAGTCTTCTCCTTGCTAAATGTGTGCAATGATGTTCCAAGCCAGACAGAAGTAGAAGACACTTTACTGCCATCTCCTAAAGGAAAGTATTCCTAGGGCCACAGAAGCGAAGAAGAAATGTGAGCTGTTTGCAGCCAGAACACTTTGGCTCTGGTTCCTAATAATAATAATAATAATAATAATAATAATACACAATCATTACCACGAAGAGATGGAACATGTTAGAAAACCTCAAATACAGCTGCCTCAGCTTTGTGTTCAGTTTAGTCCCATTCCCACACTGTGATTTTTCTGGATGAACGGCAAGAGAGAACTGAGTGCATGCCAATGAGTTAGCAAATGTTGACTGAAAAGTTAAGATTTTTGTCATTCTTTAAAGCAGACAAAGGGGGAGGTGGTTGGGACATAAAGAAGGATTTATTAATTCTTTCCATTCTTATTTAGGATGAGATGCCTAACTGGAGAATTCAGAAGGGACGTTGAAGAGTCACAAATGACAACAGAGGCACCAGAACAGGGTCTTCCCAAATGAATTGGTGATTTATAGAATCTTTTGAGCGATAAGAGAAAGTGGAGAGTTCAACCTCCTCATTTCATATATAAGGAAACTAAGGCCAAGAGAAGTGGTTTGACTTGCTCAAATTCTCCCAGCTGTTAACCAGGCCAGCTATCTTATTCATCTAGAGTACTAACTGCCTAATAGTTAGTGTCCCACTCAGTAGCCAAAACCATAGAGAAAGCAGAGAAAGCATTGATCAAAAGTAAAACAGAATGGGCAAAATGAGCTTCCTTTAAAGTTACAAAACATGGGCTCTTATATCCCAATAGTCATCCGCTGCTTTGCTAATAGGAAATGATACGCACTTATACCTCAGTAAGTGCGTGAACTAGCTATGCCCGTGCACGTGGCCAGCTCATAGTCACAGAGAATGAGATGAATTCTTCCTTACCTCTGTCTAATGTGCTAAATGCCAAGAAAATGCTAAATTGTTATTCTGAAAAGTCTTGCACTATATGTCTCTCTGCCATTGCTAAGACTTCACCTGTGTTCAGATATTCCATATATGAATGAGATGGAGTTCATCCAGAAATAGGAATCCCATTTCTTTGAATTTCAAAATATTTTGAGCAAAAGTGATACAGACAGAGCACATATGTGGTGACTTAAAACATATTTTATTATGTTCCCTAATATTGACTACACAGCTATCTCAAATCAACTAAATAGTTGATGTAGACAAAAAGAAATCTTGGAAAATTCTACCTTTTCCAATTTTGTTAAGTGTTTGTGCAGTTACACATTTCGTTTTAATTTGGAAAATTACTTAGGAAAAGCACAATCCACAGAATGAAAGAGTCTCTTTACATGAAATGTAAAACATTAGAAGAATATTCTTACAAATTTCAATTGCCCTCTGCGCACTTGAGCTAGTAAAATATATTTCCTTTCTCTATATCACATAATCTAAATTCAATAAAATGCCCTTTGATATCAAAAGAGTACTCATTGCCAGACAGACACTCAAAATTTATTAGAAAAACCAAGATGTCTCTCTACTCTGAAAACCTGGGTAAGCGATCCCACACCTTCATCACTATTATTGAGCATTTTTGTCACTAGATGTCGCTGCTGCTGTTTGAATGAGATTTTTCCCCCCTATCCATTAAAAAAAGAAGGTTCTTACCATCTGAGGAATTGTTTTCTATTGTTGGGGTTTTGGTGAGTGAATGATATTTTACATATTAATGAATGCAGATCATTTAAAGATGAAGAAAGAACTAGAAAGGTGAAGTCACTTGCCTAAGGATCCATAGGAAGAAAGCCAGAATTGGAAAATTGTTTCATGTTTACACTTTCTAGGCTTTTAAAAAGCAAAAGTGTTCCAGGTGGAAGCAATGAAGGCAATTATCTTTTTATACCCAAACCCACTGAGTAGTAGTACCTATTACACAGTAAGTTACTTTTATTTTGCTTTCTCCCTGATGGTCTTCTTGGAAACTGGATACATATGAAGCATGACCTTCCCAGGCCACACTTTAAAGACGAAGAGAAAATGACAAAAGGCTGTCATCTAAGCCCAGGTGATTCCTTCCCAGGGAGTCTCCTCCATGGCAAAGGGTGGGCAGCAAGTCCAGGAGAGTCTCCCCCACCAAGTTACTAAAACTAGACAAACAGACACAACACTCAGTCGTATACAGAAAGCATCTCCAACACAGTTTTCCTGCCAACAGACAAGAAAGCCAGCAGGGTTGCCTTCCGCAGGCCACGGCTAAGAAGGACGCCCAGGAGGCTGTGAGAGCAACCCTGGAACGCGCCCACAGGCTGAGCTGCGAACGGAAAGGGGTGGCTGAGGGAAATGGGAAGGCAACTTCACTGAGAGGCAACCGAGTGCCACGGATGAAGCATCCAGCTATTCCTGCTCCCAAGGGAAAACCAAAAATTCACCACTTCTTGGGTGGGTTGGCAGGCGGGAGATAGAGTGAGCTCTCTCTCACACACTCACTCAAAGTTGCCCGACCTTTTTTCCAGCTCCGCCTTAAGGGAAAAAAGGACGGGGCCTGGGGGGAATGGACTGCCTTGAAAAGAATGGGAAAAGGAGCCTGCATCGCGGCCGGCCTTGGGAAAATCTCCGCAGATGAGCATTTTTTTGCTGGTTTTAGTGGCCCTCATTAGCAGCCTAAACACGTAGGGGAAGGCTAACATCGCCTGTTAATATAATGCGGGCGAGTAATGATAGACTTGGGAGTTGAGTGGAAGCGCTAGTTTTACATAAAACAAAACGAAACATTTCTGAGGACTCAAGTTCTTAGGGGGTAGGGTGGAGTTAGTTTGGGGCGGGCCCTCACTTGAGTGGGGGCGGAGGGACGCATGTGCTGGACATCAGTTTTAGAGGTTTTGGGGGGTTTTTTTGTATATACATTTATTTCGACCATCTTAAAAATTAATTTCTACAACATGAAAAGAACTTCTTAGTCCGTGGTTCTGAGGTCACGTCAGGGAGGGAGGACGGAAGCGTCATCTTGGGACGTCTTCTTTAAACTCCTGCATCAGGACTGAGAACTGACAAATAAGGAGGTTCTGAAATTCAGTGTAAAAATGGTCACCTCCACCGCCCTCCTCCTGCTTCCTTTCTTTTCCACTTAGAAGGAGACGGAGATAGGGGAAAGCATAAAGATAGGGATGGGGTGAGAGAAGAAGGCAGAAAAGGGAAAAGGGCTGGAGGGAGTGAGAAACTGAGGGAGGCAAGGAAGAGAAGAAGGGAAAATAGCAGGAATAAAATTGGGTACTTGATGCCCAATTATTTATCAGAGTTGTTGTTTTTTTTTCCAAAACATTCAGCTTGCTTGTTCCCTCCTCGGCTTTCTAGCAAACTTCCGGCTTGAACAGTGCTCTAGGTGCATTAAAGCAAGGACAGGCGGGATGTGGAGACGTGCCTGGACGGCGGGCGCGCCCTGTGGAAGGTCTTTCTGTGACTCTGATATCAACCAGACCCTGAGCGCACGGAGTAGCTGGTACCTCTCTTCCCGTGGCCCCTGCACCCCCGCTGAGCATCTCCCGTCTCCAAGGTTTGCTGGAGAATGGTTGGGCAGGATCTGGGAGAGAAGGTGGCTCTTTCTGCCAGAGGAGCCTGTGGGTTAAACCAGACAAAAATGCTAAAAGACCAGTAGTCCCTTGGGCCTGATCCCCAATCCAGCCTCCCTCCCCCGCACACTGTTAGTTTTTTCGAAACTCGGGGACTCAGTGTAGAGACCTGAGATCTCACCTTCCCCTTAATGTCTTTACCTCAGTACATCAAGCAGTTCATTTGGGAAAATCAAGAGACCCGCTGGGCTTGAAGAATTGACTAGAGAGAGCTGAGATCGCAGACCTTCGAGTTTCAGGGGTGGTTGCAGGGGGCGGGGGAGACGGAGGGAAGAGTGGACTGGGGGGAAGTCGGGGCGGGGCGGGGGGGGGGGGAGTCCCCGTAAGCAACTAGCCTCAGAGGAACCCTGGCTTTGTTTTCTGCAAGAAAGCCCTAAAAAGCACTGGAATATGGTGGTTCCAGCATCAGCCATTGCTTCATAAGACCCCAATTCAGCCTCGCTAGATGAATTTTGGCTGAAAGTGGATTCTCTCCCCAGACCCAAATGATTCCCGACCTGCTTCCCTAACTCGCTCTGGATCTTTGCTGGGAGAGCACCGCGTTGCCAGAGACTCGGCGCTTCTGTCAGTTGTGTAGAGCAATTACTAAGAAAATATTGTGACGAGGTTGTAGGGCGTATGGGGCTGTGAGGGGGTGCGGAGGAGGGAGTTCGCTTGGAGAGCAATTTGCAAGGGAATATTAACTTTGATTCCTGAGATCACCGCCGAAACCCCGCGGGCGTTGGGTGAGCTGCTGAGTTCTTCCTCTAGGTGGCGGACGTTGGTCCCACCACCGTCAGGCGGCTGCTGACTCCCAAACACAAGATTAAGCTTCTTGCTGGTTAAAAATAATAACAGTAATAATATAGAGGTATGGGGCTTTTTTCCCCCTTTGGATATTTATTTATTGCAGGGGAAAGTCATTGATTTTTCCTAAGCAAACTGTGTTTCTCCTTCACTTGGTGGAAAATAAAAACTGTTTGAATAAATAAGTTATTTCTGAACATTTTGTTGTCAAAGTGTTAAATGTTCCCGTCATTTTTATTCAAACACTAACATGATTACAGCCAATTATATATTCACCAGTGTTCTTTATTTTAAAGTAATTGTACTTGTCACTAATAAAACAGAAGCATAATGGATCGCCACTGTTCTGGATTTTCAAGCAATTTTGTGTAATTTGATTGAATTATACATCTTATCTGCTACTTTTTTATTTTTATATTTGGGTATCCTATTTTCTTGAAAATTGCAGCTCTATGCTTGTTTTGTTGTTTCTCCAGTAACGTACACTTCGGTAACACTGATAAATAGAAAGAGTCCCTTAGACATGTCGAAAATCAGCTGTTTCTTTCCCCACCCCTATCCTCAGCCCTCCCTGTTCTTCTGCAGGGAGGACCTGAACTCGGTGCTGCCAGGCAGTCTGAGCCACTGGACTGGGCGAGCTCATCCGAAAAGCCCGAAGCCAAGACAAATTCTCCATTCACTCCAAAGACAGCCCCCTCCCTGCCTGGAGTCTTGGGGGTTTTGTCTCTTTCCTGTAATGATACTGTTGGGTGTCTGGGGCTTCCAACATGCCAAGACAAGCCAACCATGGGTTCAGGTCCTATGCAATATGTATCAAGGGAAAGGGAATACACAGAGCAGCCAAGAGATAAACTGTATATATTACTCCAATTACACAGCCCCCAAACGTCCTACCTACTCAACCACCCACTCCCCAAAATAACAATTATTTGTTACTCTTGTTCTTCTTGGTTTCAGATATACATAGAAAACTGGGATCAATAGTTTCTCCCTAAAAAAAAGATAATTTCAATGAAAAGATACAAAGATACTGGGGGAAAAAAGACACACATCTACCTAGTGTTCACATATCTGAGCAAATTAAGAAATAAACATGACAGTAAACACACAGGACGTAAGATTTTAAGGAACCATCTCCACAGTTGAAGACACAAGATTGTGCAATTCTTTTCCCAGTGGATCAATCCCTCCAGTTCCTAAGACAGGGCTCAAAGGCCCCGCTGGGAGCTGCAGCTTCGAGATGAAGCCAAAGGCTCTGACAAGTGGCTTGTGTATGACCCAATATTTATCAATAACAACAGCAACAAAATCAAGTGAAACCAAGGCTGGGGATTTTGAAATACTTCTAAAGCCCTGGCGTGGATATGCACGTGGGGGTAGGGGGGGGTACGCTGGGGATGAGTTGGCTCCATTTGCCTGCCCTGGGGAGCAATCCTGGGGCAAAATCCAGTACTAATTGATCCCAACCAACCACACTATCAGCTGAAAATGTTCCGTTCGAGGGGACAAAGAATGAGGAATGTGTGCTAAGCATTTTTTTCCCAAGTAAAACGCGGTATGTAATCAATAGCGCGTATATACATATAAATAAGGATAGAGTATTTCTTCAAATTAATGAGGAAAATAATGTCCCATGTGCGATTCCAGACTTCTTTAAAATCTAGTGTCTCACGCCCTCTGTTTTGTGTTTCGAACTTCTTCCAGGAAAACCTGCGGCCCCGCTTAGTGTGTTCCCAGCCGGAGAGAAGATACTCATTACAATTAGGGACCATTCTCTCGTCTTCTGGGGTGCTGACGCTCCGGCTAAAGGTAAGGCAGGCTGCCAGGGCAGCGGTCTGAGCGGCGCGGCGGGGGCGGCGGCGGCCTGCTGGCGGTCGCGGAGGCAGGAGCCGGGAAGCCCCCAGCGAGCTCGGCGCCCTCAGCTCCGAGAGGGCGCGCAGCAGCCGCCTGCCGGCCTCGCAGGCCCTCTCCAAGGAGCTGGCTTTTTCAGCGTTTCCATTTCCTCGTGGCCTCATCTATCTTATCTAACAAGTTCACGCTCCAGGAGAAAAGAAAAGGGTGAGAATAAAAGGAAACCCCTTCACTGTAGTGATTAATCGTTCACAGGCACGGAAGCCCAACTTGCCGACCGTGCTTTCTTCTCCAAGGTTACTTTCTCTCCTGCGCGCCTCAGTACAAAGCCAGAAGGGAGATACACTGGTAAACAAGAATCTATCTGGGATTGCTTTTTAAATAAGAGTGACCCCCCCCACCACCACCACCACTACTTTTGTTGTAGATTCTGAAATGGAGGATTCGGATTGTTTTGTTTTCACATAATAACGGTAACTGGTTCCTGACGCCATGCCCAATCGAGCTTATCCTGGCCTCTCCTCTGCTCCCTGCCTGCCATTCCTTCCCAAAGGGCAGGAGAGAAATGGGGGTATAACTGCTCTCCCCTACTGGGTTCAAAGCCCCTTATATGTAATTGAATATTCGAATTGACTTCACCTGTACGCACCCCAGTCTATTAACTCTGGTGTGTGCTTTATACAAATAATAAGCTTAAAACCTTTAACTGGTCTCTAATTTTTTTCTCGTGTTCGCCGTTGCAGATGACCTCTTCGCCCCAAATTATTGATCTGTGTGCATGCTTCCGGTGTGATGTGCAAACACGAGACATCTCAGCTGAAAAGGTAACTTTAACGTTGAAAAATCCGGAAATGAAATCTAAGAGCAAGTCCTCCAGCTTGATTGCGCTCGGCAGGCGCCGGCGACAAAGGAGCGC
The DNA here is from genome assembly GCF_963455305.1 of Plecotus auritus. Taxonomy (NCBI): domain Eukaryota; kingdom Metazoa; phylum Chordata; class Mammalia; order Chiroptera; family Vespertilionidae; genus Plecotus; species Plecotus auritus. The sequence goes on from NC_137770.1 coordinate 89,426,591, forward strand.
GGGCTAGCGCGCACGGGTGTGCGCGGGGAGGAGCGAGGACCCCTGGACACTCCTTGCCGGAACCGTTGCGGTTTCAGCCTCCAGGGGTGAACCGAGGAGAGAGAAGATCACGACCTTTTGGCAAACGATGCTCCCACGGATATTCTACTGCTTCGATTTGGAGGGGAAAGGGAAAGACCTCCAGGAAAGGCATTTCAAGAGTTAGGAGGCAGGTGGGTGTGAGATAGGCAGAAGTAAAACCGGCTAGTTGGTTTGTTTCCCCAGGATTTTAGAAAGGAAGCAAATGTGTTTGGTTAATAAATAGTTTACTTTCTCTCATATGACTTTCCCCAGGCAAAGGGAGACGTTGGGATGAATGGTTCTCTGCGTGCCTGCTGGTCTGCTCACCCCATGTAGCTTTCTTTCTTCTCATTCCTTCACAGGCCATCCGAGAGTGAGAGCATTTTCTAAAATTTGCTTATGGATCCGCTATATGGGCTGTTCAGTGTTCCAGATGGACTTTTAAGAATTGAAAAGGTTGATGGTTCAGAGCTGGCCGCCTAATGGCGACCGAGTCACACTGGTTCATCTTCCTTCACTACACAGGAGTTTGGGGACTTTTTGGAAGGGTGTTTAAAAATAGGGGAGACTCAATGCCCCACCTTCTCTGAACAGTGCAATAACACTTCCCAACGTAGATTATTCAGGCTCCCATGGGAAATCAAATTGTAGTTCCAACTAATTGTGGAGAACAGTGATGGGATAGTTAGAAGCTCGGCATTCTTAAGCCTGTAAGCTTTTCTTTCAACCTGACATATATTTAAAAGTAACTTTTCCCTTCTTTTGGTGTGTCACTGATGGAAAATCCAAGGTAGCATTGTTTTGTGTGCTGACTTTTGCCAAGTCTCACTTTCTCCCTTTCAGATACACTGGAAGATTAAAACTAAGGACCTGCGCCCTAACCACCTTCATTCTCCTTTACCATCACCCCTCCAAATCTCTGTCTTTCGCTTTAGTGTTTCCTGACCATTGTGAAGAAGCTGCGCCCTTTCCTTGGGCAACCAGAGGGAAAAAAGGAATTGGCCTTTTAGTGTGTGACTGTCCTAAAGGTGTGGAACCCTTGCTCCAAATTGAATGGGGTAAAGAGATGGAACAGGCTTGTCCTCACGTAATCAGGGTCTCAACTTTTTCCACAAATTGTCCACCCTTGAAGGTCCCGAGTATACTGGCAAATAACCCAATAACCGGAAACAAGTAAAAGGGTAGTGGGCATGTTATATTTACAAAAAAATGTGCAGAGTAGTCTGACTGAGAGACTTTTCTAAAGTCCTTTGGCCCTGGGGTGGTCATATTCCATCATGGATCTGTCTGCACCTGTCTCTCTGTGGAGAAATATTGGGGAGAAGCTTCTCCCCACTGTGTTTTGTTGCAGGTCTCGGGACCACTCCTTTCCATGATTATGTACTTGCCTTCAGAGAGCTTTGGACAGAGTCAAGGAAACCTGCCTGGAGAGTCCTAGTCTCTATCTAGTTCTTTCTTTCTTTCTTTCTTTCTTTCTTTCTTTCTTTCTTTCTTTCTTTCTTTCTTTCTTTCTTTTTCTCTTTCTTTCTTTCTTTCTTTCTTTCTTTCTTTCCTTTCTTTCTTTCTTTTCTTTTCTTCCTCCCTTCCTTCCTCCCTTCCTTCCTCCCTTCTTTCCTTCCTTCTTTCTTTCTTTCTTTCTTTCTTTCTTTCTTTCTTTCTTTCTTTCTTTCTTTCTTTTCTTTCTTTCTTTCTTCTTCCTTTCTGTTTTTGAAACCTTGGACTTACTTGCTTCCAAAGTGGTTCCCTAGCTGATATAAGTTAAACATTTCGACTCTCAAATAGGAGGCTCTCCCTTAGATTTTTTTTCTTGAGGTTCTCAAGGAAAATTGCCATTGCCACAATGTTATGATGGAAGGATGCTGAAATGACAGGCCTAGTAGACGCTTGTCTTAATCATCGGCTTCTTAATTTAGTTTTAGTGCTGTGTGTGTGTGTGAGAGAGAGCACAGTATATATATATATATATATATATATATATATATATATATATATATATGCGCGCCCCCGGGGATATTGAGGGTGCACGCGCGCATGCAGAAAGCGCGCATGCAGAAAGCAGCCGCCTGACAACCTGCAGCTCCATAATGAGTGATGAGGCAGGGCTGCTGCAGAAAAGTAACACTTCCCTGGTGTGAAGACCTCTTACTGAGAAGTTTAGTTCACTACTGTTCTCGCAAACCTAATCTTATAACCTGTAACCAAAACCCACAGAACAAGGATACAACACGCTAAAGAGTAATTTATAATCACTAAATGTTAGCACCATTACCTGCTGTTAGGAAGGGATTACAGAGAAGTTGGCTCAAATGGGGACGACCTTTCTTGTTACGGGATCTCTGAAATACCTGGATGCCTCTGCATGGGTTCCACTCCCTCCCAAACGTCACGGGGTCAGGGACTCCCTGAGCATCTGCAGGAAGAGAGCTTTAGCTAGAGCTGGACACTGGGCACCCCTTCAGGGATACCCTATCCAGGGAGCTGAGTGCAGGGTAGATTTCAGGTAGGAATGACTTGCCCTCCTTTAACAAGCAGGTAACAAGGAAAAAAGAAGGGAAGCACGGAAAGCTGAAAATAGGCCCTAAGGAAGACAATGTATCACCGCCAAATTGAAAAAGTAATGCGCTGCTCCCTACTCGGATGCAATAGGCTGTGGGGCCTTGGTTATTCATTACAACTAGAAATGGAATAATCTAACTCATTTCCCAAGCAATTCTTCCGTTGGAACTGCTCACTGAGTCTGTCCTTTTTGGTGGGGTGGGGGAAGCGGTAGCCAGAGAAGGAAAAGTTCACCACTATATATACCAGGAAATTACATTTGCTCTGACTTACGCTTTGATTCGTTAACAATGTGCATTTGTAGATGTATGTGTGTGAGCTCAAAATTAAGCTGCTGATGACAAAATATTAAAATGATATAGAATTTGTTTCAGATCTGAGACCACTAGGTGCCCTTTGTCTTTTGACAACAATCACCCAGACTGAGTGAGGTGGAAATACAAAGTCAGGGCTTCATGTGTTTAGGAAAGAAGCCCGAAGTGGACATGGGCAGTCCTTCAAATCCAGTTTGCACCCAAATTGTTCAGTAAGATATACAAAGCTTCATCCAGGGACTTTCAACTTGCAAAATACTCTGTCCAAGAACCCCCTCCCCCTCCATTTCATCTAGTAGCAGTTCTAAAAAGAATCCATTGCTGAGACAAATGTGGGCTGCTGGGTAAACAGTGCATGTTTTGTTCAACAAGCCTACCCCCACACCTATATATGGCACTCTATCTCACTACAAAGTCCAATTAAAATTATTAACAGGAATTCAAGCTCACTTCACCCAAAATTGCAAATGACCTTTTTCATTAGGGAGCCCAGATCTTTAATATGATCATAGTAAACTATAATCTATTTATTCCTACACAAATATCCTATTTTGGAAGACTTGCATTCATGCAATCCTTAAAATAATGTAACACATTCTTAATATGCATGCAAAACATTTTTTCTAGTCAATATAAGCTCCTGGCACATAAAATCAGATTATTACAGCTCTCATTAGCAGATTCCAGTTTTTGCTGTTTGAAAGTAAACAGAAGAAAAACTTATTTCCACCTGCTAAAATTTCATGCAGGATTATAAAAACAATGCACACTCAGCTTTGACCTAAGAAACACCTTCAAACATTAAAAATTCATCAGTCAGGGCTGGTGGTGTATTCAAGGAATGCTCCTCCACTTTGCTGCTGAGCTTGGATTTGAATAAAATGCCCAATGTTAACAAACAATACCCACGTTTGGCACTTTGTGTATTAAATTGATCAAACAGATTTTAGGAAGCACAATGCACAATTTGTACAGACCTGATTGAGTTAATATAATATCAGCAAATTTTACATCGAAATGATTCTGTTTCTTTTCTTTGTGTTTAAAACCAGCACAGATTACAAATTTTAATGATCTGAAAATGTTTGGTATACAAAATCATGCTTATTTCAGTATTAGCAAAAACACAAGAAATTTTTCAACACAAACACCCAGCTGTGTCTATTTTAAAAGCAGTTCAATGACAGCTTGCACTTATGAGCATGCAATCAGCTAATTTCGCTTTTTTTTTCTTCTGTGTTAATCAACACTTTCCTTCCTGCATATCAGAGTACAAATAGTATAGTTACTCCACATCAGTAAATGTTTACGTAACCTGTCCTTTCCCAAGAATCCGGTTACACCGAATCATTTCACGCTAGACCGACTACGAAAACGTACCAGGCGTCCACCTCAGAGGGAGCCCTTGTGTGCCATTATAAGTGGCGCAGGGAAGGGGGGCTGTGGGAGGGGGAGAGAAACGGGGAGTAGGTGGAGGAATGGAGAGACAGAGAGAAATGGAGGAGAAGGGGTGGGGGAGTGAGGAGGGAGGTGGGAGAGGGGAGGAGGAAGGAAAGCCAGTTGAGGAAAAGTAGGAATAACAAGCCTGAGGAGGGGAGAAGAGTGGGAGGAGGAAAAGTGAGCAGGAGAAGGAAGGCCCAGAGATCTCTGCAGCCTGGTCCAAAAGGCCCATTAGCTCACCGGGCTCCTGTAGGAAATCTGAGCTTAGAAGTCAATGTTGGGGGCCGTGTCACTATCAACGTTGATAGCTGAAACCCTTGAATTTCCCCTCACGTGTAAATATAGTTTGTTCTAAAGTAAGAAAATATGTAGAAATTGGGGTTGGGGAAAAATACATACATACAGTGGAAGAATAGTGAAGGTTAGTCCAATGTCCAAAGCTCCTTTATGGCATTCCTAATAGAAACATATTTAAAAATCACTACCAATTTTGTAATTGTCTATTTTTCTCTTCAGAGTTTATTCTCTCGGAATTTCAAGGTGAGGGTGGGGTGCGAAGAGTGGAAACTCCCTATTTCCCTGATTATTCATTAATTGCACTCTTTATATTAGAATTGAAATTTTACACTATTTATTCTTCCTTCATTTTCTTAAATACCACATCTGCCAGATGATTTGAGTTCATCAAAATGAAGAAATGTTTACATTTTATGGTTATTTACCTTACAGAGGAGGAAAAAAAGGTGCTTTTCATTTATACTTCTCCTCCACCTCCCTCTTCTCTCCGCCTAGATCCTCCGTAAAAGTGGTATGTTTCGTGCCCATGTGGGATGAAACAGCCTTTGATCAGTGTGCTCCGAACCAAATTCCAATCCCTGGGAAATGCTGGGCCTTAGCCCTGCCCCTGGCCACGGGATCCTTTTAAAGCCCCCGAATCACAATCTCCTCTCTCACTTCAGCCCTCAACCGCACCTTCCCAGTCCCAATGCCCAAGAAGCTGGGATTGTGGGATGCACATTCCCGAAGCTCCTAGGTGCCTTCCAGCAGCACTGAGGGGGAAAGGGCTGCTTTAGTATGCGGTCATTTCAGGATTAAGGCTCGCCCAAATTAAACGCACTTCAGAAACGGAAAGAAAGGAGTGAAAATAGGAAGGCTTTTTTAAAAAAAGGAAAGAAATAGACGCTCATCCTTATTTTCCCTCCAATGTCAACAAGCAAAATGAAAACATTTCCAGGGTGATCGCAAGCGCCTACTCGCTTCCAATTCGGATTAGAAGCGGAGGAGACGCAGGAGCGGCGAGGAGAAAACGGCGAGTCACCCAGCGCGTGAGCGACGGTCTGGAGCAGGACGGAAGGGGAAGGAAGAGACACACAGATACGGCATGTGTTACCTGGTTTATTTCGAGATTGGTATTGTTTTCTCTCTGAACATCCCTCATTTCGGAAGGCCGTCCTAGGCGCCCACCACTGAGCCGCCCCCGCCCGCCGCCACCGCGCCGCGAGCCCCAGGCCCGGCTTTCCGGCGGCGCCCGACCCCAGCCCCGAGCTCGCCGCCGCCCAGGCCGCAGGAAACAAGTAAGTAACCCCGGATTTGCCCCTCGCGCCAGCCCCCTTCCTCCGCCTCAACCCACCGTTTCCAAACCTCTCCAGGCCCTCCTCCCGCGAAGGTGTGGGGCACCCCTCCCCACACCAGGGGTGGACCTCCCCCCCAAGCCATCCAAAACCTCGCTGGGTGGTACCTCCAGGGGCACACCGTTCTAAGGGCTCGGGAAGGCCTGGCGGCCTGCAGTCCGACGGGGAAAGTAGTACCCAGCAGTGCCTCTCCTCCTGCTCCTCCATTTCCTGCCCTCTCCATACATCCTCTCCCCGCACTCCCACGCTTCTCTCCACCGCCGCCGACACCGCTATTAAAAATAAAATCGGATACAAACTTTAATCAATAAGGACAAATACTGACGCTCAAACGAAAATGACCCAACGCAGTGAGGAGGGAGGCAGAATGTGAGATATTTGCCCTAAGAGGGGACTTCGGTGGAGCAGTCCCGCGGAGCGGAGGGGCGCAGGGGGCGCGCAGAGGAGCCGCGGCGCAGCGTGCTCCCGCCGGCGTATCCCTGCGCGGCTCGGCGAGGTCGGGGCCCAGCGAGCGGGGGAGGCGGGCCCCGGAGGGGGCGTGCGCCGGTGGGCGGGGCGTGGGTGGGTGGGCCTGGACCCGCTGATTGGTCGACGGCGGAAGAGACGCTCCCGCACGCCGCCGGCTCTGATTGGCCCAGCGGTAGGAAAGGTTAAACCAAAAATTTTTTTACAGCCCTAGTGTGCGCCTGTAGCTCGGAAAATTAATTGTGGCTATAGCCGCCTCGATCGCTGTCTTCCCAGCTCGCCGCGGCCGCTCCGGGACGCGCCCGCCCGCCGCCCGGCTCTCCCCCCCTTTGGGCTGCTGCTGCTGCTGCTGTGACTGCTGCTGGGCGAGGAGGAGGAGGAGGAGGAAGCAGCAGGGGGGGGGGAGCGGGGGGTGGGGGGGAGACCTAGAAGTAGAGTTGGGAGCGAGGGAGCTTCACCCCCGGGGCGGTGGTTGTTTCTTTTTTCTCTTTCTTTTTTCCTTTTCCTTTTTTTCCCCTTCTAATTCCTGAGGGGTGGTTGCTGCTTGTGCTACATGACTTGCCAGCGCCGGAGCCTGCGGTCCAACTGCGCTGTTGCCGGAGCGCTCAGTGCCGCCGCCGCCCGCGCCGCCCGCGCCCCGCTCGACACCCACCGGTCGCCGCCGCCCGCCGCGCCGCTGCCCCGCTCCCGCGCCGCCGCCGCTGCCCCTCGACGACTGGGTGATGCTGGACATGGGAGATAGGAAAGAGGTGAAAATGATCCCCAAGTCCTCGTTCAGCATCAACAGCCTGGTGCCGGAGGCGGTCCAGAACGACAACCACCACGCGAGCCACGGCCACCACAACAGCCACCACCCCCAGCACCACCACCACCACCACCACCATCACCACCACCCGCCGCCGCCGGCGCCGCAACCGCCGCCGCCGCCGCAGCAGCAGCCGCCGCCGCCGCCCCAGGCACCGCAGCCCCCCCAGGCGCGGGGCGCCCCGGGAACCGACGACGACAAGGGCCCCCAGCCGCTGCTGCTCCCGCCGCCGCCGCCGCCGCCACCCTCGGCCGCCGCCCTGGACGGGGCCAAAGCGGACGGCCTGGGCGGCAAGGGCGAGCCGGGCGGCGGGGCTGGGGAGCTGGCGCCCGTCGGGCCGGACGAGAAGGAGAAGGGCGCGGGCGCCGGGGGGGAGGAGAAGAAGGGGGCGGGCGAGGGCGGCAAGGACGGGGAGGGGGGCAAGGAGGGCGAGAAGAAGAACGGCAAGTACGAGAAGCCGCCCTTCAGCTACAACGCGCTCATCATGATGGCCATCCGGCAGAGCCCCGAGAAGCGGCTCACGCTCAACGGCATCTACGAGTTCATCATGAAGAACTTCCCCTACTACCGGGAGAACAAGCAGGGCTGGCAGAACTCCATCCGCCACAACCTGTCCCTCAACAAGTGCTTCGTGAAGGTGCCGCGCCACTACGACGACCCCGGCAAGGGCAACTACTGGATGCTGGACCCGTCGAGCGACGACGTGTTCATCGGCGGCACCACGGGCAAGCTGCGCCGCCGCTCCACCACGTCGCGGGCCAAGCTGGCCTTCAAGCGCGGGGCGCGCCTCACCTCCACCGGCCTCACCTTCATGGACCGCGCCGGCTCCCTCTACTGGCCCATGTCGCCCTTCCTGTCCCTGCACCACCCCCGCGCCAGCAGCACTTTGAGCTACAATGGCACCACGTCGGCCTACCCCAGCCACCCCATGCCCTACAGCTCCGTGTTGACTCAGAACTCGCTGGGCAACAACCACTCCTTCTCCACGGCCAACGGCCTGAGCGTGGACCGGCTGGTCAACGGGGAGATCCCCTACGCCACGCACCACCTCACGGCCGCCGCGCTCGCCGCCTCGGTGCCCTGCGGCCTGTCGGTGCCCTGCTCCGGGACCTACTCCCTCAACCCCTGCTCGGTCAACCTGCTCGCGGGCCAGACCAGTTACTTTTTCCCCCACGTCCCGCACCCGTCCATGACTTCGCAGAGCAGCACGTCCATGGGCGCCCGGGCCGCGTCCTCCTCCACGTCGCCGCAGGCCCCCTCCACCCTGCCCTGTGAGTCTTTAAGACCCTCTTTGCCAAGTTTCACGACGGGACTGTCCGGGGGACTGTCTGATTATTTCACACATCAAAACCAGGGGTCTTCTTCCAACCCTTTAATACATTAACATCCCTGGGACCAGACTGTAAGTGAACGTTTTACACACATTTGCATTGTAAATGATAATTAAAAAATAAGTCCAGGTATTTTTTATTAAGCCCCCCCCCCCGCCATTTCTGTACGTTTGTTCAGTCTTTAGGGTTGTTTATTATTCTAACAAGGTGTGGAGTGTCAGCGAGGTGCAATGTGGGGAGAATACATTGTAGAATATAAAGTTTGGAAGTCAAAATTATAGTAGAACGTGTATCTAAATAGTGACTGCTTTGCCATTTCATTCAAACCTGACAAGTCTAAGAGCCGCCAAATTTCCATGTGTGCAGTATTATAAGTTATCATGGATCTAAATGGTGGACACAGACCTTGAGAACAACCTAAATTATGGGGAGAGTTTTTAAATGTTAAACTGTAATTTGTATTTAAGAAGCATTCGTAGTAAAGGTGCCCAAGAAATTATTTTGGCCGTTTATTGTTTTGTCCTTTTCTTTTAAAAACTGTTTTTTTTCTTTTGTTTACTTTTAGACCAAAGATTGGGTTCTAGAAAATGCACTTGGTATACTAAGTATTAAAAAAATGAAAGTTGTTTCAGTTGGCAGCACTGCCCATTTAAATGAATTGGAAGGGGACAAAATTAATGATTGCCTTCAGTTTGTGTTGTGTATATTTTGATGTATGTGGTCACTAACAGGTCACTTTTATTTTTTCTAAATGTAGTGAAATGTTAATACCTATTGTACTTATAGGTAAACCTTGCAAATATGTAACCTGTGTTGCGCAAATGCCGCATAAATTTGAGTGATTGTTAATGTTGTCTTAAAATTTGATTGTGATACTGTGGTCATATGCCCGTGTTTGTCACTTACAAAAATGTTTACTATGAACACACAGAAATAAAAAATAGGCTAAATTCATATATAACTTGATACTTTTGTCTCTTTTATTAAGTAGAGCTAAGTTCTAGAGAATTCAAAGGCTTTTTCAGCCAAATAAAATTTAAACGCTCCTTTCATTTGAACTGAGACTTTAAATGAAAAGAGTATTTTTTTTCCATTATGGAATCAAATTTTACAAGGGAGCAGGCTATTTAATAAACACTAGCTTTAAACAAAGTATAGGCTTTTCAGCTGATATTTTTAAGTTTCTGTAGATGTACTCAAAAAGAGATAATTTAATGTGCATAGTTATTTACCCTGTGTTTATTTTCAAATCAGTCAATAGAATGCTTTTTATATATTTTGTTTCAGGTATCTTGTTTATACCACTTGGCAAACTATAAATAAATGTATGTGGTTAGATCGAAGTGAATATAATGCACACAATATGTAATATATATAGACACACAGAGCCCTTCAGTTCAGGTAAAATTTGCGCTATGAATGCTGCAAATATTTTTGTTTAAATATTTGTATTTATACTAAGCCAGCATTTATTTTGGTCGTTGTTTACTCACAATGAAAGAGTTCTAATAAAGATGTGCTGAAGTTGCAATATAGATTTTGCTGAAGTGCTCACCTGTTGTAATGACTTGCAGACCAATGTTTATATTTTATTTTTAAACTATAACAATTTAAAGTTCTAGAAATTCAGAAGCAGTAAAAGGCCTCTTTCTCATTTTCTTTCATTTTTGCAATGTAGAGGTATTTATTTGATTCCCTTTTAGATAAGTCTGTATAATCTAGAGATTTGTTTCTTTGTTTACAGTCATAATTTTAACTTGTAATATACATATGCATGCATATATATGCATATATATAATTCTGAAACAACATGAAATGATTTTTGAATTGTTTCAGCAGTCCTATTGCAATGACTCCAGAAAATAATTATAAAACCTAAGTAAAAGGTTTAGTAACTAATTGGATCCTGTGGTGAGTCCATGGAGGACAAGTTGTTCATTTGTTACAATTGTATAGTCTGAAATGTGTTCTGCAGTAATGCAATAAGCTGGCTACTTCTTACAATGGGCCCAATGAAAAATAATCTGTCCCCAAGATGTTATCGGCAAACACTTAGAGAGTTGCTCAGGGGGAAAAAAAAATAAAGCCTAGGAGAGAAGCAAGAGTGACTCAAATAGATTTGAAATAGAAATACAGCACAGTTAATATTGGAATATGGGGATGGATGGGTTGCAAATGGAGAGGTAGAAGAAGAAAGAGAGAAGGGAGGATAGAAAAAAAGGATCTTTAAAGAAATAAAAACCCCCACTACCAAAGGAAAGAATGAGAAAGAAAGGGAGGTGTCTAAGAAAGACAGAAAGGTAAGGGCCAGGGTAATTAAAAGAGTTGGAACCAAGTATGTACAAATAGGAAATGGACCTAATAGACTAAGAAGGCTAGTTTAATTATCTCCTTTAAGCAGACTGGGCATGATTTTATTTTTTTCATATGAGAGCAATTTCACCAAAGGTCAAAGTTGCTTGAAATTTAACAGTTCTTCAGGATGAAGCATGAAAGAAAATCCCACAAATTGTTTTAGAAGCCAAATTTATGGATGGTGTTAAAAATAGTGATAGAATCCAAGTGAATGAGGTTAGGCAAAGGAGATCCCCACTGATGCATTTATGAACAAAAACAGCTGAAGGAAAAGCATGTGTTTAGACTGAAAAAGGTGATGATGTGTTTGCTTTTATTGGGGATTTTATTTGTGGAATGATAATGTACTGGCACAGAAGAAATATAGTCTTTTGCCGATCAAAAGTTGAAGAGACAGTTGAACTCTTATATTGAGTTAAAAGGACATAGATCTGGAAGAAAGATTCCCTCCTTGAGTATTTTTTTAGCCATATTAAATAGCTATATTTATTTGTGATAAGTGTTTATTTGCATGATGGAGAAATAGAATTTCAATGGCAAATATTATAGTTTGAAGTCAAGATTAAAACTGACTTCTTTGAATTCATAGGAACTAAGGACTGGAGTGGAAATTCTACTTGGATACATGTCCAAGTTACATATACAATGGGGGACAGAGAAATTTGTGAAGGCCTTCTGCTGCCCAATATGAACATTTCATTTATCTCAGTCTATCCTATCATCCTTCAAGTTATCTTTTTCAAAAATACATGACAACGTAGTGTGGCATTTAGTAGATTTTTTTTGCAACAAATTGATTGTAATATGGTGTTGATATTTATTTTCACCAATCTTTGCCAGTTAAAAATTACCTTATACCAGGAAAAAAATTTTCAAAACTTTTGAACTGTTTCTTCTTTCATAGTTACAACTGTTTTCAATGAGATGAAAATTGTTCTTTTTGAGATTTTGGAACTAAAAGTGATTACAACTTATAACTTGAAATTCCAAATTACGTTTTATTTCTAGGTTTAAAGTATTTTACTTGAATTTATCTGGTATAAAGTTAATATAAGTTACTAATATAAAAACATTAAGAAAATGGCTTAGAGCAGGAAAGGATTCTTCCAAATATGTTTCAAGATTTAATACAAATATCTTTATGATCATGGAAGATTTCATGTGATTTCTATGACTTGCATAAAATCAAGGGTAGAGGCAAAAAGTGAATCTTATTGTGTGTTGATTATATATATTTAAGTTGCATATTTCACCCACATAGGTAGATAAATTGAATATATTTAGAATTCTAAGTATATAAATGTAATTTCTAAGAAGTGTATTTTCTACAACATTGCTGAGGAGCTTGCATGCATTGAAGTAATTTTGCTTTTGAGATATTAATTTTATGTATAGTTAAAGTGTCTGGTTGTGTTTGGGGACAAAATGCCTGTTGGAGAAATAGGCTAGCAAAAGGTGAAGGTGAAAATCATTAGAGGTTTTAGAGCTGGCTGAGATGGGATGCTGGGGTTGTGTAACCGTGCCTAGAGGGCGGGGTTCCTGTACATTCCTACTTCAGCAGATAACCTGCCCCCAACGCCACTCCAGCTCCTGCCAGACAGATGGGACTCTCCAACATGATAATCTGTGCAGCCATTCCAACAAGCAGGGTAGGTGAAACTTGCATTAAAATTCTACCCTCTTTTTTTTTTTTTCTACGTGAAGCTAGATCCTGAAGATATGGAGAGAATAAGGGTCATCTAGATTCTCCTTTAACTCATACTCGCCTGTCTGCATTCTCTCTAAGAGCTACCTACCTGTGAGAGTTCAAAGGCACTCTTTCACAATACTTCATTTTCGATTTTTTGGTGTTTTTTTTTTTTTTTTTTTAAGGCTTTCTTTTCTCATCCCAACCATTCCCTCTTCCTTATCCCTTCTCCAGGCCTCCCCTCCCCCAACCACCAGCAGTTAAAATAATCCACCTCTTAGTTTTGGCCCCTAAACCGACCTTTTCCCCACTGTAGCAGTCAGTTCGCCGGAACTTAGTCCTGAGGGTGTAGCTCCGGGGAATATGTGATGTATTGTTATGGTTTGAGTCTATTTTCTTCCTTCCGATTTCTATCTGTTTTTTCCTTCCACCCAAGACTGCCAGAAGTTGTCTGAGGATGCGGAAGAAAAGATTTGCGGCCTGGGAGCGCTCCTTACCCCCAGATCGGTAAGTAAAAGTGATTTTCAGAAGGGTGGAGGGCTAACCCTGACCACCTTTGAGGCTTAAACCACGACTTTGAAGTCCCTGGCGAAAGTGCTCCTATTTTTTTTTTTTTAATTTCCTTAGAGGAGTGTGCTATCAAAGGAATTAGCTGAGGAAATGCATGCTTTTTCCATGTCGGCAGAAAGTCACAGTGCGTCCCTAAGTAAAGAGGATGTAGACATGGCAAAGAGGGACGAAGAGAAACCAGGCGAATTTATATAGAGAAGGGTTAGTAGGAGACTGAAATAGGTCCCAAAGTGCAAAGTCATTCATTTCGTGGATATATGATTTCTGCGTCTAACGGCAACTGCGAGAATATCCTAACTGGACTTTCTTAACATTTAAACCCGTAGGTATTTGCTCTCGTGTTTGAAACAAAGCTCTATGCTCTAGAGCCAAAGACTTACCTCTTCCTAAAGTTCTTTTTTCTTTTCTTTTTTTTTGGGGGGGGGGGGAAGGCAAACGCTTTTCCTCCCCATTTTCACACTAACATTGCCAACCTCTCCCAGAGCTGGGCATCCACCCTCAGCTTTTTGGCCTCGGTCACTCAAGTCCCCCCTCCCCCTCCCCAACACACACACGCGCGGATTTAGCAGAGCTGCTCCAGGTGGAGTGCAGCGCACCGGATGGGAGGCTGCCCTTCCGCCGGTTCGAAGGACGAGGGAAATGAGCACCGTTCTGGGCTTGACTTTGTCCCTGCTGGGAAATCTCAGGTCCCGGCTTTGGGAATCTCAGGCAAATAATTGATTCCTAATGCACACTTAGGGGACAAAGGTGTAAGCTCCAGAGCCTGGCTGTCCCGAGAGTGGCTACGAGCGCCCCACACACAGGTTGGTTCCGCCAGAAGCGAATTTGGGGGCTTCGCTGCGATTTCCTATTAGCCTTCTCGGAACCTCCTGGGGATGAAGTTGGAGTGAGAGGCACGATGGTGGGAACTGAAGTCCTAACAGCAGGGACCCAGCGTTTTCTGTTTTGTTTTGTTTTCCCCTCGGGTTGTGGAATCTGTTAAAGTGACTAGGTCTGCTGGGTCCGGCGCCGTTGGCGGCGCGCGGCCAGGGAGGAGAGGCGCGCTGCGGACCTCGCGGCAGATGCCGGCCTCGGGGACGACGAGCGCTGCGCGGGAGCAGCAAGGTGAGGGCGCTCTTGCCCAGGACAAGCAGAGCTTGGCGTTTCGTAGCTCACACGGGCTGAGGCCAGGAAAATTGACTCCAGAACGGCTGGTGCGCTTCCCCACCTTTTCCCTTTCTCCCCCCGCCCCCGCCCCCCCCCCCCCGTGTTCCCCCCTTCCATAAAAGTTGATTCTTTTGTTTACCTGGTGCTGTTTCAGATCTCAGCACTTATTTGCTAGTTGATAACACTGTTTTCTCTGTAATAGACATCTTTTCTCCTTTCCACTCTCTGCTCTTCCATTTCGCTTTCTACCGCTTATTCCTTTTCTACCCGAACGTGTGGGCCAAGGTGAAGGTTTTTTGTTTTTGTCTTTTCAAACAGCCTTGGGGTGGGAACTCCCTTAAGTACTACGGGGGCCCTGGGTTGGGGAGAGGGAGGCAGGGGTTTGGGAGGGCAGAGCATCCCAGCGTGCGTGTGCCGGAGAGTATCAGGCTGTGGTCTCCAGCCATGGAAGGAGGGGAAGGAAAGGACAATGCAAAATAGAGCTCGTCCACTTCTGACTGTCCCTCCATCACCCATAAGACCCAGTTTCCACGCTTCAACATCATCCTTACCTGGCCTCTGTCAGACTTGAGGTAGGCAGAAATTTTGAAATTGTAATCATAAAAGGTTTTCTAAATAATAACAAATAACTCTCAAAATTATTTTTGTGCGAGTGAGAGGGGAGATAAAAATGCCCCAAGTCCTTTTCGCGGTCCGGTGCCTGACATGTATAATCCTCTTTCATGGTCTTTGGCCTTTCCGAAGAGCTTCACGGGAGGAAAGCACATTGCATATTGCTGAGATTTGGAGATTCCTGTCCAAGTGAAAAGTTGCCAGACATGTTTGGATATTCATTTTTTGCATGAGTTTAATTTGTCTGCCCAGATAGCGCTTTCAGAATCAGGTTGCAGTCGTCAGTTTTATTCCCTCTTTTCTTGTCTCATTCTTTAAATCAGAATGCGGGTGTAAAATGCAAACATATTCATTGCTGATTCCGTTGATCAGGAAGACTAAACACTGTAGTGGGGTTAGTTAGGGAGAGTTGTTCTCAGTTCTTCATTTTTTCACTGCTCTGGAATAGTGACCTGATCATTGTTTTTTGAAGTTAAATTATCTGTTAAATTAGCCCTAAACAATAACTGTTGATATTTTCCCTTTGGGTCCGTTGCCCTGAATCCTTTTCCCTGGATGGGAAGAAGGGGAATCAAAGAGATTGCTTGGTCACATAAAAATGTAAAGATAATAAAAATCAATATTTATGTTCTGGTGATATTATGTAAGAGAAATCACTTTCAAAGAAGATGAATTTTATAAATAAATTCGTTTAGAGGCCTGTGCTTCAGAAGGACCACACTAATTCAAGGATGACTGTAAATAAGCATCTTTGTTGATTAAGAAAAAATATGAACACAGTATTTTCATTACTCTACAAAACCTAAATGCTCAAACTCATCATATACCGGTGCTTGCTAATCTAAATTAATTCTGTCATCCAGGGATATTCTCAAAAAGGAAATTTAACTTTTAGCAAAATCTGAAATGTTTTAGATGTGAATTTCTAGAAATCCAAAGTATATTTATTTCTTTGAGTCAGACACTTGTTTGTTTTGCAATCATTATATGAAACAATTTTGGAATAGCACAGATGCTCCCCGCCCCCTCCCCTTGTTTCAGATTGCTTGCATATGCAGGCACAGGCATGAGAGCTTCCAGGATATATTAAGGAAATGACATTTTTCTCATTTGTTTTAACAAAAGGCCAAAGAATCTTTAAACCCAAAGGTAGTAGGGTAGTTCAAAAATCTTTTAAAATAATGAGTACTATTGTGTGTTTTTCCTATTAAAATGTGCTGAATGAATGAATAATTAGAGGCTATGATGAAGGTTGAAAAATTCAGAACAAGAATGAGGTGATAATTTTGTTATTTAATACTTTCATAATTTTTATAATTAGCAATGTAGTTTTAAAGTTGGCAAAGCTTTCTTAGAAAAAAGTAGGTACTCCTCCCATCCCATCAAAAGTACTTTAGACTGAGTGAAAGAATCAGGTAGAACTGGCATCAGGGCTTATTATTTTTTTATTTATTCCAGTAGTAGTATTAGTGGAGTTGAAAATACACTTTTAATTATACATCTTGAGCTTATTGTAGGTTGGAAGACTAAAAGTGATCATTCCTACATCGATAGTGTTGCCTATTATTGCATTGATTTGTGTTTGTTTATATAGAGGCTTTTGGTTATTTACTTACATATTTCAGCATCTGCCTCTTGATTATTATCACAGGTTGGTTTTAATGAAAGCTTATATATAGGAAACATGCTTGATATATCGATTTTAAGTAAACCTGGTAGTGAATTATGTCAACCCAAAGAGTTTATGAAATTACTTATTCATACTTGCTTTTTTAGTAGTTAACTGTTTCTCATTAAAACCTCAAGCTACTTGAAAACTTCCATTCTTCTCTTTACATATTGTATTGATGTGTTTCAATAAAATGGAAACACAGGTAATTTTATGGTGTCAGATATGAGAGAATGAAACTAATGAATGTCTTGTCCTTTCTGTTGGCACAACTAAGTTACCCTCATAACAATAAGGTGGCCTCTGTGTTTACTAATGCCCTAGATGAAAAATCAAGGAGCAGCAGGATTTGAATATAGAAATGGCCTTGTTTAAAAAATATCTATGACTTTAAGTTATGCCAGGGATACTTATACTATGCAGGATATTTCAGAGTTCTCCAATACATATTAAATGCATACACTCATTTATTCTATGATTTAGTGTATGTGTACCATTCTGTTGTATAAAGATGGGCATTTCTTGGACTAATATCTCACATGTAAATGTTACGCATCAGGGTTCATTTGAACAAATACAACACTAAAGACCATGGGGTGTTCTTTACACACACAATTTAATAGTGGGAGATTGTGATGGGTTTGCCTGCTTCTCTTATTGTCATTACAAAATGTGGAAAGATGACTTGGAAATTGGAAAATAAAAGTAGCTTAATTTATTGAGGGCTATTTACTCCTCATTTTATAGTTGTTTTTTGTTGTTGTTGTTGTTTGGTGGATGAATCTTTCCTTGCTAACATTTTGGAATACATCTACCAAATACAGGTTACAGTCCAATTCTTCATCTACTGAGCTCCCACATCCCCTCCAGTATTTGTGAAGTACATTGGGGAGAAAATTAACTGAATTATTTCTTGAGGATGAAAGGGTCTTGGGAGGTGGAAAAGGTATCTCCTCAACCTGTCGAGTTTTCCTGAAATTGCTTAACCTCAGCATCTGCACTGGGAGGTGGAGCCTCACAGTCCAGGGCTGCAGGCGGGAGGTGGCTGAGCCCGGACCTCAAGCTTTGCAAAAGGTTGAAAGGAGAAGCGGAGGGAGAGCTTTGAGTTTGTTTATTTAGTTTATTTTTCTGTCCTGTGCCAAGCCCTTGAAATTAACACAGGGGACATGGCCCTTTAGGACCAAGCACTCTTGGCATTCTTTGGAGACTGAGATTCCAGAGCATCAGAGGAACAGGACGGATAGCTAGGTTATGCTCACTCAGCCCTCCCTCCGTCTTTTTATGGACACACCAGCTCCTCCTCACGTGCATGGGGTAGTGGACAGTGTTGACTTGAATTGCGCTCGCTTGCTCCAAGCCTCTCCTGTGAATGAACCCGAAAACACTCGACAGGTCGTGAATAATCGTTTTAATGAGTGTGCAAAGTGTGCGACGGGGTGCACCGAGCTGTCGGGTTAAACAAACAACTTGTACCCCAACCGAATCTGATTGTTAAAGTGCAAAGTGATGTCAGTACCATTTCCATTGCCCTGCGGAAAACCATAGATCTGACATTCGGGAGTCCAATTTTTCTCATTAAAAATATTTTCCAACCGTATATGTGATCTTCTTTAATATTAATCTGAGCCAAACAGAACCTCATTTGGAAACCAGAGAAATTGTCATGTTACTACTTCAAAAACAAATCAAGAGAAAAATAAGGAATAAACCAGAACAGATATTAAAATCTGAGAATTTCTTTTTGTTAGCTCACACGTCATTGCTGATCAATATTGTAAAAATCTTACCTTTATATTTATATTTATATTATATAACTCACTAGAAGCAAATATCAAGTTAACTGAATCTAATCAACTAGGATTGATCATTTGGTCCTGTACTAATAAAATCTCTGAACCTGTAAGGACTTTTTATATTGAAAATTTAACTAAAATACTTGCTCTTTATGTTAGCTTGTGAAAGGATGAATGAATAAGTAGTTCCCACATTTATGCTTTCAAGGAAAACAGTTTGGAGGAAAGTAATGGGAAAGGAACCCTGATGGGCCACCCTCTAAAACAATAACAAAAAGCACAAGCAGAAGTGAGTTCTTCAGAAATCACAGTCTCCCCCACTTTTTCTGCACAATTGCACTGGAGAAATAGTTCTTTTCCATCCAGTTAAAAGATCTACTTGGTTCAGCCACTGCTGCTCCTTATCTTGTTCATTTAAAAAAAATGTTCACAATTTCAAACATCAAAAACCACATAAAAAAATAAAACTTCAAAAGATTCAAAAAATATCCCTTTTACATTACCCCTCTAAAAAACTGTGGAGAAATGTGTAAAATGTTTTCCTCCACCAGCACCTTCTATACATTCACAAATCAAAACAGCCAACTAAAAAGATGGTTGGGAATCAGTGTATTTGTTCCAAATAACTAGTTTATTTAACCAAAAAACAATATAGGAAAGTTAAGGGTTAATATTTTTATTGGATTAAGTTTTATAGAGTTTGTATTTTACTTTATTAAAAACTGAAAACATATCATGTCCTACAGTCTGAAGGGTGTCCTCTAATAATTATAATCAGCTTTAAAAATGAAATACTAGGATATGCTACACTTTAATATGGAAGCTCAGCAGCATTTGATCACTCAGCTCGTACTGGCCATATTGCTATCTACATCTGTCAGTCTTTTTAACCATCTATTTTACATATGATTGTCAATATACAACCAATGGAAATTAAATGAATGAATCCATATAAAACATAACCGAGGTATTTGATGGAGTAAGCAATTTCTTATGGAAGTCAGTTTTGTTACTATGGTTGCTAGTTTGTATACATCTGTGTCAGTTTAGCCACAATTGGATAAAATGGAAAGTATTGAAATTCAGTTTCCATCATCAAAAACTTGGAAAAGACAACCAGCAGTTTAGTATAGTGATTTTTGTGTATTTTAAGTGTTATCTACTGAGTGTCTGTATCAGAATATCAATTCAGAATAGCCTTTATTTTCTAGGAGATTTGACAAAAAAATGACTATCAAAAAGTAGGGGCTTGCACTTTTTATTGCTTTAAATATTTTGGGGCATAAAACAAACCGTGCAGTTATTCCCTAAACAGATTTCTTCTCTGTGGGCTGACTGAGTTGAGGAATTTTAGGAGCCAGTGAAAGAGCCACATCCATTTCTGTTATAGATGCACAAATAACAAAACTAGAGGATGCATCTGTTTGTGTGCGTGTGTGTGTGTGTGTGTGTGTAAAGAACTACACCATTAAAACATAATATTTGAAAGAGAGCAGAGAGCTTGTTGTGGAATTGCATTATTGAATTTATATTCCATAGAACCTGTCTGTGGGCTGAAATTGTATACCTGTCTTAAATGATGCACCCTCTTCAGTGAGGTGCATAACAACAGCAAAGAGATGAAGGAAGCAAACCTGGAGGGGAATAATAGATATTTGGATGGGCCTAAGCAGAGGGAATCCACGTGCAAATGCAATTCACATGAAGAACAAGCACGGGGTCTTTGTTCTATGTCAACAAAAACAAATATAATTTTTTTTCTCTACAAAGCAAATCACAGAATGATATTAGCTGAATTTGAGTGACTACGTATATTTCAATTATCATATTTCTGATCCCCAAGTCCTGTTTTATTTCACAGCTGCCACATTTTATATCCAAAGTTTAGATTCTTTTCCTCACAAATCCTATATTGGTATGAATCATCCCTGATCATTTTTAGTTTTTGGCTTAATTACTAGTTTTCAGCTTTAAATTACTGATAAACTAATTAATCTGACTAATGTTCCTAAACTACTGTGAATAGTGTAATAGATGCAATAACAACACAAATAAAATAAAATCTGCAGCCATGATGACAAAAATAAAATGTTAATAATAATAATGCAAACAATAATAGCGGAAACAATTTTAAAATAATTTCTCTGGCTGAATTGAATGAAGAGGAAATTTGTGTTTCACAGCTGCAGTTAGGTATTTCTCTGATTTCTTGTTTCACTGGTTAGATGGATAACTCGTTCTGGCCCAACTCAAGTGTTCTGAGACTCCCTTGGTTTAATATGGTTGGTCTTTTTAATCGCACAGAGTACTTTTGAACCCACTTCTCTTCATTGATATGGGTAAGTTCCTCCCAAACACCATTCAGAAGCAAATCAACTCTCGAAGGAGACTGGGAGCAGAGGCAGACATGTGGCTGAAGTTCTGCTGGTGAATGGGCAAGCTGTCATATTTGGGATCCTGTAATCGGGGCTGCGGAGTTTGACATGGGCAAAGTGCTTCAGTTTTGAGATGTCTGTGAGCCAAAGAGAAGAGTAGCCCTGAGGAACTCAGCCATAGGACAGGACACAAAAATTAAGAATTATGTTCCCCTGAATTCTTTTGATTTAAGGGTAGAGGGATGGAAAGGGGACAATAAAGTGAAGGGAAAAGTGGAGGAAGGAGTTCAGGTTGAAGATGTAATTGGTAGTGATCTAGCCAATAAAGCTAAGCCCATCTCCTTAGGAGGAGAGAGAGGTGCTTTTGTCAATTGTAAACCTGACAAGGTTTATTGGTCCAGGTGTGAGAACAGCCACCAGTTCCTGAGGCTAAGCTGGAAAGAATCTGCCAGTGAATCTGTGTCTGCAGGAATCTAACTATACTCTCAGCCCCATGTTCTGAGCTCCCTGTGTTATCTCCTCCCTCCCCCAAAGGGGAAAAAAAAAGCAGTTGGGAGAGGATTGGACTCAATGTTTGTCAGGCAGATGTTGCGGGTTGTTCGATAACTGCTTTCATTTGTGGAGGGGAAAGAAAGCTGGTTAGGAGAGGAAGGGTAGTTATAGGAGAGGAGAGCAGAGACTGAGATAGAACTTCCTTGGCAACCCAGCTACTAGGGCCAATGGATAAGAACCTTAGCTACAGAAGGGTAATTTGGGAGTAAGGAAGGGTAACCATTCAATATTTTTGTGTTGTTTTGTCTTATTGTAAATTAATGTAGCCCTAAAAATTTATGAAAAAAAAGACATGCATGTCTTGTTAAAAATCAAATTACAAAAAGAAAGGCCTAACTATCAATGCCCTGTTCTGTCCTCTAGAAAACTTTTTTCTTTAGATATGGTCTTCACACACACACACACACACACACACACACACACACACTCCATAACTAAAACAGTGGTTGAAGGAAGAAAGGGAGGGGAAAAAAGAAGGACACAGCTTCCCTGCTGGTGGTTCCTACATCCACCTTTTCACCCCTAACAGCAGGGAGGCTGAACAATTCTTTTTCATTTCTGTCTAGTCTTTTCACTTAAAAACATATGAAATATTCCAATTCATGAGAATAGTATTTTACTTAAGATTAGCAAAGAATGAGGAATTTTCATTTCTAGAGATAAATTCACTGAATATAGTCTGCAATGGGAGAAAGGCAGCTTTGGCTGCAATGGTACCCCAGGTTTTCTCCCTGCACCAATAATAAAGTTCATTTTAACTCTTCTGGAAGTACAGCTCTGCAACTTGAACTCAAACTGGAGCTTTCCATATAAAATCCAAATCTAATACAAACAACAACTTAAGAAGAAATATTGTTATTGTGATTGTTTGCATTGTTCTTTTGATTAATAGAAAAGTATCATTTGTTTCAATAAGATAATTAAAAGAAATCAACACTGCCAGTAAAAGTAATCCTCAGTCTTGTTATATACATCCCTCCCCAATATGGCTTTTAAGAATTGATTTTCAAATACTTTGGTTTTGATTGTATATAACTGAGAACCCCTGGTTCATTGGAGACATGCCTAACCAAAAGAAACTAAGTTAGTACTTTTGTAATAGGAATATAGGACAGAAAGTAAAGAAGCAATAAGTTACTTCACAAAGTCATGTAGACATTCATGTGCCCAGTTTATGCGCCTAACAAAATTAATAGACTTCTATATTCCCATATCTTAAAAATCATTTAGCCAACACAAACCAGATATTTAAATGTTTATGCATATATGCACCGTGTTCATATAGCTCAAATATGTATAGTAGTTTATTTTATAGAAACTAAGACTAAATAAATATTAGCATTTCTAAGTTTTTAACTACCAATAACTGGGGTTTATTTGTGATCTGTAAACACTAAAGGAAACCAGAACCATTACATTTTGTTTAGATTTTATGATGAAGCAAAAACAGATTTCTATCTTGGGATGTGCAACAGTAAGGAATTTAGGGGTGAGTGAAATTAAGACCTACACACATTTTTAGTAAACCAAGATGTAGTAATTTCATTTTTTAAACACTATTAAGTAAAGGAAATATACAGTTTCAAAGACAGGAGAGTTAAGCAATGACGTTTCAGAAAGGGAATGGCTGCAAATGATGCTAACAATTTTTTTTTCCAACGAAGAATTTTCAAGGCAGATACAGTTGCACAGTGGCAAAGCAAATATTTTAGAAGTGGGTTTGGGGAGATTTAATGGGCTGACACTGAATATTTATGAAGACTAATACTCTTTTGAATAGGTTTGGGTGATTGTCAATCCTGCTCCTTAACAATTGGGAGGAGGAAGGTATGGGGGTGTACATGTCCAAGCGTCCTAAGTATTGCTAATGGTGAGAGATGACTTGTGTAGAATAGGAAGGATCCCATACCATGAGAACTGCAACAGTCTACTAGTCCTATCAGGTTTACTCTCTTTTAAGCACACATTTCAAAAACTCACCCTTCCCACTAGGCTCCCATTTGCAGTTATGACTTCACAGCCAGCAGCCAGCTTGTATGATAGTTCAACACATCAGTTCAGTTTTGAAAAGAAAGCAATGGACAGGAAAAATAAAGTTAGTCTTAGCAATAAAATTCTCATTGGCAGTTGGAGAATAGGGAAGAGGGAGGCTTCAGTGGGAAAACAGGACAGTGGGAAAAGAGCAGTACTCCTTGAGTTTTGGGAAGTGCTAAGTAAAAAGCTGTTCAGAAATTGGGATTAATAGAGCAGTTTAAATACAAATCTGCCGGAAATCGCGCTCCGTTTGAATGAAAATGAAGGAATTTATGCATATTCTAATTTTTTCTGTTTGGCTGCTATTTTGGAGGAAGAGACTTCTTTTGCTGATGGTGGAACTTTTTTTGTTCTGCACAGGAAATGTGTATATGAACACAAATATTTTTCTTCCCCTTTCCATTGCTCTCCATCCCGCCACCCCTCTCTGTGATCAGAGGTTCTGTGGCCACTGATCCCAAGGTTTCTCCCCATTCCCAGGATAACGGGGGGGGGGGGGGGGCAAGCAGGGCA
The DNA here is from genome assembly GCF_963455305.1 of Plecotus auritus. Taxonomy (NCBI): domain Eukaryota; kingdom Metazoa; phylum Chordata; class Mammalia; order Chiroptera; family Vespertilionidae; genus Plecotus; species Plecotus auritus. Next base: position 89,450,499 of record NC_137770.1, read on the forward strand.
GGGAAAGGAAATTAGGGTTCCTCTGAGTCACTAGACCTTTGGAGATTAACAAGCGTTTCCATTCCATGTTTGGACATTCAAAGAGTGTAGAGAGTGAGGAGTCAGACGATTACTGTGATGAACATTAATTTCAAAAGCTATTTCCTCTCACCACCAAATTCCCGGGGACGACAAGGTTGCGGAGACCGTAAACGTGATCTTACACACACGTGAAGATCTGTGTCCGAACCCTCTCCGTCTCAGTCCTGGGGCGCACACAGGGCGGGCGCGTTTTGAGACGCGAAGCCCGGCCAGGGCCTCTCCAGCCCCGGGATCCTGACGTGAGCCAGCGCCTGGGGGAGCGGCGGAGGAGCGGCGCCCTTCTGGTGGTGTGGGAAAGTCAGCGGCTCCCGGCAGGGTCCAGGGAGCGGGACGCGGGCGTCGGCCGGGCGACAGTCCCCGGGACAGGGGGGAGGAGGAGAGGGAGGCCGAGGAGGAAGGAGAGGTGCTCCCCCTCCGCGCCGCGCTCGCAGGCCGAGCTGGGGCTCCAGGTTTAATTCGGGGCGGGGAGTGGGGGGTGGGGGAGGAGGGAGAAAAAACTGAAACAACCCCGAGTGTCTATACCCGGGATCAAAACCCTGGAGGCAACCTGATTCCTAGCAATTTAATTTCAAAAGACCCGGGGATAACCTCCCCACTCCGCCCCCAAAGCCGCTCACAAAGCGCCGCCCGAGCCCGGGCTTCGCGGAGGCCGCTGCTCCTCGGCCTCGCCGCCGGGGAGGGAGGGGAAGGGCGTTGAGATCCCCGCCCGGCGGCCCCGCGGCCCCTACGCGCCCGTCCGTGCCCCGTCCGGCCGGTGCCCGGTCGCCCGCTCCCTAACCGCCCGTCCGCCGGGACGTCCCGCTTCGCCGTCCGCAAACCCGCAGTCGGAGCCCCACAACCGCGGGGCTCGGGCCTGGGGGTTCCTCCCCGCCCGGCACTGAGGAAAACACTGGGAACGAGCGCAGACCTGTCCCAGGAGAACCCACGTTAAGCCACCGCCACATTCGTTAGGGCTCAGAACCCCCCACTTTGTAGAAAGCTGCCGTGATATGACAGGGCTTCGCGGGCACAGAAAACCCGAGGGGCTCCGGTGGCCTCGGGGTTTCTCCCGCGCACCGCGGGGCCTGACTTCCGGCCCCTGGGGGCCCTGGACCACACCTACACACAGCACTTCCGCCCCGTGGGCTCCTGCACTTCCGCCCGTCGCGTGGCTGAGGGCTACCTTGAGAGCTGGTTTCTGTATCTTCCAGGAGGCTGATGGGCCCTTTACCTGTTCCCTTTATTTCTCTTTATTTTCAATTTCCCTTAATGTTTTCACTTTCTTAAACATGGCAGGGGGGCAGGGGGGAAGGGAGTGGAGGGCTAGGAGTTGAGAGTTAAGGCGCACCGAAGATAAATCTTTTTTTTTTTTTCCTTCTATTTTTCAGCTCACCTGCCTCTTTTTGAATTCCTTGCACAGATTCCCATCAACAACTTAGTCCTTTTTTAAGGCTAGGCCAGTGTCTGAACTTAGTAGGCATGCAATAAATGTTAAAAGAACTACTGAATAAATGTTTGCCTCTTTGGGCACATGGTGCTTAGAGGTAGTGGGTAACCTTAAAAATTAGCTTACTTCTGACTTCTGGTGTTTTGTTGAAGTTGGTTGAGAGGTTAATAACCAAATGGGTTTTACAGGCATTTTGATGTTTTTTTGGGGGAACTCCCCCAAACTGGGAGGAAGTCAGAATTGCTGAAAATGTTTTCTCGAGTTTTTTCCTTATGTGTGGGGTAAAATGTTGTGATTTTTAGAATTTGGGGGTTTATCAGCTCCTCTGTGGCTTTTCTTTTCCATTTGCTTTCTTTTTAAAGTTTTACTTTCTGAGGCAAGAGGTCAAGGCCTTGTGATAAGTTAACTTAATCTCTTGTAGCCAACTTGAGGCAGAAACTAAGATATCTCTTTTGCTTTCAAGCTATATTATAGTTTAACCCTTGCCAATCCTAATTCACTTGTATCATCAGCATCATTCAACTGTTCTTGTTCTTTGCAATAGCATTTGTTTTTAAATGCCATAAGAACTTTTTTTTAACAAGGAGAGACATTCTATAGGTGTGAAGTTGTGAGACTAGATTCAGTCAACATATATAAATGCATTTTCTACTGAGCACTAGTTGTATAACTCATAGCCTAGTCCCTAGAGCATTTAATATCCCACTTTTGTGGATTGTAGCAGTGAAAATATACAACCGATAAGGTAACAATCATGAAAATAATTTGAAAGGCTATAATTGCAAATCAAAGTTAAACTATTTATTAGCATCATTATGAAGAGGCATTAGAGGGATATAAATAAGATTCGTTCTTATCCTCTGGGAACTTACAATCTACTTGGGCATAAATAATGTAAACATAAATTGATAGAAACAGCTACTAAGTAATATTCAGTGTCTGGCATATGGAAAACATTCAGCAAATAATTGTCTCACATATTAATTTGCAGCCATGCCATTCTTTTAACAGAAATATGATACTGATAAGAAATAAAGGAAGGATTAATTAGGAAAACTTTCATGGAGGGTATTAATTTGTCCTTAATGTGTCACATAAGAAGACTAGAATATGCAAGCTGTTTGTATTTGGGGGCTGGTTAAAGGTGGCATACATAGAGAATGAGAAAGATGTTTGATGAGATGGAGTTTGGTGGTAATTTGTAGTAAACCTTGAAGACCAGAGGAGATTGTATTTGATAGCAGAGACCGATCTTCTATGCAGAGTTTGGCATGATTAAAATTGAGATTTATGTTTTAAAAAATTCTAGCCAGCAACTAAGTATAATGAAAACTGAGGGACAAAGAGTAGGGAAAAAGATTTTGGTGCAGTTCTGGAATGGGATATTACTAGAGAGTAGCTATAGACAGAGCCATCATTAGGACTTTTCTCCCCAATTATTATATAATGGAAAGGTACATTGAGATGATAAAGTCAGTAATAAGACTTGAATAGAATAAAGCCACAGGACCAGAGAAATCAGTACTACCCCAATTCTTCATTCTGGTGGTGGTAGGGAATATTGTGTTGACTGATGGTGAGTTGAGGTTAGTCATTTACCCATTATTTATATTGACCCATTATTCAGTAGCAGTAGTTCTGAACTGGGTATGATTTTGATACCCCTTCCCCCCCCCCCCCCCCCGCCTCAAGGGACACATTTGGCAATGTTTGGTGACATTTTTAGTTGTTAACAACTATGGGGCCACTACTGGCACCTAGTAAGTAGAGGCCAGGGATATATATTGCTAAACATCTTACAATGCACAGGAGAGCCCCCCCCTCCCTCCCCCCTCCCCACCGCCTCCAACAATGAGTCTTCTGGTCCAAAAAATGTCAGTAGTGCCCAGGTTGAGAAACCTTCAGTTATGGATATGAAGCAAGAGCTCTAACTCTGGAGAGCTAGACAATGAGACCCAGAACCTAACTTCCATTATGGTAACAATTTCAACTGAAGAAATGTTTTATTTGTTTAGTGAGTCAAATGTAGCTCTGAAAATGGCAGTGTCTCTTCCTAGCCCTGAGGCTTTAGAAACAGGACAATCAGAAGGATACCTGCTTGGATTTTCTACTTGTAACAAAATGGAGTTAGAAATCTTCCTTAAGGATTTGTCATCTAAATATTATTTATTAAGTTAGTAAACTGTGCCTTTGGAGTTGCTTAGCAACTTATGGAAAGCTTGTTTTTTAGAAGTTCGTTTGTTTGTTTAAAGCTAGGGTAGGTTGCATATTATTAGCTACATTACATAAATCAACAAAGAAATGTACACTGAAAATGGAATAAGATGTTACAACACATTTTCTGCTCTCTGTGTCTGGCAATTAAAACACTCTAATTGGTAGAATTGCATCAAGTATTCGACAAACATTATGTATGAAGTTTCAACATAATATTGAGTATGTAAGAGAACCAAAGGAGAAAAATGAAGCAGGTTTGTCATAAAGTATGTGTTTATCTTAACCTTTCTTCTTCTTCTTCAAAAAAAACTTGTCTACTAAGTACTTTTATCAGACACTAATTATCCTCTTTCTGAAAAGAATTTCTCCAACACCCTTCAGTGCTTGCACCCTTTAATCATATCTCATTACATCTACCTAATCCATATCTTTTTCACATTGCCAGGGCTCATTAACAGTTTTAAAAGCCAGTCTTGGACATTATTATTCTTTGTAACTGAGATGAAAATAATGCCAATAATATTTTGTTTCTAAAATGTAATGGATCATTTAAAATTTGTTCTGAAGCCACTTCTTTAAATATTAATGAGAAATTAACTTTTAAACATGCATTAAGATAGCAGGAATGCTGAGATGTGTCTGAAAACCCTGAAGCACCTTTTCAGAGAAGTTATTTTTATAAGCTGTTTTAACAGTGGATCATGAGTCACTTTGAAGGGAACTGATCCTTGATTAACAGTTGGCCGATATTGTGCTTCTACAGATGTGTGGAAGCAATACAGGTGCTACCTATGAACCAGGACAGATCTGAACATTTTCTTTTCTGATTGAAAAGGGTAAGCTCTTGAATGGGCCATCATCTTTGTGTATTACCCTGTTTAATTGTAGATAAGACAAACCAAATGCCCCACTGAAATAATGCACTATAGGCACCATGTTTCCCATACACTTAAAGAAAAGATTATAAATGTGGCTAGTACATTATTCCTTTTTATTTCTCATTTTTAGAAAAAGAAACCCAGATCCAATTTGCAGTTACCTAACTAAAGTAGAGCCTCATGAAAATGACATTTTAGGACTTGAAAGTCAAATTCCATCTCTGAAAATATAGCTACATAGGACTAACATGTTATTTTCAATAAATGGGAAGCTCCCTCCAACATTATAACTGAATTTGACTTTTTTTTTAATGCTCATCAGAGGATATGTTTTTATTGATTCTCGAGAGAGAAAGTGAGAAAGAAAGAAACATCATTGATACCCCAACCTGGGATTGAATTCACAACCTAGGTTTACCCCCTGACTGGGAATCAAACCCACAAACGTTTGGTGTACAGGATGATCTCCAAACAACTGAGCTACTTGGCCAGGGCAAGCTTCTTTCTTGAAAGTAATCTTTAAGAGCCTTAGGTAAAGCTTAATGGCCATTACTTATTTACTATGCACATACTATTAAGCTATATTTTAATAAACCAAAAGTCGTTGTCCAAAAAACCCAGCTTTTAGACAAGTACCTCCAGCTATTTATTCAGCAGTAGTGGAAATGTAATACAAGCTTTCATTCAACTTCGATTCCCCCGTGCCCTATTCATTCATTCTGCCAAAAAAGCAATTCTCTTATTTGTTTAATAGGTATTTATTTATTTTTTTCTTTGGAATATATATATTTTAGAATTTTATGTTTGCTCTGATTTCTCTCCATCAATAAGGTTCAGCTTATTGTTGACTATAGGAGATTGTTATTAAGCAGAATCAAATGAAACCATATGAGTTGGTGAGTTTGGTGTGCTGTGTCTTTTACTGATGCTAAGAATTGAATAGAGTAATTAGTTTTTTTAGGATCTGTAATTTTTTTTTTCAAAAATCACTCTGTTGACATTTTTTTTTCTTTTAAATTCTCTTATTTTATTTACTCATTTTTTTTTTTTTTTTTTTTTTTTGCGGAGGTTAACTTTGTTTATACTCAATTATACACGAGTATTCACGTGTGTTCTTTTTTGCTTTACTGAAATAGTTTAAGTATTCAAGTCCTAGTAAATTTCTACAACACCAAAGTCAATGCTTACTTTCATGAAATTTTCCTAATTTTATTATCATTTAATTATTTCTACTAATAAAAATAAAATTTGACAACTTAACAATATAACACCACAACAATTTAGCAAGTTACAAATACAGTACTAATATAATTTAAAACTTTTTGTCTTTATAACAATTCTTATCTTTTTCTTGTTAAAATGTTTCACTTTTTCTGTACTGATCATGTATTTTCTCATCTTTTTCACATTATTTTCAGAAGTCTTTCACTGGTCAGTACAATGAAGGTTGATGGCATGATCATCCAACTTGCCTCAAAGAATTCATCAGTGTGCTGTTATCAAGCAGAAGTTTCCAAATATGAGTTCTCTAACTCAAGGAAAGTTGCTGGATCCAGGCAGAAAGGCGTCTGGGAACTCCCTAAGTATGCATGATTTGTCTTCTGAGAAAGTTGCTTCAGCATTTTTGTTTGTTTTGGAATACTTCTCTCTACAGTATCCTCCAGACTCTAAACTACTAGATAGGTTCCTAAGTTCCTTCAGATCTGTCCCATGTCAGAGTTCTTGGTCCGCTTCCCACCCTCTGGCTCCATGGATTAAAAATAAATAATAATAAAGTAACAAAAATCATTTGTTTCTGTTTGACTGAATCATTCCTGTCTTGAAGCACCCTGATGGATTAATTAGCCTGAATATTGCATTTACTATCTCCCACACACTTGTTCGTGGGAAAGTGCTCCTCTTGGCATTTGCCTGGTTAGGAAAAGGAACACTAGGTCTGTGGCATTAGATTTTGCTCTTGAAGTGCATGACACTATGGCAGCATAGAACCTGAACAAACTTAGTTTTTCATTGATTGGGATACAACTGGCCTACCACCATCTTTCCCTGACATTGTATGCGGGCTTTAATTTATTCTGGGCCACACCTCCTGCCAGAGCAACCGCTCTAGCTTAGTATGGTGTTCGGTACCATTAGAAAGAGAAACATGGTGCCTCTTGTAGGGGTAGTCTTGAGAGCTATACCCTAGCAAGCAAGATGTGTGTTAAGAAGATTAATTGTATCCTGTGAATATACAGCTTCTACCCTAAGTGAAAGAAAAGAAAACAGCTGCTATTATTTATCCTCACTCATTTCTCATAAATAGCCAGGATTTTAGTAAGTATTATCCTGGAATTAATTTTTCCAATTCTTGTCATTGTTTTTGCTCTTGGAAATTATAATGAGAGAGGTATTGGCAATAAATTTGAAATAAAGGACTCAAGATGAGATTGTTAAACTTCAAAATCAGCACAAAATAAATCAGCACAGGGATGTGCGAAGTCATCTCAAAGAACATATGAATTCCTGGGTAGCAGGGTTTTGACATAATCCAATTGAAGGTATTGACATAGCCACAGAAAAAATTTTATCCATGAAAGCAGATAAAGGAAAGTCAGAAGCAATGTAGGCTAAGTCTATCCAAATATGGTTCAGAGATGAGGGAGTGGACTTAATTCTATTGGGCTTTAATCCCAATGACAAGGCCATTTTTTCTGTGGATGAATATTAGGCTATTTAAACCTGATGCTATCAAACATTCTATCCATAAAAATATCTTTATTTGGAATCTATGTTTTTTAAGCAATATTCTGATTATTATTTGGCTTCCCAAGTATCCCTGCTCCTAGAATATATACTAATCACATGAATTTTAAATATATCATTTATAATGGTAGTTACCTTCAGGTGAATAATTATTATATTCTAGTACTTCAGTGAAGTTCTTTATTTTTCCATTTAAGTTATTCATCATAACTGACTGATTCCTGGGTCAAAACATTATTGATTACCTTGCATCTATCATTGATAGATCAATTTTTGGCATGTTGATAAAGTCAGAGTGTAAGGTTTCCAATATGAGGGACAGATCAGGATTATAATAAATTAGCTAAGGTCAACCCTGACTGTGGCCTACAGAACAAATATAGAACTATATAATTCTAGTATAAAGTAGTTGAAGTAAATAACCATTTCTCAAACAAGAACTTTTAGGTTCTGCATTCAGCACTTACTAGCTGTGAGATCATCTTAACTTTTGTAGACATCAGTTTCCTCTGTAAGATGCATATATTGTCAAAATCCCTCATATGATTATTTTGAAATTAAATGAAATAATTCACATAAAGTGCTTAATAGCTCTATGCCCAGAGTATGGTAAGAAATGAATGGTAGCTGATGTATTGTGCATTTATCACTAAGATTAATAATAATCTCTACATATAAAAGGCTAAGTGTTGCTCCAACCATCCGACCGGTAGCTATGACGCGCACTGACCACCAATTGCACTAGACCTGGTGCTGACAAACCAACACTCGGCTTCTCCCAAGTGGGACACAGGCCCCGCCACCACCCTGGAGCTACACCCCACCAAATCTCAGCCAATGCTGCTGAGACTCCGTGGTGAAAAATGTGGCCCACAGCCCAGCCCAGCCCAGAAACGGTCACTGTGGGTGCTGGGTAATGACGTCACATAGTAATGCCTAGCCTCCTTGGAGTTTCTTCAGCCCAGGAACATGACTCGCTTTATAGCCAGGTGCAAATATTTTACACTTTAACCAAAAATGTCTGTGAATAGTTTTCACATGCCTCATCTCATTTGATCCTCACAGAAGTCCTAGAATAAATAGGTAGATAGGAGACTTGGTAGAATCCTATTTTCTTTTAATTAGCAGGAAAACGAAGATTTAGAAAGTTTAGAAACTTGACCCAACTGAAAAGAAGTAAGAAATGGTGGAACTTGAAAATGACTTCAGATTTTCTCACTGCGCAGAATATAGTCAAACACTGCTACAGTTAAATATTTCACCCTTTGTTCTCCCTGCATGATCTACAATAATAATCTGCTTCATGTTGATATTTACTGCTGTGTTGCTGACAATTACCTGAAAGAGAAGTTGGGGTGCTTCACTGGGCTGGAAAAAGTTTAGCTAAATCAGAAAGCAGGTCTAATTAAGCAAGTCTGTCTATATATATAAAGCTCTCGCTGGCGCCAAATGCATGCATTTGTTTCCATCTGTCATTGTTGATCATGAATTTAGTTGACACTTCTGTTATAGAGAAAGGGCGAATAACGATATTAAAATATTTCTTCTAATTAATTTCCTTTCCATGTGCACAAATCTGTGCACCAGGCCTCTAGTATTATAATAATAAGATGACATAGATTCAGCATATGATTAGGAAAGTAAGATTTTAATGGAACCAATTGCAGAATGTTTGAGATCATATAGTTTCTAAAAACTATTCCTAGTATATTACTTAGATCTAGTACAATTACTGCCTTTGCCCTCCTCTGAAGTACCAAATTTTATTTTTGTCCCCTATAATTCTTTATTATTCATAATATTTGAGGAATAAATTGATAAATGAATAATCTAGTTTTTCTCAAGTCTCAGTAGCTTAATACTACCATGATTTATTACACCTTTATGTCACATTATGGTGTGGAGCTTGTAGAGAGTGGGGGTGAGTCTTTGTTCCATTTAGTTCCACTCAGTCATTCAGGGACCCAAGAGTGGCTCTGCCATTTTCTAGTGTTCTGGAGTCCACCATTGGATACTCTGCAATAGGGCTGGGAGGGAAGAAAACTTGTTGAGGGTTCTGAAAGATACCTTATTTCATTGTTCAGAAGTCACATGGCCCAAGCTAATTGCAGGTGACATTTTGGAATGTTTTTGTGTTTGGAAAGAAAAATGTATTGCTGAACACAGCATTATCTCTGCCTTACCAGTTATCCAAACACTTCCACCAACAAACTAAGTCAATCAGCTAAAGATTGGCTGAGGAACTCCAACCTACAAAATTTATTTGAACATAATTTTATAGAGGTATATATCTTATATTACAAAGACTTTGTTAACAGGGATTGGAGTCTAGAAAGGCTTTACACCACTTTTTGATATGTTTATGTTCTATAAGAATTCTCTGGGTTACTTTTTGTGGAGCATTTACCTTATTTCATTTCTACTTAAAGCTTGTATATGTGAAAGAGATTATATTGTCAAATGAGCATTTTTCTTGCTTTTTTCATCTTGTGTCATTATCTCAACATTCTTTTATTATAGTTGTTATTGAGAACATACTTTCAGATTTAGCATGGAGATTAACTGTAAAATAAGTAAATAACGAATTCTTTTGTTAGAATGAAGTCTAAAAGTCAATGCTTTTAAGAGGTTTTTTTTCTTATTGTTAACTGCTATTTCTAAATGACTACAATACTAAAAAAAGACAGCATATTGATAACTTTAGATTTAAGACATTTTTCTATAAAAAACTGCTGTGATGGTACATTTTATACACAGTGCACGCTTTGCTATAATACTCCAAAACATGACTTTTTCTGAAGTTCCACTTTACTGATGAGAGAGTTGCTTATATTAAAATCCATTTAGTACATGAATTCCCAGTCACTCTCCAAAAGACAGATTTTTAATGTTTTCATGATCATGTTTATTCATCATGTTTAAGGAAATAGATTCAAATGTCCTGCTTATTTTACACTTTACCAACAAATTGCAAATGATAGCAACTAATACTCAATACTCACATAAATACCAATAATCTGTTGGAGACGGGCTGTGTGTAAAAACACTATGAGTGTTTTTAATTCCATGCATAGTGCTGCCGCCGAGGCGGGAGAGGCTTCCGCCACCAATGCTGTGCTCCCCAGCTGTGAGCCGGCTTCTGGCTGAGCAACGCTCCCCCTGTAGGAGTGCACTGACCACCAGGGGGCAGCTCCTGCATTGAGCATCTGCCCCCTGGTGATCAGCGTGCGTCATAGTGACTGGTCCTTCTGCAGTTTGGTCAATTTGCATATTAGCCTTTTATTACATAGGATATATATATATATATATATATATATATATATATATATGTAATTGATTTCAGAGAGGAAGGGAGAGGGATAGAGAGATAGAAACATCAATGATGAGAGAGAATCATTGATCAGCTGCCTCTGGCACAACCCCCACTGGGGATCAAGCCTGCAACCCAGGCATGTGCCCTTGCCTGGAATGGAACCTGGGACCCTTCAGTCCTCAGGCTGACACTCTAGCCACTGAGCCAAACTGGCTAGGGCTCTCTCTCTTTTTAAAAAAAATATAATTTTATTGATTTCAGAGAGGAAGAAAGAGGGAAAGAGAGAGAGAAACATCAGTGATGAGAGGGAATCATTGATTGGCTGCCTCCCACATGCTCCACAACCTGGGCATGTGCCCCAACCAGGAATTGAACCATGACCTCCTGGTTCATAGGTCCACACTCAACCACTGAGCCATGCTGGCTGGGCATGACCAACATTTTTTAGATGATTATATATTCATGTGCATACTTCCGTTTTTAGTAATTATAACACCATTTAATAATTTTCACATAAAATATTTGTTGTATTCCAAGTGCTTTTTTAGTTCATTCTATAATTTTTCATATAATTACCTGTTTGCAAATTAAAAGAGGTTATAGAATTTAAAATAACATCATAAATTTTGTTTCCATGCTAGCCTAACCAACTCTAGAGTTTATTAAATAACTGTAGAAAAATGAATACCCATAAATACATTAATTTTTAATTGCAAATGCATATTATTTAATTGAACAATTCTGTGAGACAAAATGTTTGCAAATATGCATTTTTAAAGTGGAAAATGGCATTTTTACTATTTTAGTAAGTAGAAATAAATTATTAAGTGTGTAGTCATATAAAAATATGATTAAATATTTTAGGTGTTTTCTATTATATGATCAGTTATATTGCATTATCTATCTTTGTATATAGCTTTTCATTAATTATATTATTTAGGTTATACAATTAATTTTCTTTATATTTTAAAATAATTATTGATGAAGATTAGGAAGCATTTAATGAGAAAATAATTTGAGTTATTTTAACCTTTACACAAGCATTCTAAAACTTTCATTTCATTTACTCTAGTGAATGTGAACTTCTAGAAATATTTCTAAGTTTTCAGTTTACTTGGACATACAAGTTATTGAATATTTATATTAGAAATTATTACCTTGAGTGCTGCATATTCTTTATGAGATTTTTGTACACTATATTAAGTGTTAAAAGAGTTCAAGTGGTCTAGAGTTTAAATTACTTCGTTTCCTTTGTCTAATAACTTAAATTGTTATTACAAATTCTTTGTTTGTATCACAGCTTTTAGTTTAGTTGTAGAACATAGGCATTTTAGCTTAAGGTTTTATACATATTTGACAAAAATAATTTTAGTCTTATAGTAGTTAAGCAGAAATTGTTTAGCCTTTGCAGTTGTAAGATAAATGCTAATTATAATTCATTGGTAAATCATTTAAAATTTTATGTAAGTTGACTTCAAGACATTTTCTTCCAAAACATTTCCCCATGTTTCCTGCATGGTGGATTTTGAGTTTAGCATCTGACATGTTTTCTCAACTACTGGTTTATAATGAAAACATGTAGGTACTCAAGGGAATGTGTTAAAAGCAAAATTTCTATGATCATTGAAAGGTAAATGACAGCGCTGAGATTGTCACATCTGGATCAGAAATGTTTCATCTGTTTATCCATCTGAACAAACACAAATAAGATAATTAGGATCCTAACAATGCACATTTTTAAAAACAACCTATGGCTTTGATTAGGTCAGAACCCATTTAAAAAAATTTTTTCTTTGTTCCCACAAATGAGTAAAAATGAATTAGTCAAATACCTGTGAGTGATTGCAGCAAATCTATTATTTCATATTTTGAAATTTAAAGATAAAATTTATTCTTGGCTTTCAAACAATCATATATGTTATATACTTATATATATTTATATACATAAACACAATACATGTACACATATATAATCATGTAATTTTGTATGCCTAATTATTCAGCAAAATTTACCTCATTATATTTTATTCTTATTAGAATAGCGGTAATATATTTGACAATTGCTATCCTATCACCATGATAAATCAGTCACAACCAAAGTGAAATGAATTCCTTGATCTTTCACACTTCTTTATATTTAAAACTGGGGCCCAGTGCAGGAAATTCATGCACAGGTAGGGTCCCTAGGCCTGGCCAGCGAACAGGGCAGATCTGGGAAGTGACTTGTAGGATGATTGGGGGCCCCGCTCGCACCCGCCTTGGCTGGCCTGGTGCCGCCCGCTCATGGGCCCCACCTCTTGCTGCTGCCACTGGTCACCTCCCTTTGTGGGGTGACTGGTGGGGCAATTGGGAGCCCCCGATCGCACCCGCCCTGGCTGGCCTGGCACCGCCCACTCGCCGGCCCTGCCCCCTGCCACCGCCTGCAAGCTGGGGGCAGCTCCTGCATTGATCGTCTGTCCCCTGGTGGTCAGTGCACATCATAGCCACTGGTCGTTCCGCCCATCATTCTGCCCTTTGGTCGATTTGCATATTAGGGTTTTATTTTATAGATAAGTTTCAACATTATAGTAAACTGTTAATTGACTTGTAAATTTAGCTTTGCTTATAGATAAGTAAAATTACAGAAGAAAATGTAATGTAAACTAATATTTTATAGTAGTTTTAACTCTTAAAACTATTTTGATATCCTGAAGACAGGAGCTTTAGTATAATCATACTTTCTTGCTGAGTTGAAAACATCTTTAATTTCTAGTCACATAGCTTACTAATAAATTAATATAATCATACTCTCTTGTTCAGTTAGTATTAAAGTAGTTGTTTAATTAAACATGCCCTTTTTTTACAATGTAGTGTTTCAGAAATGCTAGTTCAAAAGATAGGATAAAGGTTTACATCAAACATTTCAATCTGACAAGTAAATTACATTTCTTCCACCGTAAAGAGGTAAGCAGAAAACAGTAGCAGTGATGAAAAGACATATAATATTCATTAGTCTACAAAATACAAGCTTTGCCCCTTGCAAGATTAAGACAGTCTCTAAAACCATTAAAATAAGGATTTGTTTTGACTTTTAGTATTTTAAAGACTATTAAAATTGTCATTCCTCTTATTAGTCAACTCAGAGGGTAAAAAAAATAACATTATGGGCTTAATATGAAAATCTGGATAAGATAAAATCTATAGGCCATTGTACACATATGAAAAATTATATCTCAGTAAATTCCAATTCAAGAGTAAAACATATAAAATGTCTCCCATTTGCCAAAACAAAATTAAGATTGTATACACTGTTATTGTTTATATTTTGTTAATTAAGATTTGTTGTAATTTCTCCTTTTATTATAGCAATGACTATTGCATTTACTGCAGTAAAAAATATTCTCCTAACTTTTTAGTTAAACTTAAGCAGTAAAAAACACACAATAAAATTATATATGTAAAATAAAACATTTATTTTATTTTTATTTTTTTAATTTCTTTATTGATTAAGGTATTACATATGTGTCCTTATCTCCCCATTACCCCCACTCCCCTACCCATGTCCTCACCTCCCTGTTGTCTGTGTCCATTGGTTAGGCTTATATGCAGGCATACAAGTCCTTTGGTTGATCTCTCCCTCTACCCCCACCCAAGTTTGTATAATTTTCTACAGTTCTGTGGAACTAGAAGACAGGTTTTATATTTTGGCTATTTTTGGTATAACTAAAGTACTATAATATTTGTTTTTGAGAAAACATTTCTGGTTTTGATTTTCCCATTGCAATTAAAACATGAAAAAACTAAAAGATTACTAATTGTTAAGCATGAACTTGTAGTTCATCAGAACAAGACAAATTGATTGTAGTACATCATAAAACATAAACAATCTATTTTTCTGTTATTTACTTGAAGTTCAGCTATCATGAGCTTGCTAAATGTTTTCAAAATTACTGAAATATTGCCTCTTTATTTTATGAATTTCAAGGTAACTATGGATGTCCTCTCAAAATGTATGCACACAAGTTGAATAATTATAAAGACAGTGTTTATTAAAATACATTTCATTTTCAAAATTGAAAATTTTATCAGCTGCTAAAGTGTGTATACATTTTTGCAGGAACACCCTGTATAAACATCTATTTCCTTAGTTCTTAATTGTGTCTCTGTACATCTTTCTGTTAGTTTAAAAAAATTATTATGATAGGAAGATTGATATTATCTAATATTTATTGAGTGATTATTATATACAAGACACTATATAAGTTTACTGTTTGGATTAATTTAGTCACCTCTTCCTATACTCACACACATTATTATGCTCATAATATACTTACATTATTGAGTAGATTAAAATTATATATGAAAGATACATATATTATGTACTAGTCTTTTTATAATTAAGTTAATGAAAAGGGATGGTAAAGTGTGGTTAAACTAGTGTGGTATTATTTTATTTTGGCAGTTATATTTTTTTCTCTCCTCAGTGAACCACAAAGAAAGAAGATGGGTATGATTTTTTACAGGGGTGAAATAGGTTGTCTGTCAGTTGGGTTTAGGCGACAGTCTGTCTGCAAGCCGTAAGATGATCTGCAGAGCAGTGGAGGAAAACAGGCAGGATTCCTGGCTTGCAAGAATAGATATTGATCTACCTTAGCCACCTAAACAATGCCTCACCTGTTAGCCTTGTCCATACCTTATTTTACGCAGTCTAATGCTTGTTTTGTTTGACTTTTCTTTTATTTCTCTGGATCTGAGCTTTGATACACTTTGGGGAGTACATAAACACAGTGTTGTACTTGAACATCACCATACTTTGAGTCCTCTGGTGGTTTAGGACCACCCCTCCCTCTTGAATAGCTCTGTTATTGAAAATTATGAACCAGAGCAAAATTACTAGGCTTCATACAGAAGCGGTTGATCCAGCCTAGTGTCCAATAACACTAAATGTGAGATGCTACTAATTACTGCCCTATGGACCTCATTTAAAATTTCTTAAATTTCAACTTGTAAAAGGCATTATTATTATTAAGTTTTTTTTGTGTTTTTTTTTTTTTTATCCCCCAGCAGATAGCTGAAAGATAAGTTACTGCAGTCTTTAGAATTCTATCCACTTATCTTGGAGCACAACCATGTAACCTATATACTCCCTCAGGCACTAATGAAATACTAAAATACTAAAGTACATTCAGCTTCCCAGTAAACTATAATATAAATATTTACCAGCACTTATTATTAGTTTGCCATTTCCTGCTGACAGCTATTCCAACTTTGCCAGCAGGCACTGGGTCTCAAAATGGTATTATGTTTTGAACAAATAGCAACAAACAAAAATTCTCATAAAATAAATGAACAAGAGTTCCTGGGAGAAAAAAAACCTCTTTCAATGTTAAATGAATATTTCTTTCAAATTCTGACACGTAATATTATTTAATTTGCATATTGCACATTTCACTTTTGCTAGAAAACAATTAAGTTAATGAGGAACTAAATAATGTGCACTCAGGGATAATTTAACATTACTGTTTTGTTTATTTTGAGTTTAACTTTTTCTGTTCCCAAGGAGCCTGATGCTAACATTTATATTGATAATGGAGGACTCTGGTTTTCAAATAGACAGTTTAAAGACTAGCATAGCCCTAGCTGGTTTGGCTCGGTGGATAGAGCATCTGCCTGCAGACTGAAGGGTCCCAGGTTTGATTCTGGTCAAGGGAAATGCCCGGGTTGCAGGCTCGATTCCCAGTAGTGGGCGTGCAGAAGGCAGCCCATCAATGATTCTCTCTCATCACTGACCTTTCTATCTATCTCTTCCTCTCTGAAATTAATTAATTAAAAAAAAACACTAGCAGAGAACAAAAACAACATTTTTAGAATCACAAAATGAAAATGTTCACATAAAACTTTGTGTGTTTTCTGTGCTATCAAGAAATAAAAAATTCATCTGGAATAAAAAAAGACCCCAAATAGCTGCAGCAATCCTGAGAAAGAAGAGCAAAGTAGGAGGGATCTCAATACCAGATATCAAGCTGTATTACAAAGCCACAGTTCTCAAAACTGCCTGGTACTGGCACAAGAACAGACATATAGATCATTGGAATAGAATAGGGAACCCAGAAATCGACCCAAACCACTATGCTCAATCAATATTTGACAAAGGAGGCAAGAACATACAATAGAGTCAAGACAGTCTCTTCAACAAATGGTGTTGGGAAAATTGGACAGATACATGCAAAAAAAATGAAACTAGACCACCAACTTACACCATACACAAAAATAAACTCAAAATGGATAAAGGACTTAAACATAAGATGGGAAACCATAAAAATATTAGAGAAATCCACAGGCAGCAAAATCTCAGACATACGCTGAAGCAATTTCTTCACCGATACCGCTCCTAGGGCAATGGAAACTAAAGAGAAAATAAACAAATGGGGCTACATCAAAATAAAAAGCTTCTGCCCAGTAAAGGAAACCATCAACAAAACAACAAGAAAGCCCACTGCATGGGAGAACATATTTGCCAATGATATCGCCAATAAGGGTTTAATCTCCAACATTTACAGGGAATTCATACAACTTAACAAAAGGAAGATAAACAACCCAATCAAAAAATGGGCAACGGACCTAACTAGATACTTTTTGAAAGAGGACATAAAGAAGGCCAAGAGACATATGAAAACATGCTCAAAGTCACTAATCATCTGAGAGATGCAAATCAAAATGATGATTTGGTACCATCTCACACCTGTCAGAATGGCTATCATCAACAAATCAACAAAGGACAAGTGCTGGTAAGAATGCAGAGAAAAAGGAACCCTCGTGCACTGCTGGTGGGAATGCAGACTGGTGCAGCCACTGTGGAGAACAGTATAGAGTTTCCTCAAAAAACTAAAAATGGTACTCCCATTTGACCCAGTGATCTCTCTTCTAGGAACCTTTACTCTTATATCCTTCTCCAACCAATTTTATGGTGTGAGCCTAGAAACTCTCTCTTCTCTTTCCTATACCACATATATTTCCTTTGATTCTAGATGCTTCATATCAGCACACACATATGCTGCTATTTCTTGCATTTCTAAAAAACTCGCTTTTACTAGACTTCCCCTTCTGGCTCATTCCCTTTATAACCTTTCCTTTTCTCTCATTCCTTTTATTATTTTTTTAAATCCTCACCTGAGGATATTTTTTCCATTGATTTTACAGAGAGGGTGGAAGGGAGGGAGAAGGAGCGGGGAGAGAGAGAGAGAGAGACATGACATGAGAGAGACACATCAAATGATTGCCTCCTGCACACACCCCTACTGGGTCCAGGGCTCTCATTCCTTTTAAAACAAAACTTCTTAAAAAATGAGTTTCTACATATTTCTCCCTCTTATTCTTTAATCCATTCCAAACAGACTTAGCACTAGAACTCCACTTAAACTACTGTTACCAAAGTCATCCATAAACACCATGTTGCTAAATACAATGGCCAATTCTCAGGCTTTATCTTCCTTGAACTCTCATTAACATTTGACAAGATTGATTACTATCGCCTTAAAACACTTTCTTTATTTGGCTCCCAGGACAACAATCTAAGTGTTGCTGTGTGCTATGTTTGCTTTTTATCCTACCTTTGGATTTTCCATCTCAGATTCTTTATTTCCTTTCAATTCCCCTGACTTCTAAAGGTTGCAGTGCCACTAGGCTTAGTACTCATATCAATTCTCTTTTCTATATTTAATAATTACTTTGTTGAACTCATCCACTCTCAAGGCTTTAACTGCCATTGATATACCAATATAAAATGCATATGCAAATATATGTTATGTAAAATATGTAATACTAGAGGCCTGGTGCGTGAAAATCGTGCATGGATGGGGGGTGTCCCTCAGCCTGACCTGCACCCTCTCCAATCTGGGACCCCTTGGGGGATGTCAGACATCCCTCTCGCAATCCAGGATGACTGGTTCCTAACCACTCACCTGCCTGCCTGCCTAATGCCCCCAACGGCCCTCCCTTGCTGGCCTGGTCACCCCCAACGGCCCTCCCCTGCAGGCCTGATCTCGCCCCCAATTGCCCTCCCCTGGTGGCCTGGTTGCCCCCAACTGCCTCGGTCTCAGCCTCCATCGCCATGGCTTTGTATGGAAGATGGCTAGTTCACCTGGTCTAATTAGCATATTACCCTTTTATTAGTATATAGATAATATCTTATCTAATAAAGAGGGAATATGCTAATTGATTGTCAGGCCCTCAAAGATGGCGGCATCCAGTCCTCTCAGCCCCCCAGCCGCCCAGGGCCGGCCTGAGGCTCAGGCAAGCCTTGGATGTCAGCTGCCCAGCCACCCAGGGCTGGCCCGAAGCGTAGGCAAGCCTGGGATGGTGACTGCACAGCTGCTCAGGGCCGGCCCAAGGTGCAGGCAAGCCTCGGATGGTGGCTGCCCAGCCTCCCAGGGCCGCCTGAGGTGCAGGCAAGCCTCGGAAGGTGGCTGCGCAGCTGCCCAGGGCCGCCCGAGGCTCAGGTAACCAGGGCCGGCCGAGGCTTGCACTGCGGGCAGTGGCGGCAGCAGAGGTGTGATAGGGGTCCCCGTTGCCTTCCCCTGATCGCCAGGTCACCTCCCGCCCCTGAGGGCTCCTGGACTGTGAGAGGGGCAGGCAGGGCTGAGGGACCCTCCCTACCCTCCAGTGCATGAATTTTCATGCACCGGGCCTCTAGTATTACATAAAATACAATATATAAACCCATACACATATGATATAAAAATATATGAATATAAGTGATCAGTTTATATCTATTTTGTGAATTCCATTTTTTTATAGCTACCTGCAAGATATCTCCACATGGCTAGCAAATAGACATCTTAACTTCAACATGTTCAAAAGTAACCTTTGATATTCTCCCACAACTTGCTCTTCATCTAGTCTTTTCCTTTTCAGAGAAAGGCAACTCCATTCTTCCAGTTACACAATCCAAAATTCCTTAGAACTGTTTTTGACAGTTACTTGTCATTAACATACAACATCCAATTTGGCAGTAATTTATGTTGGTGCTATTTTCAAAATATATCCAAACTTCATCCACTCCTTGCTACCCAGACTACACTATCAGAACTTCCAACCTTTCCTCCATGATTTCTAAGACTCTTCCCTGCTTTATTTTTCTCTTTAGCATTTAACTAACATGTATAACATACCTAACTTATATTTTACTTATTTATCTTGTTTATTGTTGCTCTTTCCCAGTATAATGCAAGCTCCATGGTGTCAGGAATATTCTCTTTTTCATCTTATTTTGTCTAGGACAAATCTCCAGTGCTTGTAACATGGCCTAAGATAAGTTAAGTATCTCTTCAATGAATACATGAGTGAATGAATAAATGAATAAATATTTGGGAAAGGTTGTGTAAATAAAACATTTTATTAAATTTTAATTTTGGTAATTATTTACAAGTTATATGGTGTCTGCTGAATTGAGGAGCAATAATTAATAGTGTATTTTTTGTCTTTGGCTTTTCTGATTTGTTCTGTTAATTCTGCCATGCACTAGTTAATTTCAAAGGCTCTGATATCAGGCATGCAGTAACTTAATCTTCTTATATATCCTAGATTTCCCAACTGAAAAAGGATGCTGGTCAGTGGCTATTTATAAAATACATTATGGATGAATAAGAGTAATTTAAAATTAACTATTTGGAATGTTTAAAATTACTATCAGAAGGAATGTGTGATGATCTCTTTTCCCTCTGGACCTTTGTACCTAATTTTCCCTTGGTCCAGTATACTTTGCTCCATCAATTCTTCAGCTTCTGTCCTTGAAGTATCAGCTTGAGATGTCACTTTCTTAATAAAGTTGTCTCTTCACCACTTCCATCTCAGAAGACTGGGTTAAGTGCCATGCTTACTGCTATCATGACACCACACATTGGTGAAAGTATCTTTTTAGTCTCTTATAATAGACTTTAAACTTATTGAAGTTAAGGCTTTTGTGGTATTTTGTTTTGTATACATATCATAGATTTCAGTGACCAAGATATAAACAAACATTTGATAAGGCACTCCTGCCAGGCAAAGATGGGACTTAGTTAATAAAACAGGGACTGTGTCTGCTTTGTTCTCTGTTGCATTCAGTATCTGGGAATGATAAATATTTAATATATGGGTGTTAAGTAAATGCAATTTTATAGTAAAATAAAGAATAAATATAGGCACACATATACTTATCATTGCCTCTTACTGTCTATAATGGTAAGACTCCAGAGAGTTTCAAGAAACATCACCTGATAAATGCATTCTGTAAAGATAGAACAAGCACATCACAATGACAGGTTTTTGGTAGTTTCCTTCATAAAAATCTTTATTATTGTTATTATTTTAGATTCCAGTGTCCTTCTAAAAGCCTGAGAATACCATTCATGACAAAATTTTATTCCTCTAGGACATTTTGAGGAACATTCCTTTCTCAAAAGCCAATTTGCAAAAGGGTGGTTTGTTAAGTTTGATTCTTTTACCTCTTCAGTGTCAGTAGACAAGTTTTTATTTTGTCATTATAAATAACATTAAAAAAATGTCCAATTTCTTTCTATTTTAATTCTTTATTTGCATATGTAGACTAAAAGGCAAAGAGCGGAAGGGACAGAGTAGAGAATGTAGAGAAATGGAGGAGCACTCAAAATTTCTTTTTTTATATATATGCTAGAGGCCCAGTGCACAGAGTTCCTGCATGGTTAGGGTCCGTAGTGGCTGCTGGCTGCTGACTGGGACCTCCCTTCCCCCCATGGCTGCCTGCCCCAGGCCGGGGCCTCCCTTCCTGTGGTTGGCCAGCTGTCCCCGTCCCCTGGTCGAATTCCCAGTCAAACTCCCGGTCGAGGGGACAATTTGTATATTAGGCTTTTATTTTATAGGACTAGAGACCCGGTGCACAGATTCATGCATTGGTGAGATACCTTGGCCTGGCCTGTCTGACATCCTCCGAGGGATCCCAGATTGTGAGAGGCCTCTAGTATGTATATAAATCTTTGGTTAATTTCTTTCGGCCCTCTCCCTTCCCCACTTCCCTCTGAGATTCATCAGTCTGTTCCATGTTCCCATGCCTGTGCTTTGAGTGTCTGCCCCCTGGTGGTCAGTGTGCAGCATAGCTACTGGTCAAAGGGTCAAATGGTCACTTCGGCTTTTATATATAGAGATTTTTTTATTGTTGATAGTATTATGGATATTTCCCATTATTCCCCCCCCCCATTTACTCCCCTCCTCCTATCCTATATTCCCCCCCTTCCCCAAGGTCTTCACCACTGTATTGCCCATGTTCATGGGCTATGCATATAAGTATAAAAGTTTTTTGGTTTATCTCTTCTTGTTCCCCCTTCCCCACATCAAGGTATGTCAGTCTGTTCCATGCCTCCATGCCAGAATTTCTTTGTACCAACTTTATGTTATTTGCTTAATATGAAAACAAGCATATCACTCAATTGCATCTTAAGTGCAAGATAATTGCCAGGTGAATCAACATCCCTTTTCAAACCTACACCAATACATACACATATACATGTGCATACACACAATCACTTCCCATAACTCTACCCTAAAAACATAATTAAATTTTAGGTTATCTTTGGCCAACCTTGCTCAGTTGGTTGAGCGTCATCCTGTGCACCAAAAGGCTGCTGGTTGGATTCCCAGTCAGGGCACATGACCAGAATGGGAGCTCAATTACCCAGTAGGGGGCTTGCAGGAAGCAGCCAATCAATATTCCACTCTCATATAGATGTTTCTTTCTCCCTCCCTCTCCCTTCCTCTCTCTCTAAAAAGCAATAAAGACATTTAAAAAATTTAGGTTCAAATTATTTTCTGATCCACAGGTTGGGAGAAAATATCTGTAAATCACATATATAATAAGGAACATATAAAAACTTGGAACTCAACAATAAAAAGTAACCCAATTTAAAAATGAACAAAAGATTTGAGTAAATTTTTCTCTAAAGAAGATATTGACTAATTATCATATAATAAGATGCACAGTAGCATTGATCATTAGGGAAATGCAAATCAAAATCACAAGGAGATACCACTTCACGCCCACGAGGATGGCTAAAATAAAAAGATGGACAATAACTAGTATTAACAGGATGTGGAAAAACTAGTATTGCTGGTGGGATATCAAAATATTGTAGCCACTTTGTAAAACAGTTTGGCAATTCTACAACATTTTAAACATAAAATTACCAGATGACCCAGCAATTTTACTCCTAAGTATATACCCCCAAAGAAATAAAAACATATGTTCACTTGAAAATTTGTATACAAATAATCATTGCAGCATTACTTATACTAGCCAAAATGTGGAAACAACCCAAATTTCCATCTACTGAGAGACAAATAAAATATTTGACATTCATATAAAAATAAAACTTTTCATTTAAATACTCATATAAAAATTTTTTATATGGCAGTAAAATAAAATCCCATAACATTTTATAACATGGATGAATATTGAAAGCCTTGTTCTAAGTTAAAGAAGCCAGTCACAAAAGACCACAAATTGTATGATTCCATTTATAAGAACTATCTAGAATAGATAACCTATATCGATACTAAATAGGTTATAGGCTGCCAGGGGTTGGGGAAGAAAGGAATAGTGACTGCTAATGGGTATGGTGTGTCTATCTAAATTAAGATAGTAGTGATAGTTGTATAATTCTTTGATTATGCTGAAAACCCTGAATTCTACTCTTTGGTAGGATGAACTTCATAGTTTGTAAATATCTCAATAAAGCTGTTTTTAAAAAACAATGTAAATATTATCCACAGCTTAGGTGTTTTTTCCTTTGATTACATTAACTTTAAAAAAATATGTTTTTATTGATTTCAGAGAGGAAGGGAGGGGGAGAGAGAGATAGAAACATCAATGATGAAAGAGAATCATTGATCGGCTGCCTCCTGCACATCCCACATTGGGGATTGAGCCCTCAACCTGGGCATGTGCCCTGACTGGGAACCGAATCATGACCTACTGGTTCATAGATCGAGGCTCATCCACCAAGCCAAGCCGGCCAGGGCTGATTACATTAACTTTTTAATACAACATGTCTTATTTCCTAGAGTTTGGTTCATAGTTACATTAAATTTGTTATTTTTTTTTTATGTTACCATTATTATTTCAGAGCCGATTTTCCACCAAAAGTGTAAAACTTGTTTCTGTGTGCATTTTCCCTCCATTTATTTTATTTCTTGGATATATCTGTTCTTCTGATGTAGACTGCATCATCAGCAGCTCGGGTCTACTGCATAGCTGTTTTCCTTAAGATTTTCTCATCATCGTGGTGCTGACCTTTGTCTCTTTCTTGAGTTGGCTCCCTGTTTGCTAGATTGCTGGATTCCATTTCATTGATTTACTTCTTCAACTTGGTGAAGTGCATCCTTTAATAGCTTCCTCAGAAAGGCTACCTAGAAGGTAAATTATATTAGACATTATCTAAAAAGACTATACAGGGTTGGGCAGAAGTGGTTTTACATTTGTGAATATGCAAAACACAGAATTTATTCTTGCATTATTATTATTTATTAATTATTATATTATTTTCCATCTGAACTGTAAACCCACTTTTGTCCCACACTATATTCTACTCTCACACTTGATTAAAAGTCTGATTAAAAATGATTTTCCCCTAGAATTTTCTCATTGTTTTCCACTTTCTATTGAGTGATGGTATTGGATTGTTGAATATCATTTGTAGTGTTGACTTTTTTTTTTTTTTGGTTTACTTGTTTATACTGCAAAATACAATTAATGCTCCTAATTTTTTCTAAGGCAAGTCTATTCATTCAATCCAAAGTGGAACATTTCTACCATGATTGGGAATAGAGGCTAGTTTAGAATCCAATTTAATAGTCAACAATGCATACTCCTCAAATAATTTATCCAATACAACGAATCTGATTTAAAAAAAAAAATTGTTTCCAGGGGTTTTCAATCAGCTGGAAGGTTGGCAGGTATTCTCTATCTTCTTGCTCTGGGAGTGTATCAGAATCTCAGCAATGTGAGTTTGTGGGGACAGGATTGTGCTGGTTAGGGGAGAAGGGACAGGCATGTTTACACAAGAGTTCCTCAGGGGATTCAGGTAGACCTCCACCCTGGCTTAACCAATGCAGGCTTCTATTTCCACTTCACAGTAGCCGCTTGACTCAGTCTCACAATTACCTTTTACCTGCTTACTGCTGCTACTCCCCGCTCCTCTCCATTTTTGGAAGAATAACTAATCGTGATAAAGTGAGACATTTTGTAGTAAAAAGGATATAGTTTTAATACCTTTAAAACATTTCGAAAAGCAATACAATTACCTGAGCACTTATGTTTTATTAGTAATAGCAAGCAAGATTAATAAGTAAATTCAACTAAAAATGATTTTGTGTCAGAGTGTATCGTTTTTACATTGACATTTCACATAATCTGACTGTGCTTAGAAGAGAAATCACTCAGCTGTTAAAATTACTTTTAAAGAGCTGTCAAAATTGGAAAATATGCTGTCAAAAATATGATGAGAAAAGTTTAAAAATGGTAAAGTATGTTGACTTAGGCAAAAAATATTACCTTCATGGAGGAAAACTTGAATATTTATCATTATCTTTAAAAGGGATAATCCTCTCTCCCCCGATATTGGACATCTTTGTTTCAAAATGTGTATCCTGACACATGTACTTTCACTTAATAGCAACATGAATGAAATAATTTATACTCATTCCACAATGAGAACATCTCTAGGTGCTAGGAAGTGCTAAAATAGTAATGCCATCTATGCTCCTTCATACTATTTATTGTTTCATTTTTAATTGAAGATGATTTTTTAATCCTTATCCTTATTTTTAGCTTCTCTGACATTTTACACATGTATTTATTAAGTAAGTATATTTTAAGTAATAGAAGAATGCAAATCTATATTTTCTGGAAAGTTTGATGAGATTTTTATATTTTTATTCTGTCTATTCAAATGATAAGAATATATTATGTCCCGCATATCAGGTGCTCCTTGATTTGCCATTGAGCATTTCAATTCAAAATGGTTTAATTTAGAGACTTCACACTAATCTTCACTTAAAAATTGATCCTTCTGTCCCTATTATAATATAATTGAAAAGACAAATATTTGAGAGGTTTTGAATCAAGGACGAATAGATTGGGAAAACTAAAATATCTTTTACCATCTTTTTATTTTATCATGAGCAAAATCTGTTAATGATTCAAACCTTGAAAAGTTCAATGTCTCCAGAATATTCTAAACATTTGATCATTGATTCTTAATAAAAATGAATAAGGATTTATATCTAGATGAATAAGTTATGTGAATATGAAATAAAATACAAGATTTTCCCTAGTTTTCCCGCCAATATAAATAATGTAGGGCTTAAAGCTGATATGCCAAGTATTGTATTGTCAGGTCGTTATTGTTGTGTCACCTTGTGCTTACCTCTTTCTCCATACGGCAGAATACAAGTAACTGTCGTGATCACACACTTGGACTATTCACAACATTTCATGAGGATTGTAAAGCACTGTGTAAATGTAAGTATTGAAACAGCCTTGTGCTGCTATGTACTATTTTAAAAATGCAAACACAGAATAAATTGTGTATAATAAGTTGAAAACAATAAACAGCCCTGCTTTATTTTTGAAGAAAAACAACATAGCTATAATGGAGTGATTTATTTGAGCTAGAATTATAGAAGAAAAATAATTTCTTGTAACAAGAGTATCTCAATACAACTGTCCACCTAAGTAAAGTCTATCATTTTTTGTTGTCTACTATTTTATGGCCATGTGGAATAATTTAGGATGGGCTATTAGATGTCTCAATATTTATATAGCCTTATATTTTAACACCACTGGATTTAATCATCAAAGTTTTAAAAACTGAATTTCACAAACCACATAATATATGAATACTAAAACAAACAAGCTTAAACAATCAAGGTAATTACAAACATTGCCACAAATGAGATAAATGTAATTTCATAGACCTGAAATGTGAGCATAATTTTAGGGGATGTTAAAATATAGAAAATTAAGCAAGAAAGTTACAAATTTAGACATCTGAATCTGAACATAAAAAGTTTATTGTTTTCAGAGGTTTTAGCTTTACCAATCTATCCATCCATGTTGACATATCATTACTACACACATGGATAAGAAACTCTAACTGGTAACCCAAAATACAGTATGTGTATATTGGAAAAAAGTTTGTGTTGTCATGGGAACTTTGGCTTTTGTTTACATTATACTGCAAACTATATTATGTGTCTTGGTTCACCTTAATGACTACCTTCATATATTGCTAATTATGCTATTTTCCCTCATTCACTTTGATGATTAACTCCTTAAGGTTAATATTGCTCATCTTTATTGAGTTAGTTCATATTTTTCTTGAATATAGAAATATGAACTTACATTTACTTTCATTTGTGAAAATTGCATTATGCATGTCACCATCACCTGTTCATTACATTAAGTAAAAGAAGGTTTAGCTTTTATGAGATTTGTAAAATTACATTTATGAAAATTATAAGCTTGACCTTGTTTGCTTTCAGGAACAACATATTCCAAATGGTAGAAAATAAAATTTGTGAACATTTTTTTTTCTGGTCATACAATTATACAATTTTTTATTCAAAATTTCCTGCAGTATTTTAAAAGAGAAAATTTAAGCTATTAAAATTTTTTTCCACACTTTTAAAGTATAGGGAAAGACATGATAAAATATTCATTATGTGTATGCAGAATTCCTTCTGTATGTTCAACTCCACAGAGCTAGTTAGTAAGTGAATACATTACATAATAAATATGCCTATAGAGCAGATATTGAATTGAATCTCAAGGTCTTAGTCACCTTTCCACATTCTCCAATTAAAAAATTTGAAAATCAGAAAAATTTCAGAATGAAAATTGTGTGTGGGTTATTTTAATTAAGATAAACTGGAATTGATATTTTATTCAGAAATGGTCACTGGGTTCCTATTATATACTAGATATGTGCTAGGTATGGGTATTCATAGTAAGATAAGAAAGCTCTCATGAGGTTATAATATGTAAAGAAGCAATTACAATATAGTCTTTCTGATTCTGTATTTTATAAAGCTGTTGTAAAAACCCTTAGGAATTTTTTTGTTTTATGTTATTATTTTTTAAATTTCTTTATTGATTAAGGTATTACATATGTGTCCTTATCCCCCCATTACCTCCCCCAACCCCTCTACTTATGCCTTCACCCTCCTATTGTCTGTGTCCATTGGTTAGGCTTTTTTTTTTGTGATAATATTTTTTTTATTGATTAAGGTATTACATATGTACCCATATCCTCCCATTGCCCCCCCACCCCACTCTCATACATGCCCTCACCCCCCTGCTGTCTCTGTCCATTGGTTATGCTTATATGCATGCATACAAGTCTTTTGGTTGATCTCTCCCCCTTACCCCCACCCTCCCCTATCTTCCCTCTGAGGTTTGAGCATCTGATCGATGCTTCTCTGTCTCTAGATCTGTTTTTGTTCATCAGTTTATGTTGTTCATTATAATATGCAAATGAGTGAGATCATGTGATATTTATCTTTCTCTGACTGGCTTATTTCACTTAGCATAATACTCTCCAGTTCCATCCATGCTGCTGCAAATGGTAAGAATTCCTTTTTTTTTTTTTTTTTTACAGCAGCATAGTATTCTATTGTGTAGATGTACCACAGTTTTTTAATCCACTCATCTGCTGATGGGCACTTAGGCTGTTTCCAAATCTTAGCTATTGTAAATTGTGCTGCTATGAACATAGGGGTGCATATATCCTTTCTGATTGGTGTTTCTAGTTTCTTGGGATATATTCCTAGAAGTGGGATCACTGGTCAAATGGGAGACCCATTCAGTATGGAGTTTTCTCAGAAAATGGAAAACGGGAAACCCTTAGGATTTTGTCTTGCCTTCAAGAGTGTATTTGCTGTGTTTGAGATAATATGTCAGGTAATCTCTGAGTGACAAAGGGTAAAAGGAAATTTCATTACAAATTGACAAAAGTAAAAGGTAAACTGTTTTTCACAATAGCATGAACCACATACTCAGAAAGAGATATGGGTTTATTACAAATGACCCAATTCCTAGTTGTCTATGGCAACTTTTATAACAAACTAGAATATAAAAATAATAAATATTTTTTTGTGAAGGAAACTACCAATTATTGTCTTACTTTGTATTTTATTTTTTAATTTTTATTATATTATAATCATTATCATAGTTTTATTTTCGACATTAGCTGTTATATCATTTGCTACATACTTGTAAATAGCATATTTTACAAATATTTAAGTTTTTTTCATTTTGAAATAACTGTAAACTTACAGAAATGTTGCAAAAATAGTACAGAAAATTCCTAGATATTTTTTTTCCAGATTTCCTGTTCTATCTCTCATATATATATATATATATATATATATATATACATATATATATATCTGTATATATATATATATGTAATCAGTTTTTCTTTATATATAATCTATCTCTTATATATACATATATATATACATATATATATATACATATATATATATACATATATATATACATATATATATACATATATATATATACATATAAATATATATATATTATTTATTTTTCTAACATACTTGAGTGTTGGTTGAATATATGAAGCCCTTTCCTCCTTTAAAACTTGAATAAGATTTTTCAAAATTCAAGGGAACAATAACTTAAGGTCAATATATATAAGATCCTGGAAGATGGGTGTCCTTAATTTAGGGGCCCAAGACTTAAAAGAATGAAATAAAACACTGTAGCTTGAAGTTTAGAAGATTCAGGAAGAAAGTCTATAATTTTATTGTGATTTTCTACTAATAGTATTCTTTTAAATTTATTTTTATTGAATTTATTGGGGTGACATTGTTTCACAAAACCATACGTGTTTCAAGTGTGCAACTCAACAAAACATCATATGCACACCTAATAAAAGTATTTTAGAGGACAAGTTTAGAGCTACCTTTAGACAATGTGAAAGAAGATCACAAGTAACCTTCCAAGAGATGGCAGTGAATGGAGTGGGATACCAAGAAGGGTATGATCATTTTAGTGAGCTTCAGTGTTATATCTACTTATATTTAAGGTGTTCATCTCTTTAAAATAATGTGATAAAAATATAGCGTAATAGAAACAATGTCCTATGTTAGAAGTATAGCAAAGCAGGCTGTCCAATGCAAAGTTGTGAGATAATTTGAAGCTGAGTAAAAATAGATATAATATGAGCCCACATACCATGAAAAATTAACAAATAGAGAAAGGAAGCAGCACAGAAACCCCAGCACATTTAATCTTTTTTTTTTTTTATGGTGGCATTAATGTACTGAAAAGTGAAAGAACAGCCCCCAACCTTCCAGAAACAAGTCAGTTTTAAGTCTCAAGCTGAGTATAAACCATTCAAAGGTGGCAGCTTCCCACAGCTGACTTTAGCTGTGATTAGAATAGAGGATGGTTGCTAGTTTGGGCTTACCATATGTATCCTCAAGACTCAGCCTGATCATCAGGTACATTCAGAATTTCTTTAGGACCAAAAAATTGGCTTACAAATAATTTTTCATTTATATATTCTAAACAATACAGCTCATCAACCGGCCATTCACATATGTTTAAACCATGCTCCATACCTTTGGGCATCCTAGACTGACTTTACAAGTTTAGAACTCCATCTTACTTGAAAATCCTTTCAATTTTCCATTCCTATTTCCATTACAAAGAAAAGTGCTCCATCTGATGAACACAGGTCACACTGTTTTGAATAAATACCTGTTCTTTTTTGAGAATCAGAATTTTTATCAAATCAGAATTTTTACCCAGTATGGATCCAGGAGACTTTTGGGCTAGAAGGGGAAAAGTTTTCTAGTTAATTTCATGGCCTTTCATGACAAAACTGGGTAGAGATGCTTTTAAAAACATTTTTTTTGGTATATTTTCCCAAACCCATTGGGATTTTTGTATTTAGAGATTTCCTTGCAATCATTTCTTCTGAACAGAAGTTTATTTAGAATACACACAATAAAAGATTAAAAATAGTCTGCTTTCCAGAGTTTCTACATTTTTCCTTAACTATAAACAGAAGTTCTGAAAGTTGCTTGAAGTGTTCACATTTCTGCTACACATTTTTAAGTGCTAAGACTCAGTAATGAAACTGCCTTTCTTTGTCGTTGTTACATGATCAACTTTGATTAAAATAATTGTGGTAGTATCAGAGCTATAAGGTAATAAGGATGTTCTCCATCATCTGGCAGACAATGAAAACAAAACATATTAGGTATTTTATATGTGTTATATTCCAGTTTATAGAACAGGTTAATAAAATCATATAAAATAGACTTAAAACATTACAGGCAGCAATTTAAAAAAATTACTTATTTTCCACAAAGTATAAAAATATTTCCAGTATAATTACTGGCCATTTTACATCAAACATTAAATATTATTATTTGTGTGAAAATTCATTGAAAGCATGTAATGTTGATTTAAGAGAAATAGAAGTTAGGATTTTAATTATCATCTTTCTGAGCCAAATTTAACCTGTTAAATCTGGTTTAGAATCTGAAACAGTTGTAGTGAAAGATTTGGAAAGAAAAACCCTTTCCCCTCCTACACTTATAGAAGTGCAAGCCAAATTAAAAGAGCATACAACCCAAAGTTGCAGAGTGATATTCAAAAGGAAATTTCAAAATTTGACGATGTGTAACATAATATGGGAGTTTTATGTGCTGTTTTTTCACAGTATCACTTTAGTTTTGATCTCAGATGAACATATATATATATATATATATATATATATATATATATATATATAGTAAGTTAAATTATTAAGGCTTTGGGAGTTTTAAAACCCAACTACCCCACCCACACCCCACTAACTTGACAAGAATAGGCATGGTAAAATCTACTCAAACAAAAATTCACATTTCATTTTTCTTAGGAGGAGGTTTATGGCAAAATTAAAATTTAACTTATTTTCCTTATAAAGTAAGGATGGTCACTATACCTCTTGAATATTCCTCCCCCCCAAAAAATAAATAAAGCACATAATTAATTCAGGACAAGTAATCCAGGATTTATACAAGTGGCACTACACATTTCTGAAATCTCCTCCAAACTAAAGGTTTATAATGAGTGAGAGAAGAAATTATAATTCACTCTATCAAAAATCTGAAGAGGGAGGGAATATTTTTGCTATGCACAAGCTGAATCAAGTTAATGAGGCATCTAACATTGCAAAAAGACCGTTGTCTATAAATAAATTCAGTCTGATTGGAATGTATTAGTTGTCTGATAATATTCTGTAGCCTACAGATGCTTTGGGTAGAATGTAGATTTCTTGAAAAAGAAAGGCCAGTGGAATCGCTTCTGTACAGCTCCAGGTCATTTCTATTAAATGGCACTAAAATAACATTTCTCGTTAAAACAAGGCTTTCCATTCAGGATAGTTCCAAAGTAATACATTCAGCATAAGACAAATTATGTTCTTCATCTGAAATTCACTTGAATATGGGAATTTAGGAAAAATATTTTCCTTCTCACTCATATTTTTTTCTATTGAAATTTGTCTGTTAAGGTGCTACTCATAGGCTATATACCTAAACTCTAGAGGCTAAGAAGAGAATGCAATTAGAAACTTAGCTATTGCTCAGCTTCCCCCTACAACTTTGTACATGTACGTATGCTTATTGTTGATAGGACGACTGGACTTTTATTACTGAGTATATGTTATTTCTGATTAGCTGCCAGATGTTCCCACAGAGTGGTGTGAATCTAAGTCTTCCAATCAAATGAAAAGTTCAGGTTTCATGGAAATGAAAAAAAAAACAGAATTGTAGAATCTACAAATAGAATACATTATATATTTGTTATCCCTTTGCCTTCCACATAAGGGAACACTTTTAATTTAATCATATACTCAGATTTATAAGTCTAAAGGGATATTTATATTGAAATCTGAGGAATATTGTTTGATTTGTTTGTTTATTATCTCCTCTAATAGAATGACATGAAGGCAGAAGCTTTGTCTTGCTCAGTGTGTTATCTCTAGACTGAAAAGAGTACCTGAGACATGATAAGTGCTCAATAAAATTGGCCCAATAAAAGAAGGAATAAATGGATTGGAAAATGGCTACAAAAGAGATGTACCTGATAGCAATTTATTGCTTCCCAGCTCCAAGTTCAACCTTCAATATCAGCCCTGCTGCTGTGTCTTCTGCAAGGAAATATGAAGCACATTCTTGTGGAAGAAGCCCCCAGCCCAAGTTCTTCCTCTTTACGCATTCCCCCATAACCTAGAGACTTAGAGGATCCTGTTACATCTTATAGTTACTCTTTCATTACAACCTAGTAAATTTTTATATTAGTCTTCTACTGTTTAGATCACTATGTTGTTTCTAGTTCCTGATTCAGAATTGGTACTAGAAGTGGGATGGGTCTCAGGCAATAGACCTTTAAAGAAGGGATTTTGAGACTGTTTGGCCATGCCCTTGAGCCTTAGCACAGTGCTGAGCTCCTCCTTAATGGGAAATGGATGCTAGTAACCCATGGCTTGTAGTGGCATCAAAATTAACTAAGCTACCAACTGTGGTTGATTGTGATAAAGTGCCAACTGAAGCACATTTCCTGGGAACTCAAATGACTGTTACACTTAACCAGATGGAAGTAGTGAATTCTATAATGACTGCAATGTGAGAAGAAATATTTTTGTGTGCATTTGAGCACTTATAGAGAGAAAATAACCATCTTAACTCCATTATTTCTAAACTTAACTTACAATTTTATAACAAATGAGTTTCTACAACATTCCTAAAAGTATTTTATTTCTTGTAGCCACAAGATTGATACTGGTGAAAATCAAATACAAAATGTAATTGTGTGAGTTGTTGAACTACAATGACAGGTCAATCCAACTGTTACTAAGTTTCTCATGTGGAAGTGGAAAATAATGGAATTCTGAACCCTGCAATGGGGAGATCTGGTTGGATCTAAATAGACCTCCCTTATCAGTGAAAGTAGCTTTCTCTCCAGTGTCCAAGAGGCCAGCCTTTTCTTTCTTTCTTTCTTTTTTTTGCTTGAAAAATCTTATGATAATCATACTTTGACAGATGCCTTGGAAGGGGGTGTTTATTCTACTCAAGATTTACCACTACTAACCATTGTTGCCAATAAACCCCCAAATATTGTCAAATTCATCATTCTGCAAGGTGGGTTTCCTCATCCTCAGCACTGCTGATATTTTGAACTGGGTAATTCTTGTGGTAGCTGTCTTGTGCATTGTAGATTATTTAGCAGCATCCCTGCTCTCTACCCACTATATACCAGGAGATCTCTCCTCCCCCACTTGCATAATCACAAATGTCTCCATCAATTACCAAATGTCTCTGGAAGGAAATCATCTCCAGTAGAGAATCACCACTCCAGGGCAAACAGTAACACAGTATGAGCTACGGGGAAATAGCTTACATATTAAAGAATTTCAAGGCTTTATTAATATATGTCTGTAAAAGTTGATATGGGGAGCATGCATGAGAAGGGATTTAAGTTGTTAGACCAAGGAAGACAGAATGTAACACCAAATTTATTGATATTATTTACAATAGATTTACATTTTAATGTGTTAGCTCATGAAGGTGGAGGTGGCTCTAACAGCTTATTTGGGTTGACTGAAACTTGGACACAGTAGTGGCCTACATTTAATGAGATTAAGATTCCAGGGCCTCTCTGGCATGATGTGAGGGAGTGAGGGAGCCCAAAGATTTATAGAGACAGGAAAGTTGGACTGTATCATGTGCAATCTATCTACCATCCTCTTAATACATTTCATGAGAAATCTCAGAGGGCACTTACCTCACGAGGACATTAATATTAGTGAGAAGAGTACCTGCATCCTTGAAAAACTCTGTTTGGTGTCCTTTGTGGGTCAGATATGACTATAGGGGATGCCAACATTGAGATGGGTTCCCTAATTTCAGTGGGGATGATGTGGCCCCAGAATAGCACTGTTTAAGTGGCCATACTTAACTGTCCAACACAAGGTGGTCCTATTAGCTAGGGAAGACTTACCAGATATGGGAATACATTTTCTCATAGATACCTCTGGGTGTGGCTAATTGATCACAGAGTCTCTAGGAATGAAATAGATAGGCAGTCTAATAGATTATTTCTTGATCTATATAATGGGAAAAATTCGAATTCTGGTATATAAAAACCTGACATGAGTCACCACAGTCTCTCACCCAGTTTCAAGATATAGGATGGTTCACAGACACAAGGCCCTTGATTGACAGGGAAGCCAGGTGCCCTTGAGAAAGGACTTTGCACCATTGCTGTAAGTGTACCCTGTAAATCTTCCTTTAAGCATCTTCCAACAGTACCAACAGCCAAACATTCCTTTAGAGAACTCACAAGCCTACATGTTTAAGTAACTGGAGGACAGAGTTCAGGGCAACCAAAGCTACTGCAAAATAAGGAGAGCATATACTGGAAAGAAGACATGCAGAGAGGATATCTCCAAATTTTGTGTGTTAAATTTACCTAAAATTTTGACTGATCCTTACACAAAACAGACTCCAGCCAAAACTTACAGCATTAAAAGGAGAAAAAGACAATTCCATAATCATAGAGATTTTAACAACCCTCACCCAGCAACTGATAGAACAATTAGAAAACAACAACAACAACAAAAACACACCAGTAAAGAGCTAGAAGATATGGAACCCTGGGTTGGGAGTCTGGTGTGGGGCTTGGACACCTTGATCCTCACAGGAGGCTGAGGCAGCCAGGATCTCCCTCCTGATTAAAAAAATGCCACACGTGGGTGTCGGACCAGCCCTCCCGCCAGTCTCAATGTGCTTTCTTCTTTAATTCTATAATTGTAGGACTTTCATTCAGCCAGACTTCAGGCTGTTCTGAATGATGGTTGTTCTATATTTTAGTTGTAATTTTGATGTGGTCAAGGGCCATCCATCTTCAGAACACCGTACAGGATTGGCCAAGGTCTTCAATTAGTCCACATTAGAACTCAGTTTCTTCCACTGCCCAATCCCTCTTCCTTCTCTTCCCTTCTGCAGTGTGGCTCCACTAAGAGCACTCTTGATAAACTTTCTGAGCACTCAAAAACTAGTGACAAGCCATTAGAGAGAAAAGTGCTAATTGACAGAGTTAGCATATATCCCTGTGAACTGCATTTCATTTTCCTGGATGTTGAATCTTCTTTTTTTTTGTTGTAAATTATTTGCTGCTGCTCTCGATTCTTGAAGTTTCCAGAAAATCTTCTAATGAAGGCTTGGTGTATTAGTTTTAGACTGTTGCCATAACAAATTACCACACATATAGTGGTTAAAACAATACACATTTATTATATCACTAGAGGCCATGCACCGGTGGGGTCCCTCAGCCTGGCCGCGGGAATTGGGCAAAACCAGCTCTCTGACCAGGGGTCCCGGATGGTGAGAAAGCACAGGCCAGGCCGAGGGACCCCACTGGTGCACAACCAGGGCTGGGGAGGGGCCGGAGGAGGGCTCCAGGGTGTGTCCAGCCCAACTCACCCAGTCCCTATCTGCCAGACCCCAGCAGCAAGCTAACCTACTGGTTGGAGCGTCTGCCCTCTGGTGGTCAGTGCACATTATATCAACTGGCCAACTGATGGAACAAATGGTCAGACACTTAACATATTAGGCTTTTATTATATAGGATGGTTCTATATGCCAGAAGCCTGGTTTGGCTCAACCATTTGCTTTGCTTCAGATCCAACAAGATCAAAGTGTCAGCAGGCCTGGGCTTTTATCTAGAGGCTCTGGGGAGAGAGAGAGAGGGAGAAAGAGAGAGAGAGAGAGAGAGAGAGAGAGAGAGAGAGAGAGAGAGATACCCATTGATTGGTTGCCTCCCCCAGGTGCCCAGATCAGGGCCAGGGATCATTGAACCTGCAATTCAGGTAGGTGCCCTTGAATGGGAGCCAAACCCTTGATCCTTCTGTGTGATCGGGCCAGTGCTCTAACTACTTAGCAACACTGGCCAGGGCGATATGTAAATTCTTTGAAGTTTCTTTGTATAACATTAGACTACTCCAAAAAAACCTTGATCTTGTAAGTGTTTAGCATTTAAAGTGTTAAAAAAGGATTAAAAGTTGAAGTTATCCAAATTATAGGAGGTATTTTACAAACTCTGTGCATTCTCCAGGCAGCACATCTGAACATATTTCTCCCTTTAAAACATACACATGTGCAGAGACAGCTTTCCACCAAAAATGAATAGGGTGTGAATTTTTCTTTGCTTTCAACATAACCAACTATATTAGCCCAACTAAATAGAATGGTGTTACGAGAGTTATGTGGGAACTGTGGGGTGGTAGTGCACATGGCGGGAAGCTGTCAGAATCTCCAGTGGGAGGCATGTCTGTGGGGAGTTCTCCGCTTGGTGCTGTTGGTCTGAAAGTGGTCTGATTCCCCTTCCTCCCTTCTTGGTGCCTAATATTCTTAGGGCCTGTTTTAAAGTTCCTACATGCCCCTGGCCAACTTTTTATTGCATAGGAAGGCTTTTCGTTTCTCTGTTCTACTTGGCTGTTTGATCTTATCCTATAAGTGTCAGAAAGACTGCATTCATCTGTTGTTTTCTGGGTGCTTCTGGGAGCCTTGATTGCTGCGATGTGAGATGACTTCCTGAGAACATTTCTGCTTCTTCTGCCTCAGCACAGAAACAGATTTTCTGATCTTGTGTTGTACAGTTTGGCTGGTAAAGAAATGCTCAGTAATCAGTACCACCATTTCCTCCTCCTCATTTGGGATTGATCCCAAGGCATAATGACTTCTGCACTGTTTAAACTTTACAGTTTAATCATGGTTTTGCTGCCTTTGCTGGCTCACAGGGACATTCTGAAATGGGTTTTGAGGTTTAATACTTTTAAATACTTGGGTTAAATACTTTTTTTTCCTTTGAATTTCTTAAAGATATGCACTTGGCCCTTGAATAGATTGGTGATGATGACTAACTTCTCCCTGACATTTGGACTTTCTGTTGGGGCAATTTTGATACAAACCTGAGCAAATCTCATACATTTTAATGCGTTAACCCATTCCCTCTATCATGTCTCCCACAGCCCAGGTGATGTGGAGAAATTAAAATATCATGCTCTGGACAATAGAATGGGGAAGTTTTTGGAGCTGACAGCAAACTAGAGGTAGGGGTATGGGTGAGGATCCACTAGGCACAGATTTTGGAGGCAGTATGGACATTCCCTTGAAAATGATAGAGTACATGAGGTTTCATCCTGAGATCAGATTGGTTTGTTGATTGACAGCCAGCATATAATTTCCCAAGGTTTTATACAGCTTCTTAATCTCTGCCTTATCATTGTTGTAGGCCTCAACTATGCTATTTTTTAAGAGTTTTATTTATTTTTTAATCCTCATCTGAGGATATGCTTTTTATTGACTTTAGAGAGAGTGGAAGAGAAAGGGAGAGAGAGAAAGAAAGATCTAAGTGATTCTCTCTCACATCGATCGGTTGCCTCCCATATGTGTCCCCACCAGGGATGGAACCTGAAACCTGGGCAGGTGCCCAGACCGGAAATTGAACCTGAGACCCTCTGGAGCACAGAACAATGCTCCAACCAACTGAGCCACCCAGGCCAGGGCTTTTTCAGAGTTTAAAATGTCCATTCAAATCCTGAAACAGTGAGGTATCTTGGTCCCCACATTATGTTTAATTTATTTTAACTATCCTTTTGATGTCTTTGGCCCAAGAAACTGTAGGCTAATAATTATAGAGAAATTTCCTCAGCTAGTTTGGCCTCATTAGCCTCTTCCTGCATGATTTCAAAAATTGTAAGGCATGCTTCAGAGGTTCTGTCCCAGGTGATGGCTCCATCATAACCATGGATGGTGACAGACTTCCTTGAATCCTAGAATTGCCTTTTCTATGGATGCCCATACAAGAGAAGGTTTTTATTTTTTTTTAGCATTATTTTTACTAGAATAGTACAAATTTACTTATCCTGACCAGCCCTGCTTTGTAATGGTTGGAAAAACCACTCTCTGAGCTTCAGGATATTCAGAGAAAAAGCAATCTGGAATAAGATCCTCCAGGGGTAAGTTCTTGTTCCCTTGAAAAGTGGTCTTCAGCCCTGACTGGTTTGGCTCAGTGGATAGAGCATTAGCCTGCGGACTGAAGGGTCCCAGGTTTGATTCCAGTCAAGGGCATGTACCTTGGTTATGGGCACATCCCCAGTAGGGGGTGTGCAAGAGGCAGCTGATCGATGTTTCTCTCCCATCGATGTTTCTAACTCTCTATCCCTCTCCCTTCGTCGCTATAAAAAATCAATAAAATATATTAAAAAAAAAGTGGTCTTCACAACTGGATGTACTGATGGGACAGAAAGAACTTGATATTTTATATAGGGTGTAAGAAGTATCAAACCGGTAAATACTTACCTACTAAATGGCCTTTTGTCTGTTGCATATGTTATAATAATAACTGCAATTTCTGTGTTACATACTGTATCAAGTGTAGACTTGATCTACATTGTTTATTATTCGATACTGTGCCCAAAGTCCATGCAACACCTTCCAGTGCAGGCAAGGAGATTTGTGTGTGTTTTTTGGGTGTTGTTGCTTTTTTAATTTATCTTTATTGTTGAAAGTATTACAGATGTCTCCTTTGTTTGTGTGTTTTTCCCCCTTCCACCCTGTACCCACCCCTCCAGGCCTTCACCACTCTATTGTCTGTGTCCATGAGTTATACATATCCTATATAATAAAAAGGTAATATGCAAATTGACCCTAACAGCAGAATGTCCGTGAATGACCGGTCGCTATGATGCAAACTGACCACCAGGGGGCATTCACTCAATGCAGGAGCTGCTCCCTAGTGGTCACTGTGCTTCCACAGGGAGAGTGCTGCTCAGCAAGAAGCAGCTTATGGCTGGACAGTGCAGCGGTGGTGGCGGGAGCCTCTCCTGCCTCCATGGCATTGCTAAGGATGTCCCCACAGGCCTAAGCCATTAGTCAGACATCCCCCGTGGGCTCCGGGCTGCCAGAGGGATGTCTGACTGCCAGCTTAGGCCCGATCTCCCAGGGAGCAGGCCTAAGCCGGCAGATGGACATCCCCTGAGGGATCCCGGACTGCGAGAGGGTGCAGGTCGGGCTGAAGGACCACCCCCCCCCAAGTGCACGAATTTTCATGCACTGAGCCTCTAGTATGCATATAAGTTCCCAGTTAATCCTCCCCTCCCACCCCCCCAACCTCTCCTTCCCTCTGAAATTCTTCAGTCTGTGCCATGTTTCTATGTCTCTGGTTCTATTTTGTTCATCAGTTTATTTTGTTCACTAGATTCCATATATGAGTGAGATCATGGGGTACTTATCTTTCTCTGCCTGGCTTATTTTGCCTAGCATAATACTCTCCAGGTCCACTCATGCTGTTGGAAATGGTAAGAGTTCTTTCTTTCTTTCTTTTTTTTACAATTTTAAAAACAACTTTATTGAGTTATAATTGATATACAATTAACTGGACATATTTATTGTGATTGAGTTAGTAAGATTTAACATAGGCATGCACTTATGAAACCTTTACTATCAAAATAATGAACATATATATTGCCTCCAAAGGTTTGCTTTGTGCAATTTTTGAATCAAAAATTTCTTGCCTTTTAGCTTTTTTGAGACTGGGAAATCAAGTTTCATAATTTTCCATGCAATTCCATATTATCCAAGAGAGTCTTAATAGAACAAATGGTACAATTCTGATGGAGGTTGCTAGATTTGAGCAGGACTCATTCTTCCAAATGCAGTTTCCTCTGCTGTGTCTTGAACTCCTCAACTTCTGTTCTTTTTTTTTTTGTAAGTCTTATTATTCTTGCTCTTTTTTGTTGTTGTTTTCCTTCTCCCATACCTCTTCCACTTTCTCTTCCTCCTCTTCTGCCTCATACTGAACATTTTCCTCCTCCATCTTCTCTGCCCACTTCTCATCCTCACTTCTGCTGCCCACTCCCCATCCACTCACATTCAGCCTCGCTCTCCCCAGAGCAGCAGGACAAACCTTTTTCTATATTTTATACTATAAGAATAATAGATGCTCAAATCTCTTTGAAAAAGGGAAATTTCAGGTACCATACTTCCCAGAAGCAAGAACTCCTAACATCATTTTGAACAAATGGCATCATTCTCTGTATACAGTTCTGCAATGAACTTGACTTGCTTCATTATATCTCCTACACTTATCACTATGCACAGAGCTACCTAATTCTAAATAACTAATTTTTAAAATAGCTGCATAAGTTCTATCAATTTTCTGTTCTAAAACTTTTAAAATTAAATAATGCTGCTACTAACATCCTTAAACATATATATTTGTATACATGTATTTACTATATCCAGTGGAACCCACTGTTGCATTGAAGTAAAAGTGTTGTAAAATTATTTTTGTTAAACAGCAGAATTTCTCTAAAAAATGTTGCACAAATTTATACTGTAGCAAGTGTTTGAGAATAATATGCAATATTTTATCATTAAAAAATAAAAATATTGAACTACATATGGTGGGTACACATAATAATTTCAGTTAATATAAAATATTTTGAACAGTAGTAAACGTTTCTAACATTTACAAAAGCAAGCTAGCTAGCAACTTGACTTTAATAATGATTACATTTTTAGAAAGACAGATGAGACCTGGGCAAATGTTTCTACTTGCACCCAATGCTGGAATTTGTTGGAGTGTTTTGATTAAACAAATTTGTTTTTTTGTTAAAATATACCCAATGTTGGAATTTGTTAGTGTTTTGATGAAACAAAATAAAAAAAAAATAGAAAAAAGGCATTGTATAGGCAATTTTTCTAAAAGAATTTTAGTGGAAAGAAGGTATTTGAGCTTATGGAGAAGAGGTTTTGGTTGGCAGCAGTAGCTGAGCCAAAAGTCAACCACGAGGGTGAGACACACATGCGCTGGAAGTCAGTTACTTGGTGGATGGAAAATGTGACTGCAGGTCATCAGCCAAAGAAAACAGTAGCCTTGTTAGGTGGGTTTCAATTTTTCCAAACCTTGTAGCAAATATTGAGAAGTTCATATGTGGAACAAAAAGAAGCTGAAAGCCACTGTCGCTTTCTAAGAGAGGGAATGATGTTATCCAAACAACATTTATGGAAATTATTCTAGCAGCTGTGTTGGACTTCTTTAGTTGCCTTCAATTTATTGCCTGATTGCAAGTAGCATTTCAAAATATGGCGGAAGGAACATTAGAGAAGTTGGTCTAAAACGTCTCATCTGTAAAAAGCCATAACACACTGGTATATTGTATATACATTTTATTTTAATAAATAAATTAATATTAAACATTTTTATAATGGGATTATAATCCATGTCCCTCAGCAGAGAGAAGTAACTCATGCAGTATTTCTGCAAGAGTCTTGTGCAGTTACACATATAATAAATAAATTCTATCCTCAGATATGCTCTAAGTAGTGAGCTGTTGTCTGATATAGACCTCTTCTCCATTTTCGAAGAAGTGAAATTTTATGGAATTGCTATGTATGTATTCACTTAAGAGGAAATACTATAGCAGTCACTTTGTGTTAATTGAGCCCTCCCCACACTTTTGGAAATGCCTGTTCTGAATCTGGGTAGGAATACAATTTATGGAGGGCTATTTGATTAAACATATTCACACCTTTAAAAATGTCTATAGCAATTTGTTATGGGCTGAATTTTACACCCTTAAAGATTCACATGTTGAAGTCCTAACCTCCAGTATCTCAGAATGTGACCGTATATGATAATGAGGCCATTAGGGTGGGTCCTAATTCAATATAACTGATGACCTTGGATGAAAAGGAATTTTGAACAGACACATACAGAGAGAAGATGTTGCAAAGACCCAGGGAGAAGACAGTCTCCTATCTACAAGCCAAGGAGAGAATTCTAGGACAGATCTTTCCCTCTCAGCCCTCGGAAGGAAACAACCCTGCCAACACTTTGATCTCTGACTTCCAGCCTCCCCAACTATGAGACAATATTTCTGTTGGTAAGCCATCTAGTGTGGTGTTTTATGTCACTCCAAGCAAACTAATAAAATACTATAGCTAGCCCAATTCTAAGTTTTCTAAACAAATAGAAACTCAGACAGAAATTCACGTGCCAAAACAAAACTCAATACAGTGCTACTTAGAATACAGAAAAATAAAATTAACCCATATATTCAACAATAGAAGAATGGTTATATAATTTCTGATATGGACATATAAAGCCATTAAAATAGTATTTTAAAAGAATGCTTAATTACATAGGAAAATGATGACAAAAAATGTTAAATGAAAAAGCAGTTGATAACATTGTGATTGTATAGTCTATTTTCTTAAACATTTCATTCGTGGAAATTTTATATTTTTATCTTTAGAATGTCAATATCTGAAATCCTTGGGAATAAATCTGTTGTTTATTGTTTCTACTGATTCACACATGATGGCTTATTCTCCTGCATGCTTGGGGATCTTTGGTTAGTGCTCATGTTTGTTTGGTCCTCCTTTGTGAGAATCTTGGATACCTCTATGCAGCTATCACATGTGAGCATTCAGCTTCTCCTATTAAAGCAGGAGGAGCTACTGCTGAAGCCTTAGTTTCTTCACAGCACCAACTCTGTATTCTTTCTTGCGCTGAAGAGCATTTACTTATGTAGGAGGGTAGTACCAACCCGAGATCACTTCAGATTTTTTCTAGACTCCCTTTCTAATATGAGTCCAAGTTTCAGGTCCCCTTCCTTTAAATTAGCTCCTGATGGCAAGGAGACTATTAACCCGAAACTACTAGAGCCACTAGCTAACGCAAAAGCCTGGGAGTTCAGCTCTCCTTCCTTGAGGCTTGCTCAAGTCTGTCCTGATGCAGTGCTAATACTGACATTTACCTTCAGGAAAGCTTCTTAGTTCTCATTTGCTTGCTGCTTGCTGACTCCACTCCAGGTTCGGCAAACAGACATTTTTCCCCGATAGGGGGCGCCCTTAGTAATTTCCTATTTGCCATGACCTCAGCAATGCAGAGAAAATTAAGTTTTATGAAGTATGTGGTTGTTTTGTAGCAGGAAGTGCCTTTGGACTATTTTAGCTCATAATGAAGTATGTGGACTTGGAATGTGCATTTTTAATAAGCTCTTCCCTATACGTATGCACACCAAAGTATGAGAATCATTGGCATGGATCAGACATGTGGAAGATTGGCATGTTCTAGCAAGGGTGAGTGTTCTTGTCTGGCTGAGCCCAAGACTGTAAGATAACATTAAACTGAAAATGTTAATTAGATTCAGAGGCTTGAAAGACTTTAATTGCAATTCTAAAGGGTTTGGAATTTTTCTGGCTATGGAAGATAATAAAAGTGTTTTTTGAAAGATATTTTTATTGATTTTAGAGAGAGAGGAAGGGAGAGGGAGAGAGAGAGAAACCCATATGCACCCCTATTGGGGATTGAACCAGCAACCTTTCAGTGCCAGGGACTACATTCAACCAATTGAGCCACACCAGCCAAGGCAATAAAAGTGTTTTAAACAGAATGATTATATTTAAAAATCTGTGTGCTAGAAAGATAAGTCTTGTGAAAGAAGGCTTAACAAAGATGGAGACCAGAGGCAGAGAGGTCAATTAGAACAATGTTTCTCAAATTTGGGTGTGTATTAGAGTTATCTTGGGAACTTTAAAAAATACTGATTTGTAGGCACACCACTGAATCAATGGTGCTAAACACTGAGCTAAAAGGCTTTAGTCTATGTGAAATTTGATGAGGAAAGTTGCCAGGACTGACCTGCAGACCCTGAACGACGGATGAATGATTACACTGACACATGTTTCTGTGAAAGAGAGGCTAAGGGACTACTTGGCTATCACCACCAAGTAGTCCTGTTCACCTGCCTCTTTTTATTGTAACAACAGTTTGAACTAAAATTAACTATTAGATACTATCAGCAGGGTAAGCATCCTTGAGAAAACACATGAGTCCTTTAAGCAAGGATGCTTTGAAGTCTAAACATAAAGATTCTAGTAAAACACCCAGGGGATCGGACTTGCTTGGAAAAGTCAACGTAGGGGCTGCTGATTTCGGCAAGGTCCCCTCAGAGGCCCCCGACCTTTCAGAGAATCCTCCTTATAGACATGCCAACCAAGTTCCGCACTTCCCCATAGAAAGT
Organism: Plecotus auritus; assembly: GCF_963455305.1. Classification (NCBI taxonomy): domain Eukaryota; kingdom Metazoa; phylum Chordata; class Mammalia; order Chiroptera; family Vespertilionidae; genus Plecotus; species Plecotus auritus. The sequence continues at coordinate 89,495,328 of NC_137770.1, forward strand.
GGCAGTGACAATCAAGAAGAGAGGCAAGTTGAGTTTGAATTGACAGGACTTGGTGACTCATGAGAATTGCAGAAGTTAAAAAAGATTCCAAGGTCATACACAAAAGCTATTATCGAGGTAGTCTTATGCTTGGCCTGTTTAATATTTCATATGTCATGATTTCATTGTCTTCAGGAGAATTTTGTAATCATCTTCATCTCTCTCTCTGCTTTGTCTCTCTACATATATCAATATCCCTGTCTCTATCTAAATTGATATACATAGAGTTGTTCAAGTTCAAGGCACCTGAGATCTTCATATTCCTGGCAAATTCTGAAATAGGATTATTTTATATTAATTATCTCAGCTGCCATAGAAATTCTTAGAAACATACATAGTCAGATCCATATCTACTTTAAAAAATTAGTTTTATTGATGAGAGTGAGAGAGAGAGAGAGAGATTTGTTGTTCCACTTCTTTATGCATTCATTGATTGATTCTTGTATGTGCCCTGACCCAGGATCCAACCCACTAACTTGGCATATCAGGATGATGCTCTAACCAACCAAGCTATCCAGTCAGGGCCAGATCTACTGTTGTTTTTTTTAAAGCTTACAGTAAAGTTACACAGAAAGTATAGAGTTTCACATACCCCATCATCCCTGGTCAAGCCCTACCCACCGTTTCCTCTTAACATCTTGCATTAATGTGGTACATTTGTTAAAACTGATGTACCAATATTGATACTTTATTATTGACTAAAATTATAGTTTGCATTAGGATTTACTCTTTGTGTCAAACAGGTCTATGGGTTTTAAAAATGCATAATATTATGTATCCACTATTATAGTTTTATATAGAACAATTTCACTGCCTTAAAAATTACTCTGTGCTTCATTCATTCATCTCTCCCTACCCTTCTCTGAACCTCTGATAATGACTGGTCTTTTTATTTTCTCGTATTTGTCTTTTCCAAAATGTCTTAGAGTTGGAGTCATGTATGTAGGCTTTTCAGATTGGTAATATGCATTTAAGTTTCCTCCATTTCTTTTCATGGCTAGATAGCTAATTTCTTTACGTTGCTGAATAATATTTCATTATACGAATGGATCATAGTTCATCCATTCATCTATTGAAGTACATATTGGTTGCTTCCAATTTTTGGCAATTATGAATAAATTTGATATCTATATATGCTGATTTTTGTGTGGATATAAGTTTTTTTTAAAATATATTTTATTGATTTTTTACAGAGAGGAAGGGAGAGGGATAGAGAGTTAGAAACATCGATGAGAGAGAAACATCGATCAGCTGCCTCCTGCACACCTTCCACTGGGGATGTGCCCGCAACCAAGGTACATGCCCTTGACCGGAATCGAACCCGGGACCCCTCAGTCCGCAGGCCGACGCTCTATCCACTGAGCCAAACCGGTTTCGGCTGGATATAAATTTTTAAAAAATATTTTTATTGATTTCAGAGAGGAAGGGAGGGGGAGAGAGAGATAGAAACATCAATGATGAGACAGAATCATTGATCAGCTGCCTCCAGCATTCCCCACATTGAGTTTCGAGTCCACAACCCCAGCATATGCTCTGATGGGGAATCGAACTGTGACCTCCTGGTTCATAGGTCTATGCTCAACCATTGAGTCATGCCAGCTGGGCTGAATAGAAGTTTCAAATAATCTGTGTAAATACCTAGAAGCATGGTTGCTGGGTCATATGGTAATCCTAAATTTAATTTTGTAAGAAACTACCAAACTGTCTTTCAAAATGGCTATATCATTATGCACTTCTACCAGCAATGAATAAGAATTCTGATTCAGCATTTGGTTTGTCAGTGTTTTGGATTTCAGTTATTCTAATAGGTATGTGGTGGTATTTCATTGTTGTAATTTATCATTTCTCAATGACATATGATGTTGAGCATCTTTTATATGCTTACCAGAAGGCCGATGCATGAAGATTCATGCAAGAATGGGCCTTCCTTCCCTTGGCTGCTGGCACCGCCTTCGCTCTGGCCGGAGCTGCCTTTCCACCTTCCCACGCTGCCCAGGTCGCTTGAGACCACATATGCAAATTAACCCACTGTCTTTGTTGGGTTAATTTGAATACTCACTCCTGATTGACTGCTGGGCATCACCAAGGTACGATCAATTAGCATGTTACTCTTTTATTAGGTAGATTTATTCTCTGCATGTCTTTACTGGAGAGCTGTCTGCTTTATTTTGTAGTTTATTTTCTTATTGTTAAGTTTTAAGCATTTTTCTAATATTTTGGATATAAATTACTTATCAGATTTAAGTTTTGCAAAGAATTTTTCTCTGTGGCTTCACTTTTCTTTCTTTTTTAAAAAATATTTTTTTATTTACTTTTGAGAAGAAAAGAGAGAGAGAGAGAGAGAGAAACATCAACGTGAGAAAGAAACATCTATCAATTGCCTTCTGCACACTCCCTGACTAGACAGACATTAAACCTGCAACCCTGGTATGTGCCTTGACCAGGAATCCAACTGACAACCTTTCAGTGCACTGGATGAGGTTCAACCAACTGAGCAATACTGGCCAGGACTTTGGCTTCACTTTTCATTATATTAGCAGGGTCTTTTGCAGAACAGAAGATTTTTTTCTTCATGGTCATGCTCTTAGTGTTATATCTAACAAGTCATCACAAATCCAAGGTCACCTATATTTTCTCCTATGTTTTCTTTTAGGAGTTTTATAATTTTGCATTTTACATTTGAGTCTATGGTCCATTTTGAGTTAATTTTTGTAAAAGGTGTGAAGTCTGAGTCTGATTCATTGTTTTTTAAAAAAATATAATTATCTAATTATTCTAGCATCATTTATGGAAAACAACATCCTTTATCTTTAATTTTTAAATTATTCAGTTATAGTTGACATACAATATTATATCAGTTTCAGCTGTACAACATCAACATAGTGATTAGGCATGTGTATGACTTACGAAGTGAGCACCCAACAGCATCCTTTCTTGGTTAAATGGCCTTTGCTCCTTTGTCAAATAATTGATGTTTATATTTGTGGGGGTCTATTTCTGTGCTCTCTATTATATTACTTTTATATTTTTGCTCAATTTATTTAGACCTTTTATTTGTTTTAATAGCATTTTGTAGTGTTCCTCATATAGATCTTACACCTTTTTAAAAGTTTTAGACCTGTGGGGTATTTTGGTGTTGATAAAATGATGTGTGTTTTTAATTTTAAGTTCCAATTGGTCACTGCTGGTTTATGAAAAAACAACTAACTTTTGTATATTAACTTTGTATCCTGCAAGTTTACTATAAACTCTTATTAGTACCAGTAGTGTTTTTGTTGATTCTTTTGAAAACTTGTAGACAATGATGTTACATGTGAACAAAGACAGTTTATTTTTTCCTTCCAATGTGTGTAACTCTTGTTTCCTTTTCTTGTCTTATTGCATTATTTTGGACTTCAAGTATGTTGCTGAGTAGGAAGAAATGATGTCATGTTCCCCATCTTTGGAAGAAAGAATCTCCTTTCTTATGATTAAGTATATTAGCTGTAGCTTTTAAAAATTATTTATCAAGCAGAGGAAGATATACCTTATTCACATTTTTCAAGGAACCACTCTTTTATTTTATTGATTTTCTGTATCAATTTCCTGTTTCAGTTTCATTGATTTACACTCTTATTTTTATTATTTCTTCCTACTTGCTTTAGATTTATTTTGATTTTTAAAAAATTCTAGTTTTCTTAGGTAGAAGCTTAGGTTATTGATTTTTTAAAAAATTGTCTTCTCTTCTAATGCATACACTCAGCACTATAAATTTTCCTCTAAGCAATGCTCTGGTTGTATTCCACAAATTTTGCCAAGTTGTATCTTCAATTTCAATTTTGAATTTCATTTTACTACATTCATGTATGCTGAGAAATCTAGAGTCTTTAAATTTTTTCACTTATTAGAGCTGATCTGATTTTTCTATGTCCTCCAGTCTTTGCTAAATGTTGAACAAAAATTTAAAAAAATAATTTAATTAGTTTCTTTAAGTGTATACTTTATGTCTGATTTGTTGTTTAAGACAGATGCTCATTTTTCACTGATATCTTAGGGACAAACTTTTCTCCTGCTGATGGAGCCTAGGATTATTAGAACTGGTGTAGGCAGGACCTTCTGAATTAGAATTCTCTGAGTCTTCTCTGAATCATCCAGGAATGGTTAGTCTAAGCTTCTTTCTGGACTAAGGCCTGCTGAGTCCAAATGGGACCATTCCTGGGTATTCCTTCAGCCTATGTCACTGAGTCCTGCCACTGGTCTAACTCGTGATCTCCTCTCTTGGCTTGTCCAGGACCTACTCTTTCTTCCTGGGTGAACCAAGTCCCACTTCAGCTTTGCTAGTGTTACAGACCTCTCCAGATCTGTGTCACATGCTCCAGGCAGCTCCTGGACTATGATGGCCACACCATAGCCTATGTTGTGGGATTATTTTGAATCTCACCACATAGATCCACTTGTAGGTATCTAAATGTAAATGCAACAATTTTCTTTTTCACCATCAAAAAATTATGGGAAATCCTGAATACTTTGCATGTTATGTAGTAGCTGAGACTGACTCTGGGGTCTCTGCTCTATTTCCATGCAGTTCTACCAAGTTTTTTTCTTTGCTGTGGATATCTCCATTGGAATGAGGGCAGCCTTTAATTCCATTTCTTCCAAGATGGAATTTTGGATACAAACTCCTTAGAGGTTGGATGACTGATAACATCCATGCAACCTATATTTCAGTATTTTGTATGATGATATTATAGAGAGCATATATTGTTTAAAAATTTAACATGCTTTTCTCAGTTCATTTAATACTTGAACTCTTGCTCAAAGAGGAAAGAGAAGACACATATCTGACTACCTCCTCTATCATGTTTTATCTTCCTTCTTCATGTCACAACCCATTTTTTCTTTTTAATATATTTTTATTGATTTTTTACAGAGAGGAAGGGAGAGAGATAGAGAGTTAGAAACATCAATGAGAGAGAAACATTGATCAGCTGCCTCCTGCACACCCTCTACTGGGGATGTGCCCGCAACCAAGGTACATGCCCTTCACTGGAATCGAACCTGGGACCTTTCAGTCCACAGGCCGACGCTCTATCCACTGAACCAAACCAGTTAGGGCACAACCCATTCTTTCTAGAAGGGACAGATTTATTTATAGTTTCCTAGTCTTTTATATTAAACTCTGTGGCTAAACTGGCAGGTCTGTCCTTTGAAAAGTCAAGAGATTGAATATAAAAAAAACCCCTCTATTTCTCTTAAAGTCAAGATTTCAATACTATTTAAAACAGTTTTCAAAAATGTTTTATTTTAGTATTTTTTTGCTGAAATGTTTTTGTTATGCATTTCTGTTATTATAATTCTGAACAGCAAAGTACAGTGATTTAGTATAGGCTTTGTAGTTTGTAGGCCTAGGTTTGAATCCCACTACTTAGGTAATTTTGGGTAAGCTGCTTAACCTCATTAGCATCCATGTTTCCCATCTATAAAACAGAAAACGGAATAGTAATAGAATTTACTTCTTAGAGTATTTATAGGGGCTAATTGAAATACATAAAGAACCAATTACACTAATTCTGTTATGAAGAAAAATGTAAAATATAGTCACGGCAGATGGTTTGAGATTGGGTGGTGGGCACACAGTGCAATATACAGATTTTGTATCATAAAAATGTACACTTAAAATCTATATGATTCCTATTAACCAATATCATGCCAATAAATTTATTTAAAAATTGTGTTTATTAGAGAAAACTTGTGAATTCTATTTTTTAAATTTTCACTCTAAAGTCAGAGATGGAAGTAATGGAATGAAGAATTATTAGACCGGTCGGGGGGGGGGGGGATGGTGGTGGTGGATTCCAAGATGGCAGCTGGCAGGATGGCAGTGTGAGTAAGTGTGTGTGGATGTGTGTGTGTGAGGGATAGCTAGATCTCGCAGGACCTTCAGGGGCTGGCAGACCAGGCTCGCATAGTCGGACAACCTCTGCTGCTGTAATCTCTCCCGGAGCACTGGCTCTGCCACAGAGGCTGCACCATCTTGAAGGGGAGAGATGCTGTGACTGAGAGCCCAGCCTCATCTCCACCCAGGGTGCTCTCAGACACCATCTGGGATCCTACAGCCACTCTAGCCAGGGATCTGCTGCCTTGGCTGCCAACCCATGGACACCGGGACTCCAGCCTCCCAGCTGAGGGCTTCTGTGAGTTCTGGAGGGCACTCCCCTCCCCCCAGCCATATGCCTTAGCCCCTAGCACTGCAACCGTGCACCATGCATGAAGAGCCAAGCCTTATGCAGCAGCCCCAGGCTGGGTGACTGAGAGTATGAACAGCCAAGCCTTATGTAGCAGTCCCAGGCACCGTGACTGCCCCAGCAACCACGTGAGCAGCCACCACCTGTGACCACCAGAGGAGCAGCCACTGCTCACGACTGCATGAGGAGCAGCTGACCCATGATTGCCCCCTGAGGAGCAGCTGGCATCTGTGACCATGTGAGGAGAAGCTGCCCTGTGGCTTCATGAGGAGCAGCCACTGCCTGCCACCACCCAAGGAGCAGCCGCTGCCTAGGACCACGCGAGGAGCAGCCACCCTGCAATTGCCTGAGGAGCAGCTGCTGCCCACGACCATGCAACCCACCGCCAAGCCCACTGCTGCAGCCACAGGGCCCGCAAGACTCAAAACCTAGATCCTTTGGTGAGAGCAAAAGTGAGGAGATAGAAGAATAACCTCCAATGGAAAGAAAAGGAGGAATCGCCAGAAAAGGAACTAAATGAAATGGAGGCATGCAACATGTCAGAAAAACAATTCAGAATAAGGGTCGTTCATAAACCAGATGGATGAGAAAATCAACAACCTATGTAAGAATTAGGAGGAAATAAAGAGTGATAAAGCTACAATAAAAATCAATATGGAAGCTCTCAAGAGCAGACTAGGAGAAGCAGAGAATCGAATTAGTGAATTTGAAGACAGGGAAGCAAAACACACCCAATCTAAACTGCAATTGGAGGAAAAAATCAAAAGACAGGAGGAGAGCCTGAGGGAGCTTTGAGACAACATTAAATGAAGCAACATACACATTATAGGGGTGCCAGAACGACATGAAGAGGAGCAAGGATTAGAAAACCTATTTGAAGCTATAATGTCATAAAACCTCTCCGATTTGGGGAAGAAAAAAGTCACACAAGCACAGAGAGTCCCAAACAAGATGAAACCCAAAAGATCAACACCAAGATATGTCATAATTACAATGGCAAACGTTAACAACAAAGAGAATCTTAAAGGCTGTAAGAGAGAGACAGAAAGTTACCTACAAGGGATCTCCTATTGCTCCCATTAGATTATCAAATTATTTCTCAATAGAAAAACATCAGGCCATAAAGGAATGGAAGGAAGTATACAAAGTGATGCAAATCAAAGGGCTGAATCCAAGAATACTCTATCCAGCAAGGCTATCATTGAAAATTGAAGGGGAAATCAGGAGCTTCACAGACAAAAAAAGCTAAGGGAGTTTATCACTACCAAACCAGCATAGGAATAAATGATAAAGGGACTGCTATAAAAAGAAGGGGGGAAAAAAAAGAGAAGATGGGACACAGGCACAAAAAATAAAAATTACTACAAACAAGTACCTATCAATAATAACTTTAAAGGTAAATGGCCTAAATGCTCCAATCAAAAGACACTGAGTGGCTGAATGGAGAAGAAAACCTGACCCATATATATGCTGTCTACAAGAGATTCACCTCAGAACAAGAGACTCACACAAACAGAAAGTGAAGGGATAAAAAAACATCTTTTAGGCAAATTGATATGAAAAAAAAGCTGGGGTAGCAATAGTTATATCTGACAAAATAGACCTCAGAGTGAAGGCCATAACAAGAGAAAAGGAAGGCCACTTCATAATACTAAAGGGATCAATACAACAAGAGAACATATATAGTAAACATATATGCACCCAATGCAGGCACACCCAAATACATAAAAAAAAACCCAACAACAACACTTCTGGAAGATATCAAGGGAGAAACTGACAGCAATATGAGCATTGTAGGGGACTGTAATTCGCCACTGACATCACTGAATAAATCCTCTACACAAAAAAATCAGCAAAGAAACAGCAATCATAAATGACTCACTAGATCAGATGGACTTAATTGACATCTTCAGAACATTTCACCCCAAAGCTACAGAATATACATTCTTCTCTGTAGTGCACATGGGACATTTTCAAAGATAGATCACATATTGGGTCACAGGCAAAGTCTCTCCAAATTCAAGAAGATTAAAATCATATCAAGCATCTTCTCAGACCACAATGGCATAATATTAGAAATCAACTACAATAAAAACAATGAAAAAATTAAAACACTTGGAAGCTGAATAGCATGCTATTAAACAACGATTGGTTTACTAAAGAGATCAAAGAAAAAATTAAAAACATCCTGGAAACATCCTGGAAAACACAACAATCCAAAACCTATGGGTTGCAGTGAAAGCAGTCCTAAGAGAGAAGTTCATAGCATTACAGGCCTACCTTAAAAACAAAAAACACCCCCCCCAAAAAAAAACAAAAAAAAAACAAAACACACACACACACACACACACACACACAAGAAAAACTGGTGATAAATTATCTAACTCTACAACTTAAAGAATTAGAAATAGAGCAACAAGAAAAGGCCAGAGTGAGCAGAAGGAAGGAAATAATAAAGATCAGAGTAGAAATAAATAACATAGAGACAAAAAATAATACAAAAAATCAATAAAACCAAGAGCTGGTTCTTTGAAAGGATAAACAAGATTGATGAACCTCTAGCAGGCTCACTAAGAAGCCAAGAGAGAGGACCCAAATAAGCAAAATCAAAAATGAGAGGCAAAATAACAAATAGTAAAAAAATACTATGAACAACTCTACTCCAACAAACTGTAACAACCTAGAGGAAATGGACATATTCCTAGAAAAATATGACCTTCCAAAACTCAATCAAGAAGAATCAAAAAATTTCAACAGACCAATAACTAAGGAGGAAATTGAAACAGTAATCAAATTCTTCCAGAAAACAAAAGCCTGGGGCCAGATGGCTTCACAGGAAAGTTTTACCAAACATTCAAACCTAGGCCTATTCTTTTCAGACTATTACAAAAAATTCAAAAGGAAGGCACCCCCAACCTCTTTCTATGAAGCTAGCATTACCCTAATCCCAAAACCAGATAAAGACACCACAAAGAAAGAGAATTACAGGCCAATATCCCTCATGAACATAGATGCTAAAATCCTCAACAAAACTCTAGCAAATCAGATCCAGCATTATATTAGAAAGATCATACACCATGACCAAGTGGGATTTATTCCAGGGATGCAAGGCTGGTACAATATCTGCAAATTAATAAACATGATCATCACATAAACAAATTGAGAGACAAAAATCACATAATCATATCAATTGATGCAGAAAAAGCATTTGTCAAAATCCAAAACCCTTTCCTGATAAAAACACTCAGCAAAGTGGGAATAGAAGGATCATACCTCAACATAATAAAAATCTTATATGACAAACCTACAGCCAACATCATACTCAATGGGAAAAACTAAAACCATTTCCCCTAAGAATAGGAACAAGACAGGGAGGCCCACTTTCACCACTCTGGTTCAACATAGTACTGGAAGTGCTAGCCATAGTGATCAGACAAGAAGAAGAAATTATTCGCAGATGACATGATATTGTACATAGGAAACCCTAAAGACTCCATAAAAAAACTACTAGAACTAATAAATGAATTTGGCAATGTAGCAGGATACAAAATTAACACCCAGAAATATATGGCTTTTTTATACACCAATAATGAACTCACAGAAAGAGAAACCAAAACAAACAAACAAACAAAAATCCCATTTACCATTGCAACAAAAAAATTAAGATACCTAGGAAAAAATTTAACCAAGGAGGTAAAGGACCTGTACTCAGAAAATTATAGGATGTGGAAAAAAGAGATAGAGGAAGACATAAACAATTGGAAGAATATACTGTGTTCATGGATTGGAAGAACCAAAAATAATTAAAATGTCCATACTACCCAAGACAATCTACAGATTCAATTCAATCCCCATTAAAATGCCAATGGGATTCTTCAAAGACCTAGAACAAATTCTCCAAAAATTCATCTGGAACAAAAAAGACCCCGAATCTTGAGAAAGAAGAACAAAGTTGGAGGGATCACAATACCAGATATCAAGCTATACTATAAAGCCACTGTTCTCAAAACTGCCTGGTACTAGCACAAGAACAGACATATAGACCATTGGAACAGAACAGAGAACCCAGAGATTGACTCAAGCCATTATGCTCAATTAATATCTGCCAAAGGAGGAAAGAGCATACAAAGGAGTAAGATAGTCTCTTCAATAAACAATGTTGGGAAAATTGGACAGATACATGCAAAAAAAAAAATGAAACTAGACCACCAACTTACACCATACACAAAAATAAACTCCAAATGGATAAAAGACTTAAATGTAAGATGGGAAACCATAAAAATCCTAGAGGAAGCCATAGGCAGTAAAATAGCAGACATTTGTTGTAGCAATATCTTTATCAATACAGCTCCTAGGGCAATGGAAACTAAGGAGAAAATAAACAAATGGGACTACATCAAGATAAAAAGCTTGTACACAGTGAAAGAAACCATCAACAAAACAACAAAAAAGCCCACTGCATGGGAGAACATATTTGCCAATGTTATCTCCAATAAGGGCTTAATCTCCAAAATTTATAGGGAACTCATACAACTTAACAGAAAGAAGATAAACAATCCAATCACAAAATGGGCAAAGGACCTAAATAGACACTTTTTGAAAGAAAACATACAGAAGGCCAAGAGACATATGAAAACATGCTCAAAGTCACTAATCATCTGAGAGATGCAATTCAAAACAACAATAAGGTACCATCTCACATCTGTCAGAATGGCTATCATCAGCAAATCAACAAATGACAATTGCTGGCAAGGATGTGGAGAAAAAGGAACCCTCTTGCACTGCTGGTGGGCATGCAGACTGGTGCAGCCACTGTGGAGAACAGTATGGCGTTTCCTCAAAAAAATAAAAATGGAACTTCCATTTGATCCATTAATCCCACTTCTAGGAATATATCCCAAGAAAACAGAAACACCAGTCAGAAAGGATATATGTTCCCCTATGTTCATAGCAGCACAATTTACAATAGCTAAGATTTGGAAACAGCCTAAATGCCCATCAGAAGATGAGTGGATTAGAAAACTGTTCTATATCTATACTATGGAATACTACGCTGCTGTAAAAAAAGAAGGAATTCTTACCATTTGCAACAGCATGGGTGGATCTGGAGAGCATTATGCTAAGTGAAATAAGCCATCAGAGAAAGATAAATATCACATGATCTCACTCACTTGTGGAATATAATGAACAATGTAAACTAATGAACAAAAATAGAACCAGAGTCATAGAAGCATTGAACAGACTGTCTAACGGAAGGTCGAGGGTGAGGCAGTAAGAGATCAACCAAAGGACTTGTATGCATGCTTATGAGCATAACCAATGGACACAGACAGGGGTGGTGTGGTGAGGGCGTGTGTTGGAGGGGACGGGGAAGCTGGGGAGTGGTCAAATGGGGAAAAAGGAGACTTATATAATACTTTAAACAATAAAGATTTTAAATTAAAAAGAAAAAGAAAAATTATTAGACCAATATCTATAAATCTAGTAGAAGAGATGTGATACAGTTATGTGATTTCTCATGTCACGTAACCTTCACACGGGCCTTTTTACCTCTATGTTGAAGAAATGCCCTTAGAGACCAGATCAAGTTCTCATATTTAGTTTCCTAAAGCAGGAACCTAGCCCAGCTGGCATTCTGGGACTCCTTCCATCTTTGGTTTGACTTGATGATTCAGTGAAGTACTTGCTGTTCTTGCATCAGAAGTAGCAGTGTTAATTCCTTTATGCCAAATACTTTCACAGGAGCTCAGGCTGAGTTCCCTGGATGATTGCTTATTGCAGAGTCACTGAAGCATCTGGTGGAAAAGTCCATGTCAATCCTTTTGAGACCCAGACCTTTGGAAAACATTCCTTGTTGTTCTGCATTTCAGAGGCGCAAGTAACATGGTACAAAACTACTAGGGCATCTCCATGTATTCTCCACTGGCTTGTATAGGAACTCCATGGACAGCTCTTAAGCATCCTAGAATTAGGTTGATTTTGTAAATTTTTTTCAACCCAAGGGACAATTTTGAGAGTGAAAGGGGACATAGCTAACAATTAAGTTGAGGTAGCAGATGTAAAATGGGACTGTCCTGAGTAAATTTGGTTTTGTAGTCCGTCACTTTACTACACCCCACAGTCCCTGATCCATTTATTGTTTTTAGAATTTCAAACCTGAATAGTCCTGTTCCTCTGTGTGTTGTGTATTATAGAATATCCCAGAATAGCCTATAACTATTTTTTTAAAAATCTTCACTCAAGGATATTTTTCCATTGATTTTTAGAGGGAGTGGAAGAATGAGTAAAAGACAGACAGAAATATTGATGTGAGAGAAATACATCAATTGGTTGCCTCCTGCACTCTACCTGATCAGGGCCTGGGCCAGGGAGGAGCTTGCAACCAACCGAGGTATGTGCCCTTGACCAGAATCAAACCTGGGACCATTCAATCTGTAGGCTCTATCCACTGAGCCAAACCAGCTAGGGCTATAACTAATGTTTTGTTTTCATACTACAGCATTACTTTTTCTACTGCAAGAGGGTATTAATATTCCTCCTTGGTGCTCATCTGCTTATCCCCAAAGTTGCCTCATTTCAAAGATAATGCTGTGCGCAAAGTCCAATAGTCACTCCAATAGCGCATTCATTGCACAAGTATTTATTGAGTGCTTATTTTGAAGCAAGAGCTGTTCTAAGTGCAGGGGAACAATAGTTCACATGATAATGTGCCAGTCTTATGGAGCTTATGTTCTTTCTACTGAACAGACATAATCTACACTAATAAAAGAGAAACATGCAAATTGACCACCACTCTGCTATGCCCACTAGCCAATCAGGAGGGAATATGCAAATTAGAAGGCCAAAGATGGCAGCTGCCCAGCTGCTCCAGGCTTGGAGTGGCCAGGCAGGGCAGGATGCCTGCTATGAGAGGGAGGGCTGGGCGGGGGGGGGGGGGGGCGCGCAGAGGGATATATAGGAGCGGCACTCCAGCCGTAGCAAAGATGAAGACTGCAGTCTCCGGACTCTGCAACGAAGATGAAGAAGGCAGACTCTGGCCTGAGTCTGCAGCGAAGATGGCAGACTCTGGCTGGAGTGAAGGCCTGGGTCCCGGGTGCCAGAGAAAAACCGGTTCTGGAACCCAAGGGAAGGAAGGTATATTGCAATGAATCTCTTCGTGCAACAGGCCTCTAGTATACAATAAATAATAAGATGCATATTTTAGATGTAGAAAGTTACAATGAAAAGAATAAAACAGGAATGGTGCCTGGATAAAAGGAGATCACTTTTGATAAGCTGGACTCTAAAAACCTCTGAGACCTGAAAGATAAGGAGTCAGATATGTGGATGTAATCATCAAGAGGGAAGTGTTGAAGGAGCAAAACAGTAAGTGCAAACACACTACTAGGAATGATCTTAACGTACTACAGTAAAATATGTGTCACTGTGGAAAGAATGAGTGGACAGTACTAAGGGGTCAGCTTATATATGGCTGTGAAGGTAGACCCTGATACTCAATCTGAGGGTTTTAATTATAGTTGCAGTAAAGAGCTATTCAACTTTTTTAAGCATGTAAGTGTCATAGTCTTATTTTTTTTACAGCTTACAAAACTTTTTATTTTTTATTAAATTTATTGGGGTGACATTGGTTAATAACATTATATAGGTTGCAAGTGTACAAATCTATGATACATCATCTGTATACTGCATTTGTGCCTACCACCCAAAGTCAAATATTCTTTCATTACCATATATTTGACCCCTTTACTCTTTATTACTCTCCACCTCCCCCTTCCCTCAGGTAAACAGCATACTGTTGACTGTGTCTATGAGTTTTTGTTTGTTTTTCTTATTTGTTTATTTGTTACTTTCAGTTTTATATCCCACAGGTGAGTGATATCATAAGGTTCTGAACTTTTTCTGTCTGACTTTATTTCGCTTATCATAATATTCTCAAGGTCTTTCCATGTTGTTGATACAGTAATGGCATACTTTATCTTTTCGTATGGTTGAGTGGTATTCCATTGTATATATGTACCACATCTTCTTTATTCAATCATCTCTCTCTCTACACACACACACACACACACACACACACACACACTACTTTGCCTCTTTTATATTTTTCATTAACAAATGTTGAGGATTATTTCCTCAGGTAATCTTAGGTTTACCATATTCAGGGCTTATCTACAACTATTTGAATTGAAGATAGCTCTTTTAAAAAATTATTATAAATTTATTTATTGATGAGAGAGAGAGAGAGAGAGAGAGATATCGATGTGAGAGAGAAACATTTATCAGTTGCCTCCTGTACGTGGGATCCAACCTGCCACCTTTCGGTGTATGGATGATGCTCCTACTAACTGAGCAGCACCAGTCAGGGTGAAGATATCTTGGCTCTTTAATTCAATAGTCTAAAATTAATCTTGCATACAATCTTTAAGGAAACTCATTTCAATATCATGTAAGGAAAAATATCCTGTAAGTAAATTACATCTAGAAAATTTTTACTTTAGAAAATTAACTTTCATTTGAAATGCTAACAGCAAGACACCCATGAAAAACACATGTGGTGTCAAAACAAGCCAATGGAAAATCGTTTGGGCAAAAAATGAAAAAGGATCCCAAGTCAAATTTATAGAAATGATTCCTTTATTAATTTTTGGTCGAGAATATGTTTGTATATTTTCAGAAAACACCTCCAAGACCATGTGGATTCCTGCAACAGAGAGGAATTGACAGGACTGCTCCAGCCATGAAGACAGAAGAGAAACAGTCCAGAGATGGAAGACATTGACAACGCCTTGCCATACTAGCAGTCAGCAGCTGTGCGTTGCGGCAGGTTGCCCAGGACCAAACCAGAGAGGGTCGGACCTGCATTACCACCATTTGTCCACCATCCAGAACTGAAATATCATTGCTGACATGTACATATAAGGAACTGTTTGACATTGAAATTGGGACTCAAAAGAACTGTTGGCCCAGAAAGAAACTCACTACAGACTGATTCATTTGCCTCTCAGCTTAACTATTATTGCTTGTCTCATTTTTGGTTCTTATAAGTTTATTTCTAGTATCACATGATCTCACTCATCTAGGGGAAATAATGAACAACATAAACTGATGAACAAAAACAGACCCGGAGACAGGGAAGCATCGATCAGACTGTCAAACCTCAGAGGGAAGGTGGTGGTGGGGGGGTGGGTAGGGGTAAGAGGGAGAGATCAATCAAAGGACTTGTATGCATGCATATAAGCCTAACCAGTGGTCCCGGACAACAGGGGGGTGGGGGCATGCGTGGGGAGGGGTTTGGGATGGGAATAGGGGGATGAGGACAAATATGTGATACCTTAATCAAAAAAGAAATTAAAAAAAGAAACTCATTTCACATACAATCATTAACACAATTTTTGTCAATTATTGTTTTCATAATGTTTCTTCAGCAATTTCCTGCTCATATCCATTGGTTTCTAAACAAGAACCTCTCAATCCTACTCTGGTAAAGACTATTGGATGTCCATTCCATGGTCATTCTCATTGTCTTTACTATAATTGATTTGTTGGGAGTGGTAATATGACCAGTGAAAGAGCAGCCTCCCTTGTAGTTAGGGACATAGTATGCAAGAAGATATAACTGAAAGCCATAGGATGAATTTTCCAAATAAAGCTCCTCAAAAGGCAAAGGGAAAATGGCATAGTCACTTCTTTCGTCTTCTCTTTCTTTTAGCCTGGAATACACCTCCAACACCTGTTGCTGAAGCATGTTGTGATTATGAATTCTAGAGTTTCACAATATGAATCATGGAGGAGAAAGAAAGAGAAAACCAGGGGCATTGATATTTTGGAGTTTCTGATTCACAGCTCTCAGGACTGAAACTGTTTCTAGCTGATTCATGCCTTCATGATCATCTGCCCACTGATAACCCACTCCTAGATTTTTTAAATAAGTAATTAATTTTTATTCTTCTATATGGAACCTTTGATACAGGCAAAAACAAGTGTTTCCAGTCTCTGCACATTTTATGTATATGTGTCTACTCCTTAGCCTTGGCACGTGACTTTGTTTTTTGCTTCCATGTCTCCATCACTAGATGGAGAGATCATGAGTCCAAGCAAAATGTTTGAGTTTTTTGCATATCAATCAAATTCTGAGCATAGTGTCTTTCACAGAGAAGGCCTTCAATATTTGTTGAATAATTCCCTTCTGATTAGCTTATTTAGTTCCTCTCCTTTAAATTAAATAGCTATTAATTACTTCAAAACCTGGCTTAAAAGTAATTTTCTCTGGAAAGTTTTCTATGATCAACCCCACATGATAGTGATCATGCCTCCACTTGGCATTTCATGATACTTATATAACTCTGATTAATAACAATGACCATCTGAGCCTTCCTGATATATGTCTGGTTCTCCAATATGTGCTAGAAAGCTCTGTGGGCAGGAATCCCAAACCTTACTTCCTTTTTGGAGCATTTCCATACAATATCTGCTATAATGTTTTATTACAAAGTAAGAGTCTAATAAATATTGTTAACAAAACTTAGAAATTCACTTGGGCCAATCTCCTCCCTAATATTATAATTACTCCACCACCAAAGGAATAGCTTACTGTAAGAAGAATTAATTAGTCAGATAGCCATCTCTTAAATTTCCAAACTAATAGTTCAACAAAAATGATAATCTATGATGTGGAAACAAAAAAGTGTTTTCATTCTAAGTGACATATTTATGGTATAACTAGAAGCCCAGTTCACAAATTTGTGCATGGGTGGATTCCAGCCAGCCACCCTGATGGGGTGATGGGGCCAGGGTGGGGGGATGGGCTGTGGGCAGTTGGCTGGCCCCAACCCCCATGAAGGTGATGAACTCCTTTAGCTTTTTCTTGTCTGTGAAGCTCTTTATTTGGCCTTCAATTCTAAATGAGCTTTGCTGGGTAGAGAAGGGCGTGGCAAGAAATATTCAAAGTAATGAAGAGCAAGGACCTGCAGCCAGGGTGACCTTCCTTTTGAAAGGACCTGGTTGCTCTGGGGGCCGAGGGTTCCCTCTCCATGAAACCCGGGTCAGTCTTTGCATGGGGCGAGAGCTGGCGGGAGGTTGAAAGTGGCCACATAGATGAGGCCGGTGCCAGGAGACCTGGCAGGTGTCAGTAGCTGAGTCCCAGGCGAGGGAAGATGGGCTCTGACATCACCACCAGGTGGAGGATTGACGGCATCAGCAGCAGCCTCAGAGTTTGTTGCTATTTTGTTTTATTTTTATCTCCTTTTCCCTTTAAACCTCTCCAGGTTGCATGCGTTGGAGAGAGGAGCAGCCTTTGCAGCCTCCTCAGCGGAGAGCATGCCTTCCATCTGGGTTCGCACGCAGCCGGACAGAGTCCTGTTTAGAAACACGTGTGGGTCTTGCATGATTTGTGTTATTACTGGTAAAGAGGGTTTTGGATTCTGGCACGTAAATATGTTTCCTGTTATCCATGAGGGGAGGAGGCCGAGTGCAGCCACAGGCACAGCCACAGTTCTTCACTCGCTCACAGGCCTCCATCCAAGGGCAGCGATGCAGGTGCTTTGCACACGGAGGGGGCCGGGGAGCAGGGTGGGCAGCAAATGCAGAACATGGCCATCTGCGGCCCTGCTTTTCCCAGACCTTCTGTCTCAGTCCCAATCTTCCCGCTCGGGGTCTGTTGGTCTTTTTCTTGAGGTGGATTCAGGGGTCTGCGGGACATGATGTTCATCACAGGCTGTTTCTCCGTGTGGGTGGTCAGCACGGGTTTCTGAATCAGGCTTCCTTTGGCATTGTGGTGGTGGTGGTGGGGGGGCAGCATAAAGGTGTGAACACAACCCGTGTGGACTCCTCAGACTCCTCGTTGAGTGCCTTCTGTATACCTTTTGTATACCTGGAGGGTGTCTCCTCTCAGAAGGGACCAGCAGGTGGTGGTGGGGGGGGGATATTGGGGCAGGGCCAGCCGGGGGGAGGGGCCGTGGGAGGTTGGGGAGGACCATACAGGCCAGATCAGGCTGGATGGCTGCCGCAGTGCATGTCATAACCACCCTTTGTTCCAGTCATTCTGCCATAATGGTTGCTGGGCTTTTATATATATAGATTATGGATTATAACGAGTTCAATATGCTTGTATGCCCTATGTAAATATTTATTCTTTTGTAATTTTAATTATAAAATTCCTTAGGATACATCATCTACACTGATGACACCTATATTAATTGAAATGTGCATCCTTTGTATAAAGACTAAAGCAAATGTACCTGATATTCAGGGATAAAATAATTAAAAAAAATTAGTGGATGAATGAGGATAAGCTAAAAGAGCACAAATTAAACATTTTGTTTTGTTCAGTGTGGACACAAATAAGTATAATCTGCAATACTCTTGACTCACATAGAATTGATCATTAACTTTTTCTAACTTTATGAAGTTCCTTGGACTAAAGGCAGCTACAGTTTTCAGTGCAATAGAGTATGTATCTAATTCACTAATTTGAACATTTTTTAATGAAAAGGTATAGTAAATACAGAATAAAGAAATTGAGGGAACAAATAATAATTTCCACTTAACAAAACCCTAAAGGTTAAATAGATGAGAACTAAAGATTTGAATTCATTTCCCAGAACAGTCCTTTATTAGCAAAATAAACTTGAGACCATCACTTAACTGCAAAGAGAAGGCAACAAGGCAACAAAGACATTAGTCATTAATCATCCTAAATAAACAGTGTCTGATTGCACTGTTGGCATAAATTTTGTCCTTATAAATATGCCTGGGATTTCTATCATATACCTATACAACTTAATTTAATGCCTAACTACTCTAGGATTTAATATCTGAAAACAGAAGTTGTAGGAGACATTTCTAAATCTAAAAAGAGACCAAAGTAGCTATGGGAATGTTTTGTGGAAGTTCTTCTAGTTTGAATATAAAATTTTTTGTTCTTTGGCCAGTTAAGAGGTTCTTAGTAATTTAAAACATTTAATTGTTTTTAACTGACTAAAGCTACTTATTTCTGTCTTAGTTTCATTTTGGTAATGTGTTTATTTTCAAGCAGCATATACTGGTAAACAAGTCAATAATTTAGTTTAACTAGAAATAATAATGTACAATATACTAAATGAAAATGCCATATTGAAATTTTGTCCAGGATTTTTTATGATTGATTTTTCTGATAGAGACACAGTGTAGGCAGCTTTTTCCTAAACTAGCCTAGTGATTAATTCTTCACACCTCATCCTGTGATAAAGACATAACATACTTCAGACAGCCTTACTGGAACACATTTACTCAACACATTTGATTGTACATTTTATAAGTAAATTACATTCTCTCATTGAGTAGGCGGGGTCTATTTTCAAATGGGGGAAAGGGCGGAACTCCATATGTGGGCAGCGAAACGAAATGGCACCAGGTGTTAGACCTGGGTTCAGCAACCCTGATACTTGAGTTCTGACTAAGAAAGAATTCTGAGACAAGACTCATAATAAAAGTTTATTTAGAAAGTCACAGAGGTAGAAAAAGCGAGCCATAGAAGAAATGGGCTCAGAAAATGAGTTACAGACTCAAAAGAAGGGCCTTTGGAACGTAGGCCCAGGATGGCATGGAGGGTGGGGAGAGGTAGAGATACTCCTTGAAAGATAAAAGAGAGAAGAAAAAGAGGGTGGAAAGGAGAGGGTCTTTCCCATAGTAAATATAAGACCAGGCTGCTTACGTACTCAAATCAAACAGTCACAAAATGGAATCTTTATAGATTTTACATGTAATTTCTAATGAATGATATGGGTTGATTAGTATTCTTATAAAGCTATAGCAATCATGCCTTTTATAACATTCTTTTAATTATTTACATTTTTACTAATGTTTCATAGGGTTCTATACTTTACAGGCTTACCTCCCCACCCCCCCCCCAAAAAAAAATCATGACTATTATTAGAGTTATTTTTTTTACCTTTTTATCTCCTAAACCACTTAACCTATGAACCAGGAAGTCACGGTTGGATTCCTGATCAGGGCACATGCCTGGGTTGTGGGCTCGAACCTCAATGTGGGGTGAGCTGGAGGCAGGCGATCAATGATTGTCTCTCATTGATGTTTCTATTGCTCTCTTCCTCTCCCTTCCTCTCTGAAATCAATAAAAATATATTTAAAAAATAAAATAAAAACAGACACATAGATCAAAGGAACAGAATGAGGAGCCCAGAAATAAACCCACAACTACATGGTCAATTAATCTATGACAAAGGAGGCAAGAATATACAATGGGGGAGAGTCTCTTCAATAAATGGTATTGGGAAAACTGGACAGATACATGCAAAAAAATAAAACTAATAACTTTCTTACACAATATAAAAGAGTAAACTCAAAATGGATTCATGACTTAAATATAAGATCTGAAACCATAAAACTCCTAGAAGAAAACCTAGGCAGTGAACACTTGGACATTGCTCTTGGTAATGTTCTTTTTGGATATATCTCCCTGGGCAAGGGAAACAAAAGAAAAAAATAAGCAAATGGAATTACATTAAGCTAAAAAGTTTTTGCACAGCAAAGGAAACAATCAACAAAATAAAAAGACACCCTACTGAATTGGAGAAAATATTTGCCAATGATACATCTGATAAGGGGTTATTATCCAAAATATATAAGAAACTCATACAACTGAACATCAAACAAAAAGCAAAAAGAATTCAATTAAATAATGGGTAGAGGACCTGAATAGACACTTCTCTGAAAAAAACATACAGAATATTCTTAATGTCACTAGTCATCAGAGAAATGCAAATTAAAACCACAATGAGATATCACATCATACCTGTCAGATGGCTATCATTAATAAATCAACAAACAACAAGTGTTAGTGAGGATGTGGAGTAAAGGAAACCCTCACGCACTGTTTGTGGGAATGTAAATTGGTGCAGCCACTGTGGAAAGCGGTGTGGAAGTTGCTTAAAAAATTAAAAATTGAACGTCCATATAATTCAGCAATTTGACTTCTGGGTACTTATCCAAACCACTGGTTTGAATAGATATATGCAGTCCTATGTTCATTGCAGCATTATTTACAATAGCCAAGATATGGAAACAACCTAAGTGCCCATGAGTAAATGATGGGATAAAGAAGATGTAGCCCATATGTACAATGGAATATTACTCAGCCATAGGAAAAGTGAAATCTTGCCATCAATGTACGTAGATGGTATTATGACAAGTGAAATAAGTCAGACAAAGGCAAATATCATATGATTTCACTTATATGTAGAATCTAAAAGACAACAACAAAATAAACAAACAAAACAGAAACAAACTCATAAATACAGAGAACAAATTGATAGTTGCCATTTGGAAGGGGGAAAACCTCACTTAAATGTTGACAAATTCTTTAAGCTACTACAAAATACAAACAGAAATAATTGGGCTGCCATTTATGAGATATGATAGAAAAGTACCAGGAATGAAGAAAAAAAAGAGAGAATGCAACTTTATTAACTCAAATATATCTTATTGATATATTCCTTCTTAATGAATCACATGGGTTTTTATGTATGAACAAAACTGAGTCCAAATTTTGTAGCTATTCAGTAAAAATAAGTGGCTGACATTCTAATACCTGCATTGTATGGCTTAGGTCTTAATTCTCAATTAAAAGTGCAATGAAGCACTCACAGTATTTAACAATGTATTAAGGGGACACATATTTAAAGGAGATGGCTGTTTTAACAATTATTTTGCTATTGTTATGTCATGAAAATGTCTTTTTCCTTAACTTGATTTTAAATCCCAAAGCTGAATTTGTTGATGGAAAACAAGAAGCAAAGATTCTGTTTGTGGAAATAGAAAGGAGTGTACATGAGGGGCAGAGTGTGCTTTGCTTGGCAGTTCTTTTGCTACTACTTTATTTTTGTTTTCAGTGCTGGAGGGCAGCAAATTAGCAGGTGTAAGTAAGGCTCTGGCTGTATTACAATCAGTTATTATGGGTTAAAATGTCTCTGGTGCATTGGGAATTAGGCACACAACTCCAGTTAAGAATAATGGAAGCTTAATGTTTAATTTCAAACACTGCACAAATATACTTCTTCAGCCTACTCTTGCAATAATTTTCACCAACTTTTAAAAAGTTTACACAAATGGAATATTAGGGGTCCTTTTGTTTGTGTTTTGTACTTTTAAATAAAGTTTGAAATTTTGATACTTTTTTTTACGTGAAGTTCTAATCCTATATAATAAAAGGCTAATATGCAAATAGACTGAACTGTGGAAAGATTGGTCACTATGATGTGCACTGACCGCTAGGGGACAGATGCTCAACACAGGAGCTGCTCCCTGGTAGTCAGTGGGCTCCCACTCAGCCAGAAGCCGGGTTCATGGCTGGCAAGTGCAGCAGCGGTGGTGGGAGCCTCTCCCGCCTCCGCGGCAGCGCTGAGGGTGTCCGACTGCTGGCTTAGGTGGGGAGTGGGCCTAAGTCGGCAGTCGGACATCCCCGATGGCTCCTGGACTGTGAGAGGGTGCAGGCGGGGCTGAGGGAGCCCCACCAAGTGCATGAATTTTGTGCACTGGGCCTCTAGTGTAGTATATAATTTGCCATAACAAGGTAGGTAAGGAATAAGTATTCCTCTATAAGTGAGAGAGAGAGAGAGGTTGCACATAGTATTTATTTCAATTTGGACAGAACACTAGTATAAGTTGTGGTGTGCCTGAAATAATTGTTGACTTCAGTTGACACGATATTGTTTTTCAGACCATTGGAGCTAACTAATCTCGATGCACATGGAAGGGATTCTCTCAAAATACTTGGATTATTTTAGCTCGGGCACATTCACTAGGATTTGAGAATTTATCAATTTAAAAGATTACTCGTTTAATGGTATCCATATAGCATATTGTTATAACTTTTAATTTTTGAAAATTGTAAATAGCTCTGTGCCTATCTAATTTGGTGTAAAACGGAATCTTTTATGATACAGTTTGCACTTGACTAGGATTTGCATGTACCACATGTCATATCATGTCCCAGAAACAGCAACCACTAGCAGATAATGTCTAATGTCACATGATTACACAGAACACAAAGGTTATCATGCTTGTGCAGCTATTGCTTTTTCATAAGGAATTTTCACTCAAGTAAAGGAGAGTCAGAATGGTTTCATAAAACATTTTGGGTGGACCACATTCCCACCACACACTGATCTGCAGCAACTTTTTGAAAGCTCCTGGAAACATGAACTCCCCACGTCTCTATATTTGCTCTGCATTCAGACCAAGAGCCAAGATAATTTTAACTTTGAGGAGAACAGTGGAAAAAGACAACAGTAGAGAGGTATGAAATAAATAATAAATAAACAAGTGACTGTTGACTAAAACAATTAATTTCGCCCCAGGCTTCTGCAATAGCTTATAAATTCTTACCGGCATGAGTTTACAGCTGTAACTTCAGGACATAATAGAAGATTGAATCTTATACAGGCAATGGAACAGATGATGATATTCACAAGGGATTGTGTCAGGCTTTTTCCAGTACTAAAGAAACATATTAATCCTTGTCACTGTTTGCAGAAACGCTGTGACAGAAATAAACCTGTACTGTAACTTGGCCCTTTTAATGAGCTTCTGGAGTGTGGGCTTTCCACTCAGCACCTGAAAAACACAACAAAACACCTTTTATATTAAAGATGTGAGGTTTGCTGCTGGCTAAATTTGTACACAGAAGTCTATAAACCAGTGCTCAGCCAGCTGGGAAGCAAGAAAGCAAATTCAGATTCTGCCATGAACTTCACAGACCAATTATCTACTTGGAATCATGGGAGTTTAACAAACAAATACCAGCCCCTGCTGAGCCTTTTCAGGCCAGCAGCTTATGGGTGATTCAGTTGCATCCGAGGCTTTTAGACTGATCAATTCTTAATCACAAAGCACAAAAATTATTCTCAGACTCATGTCAGTTTCTTTGGACACGTTTGTTAACAATCTGCTGCAAATATTTTTTTTTAAAGAAACTGCAGACACTGTTTTTATTGACTCCCCACTTGTAAAATGTTTATAGCTTGTTAATTTATATTTACCCCTTTACTTTTGCCTGCAAATCAACATCACTTAGCACAGTTTGGTTACACTTTGTCCAAAGGAAATTACAGAAGCCTGCTATGGGGCTAAAATGAAGGAAAGCTGCGGAAAATCAATACACTGCTGATTAAACAGATCGTAGCAAATTCACGGCTGTATGCGACAGCGTGGAGACAGCAGTGTGATGCCTATCTAGCAGTTAATGTGCTTTCACTCAGGTGAAGAGAATTTCAGAATAAGGCAAAATCACCCAGAAAAACAAGAATTACTTTACCCAAGAATGTATGTGCTTATATGAAACCTACAATTCGTGTAAGGTAGTATTTCACGTGAGGAATAAATAGGATGCGTTTATTTTACGAAATAAAGCAGCGTAGTATCTTTATTAGGATGTTCATCCTTTGTATTCTGAAAGAAACCGGCATGGCAAGATACCACCTTCTTGCTACCATGAGTCAACTTTTTTCCTTTGATCAGGCTTATCAACATTTTCTTGTATAATTTCAAATTGGCAATAATCAAAAAGTCTGAGAGGCAGATTCTATGGAGAGGATGTCCAAAAGTAATAATGATAGCACTCCCACAAATTCTAAGCAATTCAGAAAAAAATCATTTAATTTCCAATTTCACAGTAGAAGAATAAACATGAAGTAAATCAAGCATAAAAAGGAGATACAGTTCATACATAATTAATTTTTTAAAAGACAGTGGCAATGGATAATATTAATTCAGTGCAGTAGTGAAGACTAACACTTATTTGTAAGTCGTGGACAAAAACAGCATTTGAGTTACAGGGAAGATTTGAGGTATCCTGACTTTGAGTTAAAGGTACTTTGAGTTAAAGTGTAAACTCTATTTTCCATGCAACCAAGTTCTTAGGCTCTGCACACTGAGTACTTTGAAGACTGCAGAAAAATATGCACATCCTAAAGCCTGGTTCAGAGGCGGTTCCTCCTTTAATCCATTAAAGAACTGCACTGCGTTGCATTGCATATGAATTAAGATGAGAAATGAACTAACCAAAGTTTGAACACAATTTTTCGGGAAAAGTGTAAATAGAAGAAATTTTATTTCAAACTTTTGTTAACTTTTTTACTTGACACATACGTATATCTATTTAGATAATTGTGATGCCATCCTAAGGTTTTGTGTGTTTGTTTTTAACTTGGTACACCAGGGTGAAGCTTGTGGTTCTACTTACCATTGTTCATTCAGGATAACTGTAGCTCTGATATGTTATTGTGGCAGATAAATTTCAGTAGTAAGTCCTTATACGAAAAAATATACTTGAAAAATTATGTTCTATACACAAAAGCCAACTTCAGTTTTAATCTCTGTTGTTTTTAATTCCCTCTCTTTCAAAATATCAGTCTTTCAAATGGTAACATGGTTAACTTCTTTGCCAAATTCCATGTGTTAAAATGAAGGTGTTTTTGAGTCATCCAAGCTTATAAAAAGACCTTTAACAAGTAAACAGCTTTTTTTTTTTTTTTCTAACTGGAAGATGTGGTATAAGAAAACACATTCACGGACACCATATGTGAATCAACTTTTATCCCAAGATTTTGAGGATTCCTAGAAAGTGAGGGATTTCAATTTTAGTCTGAAGAGGCCCGCCAGTGACACTATTTTCATACTGAGATATACGGCCATATAAAACTCAAGGTGTTATGCTTTGATTATTCTATTTAAAACATATTTGATTATTTTATTTAGGAAAAAGAGGTCTTCTGTAGTTCAGGAATATGAAAAATAATCATTACTTCAATATCTCTATTTTAGCATAAGTATTAATGTCTCTTTCTTGTATTATGGTAAACTCAACTTTTTTCACATGTAATGTTCAAAGAATGAGATAACTTTTACTTTGTTAAATATGATTTTGTGATATTAGGAGAACAAAGCAATGGATATCAATGGGAAGAAAAAGTATTTTAGAAAATGTAAAAAATACCCATATTTGAAATATTTATTGGTTTACTAGGTTAATTGTGCTCTTGAATATGTATTTTAAGAACTTTCTTTGTGGCATTGAAAGAAAACATAATTGAAGTGACAGGGTAAAATAGGAGATACTGGAAGAAGAAAAGACTGAATAACTCAAGTAAAAATATCTGAAAAAATTTATTTCTTGAGTCTCACCATTATGTAAAATTATATTTTCACATAGTTTTAATAAGTTAACAATGGTTGCTTGTAAACATGCTTTACTTTATTTAAAATCCATGCCCTGTATAAGTCTGCAAATTGTCAGGGGTTTGAATACCCTTTGGTAGAAACCCACTTTTTCTTATTAATACATAGTAATTTATCACCACTAAGCATATGATCCCTCTGGAAAAAAACTGATGCACACTGCTCTCTAGACTATAATTTCAGTGTTCACAATATGAATCTTTAATTAAATTATAGTTATTGTAGAAATATACATCCTTAATTAAATTATAGCATGCACATAAAGAAATGACTATGGCACTACTAAAACATATTTGAAAATGTCCTACTGAATTTTGAATGCTATGTGTCATCTCCAAAGTATGACTAACTGGGTTTAGAAATGACTAGAAAGTCAACTGAAAAATTGCCCAAGTAAAACTGTTTGGCTCTTTAAAGAACTGTGCATTAAATTTTGGACAGTTTTTCTATTAAATCTAAATATACTTCTTATAGTATATACAGTATTATGTTTCTAAATTAATTGCCATACTCCCATTTGTTAAAGAATCTCCATGTGAAAAGCAAAGTCTCACTGGATATGAATTTTACACTGAGCTAGATCAATCCCAATACCAGTAAATGGATATTATTAAACAGCATGGGGTAGTGCAAACTGGGAAAGAAAACTTGTAGTGTGCTGCCTTTGAGCAGACCTGGCTTGCATGCTGTGACAGGGCAATTGTCGACATGCTTTTTCATGCCAATCTGCAGCTTTTTCAACTCTAGATGCTATGGCAACCAGGGTTTAACAGACTAAGCAGCTAACAAGCTTCCCTGATGGAATTGTCTGGTTGTGTGATTGCCTTGTCTTAGGGAAAATATCAAATAGAATGAAGACGCTTGTGGACATTTGTCAAACTGATTATAATTTAAACAGTTGAATCATAATTGTCTGTTGTGTACTGTACAGAGGTGAGATATGCTGTTTTCCACGTTCCTTGCAGAGCACACCACTGCATTCCCGCATAGGCTGTCTCCCTTGAGAACAATGGGTCCTGTTGCTGTAGGTTTGGTGCAACATGGCAGTCCACATCTTACACCGCATCATCTGGGAAAGAAGAGAGCGTGTATGGTTCTGAGTATCTTCTATTTGAAAAGCCTTGTGTTTGATTTGAACTATATTTGTATGAAACACAATGAACACAAGTTGATGTGAAAAGATACTTCTCTTTTATAAAATGTTCGTGTTCACAGTAAGTTGTAAATCAAAATATGCAGGTGAATTAATTTGTTATTTATGATTGGGCATAATTTTAGTTCTTTGAGAATATTGATTTTTAAAATTTGCAACCACTTAAACATGTATTTGTGTCACCAATCATATGCATAATTTAAAACACTGAGGAAATAATCAAGCTTCTCTGATGGAATGGTCTTGTTTTAACACTGCCTTGTCCTATTGAAAATAGAAGGTAGAAGATACTCTATTGCTTTAAATGATTAAAAGCTTAGATATACAATTTCAGTCTCTTTAAAGAGTCAAAGGCATGTATTTTCAAGATTATTTGATACCAAATCTTAATTTAAAAAAAGGATACATCTTAATAAAAAATAAAATCATTAGAACACACATTTCAAATGAAATGTGCATTATCAAAAACAAAATCTAGGTTTCCATTTTATAAGACAATCTCACCAATTATTT
Source organism: Plecotus auritus (assembly GCF_963455305.1). Lineage (NCBI taxonomy): Eukaryota > Metazoa > Chordata > Mammalia > Chiroptera > Vespertilionidae > Plecotus > Plecotus auritus. Next base: position 89,523,489 of record NC_137770.1, read on the forward strand.
CATAGAACATTGTGAAATAGATTATTTTGTCCTTTAAAAAATATCAACGTTATGTCCTGAGTATAACAATTTTATATTTTCAGTAGGTTCTGAGCCCATTGAGGTTTGTTCAGTATAAGTTGATGGTAAAAATTTTTAGCACGCTCATCTTGGGCATATCTCATCAACCATAGACTTCTGCTGTTTTTCTGTTTTGTTTTTGTTTTAATTTAAAATTTGAAATACTTCAAATTGATACTTTTGGTTTCAGATTCCAAGACCTCCAGAAAAAGTAGGGCTCCTTCCTCCTCTTCCTTTCAGTAGAATGGGGAGTAATCCAAGTTGCCTTTTAAAATACCTACAAAGTCACATATAATGACTTATGTCTAGATGATACAATTCCTAGAATGGGTCTTTTGAGAGACCTGTTTTTTTTTTTTTTTCTTAAACATAAAGATCTCAGAGTGAGAACACCTTTTTCTATGACGAGGAGTGCGCACAAGAAGGATGAGGAATGAAATTTGGAACATTTTGCTCTCTTTATAAAGAACCTTCTCTACACTAAGTTGTAAAAAATATTTTTGCAGAGTTATAGTGTATCAAAATTAACAAGCTAAGAATTACATTAAAGCTTTCTTTTACATGAGCATTAATCATTTTTCACAAAAATAACTTTTATTCACTGGGCTAGCAGGTCTTCTTATCTATTTCTCTCTGAGTTTTAAAATTAGCCTCCATTACTAGTCACCTCTGTTCCTGTCACTTCCCTATAGTCAGTTAGTGTTGCACTAGAGAGAGAACTCTGTTTTATTTCTCTGAGGAATATCACTTTTTTCCTATCCAATGGGGGCTTACTTGAGTCACATGCTAAATTAATATAATTTGAAATTAAGAATAATCATATATTTTCAGCAGAATGAGAATTTTGACTGCTTTTTTATTTTGAATATTAAGAATTCAGATTTGATAGATTTTAGCTTTGAATTCATTGAAACTCTTTTTTTATTCAATAGATTCAAACTTAGAGTCTGGAGTTTAAAGAACTATGCCTAAAAGCACCCTCTCATTTCTGCTCTTTTATTTTAATTTTAAAAACATTTTTTTATCCTTAAAGAACAAAAGTAAAATGAATGTAATAATAATAATAGTAGCAATCATAGTCATGTTAATGAAAATACCTAACATTTATTTAGTGCTTACTATATTATGGGTTTTCATGTAATTACTTTAATGTATTAACTCTTTTAATCCTCCCAGCAACCCTAAGAATATGGTGTTATTATTTCTGTTATATGGATGATGAAACTGAAGCACAGAGAAGTTACTGAGTTCCTTGATTTTACACATCTAATAAATGTGAATCAGTATTATAACCCAGGTTATCTGTCTCCAGTATCAAAACTCCTAACTCTCAGAAGTCTTCCTTTGGGAATTCAAAAGCTGTGCTCTAATCCTAGGTACTGATGAATATATTTTATTAGTTCCATTTACATTTGATGAAGATGGCGTTGGTTGTCTCCTGACATCATATAATTGTATGTTCTCAAAGCTTATACTTATGTATGACATTTTGCAGAGTTTTAAACAGAATGAGGGTTAGGAAATTAAATCCTAAAACTGTATCAATATAATTATATTTATGTATCGTGGAGAGCTAGTACCATTTTTTAAGTACCCACTATGTTTTTGTTCTTGTGCTAGGTGCTTTAGTTATGCTCAAACCTAAATACTATGAAGAAGGTATGAGTATTCCAATTTTCATACAAGAAGACTGAGGCATAAGGAAGCTTTAATGCAAAACCAGGTAAGTAACTAGAAATGAGATTCCAATCAAAGTATATCTGAATATACTTCTTTCTTCCAAGGTTTTCTTATTACTAAACCTAAAGTATTTTATATTATAGAATTCAAGAAAATGAGAATTTAAATCTTTCCCAATCTTATTGGAAGGTAAAAGGTAAAAGAAGCTATGCCATTAGTGACTTCAGAGAGGTAATATAGATTTATTCTTTTAAAAAGTTATTGAGAGTGTAAATGATCTTTTTTAGCAATTCAGCTCACATGATTTATCTTTACCCTGTAACAGAGATAACAATCTACACATAGCATATAAAAACAGCACTTTGTTTTATTACCAACTGATCTTGCTCTGGAGCCTAGGCTTTATTGGTAGAAGAAAGAAATTTTTGTTTGTTAATTATAGATAGCTCATGTCTTCCAGTTTAAAACAATCCTCGTGGCTATAAATGTCCACATATTCTTTTATATGTCTCCCTTCAAAATGTGGAGCCTAGAATCTAATTAGTCAGAAACAGTGTTTGACACTGTCCTGCACTACAGTTTGAGAGGCATGGCAGATATACCTAATACAGAATCACAAACCCAAACAGGTAGCCAAAATGAGACAAAGAAACAAACCATAAATAAAAGAAAAGATAATTTTCCAGAAGCGATAAATGAAATGGAGATAAGAAATTTATCTGATACAGAGTTGAAAATAATGATGGTAAAGATGCTTAACAGCATGAGAATGACATAGCACAAATAAAGAACACGTTGGAAAGAATACACAGCAGATTAGGGGAAGCTGAGAATCTAATCAGTGAATTAGAAGACAGGATTGAAAAAAATCACTCAATTAGAGAACCAAAAATAAAAAAAAAACAACAATTGAAAAACAGAGGGCAGCTTAAGGCAGCTGTAGAACAGCATGAAATGTAACAATATCCAAATAGCAGGTGTGCCAGAAGAGGCAGAAAGGGAGAGAGGGATAGAGAATATGATTGAAGAAATAATGGTAGAAAACTTCCCTAACCTGGTAAAGGAAAAAGTCACCCAAGTTCAGGAGGCACAGAGAAACCCAAGCAAGAAGAACCCAAACAGGCCTATCCCCAGACACATAATAATTAAAATGCCAAAAATTAAAGACAAAGAGAGAATCTTAAAGGCAGCAAGAGAAGAAAACTATTACCTACAAAGGAGCTTCCATAAGGCTGACACCTAATTTCTCATCAGAAACTCTACAGGACAGAAGGGAATGGCATGAAGTGCTCAAGGTAATGGAAAGCAAGGATCTGAAACCAAGATTACTATACCCAGCAAGGCTATCATTCAAAATAGATGGTCAAATAAAGAGGTTCCCAGACAATAAAAGGATAAAGGAGTACATCACCACCAAGCCAGCATTACAAGAAATGCTAAAGGGACTGCTGTAATGGGAAGAAGAAATAGAAAGAAAACTCAAGGCATAAAGATAAAATGACAATAAATAAGTACCAGCAGGCAGGCCAGCCAACTGCCCCATCAATAACAATGTAAAGTAAATGGATTAAGTGCTCCCATCAAAAGGCATAGGGTAGCTGAATGGGTAAGAAAACATGACCCAACTATATGCTGTCTACAAGAGTTCTTCTCAGAACAAAAGACACACAGAGGATAAGAGTGAAGGGATGGAAAAAATTTTTCCATGCAAATGGAAAAGAAAAAAAAGTTGGAGTTGTAATACTCATATCTGACAAAATAGACTTCAAAATGACAAGAGACAACAAAGGTCACTACATAATACTAAAGGGATCAATTCAATAAGGGGATATAACCCTGGTAAACATAAATGTACCCAATATACCAGTAGGAGCATCTAAATATCTAAAAAAATCTTCCAAAGGACTTTAAGGGAAAGACAACAATATAATCATAGTAGGGGACTTTAACACACCACAGACTTCACTGGATAGATCTTCCAGACAAAAAAATTAACAGGAAAACAGTGACTCTAAAGGACACACTGGATCAGATGGATTTAATTGACATTTATAGAACATTTCACCCCAAAGCTGAAGAATATACATTCTTCTCAAGTGCACATGGATCATTCACAAAGACAGACCACACATTAGGACACAAACAAGTCTTTACAAGTTCAAGAAGATTGAAATCATGTCAGCATCTTCTCAGATCACAGTGCAATGAAATTAGAAATCAAGTACAGTAAAAACGCCCCAAAACATTTGAACACATGGAAGCAAAATAGCATGCTACTAAACAATGAAAGGGTTACCAATGAGATAAAAAAAAAAAAGAAATAAAAAACTCCTGGAAACAAATGAAAATGAACTCAAAACAACCCAAAATTTCTGGGACACAGCAAAAGCAAAAGTCCTGAGAGGGAAGATCATAGCACTACAGGCCTACCTCAAAAAACAAGAAAAATTAGCAATAAACTATTTAATTCTACAACTTAAAGAACTAGAAAGAGAAAAACAAGAAAAGCCCAAAGTAAGTAGAAGGAAGGAAATAATAAAGATTAGAGCAGAAATAAAGGACATAGAGACAAAAAAAAAAATAATAAAATAAAAAATACAAAAGATCAATGAAAACAAGAGCTGGTTCTTTGAAAAGATAAACAAGATTGATGAACCTCTAGCCAGGCTCACCAAGAAACAAAGAGAGAGGACCTAAATAAATAAAATCAGAAACAAAAGTGGAGAAATAACCATTGACACCACAGAAATACAAAGGATAGTTAGAAAAAATTATGAAAAACTATACACTGAGTGGCCAGATTATTATCATCTCTGAACACATAATCATCTGGCCACTCAGTGTATATCCTATATGATAAAAGGCTAATATGCAAATTGTCCCCTCCACCAGGAGTTCGACCAGCAGGCAGGCCGGCCAACCACCAATGTCCCCTCCCTCTGGCCATGCTGGCCGGACCCCACCCATGCATGAATTCATGCACCGGGCATATATATATATATATATATATATATATATATATATATATATACACATATACACACACACACACACACACTGAGTGGCCAGATTATTATGTGTTCAGAGATCATAATAATCTGGCTACTCAGTGTATATCAACAAGCTGGACAATGTGGGTGAAATGGACAAATTCCTAGAAAAATACAATCATCCAAAACTGAATCAGGAAGATTCAGAAAACCTGAATAGAGTAATAACAACTGATGAAATAGAAGCAGTAATAAAAAAACTCTCAGCAAATAAAAACCTGGGTCCTATGGTTTCACAGGGGAGTATTACCAAACATTCACAGTAGAACTATCACTTATACTCCTCAAACTATTCCAAATAATACAAGAGGAAGGACTACTTCCAAGCTTTTTATATGAGGCCAGCATTATCCTAATTCCAAAATCAGGTAAAGACACTACAAAGAACGAGAATTACAGACCAATATGCCTGCTGAACATAGATGCTAAATCCTCAACAAATACTAGCAAATCAGATCCAGCAATATATTAAAAATATCATACACCATGACCGACTGGGATTCATTCCAGGGATTCAAGGCTCATACAATATTTGCAAATCAATAAATGTGATACATAATCAAATTGAAAGACAAAAATCACCTGATCATATCAATAGAAGCAAAAAAAGCATTTGACAAAATCCAACACCCATTTTTGATAAAAACTCTCAGCAAAATGGCAATAGTGGGAGCATATCTCAACATGATAACAGCCATATATGACAAACCTACAGCAAACATCATACTCAATGGACAAAAACTAAAACAATCCCCTAAGAGCAGGAACAAGACATAGATGTCCACTTTTATGACTCTTATTCAACACTAGAGGCCCGGTGCACAAAATTCATGCACAGGGGTTGGGGGGGGTGTCCCTCAGCCCAGCCTGCACCCTCTCACAATCCTGGACCTCTGGCTCCTAACTGCTCACCTGCCTACCTGCCTGATTGCCCCTAACCACTCTGCCTGCTTGCCTCATCAGCCCCTAACCACTCGCCTGCCTGCCTGATTGCCCCTAACTACTAGCCTGCCTGACTGATTGCCCCTAACCACTTGCCTGCTTGACTGATCGACCCTAACTGCTCACCTGCCTGCCTGCCTGATAGCCCCTAACCACTCTGCCTGCCTGATAGCCCCTAACCACTCTGCCTGCCTGCCTGATTGCCCCTAACTGCTTGCCTGCCTGCCTGATCACCCCTAACCTCCTCTGCCTCGGCCCCCACCACTGCAGCTTCACTGGAAGAATATCTGGAATGACATCCGGAAGGTTGTTTGGCTCTCCAATCTAATTAGCATATTACACTCTTATTATTATAGATAGTACTGGAAGTCCTAGCCAGAACAATCAGACAAGAGAAGAAATAAAAGTCATCCAAATTAGAAAGGAGGAAGTAAAACTCTCATTATTTGCAGATGACATGACACTGTACATAAAAAACCCTAAAGACTCCATAAAAAACTACTAGATTTAATAAATGAATTTGGCAATGTAGCAGGATACAAAATCCAAATCCAAGAAATGATGGCTTTTTTATACACCAATAATACATTTTCAGAAAGAGAAGCTAAACAAATAATTCCATTTACCATTGTAACACACACAAAAAATTAAGATACTTAGGAATAAACTTAACCAAGGAGGCAAAAGACCTGTACTTGGAAAACTACAGGACATTGAAAACAAAAAGACAGAAGATATAAAAAAGTAGAAGAATATATCAAGTCCATGGATAGATAGAATCAAAATCATTAAAATGTCCATACTCCCCAAGACAATCTACAGATTCAATGCAATACCAATAGCATATTTCACAGATGTAGAACAAATACTCCAAAAATTTATATGGAATCAAAAAAGACCCTGAATAGCTGCAGTAATCTTGAGAAAGAAGAACAAAATTGGAGGATCATACTACCAGATTTCCAGTTATACTACAAAGCCACCGTAATCAAAATAGCCTGGTACTGGCACGAGAACTGGCATATATATCAGTGGAACAGAACAGAGACCCCAGAAATCGACCCAAGCCATTACACTTAATATTTGACAAAGAAGGCACGCGCATACAATGGATTCAAGAGAGTCTCTTCAATAAGTGTTACTGGGAAAATTGAATAGCTACATGCAAAAAAATGAAACTAGATCACCAATTTACAAGATACACAAGAATAAACAAAATGGATAAAATACTTAAATGTAAGTTGGGAAACCATACAAATCTTAGAAGAAACCATAGGCAGCAAAATCTCAGACATCTCTCCTAGCAATATGTTTATGGATGCATCTCCTAGGGCAAAGGAAACTAAGAAGAAAATAAACAAATGGGACTACATCAAAATAAAAAGCTTCTGCACAGCAAAAGAAACGATAAAAAAATAAAATAAAAGGGAGCCCACTGCATGGGAAAACATATTTGGCAATGATACATCTGATAAAGGGTTAATATCCAAAATATGTAAGGAGCTCATACAACTCAACAAAAGGAAAACACAGAATCCAATTTAAAAAATGGGCAAAGGACCTAAATAGACACTTTTCCAAAGTGGACATACAGAAGGCCAAGAGACATGAAAAAATGCTCAAAGTCACTGATCATCAAAGAGACGCAAATTAAAATGACAATGAGATATCACCTCACACCTGTCAGGATGGATACCATAAAAAAATCAACAAGTCCTGGTGAGGATGTGGAGAAAAGAGAATCCTAGTACACTGCTGGTGGGAATGAAAACTGATGCAGCCATTATGAAAAACAGTATGGCATTTCCTCAAAAAATTTAAAATGGAACTGCAATTTGACCCAGTGATCCCACTTCTAGGAATATATACTAAGAAACCAGAAAGAAACACCAATCAGAAAGAATATATGCACCCCTATGTTCATAGCAGCACAATTTACTATAGCTAAGATCAGGAAACAGTCCAAGTGCCCCTCAGTAGATGAGTAGATAAAAATGCTGTGGTACATTTATACAATGGAATACTATGCAGAAATAAAAAAAAGAAGAATCTCTTTTCCTTTGCAACAGCATGAAGGAACCCGGAGAGTATCATGTTAAATGAAATAAGTCAGTCAGAGGAAGGTAAGTATCACATGATCTCACTCTTATGTGGAATCTAATTAATAAAATAAACTGATGAATGGAGTGAATCCAGAGACATGGAAACATGGAACAGAGTTTGGAATTTTGGAGGGAAGGCAGCAGAAGGTGGATGGGTGGGAGGTAATCAATCAAGGACGTTGTATACCTATATGGATAACCCATGGACACAGGCAATAGGATGGTGAAGGCCTGGAAGGGGGCGTGCAGGGGGGCAGGGGTAGGCTGGAGGGGGTCAATGGGGGAAAAAGGGTCATATGTAATACTTTCAACAATAAAGAAGTATTTAAACAAAATGACAACTGCCGGGGCTAACCAGCAGCCCCTGAACGATATTTAAGTGGATTACTTTGACACAACGTTTGCTGTGAAAGAGAGGCTAAGGGACAGCCTGGCTGAAGGAGCCAAGCAGCCTCAATTGCCTGCCTCATTAGGCTTTTATTGGAATTTTTATCTTTAGATACAATCAATAAGGTGAGTAATCATGGAAGGACACATGTGTTTACATTGTTCTGTAGGCAAGGGCATCCAGGGATTAAGCATAAGGATTCCAGTAAACACCCGGGGGTCTGCACATGCACAGACTTTTTGGAAAGGTCAAGGAATATTTAGGGGCACTGCCTTCGACACTCCCCTGTCTCCCCTAAGTCGGAATTCAGATAAACAGGGAAGGCGGCCTTCCACACATGTCCCTTTTCTAAGAATGTCCTCCTTACAACTTTCCAACCAAGTCTCTTGTGTTCCCACTTCCCCCTGTTTTGTTTTGTTGAATGTAGAAGACAGAGGGAGGTGGTGAACTTCCTGCTTTGGAAGGTCAGGGTCTGTGAAGCGCATTTACTGCTGGAGTTTTACAGACTATAAGAAAAACAAAAAGAAAATTTTACAGACTATAAGAAAAACAAAAAGAGCGATGGTTAGTTATATGGAATGTGTGGAGTGTGAGTACGCTCCACTAATTGCTCAGCCTCTGCTGTCAGCTTCTTCATCAATCCCCAGGTTATTCAGGGGGCCGTCTGGGTCCAGGGAAGGCTCAACGTTCGGGGCTGTGGAGTCCCCAGGCCCAGATTCTTCATTTCTGGAGGAGCATTGGTCCCGTACCATGCCATGGCAGGGTTTAATCCAACAAGCTGGAATTTACAGCAGCCCTGTGGGGGTAGAAACCATGCATATTCTCTCCCCATGTTAACAATTCATTGTGTCCCATCCAGTTATTGGTGTCCACATCTCTCCACAAGACTTGTGGTTTCTGAGATGGAGTTATTGAGGATTGAAAATAATCATTCAAATTCAAAAAATTAAGGGTAAAGAGTGATTTAGGTAGTACTATAGCAGAGTCCTTGAGTCCCATAGTCCTCCTTTTTTTACTAGCATACCCTTCAGGGTAGCATGGGCACGTTCAACAATGGCCTGCCCTTGTGGATTGTAAGGGATTCTCATAGAATGCTGGATGGACCAAGTTCTGCAAAAGGCAGCAAAGCCATGGATGCTATAAGCAGGCCCAATTTCAGTTTTTATCTTGGTTAATATAGCTACAATTGGAAACAGGTCTTATTGAATTCATGTAAAGAAATGTATTGCCACTTATTAAGAATTACCAAAATACTGGAGGGACAGGCAGGGAAAGAAATATATAATTTACCAAATTGCTTTAAAAATGCTTCCTTAAATCTGAAAAACGAAGAGTTTAAGAATCAGCAATATTTGCAAATGACATGGAATCTTGTCCTTTCTGCAAAACACAATATTCCAGATTATCAATTAGAGCTATAAATGAAAGCATAATGTAGTTATTATTATTTGACAAAGCTTCCCCTGTACCTTAAGCAGAAAATTTTCCTTCATGAGAAAGAAAACAAACACTTGAAGCATTGCAGGGCCTATTGGAATGATCTAAAGCCAATTCTAGGTCAAGAAAAAGTTTCTTAAAATCCAAACCCTGGAAGGATTGTATTTTATAAAACTTTTGCTTCCTGGGTAGAAAAACAGGAAATATCTTTTTCCTATTAACAGACTAGAAAAAGACTACCCAAAATTAGGTTTATTTTCTAAGTTCATTTGTCCTTGGGTGTGGTCAGCAAATGACACTAACTGGATTACTACTATCAGTCTCCCTGAGTACATTGATATAAGCTATTTACCCTCTGTTTAGGGAGGCAAAATGCAAATCATTTACTCTTAAGTGTCCTTGGTTTAGGGAAGATAGGATTTACTAGATGGCTCCAAAATTGCTGTTTAACCATCCCAGTTTCACTATTCTACTTGTCCTGGCTTACTCCTGACCTGTTTCACTTACATAACTTCATTTCGACATTTCTCTTCACAAAATTCTACAACTTTCACAAATCTTTCTTCAGAAACCTTACAACTTTCAGAAATAACCAGCTTTAGAATCCACTTTTTTTTTCCTTCATAATGCATCCCCATGCCTTCATGCCTTCCATTACATCAAAACCATAATATCTTTCTAATTAGTTAGAATTCTTAACCCTTAGGAACCTTAATGTTTAGGTGACATGTAAGTAACTAACATCCCTCAAATTAGCAATACATTCACATTTTAAGACATATCCTATATAATAAAAGCCTAATATGCAAATTATCCCCTCCACTGGGAGTTCAACTGCTTGCTATGACATGTGCTGACCACCAAGGGGTGGTGCAGAACATGGCAGGCATCAGTGATGCAGCTCTGGCAGTGGGCAGCAGTGGAGGCAATGTCGGCCCTGATGGGCCCCGATGAGAGTGGGACCATGGCGGGATGGTGGAGCAGGTGAGCAGGCGGTGCCAGGCCAAGGCGGGTGCGAGCGGGGCCTGATCACCCTGCAGATGGCGACCAGCGGTGGTGGCAGGCGGCAGGGCCACTGCCTGGCTCCCAAGCACTGAGGGAGCCAGGAAGGGGCCAGATCACCCCATCGATTGCCCTGCAGATGGAGACCAATGGCGGCAGCAGGGGGGTGGGGCCGCCACCCAGCTACCAGGCACTGAGGGAGCCAGGCAAGGGCTCGATGACTCAGGTGGAGGGGGATGTGCAGGGGTCCAGGAGCCCAGTTGCTTCCCAGGGCCCAGAGGTCAGCTGGGACCTACCCTTCCACGCCAGACGCTTGCACTTTGATTGCCGGCCAGGCCTAGGGACCGCACCTGTTCACGAGTTCTGTGCACCAGGCCTCTAGTTTCAAATAAAATACAAGACTTATTCATTAACAGATCAAATCCATCCTTCAGATTCTCTATATGAGGCAAACTCAGATTAATTAATATTTCAGTATTTTGTTTTTTCAAAATACCTAGATACTTAATAATTTTTACTATTTAATCCAGCAAACTCAAAAGTTTTAAGTTACCAAACACTTTGGAAAATTAGTTTAGGCATCTATAATTACCACTGAAAAAGCTTTATCATATACCCTTCATTTTAGTTATATTTATTTTGCCTTAACAACTTTGACATTTTAAAGGCAATTATGGTTACCCAAGGCATTTTCTTGGCAAATTTTGTAACAGATAACTCACTGGCCTTCAGTGGCTTTAAAGTTAAAGTACTATTTTTATTTCTATTTTTTAAATGTTTATTTATTTATTTATTTACAAAAATGGGAGTGGCCCCCACACTGCTATTTCTGTAGCCTGCTGGAGGACCCTTCTACAGGTCTAATCATCCTAGGAAAAACACTTGGGGGGTGGTTAAATGATTACTTCCCATATTTTTTCTTTCTTGAGTAGACTAACAACATGAAATCTTACATATAAGAAGAGATCTTAAAAACAGAAAAACCTAAGTAAATAAATGAGTACTTATAAAAGGATAGACTGGGACATTAGCCTTAGAATCTTCAAACTAAGTCCCACAAAGATAAGAAAGCAAGCAAAGAATATCAATAACCAAGTTACATTACAGACAGACAAGAACTTTCACTAGCTAAGATGACTTAGCTAGTGGCTGATGACTTGAGAGGGAGAACAGGAAGGGTCCCCAAGATAAAGAATTCTTGGCAGCTCCTGGGAAGTTCCTGCAATTCCTGCTATGTGTTCAGCCTGCCACAGATAGTTGGGGCCTCTAGCAAAGTGAAATATGCCCCATCCTTACATAAATTAAACCAAACAGCAAAGACACATAAACAATCAACAGAGACTCTTATATACGATATTTACAGGTACGCATAACACACATACAAGACTTAATAAATCAGAGTTCTTTTCATGGATCTTTCAGAAGATGTTTTACAGTGCCCGGGACTTATAGCCAGATGTGGCCCAGAGGGCTCCCAGGTGGGGTCGACAGTGAACACCCACAAACAGCCTGTTGTTCACAGATCTAATCATATTCTGCTCTCCATAATAAATATTAACTGGCATCTAAAGTAATTTTAGCTAAAATCTGCCAGTCCCAAGGCATCAAATGATAATTTTCAGACAAAGCATTAAGGAGTCCTTTTGTAAATGGACTGTTAGCCCCATTTTCTCTTGTTGATGAGCCTTCCCACACCGGAGGTGGAGGATCAGGGCCTTAGTTATTACAGGCTTTACAGGCTCTACTTCAGGAGGAGCGGGCAATGGTAAATCCTCCTGGCACTCTGTAGGCTTTTGATCCTCACTATGAAGTAGGCATAGTGCAGCTCAAACAAGAGCCTACATAGTTAAAGATGACAAAGGCACTCATTTTCTCTGAGCTGGATTTCTCGTTAAATTCCTGTCTACTTGTTCCCAGAGATCAACATCTAATGTTTCATCATCAGGGAACCAAGGATTATAAATTACTAGAGGCCCAGTGCACAAATTTTGTGCACGGGTGTGTGTGTGTATGTGTCCCTCAGCCCCACCTGTGACCTCTTGCAATCTGGGACCCCTCGGGTAGAGTCCCTAGGCCTGGCTGGCGATCAGGGCCTATTGGGGCTTTCCTTCCCCCGGCTGCCAGCAGCTGGCCCTGCCCCCACCATTGCCACTGATTGCCATCTGTGCGGCACTGCCACACCCCCCACCATCGGTTGCCTCCCTCTGTGGTCGACAGTCATGGAGTGTGATTGCTTGGCTGGCCTGGGCCTCCCTCTGCAGGGTGATTGCTGGCCAGCCCTGCACACCTGCCAGGCATTGCTAGCCAGTGGCCTGGGCCTCCCTCTGTGTGAGATCATAGGGCAATGGTGGGGGACCCCCTGATCAATCACATCTCACCCACCTTTCCTGGCCTGGCACCAGTGCGTGTCATAGCATGGTTGTTCAGAAGGTTGTACGGACAGTCGTTCTGCTGTTTGGTTGTTCAGTTGATTTGCATGTTATGCTTTTATTATTATAGATTATTATAGATAGGCACCATTTGCTTTTTAAAAAAAAATATATTTTTATTATTTCAGAGAGGAAGTGAGAGGGAGAGAGAGAGAGAAACATCAATGATGAGAGAGAATCATCCATTGGCTGCCTCCTGCATGCTCCCTACTGGGGTTTGAGCTCGCAACCCCTGGCATGTTCCCTTGACTGGAATCGAACCTGGGACCCTTTAGTCCACAGGCTGACACTCTATCCACTGAGCCAAACCAGCTAGGGCAGCACCATTGTTTTTAATAACTTTTTAAGTAACAAAGAGATCTGTTACCCGGTGGACAGTTGCTGTCCTATTGTGTAACCTTAGCTGAAAAACAATTCCCTCTAACTTGGAAATCCCAAGCAGGCTCCAATGACTTACTGCACAGTTACTTTCATTTCCTTCCTCTTCATTTTCAAGGGTTCTGCTGCGTCTCATTGCATTCCTTGGTCCTCACACGGGGTACCACCTTGCCAGGGCTGAACGGAAGCTCTTGAACGATGGATGAATGGATTACTCCCACACAATGTTTGCTGTGAAAGAGAGGCTAAGGGACAGCCTGGCTGAAGGAGCCATGCAGCCTCAATTGCCTGCCTCATTAGGCTTTTATTGGCATTTTTATCTTTAGATACAATCAGTAGGGTGAATAATCTTGGGAGGACACATGTGTTTACATTGTCCTCTAGGCAAGGGCATCCAGGGATTAAGCGTAAGGATTCCAGTAAACACCTGGGGGTCTGCACATGCACAGACTTTTTTGGAAAGGTCAAGGAATAATTAGGGGCACTGCCTTCGACACTCCCCTGTCTCCCCTAAGTCAGAATTCTGATAAACAGGGAAGGCGGCCTTCCACACACTTCCCTTTTCTCAGAATGTCCTCCTTACAACTTTCCAACCAAGTCTCTTGTGTTCCCCAACAAACAACAAACAAAACAAAGGAAAACAAAACAAAACAAAAACAAAATGTGGAGCCTAATTTCTCTCCCCTTTAATGTGGACTCACCTTCTGATTTGCTTCTGAAGAAAAGAATATGGTGACATAGACAATGTGTAACTTCTGTTATTACGATGTAAAGGCATTGCAGTTTCTTCTTTACTCTTTCTATGGTGTCACTTGCTCTGGGCAGCCAAGTGCCATGCCACTAGGACACTCAAAAAGCCCATATAGAGATCCATGTGGCAAGGAACGTAGGCCTCCAATGAATAGCTAGTGAGGAAGTGAGGCCACCAACCATGTGAATGCGCTTGGACGCAGACCCTCAAGCCCCAGTCAAGGACTCACGACAGAAGTCCCGGCTGACTTTTTGTTTGCAATGTTATGTGAGACCAGAGCCAGAACCACCCAGTTAAGCCATTGCTGAATTACTGCGCCATAGATACTTGGAGATAATACATGTTTGTTGTTTTAAGTCACTAAGTTTTGGTGTAATTTGTTACACTGCAACACATAATTAAATCTTCGTTTCTGTAAGGTAACATTCAACTTTAAACTCAAACTCCCTGATAGGATTAGCCCTCCCCCAATTCCCCAGAGTCTCTCCTTCACCATCTTCTTTCCAAGATGGAAGTTTTCCAGAGGAAAGTGATGCTGGAATTGTATTGTACCATTCTCCATGGCCTGCTGCCTTGCAGAGAAGACCTTAATTCTACCTGAATATTGTGTGGTTGTTTCTTTTATCCAGTGGAGTCCACTGAGGGACTGGTCCCAATTGAACAACATACTTGCACCTGCAGTCTCTGTCATGGCCCCAGTCCTCCTTTGCTCTAGTTGTATTTCCAGCAGTCGAGCATGTGGGAAACTGCGAATGTCCCTCCTACCGGGTATGGGCTCTGAGAAGTCAGATGCTCCACCATCACAGATTGTTCTACCCTGCAACTTCTGAGGTGCACATTGTCATTGCCCTTTTTGTAGTGGAGTTTGCCTAAGATTCTTAAAGTTTTCCTAGGCCCATGGTCGGCAAACTGTGGCTCTCGAGCCACATGCGGCTCTTTGGCCCCTTGAGTGTGGCTCTTCCACAAAATACCACGGCCTGGGCAAGTCTATTTTGAAGAAGTGGAGTTAGAAGAAGTTTAAGTTTAAAAAATTTGGCTCTCAAAAGAAATTTCAATCGTTGTACTGTTGATATTTGGCTCTGTTGGCTAATGAGTTTGCCGACCACTGTTTTAGGCTATATCCTGGTGATATAGCAATAAATTCTTTCACTGTTATTTTAATTTTTTTCTTTATTATACTTGTGAAAATTTAGAAATAGCCTAAATGCCCATACATAAGAAATAGTTGAACAAGCTATGGTACCTTACACAATGGAGTACCATGCCTCTATACACAAGAATGTGAAAGGGCTTCTCAGGATATATTGTTTTGTGAAAAAGCAAAGTTTGAAAAGTACCTATATGTAGTATGTGACCATTGAATCAAGAAGGAAGTATGGATCTGCTCATTGGTGGAAAAGACATAGGAAGAAAAAAACAGAAGCTAAAGAAATTGGTTATATTCAGAATGAGTGGAAAAGGGGTGGAAATCAGGAAGCAATAAGAACATGATATAGGACTGAGGGAAGTCAATATTTTTGTGAATATACATTTTTATAGCTCTTACTGTTAGACTCATGATATTATTTTACATGCTTCCCAAATAACAAACAAACAGATGAACAAACAAACAAGGATGTGAGGAGAATCCAAAATCGAAATAGACAGTAACAAGTAAAATCTAATGGTATTATAAATGAATAAAATAATCACACTGATGAGGGTGAGGATAAAAGAACTAACAAAAATAGCTTTAGAAAGCAGTGTTTTGACTAAACCTAGTAAGTATGAAGACAAACAAAACAAACAAAAAAACCTCCCATGATATTTCCACAAATGCTAGACTCTATTTATTGAATTTGCTTTTAAGTTAGGGTGTAAGTTAGTAATTCTGAACTATTTTATGTTTGTACTAGGTTTGAACAAATAAGCCAATGTATTGTTAAGAAAGAGAGCCATGTTTCTCACTGTCAGAGAAAGAGGTTATACATAAAATAGAAAAGACTGAAATGAACTCTTCAGGTTAAATTACAATAAAAGGTATCAGTATAAACGAATAGTTTTTAATATCTATACAGCTGCAATGTAATGTCTTTGGAGAAGGTATGTGCTGACTTGATTAGAGGTGCAAAGGAAAAAAATCTCAAAGTGAAAAAACCAGACTGAGAATCACTACAAGAAATACTCCTTTGGGACAGGTATAGGATGAGGATCCACAAGCGGGTCATTGACTTGCACAGCCCTTCTAAGATTGTTAAACAGATTACTTCCATCAGTATTGAGCCAGGAGTCAAGATTGAAGTCACCATTGAAGATGCTTAAATCAATCTTTTTAATAAATTGACTATCAGTTGTTAAAAAAAAGGATAGCCCAGCTGGTGTTGCTCAGTGGTTGAGCATCGACCTATAAACCAGGGGTCATGGTTCGATTCCCAGTCAGGGCACATGCCTGGGTTGCTGGCTGGATCCCCAGTGTGGGGCGTGCAGGAGGCAGCTGATTAATGATTCTCTCTCATCATTGATGTTTCTATCTCTCTCTCCCTCTCCCTTCCTCTCTGAAATCAATTAAAAATATATTTTGAAAAAGGATAGATAGAGGAATAAATAGGTGTGTGTATTTTTGTGTAATTATACCTATATCTATTTGCCATCTCTGTTCTCTGTGAGGGCTAGAAACAATGACATCTTCATAGCAATGAGCACACTTAGCAATTTTCCAATGAAAGGCATCAGCTCAAGGATCTTTGGAGAAATGGCTGATATCAAGAAGAACCCTGGCAGGGAAAATACATGAAACTGGAATATATTAATGTAACAGAAGTATAAAAGTACTCACAAAACAACAGAAGCATCTCAAAACAAAACAAAAACACACACACAAAAAAAAAACAAGTTTAAACAGCTTCCAATGGCCAAAGTTGTACCAATTAGTTCAAATAGTGGTAGATTTGAACTATAAACCTTTAGATTATAATAGTTATCAATGACTCAATACAGGTATGAATATATAAATGGAAAAGTACTCTCCTTTAAAGCTACAAGGAATAAGGAAAATAAAAAATTACCATTAAACAAACACAATTGTAATATTTGTTGTATCTATCCATATGTATAAATATTCAAAGTATCAGTGGATGCTAATATTAATGGATAATGAGAAATAGAATATTTATATTGTTTTAAAGTATTTCCTCACAAAATACGTATTAACTACAAATGAACAATATTAACATACCAAAGGAGAAGTCTGGCAGACACCATTTAGCCATATGATCAAAGTTAACACTATCGCTAATCCTATATAAAAAAGAGTAATATGCAAATTGACCATACCTCTGCTACATCCACAAGCCATGCCCACCAGCCAATCAGGAGCGAGTATGCAAATTAACCCAACCAAAATGGCTCTGGCCACAGAGAGAGCAGGAGGCTTGGGTTTCCCTGGCAATGGAGCAAGCCAAGCTTTCTGCCCACTCTGCCTGCCTTGGCCTCCGCTCAAGGCTACAAAGTTTCAATTATAGACGCTAAATAAATCCCAACAAAAATGGCTGTAGCCATGGAGCGAGCAGGAGGCTTGGCTCTGCTGAAGGCTACAAAGTTTCAATTATAGAAGATAAATAAGTCCCAATTACCAGGGCCTCTGCTTGGGTTGCCAGGGGGCATAGCCAGCCTGCAAACCACCACAAGACCCTCATCCAGGCTGCCCCATGCCCCAAGGGAATCCCCACCCTGATCCGGGACACCCTTCAGGGTAAACCAGCTGGCCCTCACCCATGCACCAGGCCTCTATCCTATCTAATAAAAGAACAGTATGCAAATTGACCATCACTCCAACACACAAGATGGCTGCCCCCATGTGGACACAAGATGGCTGCCACAAGATGGCCAGCAGGGTAGGGCAGTTGGGAGGGGCCAGGTCTGCAAAAGAGGGCAGTTGTGGGCGATCAGGCAAGCAGGGGAGGGCAGTTGGGAGGGACCAGGCCTGCAAGGGAGGGAAGTTAGGGGTTATCAAGCCTGCAGGGGAGGGCAGTTAGGAGTGACCAGGCTGGCAGAGGAGGGAAGTTGGGGGCGACCAGGCCTGCAGGAAAGGGCAGTTGGGGGGGGACCCAGGCCTGCAGGGGAGGGCAGTTAGGGGCAAACAGGCCTGATGGGAGGGCAATTAGGGGCAAACAGGCTGGCAGGAGAGCAGTTAGGCATCAATCAGGCTGGCAGGGGAGTGGTTAGGGGGTGATCAGGCTGGCAGGCAGAAGTGGTTAGGGGCAATCAGGAAGGCAAGCAGGTGAGCAGTTGGGAGCCAGCAGTCCTGGAATGTGAGCGGGATGTCCGACTGCCCGTTTAGGTCTGGATCAGGCCTAAACGGGCAGTTGGACATCCCTCGAGGGGTCCCAGATTGGAGAGGGTGCAGGCTGGGCTGAGGGACACCCCCCCCCCCGTGCACGAATTTCGTGCACTGGGCCTTTAGTTTATATATATAAAAGCCAACAACCTTAATGACCAGAATGACCAGAGACCAGAACATCATGGCCCCTCTCCCAGGCTGGCCCCACCCCCCAGGGAGCAGTTAGGGGCGCCCTAGGCAACACGATAGGGTGCGAGTTTGATGGAAGAAAGTTGAAGAAATACAGGGGAAGGTCTTAAGGGTCTGTAGGGTTGGGGTGGTCAGCCTGGAGTAGGTTTGGAGTGTGCTGGGGAAGGAAGAGGAAGATCCGATTGGAAAACAGCTCAGCACAATACCTTTCTCATTGCGAACCAGGACAGATCCAGCTGTGGACTGAATGGGCAGTTGTTTCATGAGTGCACTTGGGACTGACATGTTCATGGCAGTGGCAGTACTCCTGAAACTTCACTGATTCCAAATAGTAAACAGCTATCAACTTTGAAGAACAGAAAAATCCTCTCCAACTAGAGGCCCTGGACTTGCAACGTGACTGAAGGAAACACCACTTAAGGAGGAGCTAGAAAAACCGGAAGTATGCGACCAGAGGATTGTGGGGTTGTGGAAGACGCCTGGGCGCCTACAGCTAGAATGTGAGCCTGTTATTGCGCATGTACATAGTCAACCCTATAGTCCTCAGTCTCCAGTATTTGGAGGTGACTTCTGGCGGAAATTATTTGGATTGAGGTTTGCTGTTCCCTTGTGGGGAGGAAGATCAGAATTAAAGGTTTCATTTGTTACCTTGGTTAGAAGCGGAGGACAAGAGCCATGAGCACGCCCAGCTCTCCGAGGAGTACACACGCACCTCTCAGGAACTGCAGATGAAGCGCACCGCCATCGAAGCTTTCAATGAAACCATCAAGATCTTCGAAGAGCAGGGCCAGACTCAAGAGAAATGCAGCAAGGAGTATCTGGAGTACTTCTGGCATGAGGGCAATGAAAACGAGATGCAGAAGATCCTGCTGAACTCAGAACAGCTCAAGTCTCTCATCGCCCAGATCCACAAGAGCCACATGAAGCTGGAACAGGAGCTGCAGACACAGACCATGGACAATCAGGAGATCGATAAGCGCGTGAACAGCCTGAAACCAGACCTCATGCAGCTGCGCAGGAGCCGAGACCAGTACCTGGCATGGCTCACCCAGAAAGGCGCCTGGCAGAAGAAAATGAACGAGTGGTTGGGAATCAAAAATGAGACTGAAGACCAGTGTGCACTGATGGAGGATGAGGATGGCCTCCCGCACAATGAGGAATGAACCTGGTATGTGGGCAAGATCAGCCACACGCAGGCTGAGGAAATGCTGAACGGCAAGCGGGAGGGTACCTTCCTCACCCGTGAGCGTAGCCAGCGGGGCTGCTATGGTGGTGGTGGACAGCGATACCAAACACTCTGTCATCTACTGCAGGTTCACTGGCTTGGGTTTTGCAGAGCCCTACTACCTGTACGGGTCTCTGAAGGAGCTGCTGTTGCATTACCAGCACACCTCCCCAGGGCAACACAATGATGCACTTACCATCACACTGGCATATCCCATGTGAGTCTGCACCCTTTGCCCCCCACAGCCAGCTGACTCATAGAAAGCAGGACTCCATCTTTCTGTCTGTCCATCTCTCTTCTTTGTGAATCTTTCTCTGTTTCAATTTCTCTCTTGCTTTCTCTGAGTCTTTCTCTTCCTGTCACTCTTTCTATCCCCATTTCTGTCCTCTCTGTCTCTCTTAGTCTCTGTACCACTAAGTCTCTGTTACAGGAGCATACCTCTTCCACCCCATGCCCCCTTTCCCCATGGGCACTGCCCCCCCTGGCTCTGACTGCCCCCACCAGTTCCCCCAAGCTCTCCCTGCCTGTACCTGCCATGTTTACAAAGGCTCCTGGGGTGCTCAGCCCCAGCTTGGTGCCCTGATTTTTAAGCCATAGAACTGGTGTCAGGGCAGGAAGAAGGCAGGAAGAACCTTTGCTGGGCCACTTCCAAGATCCTCAGCTGTGACATTTGGGGCCGGGTGAGTCCCACCCCACAGACCCAACTTCCCCTCCAAACCCTGAAGTGAAACCCACACCAGTTACCCCCACATGGAGCTGCTGCCCAGAAGCCCTTCTTCTCCAAAAGCAAAATTATTAAAAACTAGAGGCCCAGTGCACAAAATTCATGCATGGGGGGGGGGCCTCAGCCCAGCCTGCACCCTCTCTAATCTGGGACCCCTCAGGGGATGTCTGACTGCCGGTTTAGGCCTGATTCCAGGGATCGGACCTAAACTGGCAGTTGGACACCCCTCTCACAATCCGAGATCGCTGGCTCCTAACTGCTCACCTGCCTGCCAGCCTGATCACCCCTAACAACCTCTTCCTGCTGGCCTGATAGCCTTTAACTGCCCCCCCCTGCCGACCTGGTTGCTCCTCATTGCCCCCCGGCCACCCCCAGCTATCCTGATTGCCCCATGCAGCCTGCTGTTCAGTTGTTTGGTCATCCCTCACTAACCCCCCTGCTGGCTTTGTCACCCCACGCAGCCTGCTGTTCAGTCGTTACTGTGAGGGTGTCCTGGCCAATTTGCATATTACCCTTTTATTAGTACAGATAATCTCAAGAGCTGGGCCCTATCTGACCCCAGGCTTCCCAGGAACCGAGGCTGCTGCAGGTACCGCTGGGCCAGCTGAGATGCACCGCTGCCCACAGCACCTCCGCTCCATGCAGTTTCAAGGCTTCTCCTTGATCATGTTGGGTTCTGATTTTGTTTCCTTGACTATAAACCAATTTTCTCCTCTTTTGGGACAAGAACCCTGGTTTTCTATGCTGCCATGGACCCCCCTCCTGCCTGCCTAGCTAGGCTGGCAGGAGGGTTTTGTATGGTATGTTGATACTGATGTGGATATAAAACATTGAACTAAAAAAAAAAAAAAGGAAAATGAGATAGTGATGAATAAGAAACCTTGGAGACATGCCCTAACCAGTTTGGCTCAGTGGATGGAGCATCGGCCTGCAGACTCAAAGGTCCCAGGTTCGATTCCGGTCAAGGCATGTACCTTGGTTGCGGGCACATCCCCAGTAGGGAGTGTGCAAGAGGCAGCTGATCAATGTTTCTCTCTCATCGATGTTTCTAACTCCCTCTCCCTCTCCCTTCCTCTCTGTAAAAAATCAATAAAATATATTAAAAAAAAAAAAAAGAAAAGAAACCTTGGAGACAGTGAAGGGCAGTTTGTCCAGACAGTTGAGAGCTAAGAATTAGAGTTTAATTGGGATAGAAATCCTGCTAATAGAACCTGATGCCTGAAATCTGAGAACTCTACTTTTAGGTTATCTAGTTCAAGTTTTTGGAGACTGCCTATTAAAACATTCCTGGTTTAGGTTTGTATAGAAGCCCATAAGTATTAAGTATTTTCTGTGTTTACCATGCTTAGCTCTCTGTAAAGAACATGGAATAATGTTAAATGCCTCATGTTCTCAAGAAGCTTGACTTTTAAAATAAAAAAATAAAGAAGAAATATAAATATTAAAAATAAAAAAAGAAGAAGCTTGAGTTTTAGGGGCAAAATCAGGCAGCCAGGAAAGTGGTTAGGGGTGATCAGGCAGGCAGGCGAGCAGTGAGGAGCCAGTGATCCCTGATTGCAAGAGGGATGTCCGACTGCCAGTTTAGGCCTGCTCTGTGAGATTGGTCCTAAATAGGCAGTCAGACATCCCCTGAAAGGTCCTGGATTGTGAGAGGGTGCAGGCCGGGCTGAGGGAGACCCTCCCCATGCATGAATTTCGTGCACTGGGTCTCTAGTAAGATATAATACCATCATATGCCCCAAGAAAGAACACCACTTCTCTCTCTCTCTCTCTTTTTTTTTTTCTGCCAAAAAAGTGCAACATCAATCTAATTATGAGAAAGCATCATATAAAAAATTGAAGGACTTTCTAAAAAATAACTGGCATGTGTACTTCAAAAGTGTCAAGAACATGAAACACTGAGGAAATGCCATAGATTGAAGGACCCCAAAAGACATGTAACTAAATGCAACGTTGGACCTTGAATTGTATCTGAAACCAGAAAAAAGGATATTAGTGAAAAAGCTAATACCCTTTTAATAATGATGGTGTCATTGTCAATTTCTTGGTTTTAATACTTGAACTATGGTCATATAAGATGTTAGCATTCTGGGAAGCTACGTGAAAGGTATACAAGAATTCTCTGTACTATTTGTGTAATGCTTTCACAAGTGTACATTTATATTTTAAGAAAATGTTTAATAAACTTGGCTAAAGTCAAACCATAGTGAATTTGCCTAAGCTAAGGTACTCTAGTGTTCTGGTTAAATTGAAATAAATACTCTGTGACTCAACTCTCTCTCTCTCTCTCTCTCTCTCTCTCTCTCTCTCTCTCTCTCTCTCCATTTCTCACCACTCTTGGCTCACCCACTCTCTGAGGAATGGAAGAATGGCAAAAAAATATGTTCATGATTGGATTTATGCCTTTTCCTTCCTTCTTTCTTTCTTGACTTCCTTCCCTAGGGATGGAGCACCTTTTAAAAATATATATTTTTATTGATTTCAGAGAGAAAGGGAGAGGGAGAGAGAGATAGAAACATCAATGATGAGAGAGAATCATTGATCAGCTGCCTACTGCACACCCCCCACTGAGGACTGAGCCTACAACTCAGGCATGGGCCCTGACCAGGAATTGAACTATGATCTCCTGGTTTATAGGTCAATGCCCAATCCCTGAGCCACACCTGCCAGGCCTTTTTATTTCTCCATCCGACACAAACTGCCTTCTTCCTAAGGTGCCATTTACTTTACCCATTGCTGAGACAAAGTAGCAAAAGTGTTGCAGAGAAAGAAATGCGGATGTGAGTAACTATTAGGATACACATACCTCTGTCATACTTATAGGCTACTCTATACATTTTAATACTTGATCATCCTCCAAGTCAGTTTCCTGAAGTTAAACTTTAGATACCTGGTTACACTGCAATGTCCTTGAGGGCCAGGTTGATGTCTTACACATTATTTGTATCTTCATAGCATTAGTGCATATTTTGTTGCTTTTTTGAAGTAGATTAATCACAAATCACTTTGAGTATAGTATTAAAGCAGCGAGGAGGCATGATCTATGAAGAGCAAAGTCCATGATTCTCCCTCCTGTTTGTTTTTGAAAGGTTTGTTAATCCTAGGAAAAAGTTTGCTTACAGTCCATAATAAATTCACTGCTTTGCCCTTCTGTACCATAACTGGTCTCAGCTATAGAAAAGCATCAGACATACTCTCTACTCAAAGATCATACATATTATAAATAACTTGACGCTCTTCTATGGGAAGATAAAATATGTTGTAATTTGAAGGTATGTGGCTTGAAAAGCTATTCATGATGTGAATCTTTATGCTTCAAAAAAATTCTTAAAGGAAAAACTATTTATATCAAAAGAATCCCAGTTCCATCCTGTGAAATGTGAGCAATTAAAAAAAGTTTAAATCTAAGATGTAATCAAAAGATGAATTTAAGCAAATAGAGTAGTATATATGAAGATTTAAAATACCAGAATATTAGAGTTTGTTGAGAATCAACGCTGTACAGTTAAATATATAAGCATTTTGACAGGCACAAAAGAGAGAAAATTCAGAAAACTTTGTTTACTTTGAAAATATGACAATTTAATATTCTAATTTTTATGTGTACCTAACCATAACTTTTATATAATTTGTGTGTGTGCCTAGATGCTAAGAATAGAAGTGTTTTTTAAACAAGATTATACTTTTCAATCTTATTGAAAAATCTATATTCATACTAAAAAATGGTAAGAAGATTAAATTCATTGGAAAAAAGAGGGTATCTCATCTCAAAGGTATCTGTTGCTTTTAAAAGCACTCTTGAGTTATTGACATTTTTTATAGAAATTTTTCTGTTCTTTTTTCAAAATGACATGAAAGTTGGGCAATAGTGATTTAAAAAATTTTCCTATTTTGGATTAGCAGATTACTGTAAAAATAAAACATTTATCTTTTGATCCCATAGTATAGTGAATAGTTGCAATTTAGATATTTAATACATCGTAACAGATAAAACAATTATTAAATTACTAGAGGCCCAGTGCATGAAATTTGTGCATGGGGGTTGGGGGGTGGGGAGTCCCTCAGCCCAGATGGCACCCTCTTTAATCTGGGACCCCTTGTGGGATGTCTGACCACCTGTTTAGGCCCGATCCCTCACAGTCTAGAACTGCTGGCTCCAACTGCCCTCACCTGCTGGCCTGGTCCCCCCCCCAACTGCCCACCCCAGCAGGCTTGGGTCCCCACCAACTGTCCTCCCCTGCAGGCCTGGCCCCCCCACAACTGCCCTCCTCTGCCAGCCAGGTTACCCCTAACTGCCCTCCTTGCTTGCCTGATCGCCCACCACTGCCCTCACCTGCAGGCCTGGCCCCCCCAACTGCCCTCCCCTGCAGGCCTGGTTCCTCCCAACTGCCCTCCTCTGCTGGCCTGGTCACCCCTAACTTCCCACAACTGCCCTCTCCTGCAGTCCATCTTGTGGTGGCCATCTTGTGTCCACATGGGGGCAGCCATCTTTGACCACATGGGGCTGGCTATCTTTGTCTTGGTGTGATGGTCAATTTGCATATTACTCTTTTATTAGATAGAATTGTGAAATTCTTTTGTCCAATTATGGGTGGCTATGCTTGTGAAATACACCATATTTTGGCATTACTGGGTATTGTCCATGTAAAAGAATAACAATGTCAAACCCAAGACCATTAGAAGTGCTCCTTTAACTGAGATACACAGTTCCTCTGTCTTTTATCTCTGGTAGCCAATTGAATGTTCTTTGAATATTTTATTGTTAAATTTGCAATATGAACATAAAATTTTTAAAATATTATTACTCATAATTAAGTCATTGTTACTCACCATGTTGAAGTAACAATGCATAGTACAGTTAAAATTAAATTAAAGGGGGAAGTGTTTGGGTAGGAGCAGAGTATGAAATAGAATAAATTATTTACATATTCCTAGCAAAGAAAAAAGTGTACCCTGTTTCAGTTGATCAAGGAGTTTATACTTAAGATGGAAACAGATAATGAAAAGATAACATCCTATCTAATAAAAGAGTAATATGCAAATTTACCGTCACACCAAGACACAAGATGGCCGCCCCCATGTGGTCAAAGATGGCTGCACCCATGTGGTCAAAGATGGCTGCCCCCTGTGGACACAAGATGGCCACAACAAGATGGTCTGCAGGGGAGGGCAGTTATGGGAAGTTAAGGGTGACCAGGCCAGCAGGGGAGGGCAGGTGTGGGGGGGGAACAGGCCTCCAGGGGAGGGAAGTTGGGGGGACCAGGCCTGCAGGGGAAGGCAGTTGAGGGGGACTAGGCCAGCAGGGGAGGGCAGTTGGGAGGGACCAGGCCTGCAGGGGAGGACATTTTGGGGGGACCAGGCCAGCAAGGGAGGGCAGTTGGGAGCCAGCTTCCTGGATTGTGAGAGGGTGCAGGCTGGGCTGAGGCCCCCCCTGCCCCCGTGCAGGAATTTTGTGCACCGGGCCTCTAGTTGTTTGTATAACATGAGGATGAATAATGATAGCTAACATATACTAAAGGCTTACTATGTGTCAGACACAATGTTAAGCCCGTTTTATACATTTTATTATCTAATATATTTTACATAGTACTAACATAAAATGAAAGGTGGTCTCAATGAGTTCTCTGAAAAAGACTCATTTATTTCATAATTTTTTTTTTACCGTTAATATAAGCAGTCATGAGTATATATTTTCAATGTAATTCTTTTATATGGTGGTTTGTTTGTTTTTAGTATCCACTTAGCATTGAAAATTAGGTTTTAATCTTCAATGAATCTGTTCAAGATTGAATTAATCCTTGAATTCTAAAAATTATTTTTCTAAAATAATAACAGCATAAGCATTTATGATTGGAATGTCTATTTTTACCATTTAAAAATAAATGAAACAATATGTTGGATTTACTATTAAATCAAAGTTTTTTAGAAAAGTACATGAAATCACATGTTCAATGTACATAAGTCCCTTAAATAAGCTCTATCCAGTTTATATATATAAAAAAAATCAACCAAAGTTTCAAGGCTAAATCAGAAATAATACCATCAATATCTTCATTTTCAATAATAGCAACAAAAATTGCATGCTTTACATTCCTGAAGCCTCTTCATTTTCAAAAGTTTTAGTCATCTTGCCTCAAATTTTAAGAATTTTATGCTACTTTTAATTATGATTTTTAAACTTTCTCTTGGTTGTTATACTATATATTTTATGTTATATACTATATAAATTTTTATACAATTGTAAGAAACAATGATTGGTTTTAATTTTCAAGTTTTTCTGTGGTAAAATATGCAATTGACCAATTTATAATCTGTAGTTTTGTGATATTACAGATATCAAAATTCTCCTTTCAAATATGATTATTTCCCTGTTCATCTACTCAACTAAATGTTTTATTTCTTAATTAGTTTGAATGTTAACAAAAATGTTGTACTGAGTTAAACAGATTTCTGATTTACTCTAATAAAGAATATACTTCTAGGTAGGAAATGAAGCCAAACATGTTAAATATGATAACAACTTGTGTTTGAGTCCTTATGGGAGGCACTAGTCAAAAAGTTTATATGGATTTTATCAGTTAAATCCAATCTTCTTTAGTATTTAATATCATCATAATCATTCCAATTTTATAAACAAGTGAAGATGTTTAGAGAGTTCAAGCAATTTTCCCCAGGTTCCATATGTAAAAATTGCTAGAGCAGGGTTAAAATCCAAGTATTCTAGCTCAAGTGCAGGCTGAAATGTTAACACCTTATTGCTTATATACAAGATTAAAGTCATTCTAGGGCTCAGATGAGATTGTCTAAAGAATGTATCAGGGCGACTTAAAGCTGTGGGTAGATTCTAACAGTTTCGTCATTTATTTCTAACAAGTTGCAGTCATACCAAATAGATACATAGGCTGGGCATAAATATCTTAAAGCTCAGTAATAAAAGATGATTGAAAGTCTTAGGTTGATTTCTTTTTTGTGAAAACTAGAGTTGTCAATTTCTGCCCTACTTTGTGGCACTCACCCAAAATAAGTAAGATTTATTTTTTGTTGTTGTTGTTCCTACACTTATAAATTCATTACCATTATCATTAAATACATTCTTGCTAAAAATTGGGAAGGTGGACTTGTATTTTGAGACTGAGATTAAAAATTATTGAATTTAATGACATTTTAAAATTACAACTTTATCATGTTAATCTCTTATTACCAAATTATTTATAATTTTTACTCAGTTATGTTGTATAAAACCTGTTATATTCAATATTTGTTAATAATAAACATGTTAGCCAAGGCAACAGTAAATACTAATCCTATCTAATAAAAGAGTAATATGCAAATTGACTGTACCTCCGCTACACCCACAGGCCAAGCACGCCAATATGAGTGAGCACCCAACCAAGTGAGTGAGTATGCAAATTAACCCAACCAAAATGGCTGGGGCCACAGAGCGAGCAGGAGGCTTGGGTTTCCCTGGCAATGGAGGAAGCCAAGCTTCCTGCACACCCTGGCTGGCTCTGGCCTCCACTCAAGGCTACAAAGTTTCAATTATAGAAGATAAATAAATCCCAACAAAAATGGCTGCAGCCATGGAGTGAGCAGGAGGCTTGGGTTTCCCCCGGGGATGGAGGAAGCCAAGCTTTCCACCTGCCCTGGCCTCCACTCAAGGCTACAAAGTTTCAATTGTAGAAGATAAATAAATCCCAGATACCACGGCCTCCACTTGGGTTGCTGAAGGGTGTGGCCAGCCTGCAAACCACCACAGGCCCCTCGCCCAGGCCACCCCATGCCCCAAGGGAACCACCACCCTGATCTGGGACACCCTTCAGGGTAAACCAGCCGGCCCCCACCCATGCACCAGGCCTCTATCCTATCTAATAAAAGAGTAATATGCAGACTGACCATCACTCCAACACACAAGATGGCTGCCCCCATGTGGTCAAAGATCCTGCCCCATGTGGACACAAGATGGCTGCCACAAGATGGCCAGCAGGGTAGGGCAGTTGGAAGGGACCAGGCCTGCAAGGGAGGGCAGTTGGGGGCAATCAAGCCTGCAGGGGAGGGCAGTTAGGGGTGACCAGGCTGGCAGAGGAGGGAAGTTGGGGGTGACCGGGCCTGCAGGGGAGGGCACTTAGGGGTGACCAGGCCTGCAGGGGAGGGCAATTAGGGGCAATCAGGCTGGCAGGGGAGCAGTTAGGCATCATTCAGTCTGTCAGGGGAGTGGTTAAGGGTGATCAGGCTGGCAGGCAGAAGCAGTTAGGAGCAATCAGGAAGGCAGGCAGGCCAGCAGTTGGGAGCCAGCAGTCCTGGATTGTGAGAGGGATGTCCGACTGCCTGCCTAAACAGGCAGTCAGACATCCCTTGAGAGGTCCCAGATTGGAGAGGGCGCAGGCTGGGCTGAGGGACATCTCCCCATGCACGAATTTTGTGCACTGGGCCTCTAGTACATATATAATAATTTAAAAATGATTCTTATTAGTTTGATGACATATGAAGATAAAAGGGGAGAAGTGTGTAATATTAACTTGATTTTGATTTTCATTGTAGATATCAGTCAGTTTCATATTATTAATATAAATTATTTAAAGACTATCATAAGTTTGGTAAATGATATGTACATCTTATGTAATAAAAGGGTAATATGCAAATTGACCCTAATGGTGGAAGGACCAGAACGACCGCTTGACCAGTCACTATGAGGCACACTGACCATCTCTTGGTCCTTTTCCCCCAGCCAGCAGACTCTGGTCGCCCGATGGTGAACGGGGAACTGGGGGTGGGTGGCGGGGGATGCAGGTGGCTCCAGGCCAAGGCCCCTGCCCTGCCAGTTGCCCCACACACGGAGGGCAACCCACGGTGGGGGTGGGGCTGCTGAGCAGGTGGGAATGGCTGCTGGCAGCCGGGGAAGATGGCCCTGATTGCAGGCTAGGCCTAGGGACTGTACCCATGCATGAATTTCATGCAATGGGCCTCTAGTACAGGGGTGTGCAAACTTTTTGACTCGAGGGCCACAATGGGTTCTTAAACTGGACCGGAGGGCCGGAACAAAAGCATGGATGGAGTGTTTGTGTGAACTAATATAAATTCAAAGTAAAGGAGCGGAGGGGAGAGCAAGAGAACCGGATAGAACAGCCAGATCCGGCCCATGGGCCGTAGTTTGCCCAAGGCAAAAGGGTTTTTCAATAGAAAGTTTTATACTTCTCAATTTTTTGCAAGTGGCTGATTTTCTAAGTCAGAGTCAAGTGGATTATTATTATTATTTTTTAAAAGGATAGTTTATTGATTTTTCAAGAGAGAGTAAGGGAGAGGGAGAGAAACATTCATGAGAGCACTACATCCATGGACTACCTCCTGCAGGCCCCCTACTGGGGATTGAGCCCACAACCTGGACATGTATCCTTGACTGGGAGTCGAACTGGCAACCTCCTGGTACATAGGATGAGGCCCAACCAACTGAGCCACACTATCCAGGGCTCAAATAGATTATTTTTGAGAACTGGTCTCTATAAAAACACCAAGAAGAGCTTGAAATTTAAAATGCAAATGAGAAATACCTAATGTAGGATTGAAATAGTTAATCTCAATTGAATCAGACCAAGTCAATCAATCGGTCAGTTAACAAACACCTGTACATTCTGTGTTCCAAGTACCATGTATGAAGAGGAATGGAACAATCTGTGAGAGACAGGATTCCTACCTGTGGAGCTGGCTGTATAGAGTTCTCTGGCTATTTTATCTATTTTACCACATATATTCCTTTAGTAGGGGTAAAATAAAGATTTATATGTCTTACACAACTGTCTAATAAATAGCATGCATTGTATACTGAAAAAGTATTTGAGACTTTGAATTACACTTTTCTTTAGGTCTATTGGTACCCTGACAAGGTTTAAAAATATGCAAACTTCTCATTTTATATTTGAGACAATGATAGTGTTATAATATACATGTAACAGTCTATAGGCATTAAGTGTGAACATAGTTTACATCATTTGAAAATTCAACTTGTACTTGATTATCTGAAGTAGCTAGTGTACAATGAGCCCATGTGAGAACATTGTCCTCAGTGATAGAGAAGAAAGATGGTAATTGTATACTAAATAAATTTAAGATGTATTTTGATGATGTGGTCAATTACTGGGCCTTTGTAAACATTCATGAAATAATTGGTTTTATTTAATAAGGCCATTTATGAAAATAGCCACTGTGGCACATTGGTGCTTATCAAAAGCATTTTTTCCCCTGAAGAAATGTACAGCATCCAACTACCAATTAATGTAATTTGTTTAAAGCCTTTTTTTCTTTTTGTGCCATCAATGCATTCACTATCAAAGGTGAATGATAAAATATCCAGCCCAGAGTGGGTGGCATGGCTATCCCAACAACTTAAACAAAGGGAGGACGAGAGAACCCCATGTTACATTTACCCAGATTTCTGCTTTAACTGAAGCTTTTAAACTAAGATTGATAGAAAACAGTGTTTAGAAAGAAATAATGCATACTGATTTATATAAAATGCTATTCGCTGTATTTTTCTTTTTGTATTAGCTTTAATGAATAGATATGCCTTTTTATTTTGTGGAACCCTACCATTAAATGATACCATCATTTTTTTCTGCCTAAATAAATTCCAGTTCTTGTCACCTACTATCTGTACAGCAAGATTTGAGACATTATTTCTAATTGAGATTTTTACTGAATATCTTTTAAAGATAAATTTGTTTTATTCTTTCACCCACTATTTAAAAGGATTTTCACAGTTTTATCTTCTAAAGGAATTGTCAATGAGAAACTAAAAACTGCATAGACTATACATTAAAATCACTTTAGTTTTTAAGCTGTCATGAACTGTTTCAAAAAAGCTAAGTTGCTATTGTTTAATGTCTGTCATTTTATAATGCTTTACAAGTTATCTATCCTGTAAAATTATTAACTGATGCTAAAATTGCCTTGTAAGTATTAGGACAATAGCAATTTTGTAACAGCTGGGACACTGCCAATGTAAGATAAGTACATTTTGCTCCGTAGATTCATAAAGTGCTTTGAAATGGTTTGTAACTGATGGATGGATGCATTTTCTAAGTGTAGAAAGCAATATTTTCTAGAAGGAAATGGCTTGAAAGCTGACACACATGCATGCAAATGCCATTCTCTTCAGTAAGTAATTTGCTTTTTCTTTCAAAAGCGTAAATGGCATAGTTAGACACATTATATTGTATATTGCACATAACAATACAAGATGCACAAAAACAGCAAGTACAAAACATTTCATATTGATAGAAGAACCCATGGCTGTGGTATATGATTAGCATAAATGTATACACACTGAAGTAATGCCTTCAGGATTAAAAAGTAAAACTGGAAAAAAAAAGGAAAGTTCTACTAAACTTCAGGAAATGGCAATATTTTATTATGCTTTTTATTTTTTAACTTAATTCTTCTATTTGGTTGGAATGCTGTATCATGTGAAGTGGATATATTTTCCTTACACCATTCAACATTAATTACGGTGCCAGTGCAGGTTACAAAGCTGTCAGGTTGTTCTGCATACCTGCTTAGGATGGCTAACATTTTTCAGCTCTGTAAGAATAAAATAAATAATATATTTTCCTGATTGACAAGTTTTCATACCGGACAAATGTTTGTCAAGTTATAGTTGTTCTGTGACCTGAATTGGAGGTTTACACCTTTAAAAAATATAGCTAATGTTTCAAACCGAGTACCGAGAACAGACTGGCAGAGAGTATGTAACCGATACATATTTGTATTATGAAGTTCTGAAAAGTTTTATAAGGAAGACTAAATTTGAATTGAACTGGCTTTCAAAGGCACTTGATTTAAAACCACTCTTAACAACTCTGTATTTGTTAAAGGACAGAAGCTTTGGAATCAAGTACATTGGGGTTGAGTCTTGGTATCAACATTATTAACGCTGGAATTTAGGTCAGCCTTTTACCTTTGTTTAGCTTCAGTTTCATACCATATCAAATGCAGAGGATAACTTCTACTTTTCAGGGCTGTTATGAGAAGTAAATCTATATAAAGTGCTTTCGCACAGTATCAGGCACTTAGCTCTTGATAAATTACAGCTTTCATGTATGATATTATTGTCACACCTCCATTATTATCCACATTATTTTGTTTGTTGTATCAATATAAAATTGTCTCAGTGCTTTAAAAATGTCCTCAGTTTCCTCTTTTATTTGGACAATTTCTGTGAAAATCACTTATATTAACTCCACTGATGAGTTGTGTACAATTAGAGGGGAAACCATACCCTCAAACTTTAACATGTTTTCCTTTTATCTGACTGAAGCAATTAGTTTTCTTATTTGATAAATAGTTTATTCAACATATTCAAACAAAATGTAGACATTAGTAAAACCCACCGGTTTGGGTAGCACAGGCATACTTTGTTTTTTTATGCTTTTCTTTATTGTACTTCACGAATATTGTGGGTTGTTTTTTTTTACAAATGGAAGGCAAAACAGTTGACCAGGAAATAGATTACAGCTTGCTTTATTTCGATACTCACTTTATTGTGGGGTCTGGAGATAGGCCTGTATTTGATGACGGTAAGGCAAAAGTTTCAGTTTGTACTTTGGAGTGTTCCCCTTGTTGGTCCGCCCACCCCCAACCCCGCTCCAAGAGGTTAGATATTAGAGCATCTGGGCATCTTTGGATGCATTGGTCAGTAGAAGATGTTATATGGCCTGAATAAATTGATTAATAGGTTTGCTACTTAGTGAAATTCTTTACCTTTTCAAAAGGTTCATTCTTTACTGACATGGAAGATTTTGTCACAAAACTATGCCAGAGGAATGCTTTTAGACCACAGGTGTTTACATCTGAGTTATTTCCACTTGAGGAGACCTCTGATGGGACTCCTTAATTGGCACAACTCTTGTGATAAGAATGGAAACAAATATTGGTCTTCACAGACACATTTTGAAGATTTCTAATTTTATGAATTTTATGTAACATGTAGCTTATTAAATAGCTAAACTATTCATGTTTACAAACGTCTATCTTTTATTTTATTCATGCATTTCTTATTTTACTTTGTTATGCCTTTAACATATAGTTTTAGTCAAAGCTGTGCCACTTGGTGATATGGCATGGGCCATTATAATAGTTCTCCCCAAATCCACCCTCTGTGTGTAAAATGACATAAGAGCATTTTCCTAACTTCCTTCATATCAGATGGGGGGTGGCCATATGGATTTCATTATCATAAGCCCAACGCTCCTCAGGAAAGGGCGAAGGTGTTACACCATCCTTCATTATGGCCCTAGGGATCGGACCTCTTACTGGTAGGGATCCAGTGAGGAATATTGTGCTTTTCTGCTGATCATCTTCCTCTCTCCTTAGCAAGTTTATTCAATGGAGAAAGGTTACATTCCCCTCAGAGCAGCTTGTTAGATTTTTCATCTCACAAGTCTGTCACTTTACAGGGTAGTTTCCTCTGGTGTTTATATATTATAACCAGCCACAGGCAGGTTTTTGGCACAGTTACCCTCTATGGATATTTTTTCTACTCTGTCATCTTGAAGATAAATCTATTGGAACAATGTAAGTTTGTTCCAACCTTTTCTTTACCTTTGAGCTCATGAACTGGAAGTGCCTTTGGGATAACCTATAAGAATGGGAAGCAAACCCTTAGCAATTAATGCTCATATAATTATTTACTAACATGGCAGTGCTGGCAAGAGGCTTAGTGGCAGATGTCCTAGTGGCATAAACTAGCTTTGTGTTCTGCTATCCCTTGACTTTATATCAGATGACTCAGTTTTGTGTGAGTTGGGTAAATGACTCTCTCCTATGAAGGACAGAAAGATAAACATTCTTCTATATGCTCTCCATAGAAATTTGCAGACCTCTGACTTTCAAATTGCTCTTGCTCTGCATTTATTTCCATATACAAATACCTTTAGTGCCAGCAACCTCCTATTTTTACTAAAAATTATGCCCTGAAAAAATTTTTTATTAGTGCACATAGTTCCACTTCATTCATTTTTGACTGCTGCACAGTGTTCCATAGTATGGGTAGGTAATAAGTTGTTTGTCATACCTCCACTGGTAGACATTTAGGTTATTTGCAATCTTGTGCTACAAACAATACTGCAATGAACATCCTCATACTTGTCCTTTTGTGTACATGTGTGGCATTTTATGTAAGGTGAATGACAAAAGGTTTACTAATTTATATAGATTCTGCCAACTTGACCTACCAATTTATTCTTTCACATTTGGTATGACACAGTATTCATTTCCCCATTTATTACATTTACTGGATATCATCAACTTTTTAATTCTTGCTAACCTGATGATCATCTTTCAAGTGTTTATTAGATAGTCAAGTTTATCCTTTTGTGAATTTTTGGTTTACTTCGCTTGCATAGTTTCTGTATTGATTAGCTTTTCCTATCCATTTGTAGGGTGGCCCCATTATTCAATTTTATATTTTTGTTATTGAATTATGTCTTCTGAACGTTGATAAAAATTGGTGTACTGTTAAACCATATAGACTGTCTTTAATTTCTAAGGTAGAATTTAATTCTAAGCATTTCAAAACTTATCTAAAGCTTAGTTTTGTGATACACTGTGTTTTGTAAACATAGTGCCAACTATTTAATACTTTCCACCACATATAGACACTTTAAAATTTACTTTTGGATTATATTAATCCTTAAGAGAGATTTTTATGTGGATTGCAAACTTTTGGCCATTGTGACCTGAATTGAAGGCATTATTTTAAAAAAAAAGATCCTATAAAAGGTATTACTTTAATGTTACAATTAACATTATAGCTGTTGTTCTTTGGATCATACTCTTTCAGGTGTATTATCATCAGCAGAACTATTTCTCAAATCATGTTATCATAAATAAATATATATTTTCTGAATAATTGCTTTAAGAAAAGTTCCCACTTATATAGTTTGTTTCCTTTTTTACATTAACTTCCAGAAAGCTAAGAGCAAAAGTTATAGCCCATCAGAATACAGATTCAAAGCCATTATTAATACAACAAATATATTTTAACAAGTTCTGCATGCTTTATTTTTATATGTATAGTCCCTATGGCTTAATTTCCTTTCTTGCTTTAAAAATAAGTTACACTTAAAATTGTAAATTATAAAGTTTTCCACATGAATTTTATGTAGGTAGATAGATATGATCTGCTTTTAAACAGATGTTATAGTAAAATGTATATTTTACTGTGCCAAAGCTTTAAAGCTTTGGCTCATGTTTAAATGTTATATGATATAAAATAAGAAAATACTCTCAACTACTAAATGAAAACAATATAAAATAAATGATAGTTATCTTGTTCATATACCTAGTATATTTACTTTTTAATGATATCTAAGAAAGGGATTAAAAAAGTATCCAAGATTTGTGTTTACTAATGTTATAAAACATGGTTAAAATTATTTTGTCCTGGAACTGTTCTTTTTTATAAAACACAACTAATTATTATTATTATTATTATTTTTTTAAAATATATTTTATTGATATTTCACAGAGAGGAAGGGAGAGGGATAGAGAGCTAGAAACATCGATGAGAGAGAAACATCAATCAGCTGCCTCCTGCACACCTCCCACTGAGGATGTGCCCGCAACCAAGGTACATGCCCTTGACCGGAATCGAACCTGGGACCCTTCAGTCGGCAGGCCGACGCTCTATCCACTGAGCCAAACCGGTTTCGGCTAATTATTATTTTTTAAAAAAGTAAAATTGTATGAGTGAAATATGAAAATCAAGTTATTAATAATTTAAAAGTAAAAAAAGGGACATATGTAATACTTTTGACAATAGGGATAAGTTTAAAAAATAAAAGTAATGATTAGCAGTAATAGAAAATTATTTTAGGACAAGGAGGTGTTGATTTACTTGTGTCCCCCAAAAAGATATGTTCAAGTTCTGAACCCCAGTACTGGACCTTATTTGGAAATAGGGTAAAAGTAGATGTAATAAAAAATCAGGATGAGGTCATAATGAATTGGGGTGGGCCCTAATCCAGTGACTGAAATCCTTACAAAAAGAGGATGATTTGGACACAAATACAGGAAATTTGGACATAACCACATGACTACAGAGGCAGAGATAGAAGTGATACATCCATGAGTCAAGAAATGCTAAGGATGGCAACCACTGGAAGCTGGGAAGAGGTGAGGAAAGACCCTTCTCTAGAGCCTTTGCAGAGGGCGTGGCCCCATCAAAACCTTAATTTTGAACATCCAAGCCACTCTAATTGTGAGAATAAATAGCTTTTGCCTTGAGTCCTCTAAGTTTGTGGTAATTTGTTATGTCCTTTCTAGAAAACTAGTAAAATGGTCATTATTTCTGGACAGTATTATTTTACAGTCCAATGCCCAAGAGAGAACATATAGGGGAGTAGTAATATTTTGTGTTCTGCTTTTGTTTCTACATGAGGAAGATCATAAAAGATGCTTGTTGTGGGAGAAACCAAGATGGTGGCATAGGTAAACACCTGAAATTACTGCCTCACACAACCACTTCAAAACTACAACTAAAGGACAAAACAGACATCACCCAGAACCACAGGAAGGCTGGCTGAGTAGAAATTCTACAACTAGAAGGAAAGAGAAAAGCACACTGAGACTCAGAGGAGGTGCGGAAGTAAAGTGCAGAGGTATGGAGGCATGCAATTGAGGACACAGTTGTCTTTTTCAATTGGGAGGGAGACACAAGCTCCCGAATGCTCTGAACTCCAGTTCTGGGCAAGACTCTGGAGACCCAGACTCATACAGGGAGAAACTGGACTGTCTGGCTTTGGGTGGAATTTGAGTGTGGCTTTCTCTCAGAGGTGCTTGCAGCGATTACCAAGGGACACTGAGACCTGGGGGCCTTTTAGGGCAGGGCTGAGGATCAGCCATAGCTGTTTGCTCTGCCCTGTTGATTCCCTGAGACCATGCCCCACCCAAGCTGTGCGCAGAGGCTTTTGCATATGAATGGCCTGGACCTGTGCAATCTAAAATTATCTAACAACCTGCAGCTGGGTTAGAGAACACCAGAACTACCAAAAGAAGGCCCAAGGCCCACAGTAGCTTGCATTGCTTCACAGCTGGGCCCATTGGGCACCTCCAAACCCCAAACAAAGATGAGGAATCTGCAGATCTCTCCATAGCTCCTGCTGGGTGGCCTCAGGCAGAGGCTAAATTTGCACCTCCTTGGAGATCCAAGAGCCAGTGTACCCAGTGGTCAGAGTGGGACCATCCAGATTACAACTCCTCAGATCCATAAGGGGCACACTCGAGGCAGACTCAGTGAGCACCAAAGCCCCACTGAAGCAAGTCTTGCCCCATAAGGGTGTCTCCAGCACAGAAGTTCTCCCTTCATAGACACAGCTGATCCTCACAGCCAATTGGCCTGGAGGTCAATTCCTCCCAGTGATACCAACAACAATCAAGGCTTAAATACAACAAGACTGTGCACACAGCCCACAAAGGGGTGCACCAAGAATGTCCACATCAGGTAATGGGGAGGCTGAGCCACTGGGCCCTATAGGACACCTAGCACACAAAGCCACTCTATCAACTCAGGGAAGCAGCCAAAATGTGGAGACAAACAAACAGGTCACAAATGACAGAAATGGAGGGAAGCAAAATACTGGATATAGAGTTCAAAACCACAGTTATAAGGTTTTTCAAGAATCTTCTAGAAACCACAAATAAATTTAGTGAGACACTCAAGGATATGAAAAAGGACCAACTAGAAATTAAGCATACACTGACTGAAATAAAGAATAATATACAGAGATCCAATAGCAGACTAGAGGATCCCAAGAATCAAGCCAGATTTGAAATACGAAGAAGCAAAAAACACCCAGCCGGAAAAGCAAAAAGCAAAAAGAATCTAAAAAATATGAAGATAGTGTAAGGAGCCTCTGGGACAACTTCAAGCGTACCAACATCTGAATTATGGGGGTTCCAGAAGAAGAGAGAGAGTAAGATATTGAAAACCTATTTGAAGAAATAATGACAGAAAACTTCCCCTACCTGTTGAAAGAAATAGACTTACAAGTTCAGGAAGTGCAAAGAACCCCAAACAAAAGGAATCCAAAGAGGACCACACCAAGACACATCATAATTAAAATACCTAGAGCAAAAGACAAAGAGAGAATATTAAAAGCAACAAGAGAAAAACAGTTAGTTACCTACAAGGGAGTGCCCATATGAATGTCAGCTGATTTCTCAACAGAAACTATGCAGGCCAGAAGGGAGTGGCAAGAAATATCCAAAGTGATGAATAGCAAGAACCTATAACCAAGATTACTCTACCCAGCAAAGCTATCATTCAGAACTGAAGGTCAGATAAAGAGCTTCACAGATAAGAAAAAGTTAAAGGAGTTCATCATCGCCAAACCAGTATTATATGAAATGCTGAAAAGGTATTCTTTAAGAAGAGGAGGAAGAAGAAAAAGGTAAAGATAAAAACTATGGACAACAAATACATATCTATCAACAAGTGAATCTAAAAATCAAGTGAATAAAAAATCTGATGAACAGAATAAACTGGTGAATATAATAGAATCAAGGGCATATAAAGAGAGTGGACTGAAAATTCTTGGGGGAAAAGGGGTGAGGGGGGTGCGGGAGGAGACTGGACAAAAATTGTGCATCTATGGATGAGGACAGTGTGGAGGGGTAAGGGCAGAGGGTGGGGTGAGAACTGGGTGGAGGGGAGCTAAGGGGGGAAAAAGAGGATCAACTGTAATAATCTGAACAATAAAGATTTATTTTAAAAAAAGATGCTTGTTGTGAATAATGAGATAAAAATGTTGAATTCTGATATACACAAACATCAATTAGATAGGAAATTTGGAAGTAAGAATGTTTGGAGAAGAAAATTTTTTCAGGTGAAAATGTCAAAAGATCTTCAATATTCAAACTATAAAGAATATGTTAGGAAAAAATCTGTAAATTTGCGTCAGGAAAGTATCTGATCCCTAGAAATGAAGGGTGTCTTTTTTTTTTTTTTTTAGGTAGATAATGTAAGTCTTAATTCTAATAATACAGATTTTGTCTGCAATGTGGCAAAATAATTTACCTTATTTGTCTGTTATTTGTAGCTCTGTATTGAGATTTTAAAAATCACTAAAGCTGTTCTCTACTTTCAATTGATTTTTAAAGAGATTATTATATTTTTCACTGAATTATTAAGGTCCCCAAAGCTGCCATGGACCATTCTTTAATTACATGCCATAAATGCAATTTTACTGTAAATTAGGTAAGAAACTACTGTATTTTTCTGGGTACAAGATGCTCCCATGTATAAGACGCCCCCCACTTTTCCAACCCCAAATTAAGAAATCAATATTTTAAACATTTTGCTGGTTTTCCTCTTAAGACCTTCTTCTTTTTTGGCATCTTAAGGAGTTGTTCTTCCTGTTTTCTCCACTGTGATCATATACTAAGTGGGAGGAGGTCCAAATTGTCTCTCTGCAGCTCTATTTCCATGCTCTTTTACATAGCTGATTACATTCTGCTTGAATTTTGCAGAGTAAGACAATCACTTACCGGTATTTATCATTTTGTTTTTTGACATCTTTATGGGCCCAGAACACTCTGGTCCCTGTTGCACCTGTGCACTCTCCACCTCCACCTCCATCTCCAATTTATGGCATCAGCTGATGTCAGTAACAATAAGGCTCGTGATTGGAGGAAACCTGTTTGATAAGGTATGGGCAGCTAATGCACTGGTGTGGCTCCCTTGTCGGCTGACTTCTGTGTATAAGATACACCTCGATTTTCAGTCTAACGATTTTAGAAAAAAAATAGAGTCTTATACACGGAAAAATACGGTATACTGTCTTATGAGTAACAATGTCAATATTTGAATGGACCTAATTATTCCTAAAAGATTGATGCTGTGGGGCATGTAAAAAAACAATTTAAAGAAGTATCATCTCTCACTGGTTCCTGGAATATGTTAATAGCTATCAGTAAGAAAATACAAGGTAGAGGATTTATTATTTCTTTTCAGAGTACTGAGAATATGAAAATCTTTTGTGATCATGTATAGCCACCTTGGATAGATGATCTTGTCACTTTGTAACTGTGGAATTTTTATGTTCCAGATTGTTTATATTTCCTTAAAAATGTATGTGAGATATGCCACAATTGTACTTTGCCTCAGGTACATTTAACTTTTTCTTCACAATGTATCTCAGCCATAAAACTCATTAATCAAATTAGATGAAAGAAGACAAGTTTCCCATGGCTTGATCTTAACTTGTATTCATGATGATTAATCATTGCATAACACGGGTGAGGTCATTGGAAACATGTCATTCTCATAGTTCACCATTTAAGTTCAAAGACAGGAGTATCAGCAGAGTAATGTTCTAGCAAGACCTTTAAAAATGTTCCTAAAATTTCTTTAGAATGCATAAGTGAATAACCGTTTCTTTCTTGGGATTTTTAGCTGTTTTTTCCTACTGTGATATTTATCACCTTTATATACTTTCATAAAACCTTTGCATACATGACCCAGTTTATTACCACAATTCCTGCATAATTTAACAGGAGAAGAGTTTCCTATGAAAGTGATTCTGAGACATGTTATCTTCTTTTAATAACTTACATTTGTGTAGCACCTACAGATTTCAAAGTGCTAACAATCTATTCCCAAATTTGATTATTTCCCCCCCCTTCTCTCTCTCTCTCTCTGTGTGTGTGTGTGTGTGTGTGTGTGTGTGTAGAGGTCTGAGAGAGAGATTCAGAGTTGAGAAGTGATTTTGAATAGGTATTAAATTGACCACAGTCTAAATTACTTAACACTTCTGACACAATAAGATAGATACGAAATAGGAAGCTACAGCTAAAACACTTAACATTCATACATTTAATTATATGTATATTTAGCTTTAACTTAATCTATACATGGATATTTAACAATTCTCTATTCTTAGCAAAAATTCTATATGCAAAAATGAGGGATTAAATTTTTCAAATATTATCATTTATTGCACATTCCCATCAAAGTCTTTACAAATGATGGCCTCATTTCCTTGCAACGTTCATTGTGAAATGATAAATTGAGACATTTGCTTGCAAAATAGCAATTACTGCAATTATTTTCATGGAGAAATCCAGGAATGTAAGGACCTTGGTGATATGGTACTTAACACCTTTCTAACTTCATTTTTTATGCTCTCTCTGCATGCTCTCATATTACCTGACTACATTCTGACATTTATTTATGCTCTTATTCTTTCTATGTTATCACATGCCTTAACATCACAAAGAAACTGCCTATAAAGTAACCTTTTCTTCAAATACTAACCTTCTAGGCATTCCCCATTCCCATTACTCCACTGAAGCCACAGTCCTACATTCTCCTGATTGCCAAATTCAGGGGGACACTTTTCAGTCTGTGTCTTATTTTATCTCTCAGCAGAATTCAATGTGGATGACTCCTCCCTGCTTTGAAAAAAATCCACTCCTCCTGAGACACTGTCCTGACTTTCCTTTGTTCACTCTTCTCATTCTTTTTTACTATTTCCTCTTTTTCATTTTTGGTGGCTTCTACTCCTCAACCATTGGATAGCTTCTTCCTCTTGGAACTCTTCCTATCTGTCTATGGACTTTGGAGACAGAGATCCTGTGTTCAAATCCCAGACCACCACTTATTAGCTGTGTAACCTTGAGCAAGTCTCTTATCCTTTATGTGTTACAGTTTTATCGTCTGTAAAATGGTGGTAATAATAGTACCTAATGCTTACAGTTATTGTATTAAATGAGATAATAAAAACAAAGTGCTTAGAACAGTGCCTGGCACTTGTTAAATACTTTGTAAATGTTAGATACCTATTATCACACTTTCTCCTTAGAATATGTTCTCTAATGCCATGGCTTTAATACTATCTCCATGTTGATAACAACAAAAATTATATTTATTATAAACGTTGCACATGGTTTCCAACAAATATTTTTAACTTCCAATTTGATATTTCCAATTGTACATCTAAAGGCATGTCAAATTTTACATGTATAAAATGGAAATTGTGATACTTTTCAAAGCAATTTCGCTCCCTGTTTGAATACTACCATCAATTCGATTGCTCAAGTGAAAAACCTTGGAGTAATTTTTCTTCATTCTTTCGTTTCTATTTCTTAGACATTCATTCAATCAGAAATTCCTGTTTGTTCTATCCTAGTAAATAGTTTAAACCCATCCATTTCTCTGAATCTCATTGCAATCAGCCTAGTCCATTTGAACATCACTACTTCCCTGGCACTACATACTAGCATGTCCTGCTTCCACTCTCGCCCTTTGGCAAGTCATTTCTCTATATTTGCTCTAATAATCCCTCTGAAAAATACATAACATCAAGTGATTTTGTGCTGAACACATGGTAGATGTTCAATAAATATTCTGAAATGAAAGAATTAATGTGTTATTAATTCATAGGATAGACTCTTAATGTTAGAAAGGGCAGAATATTGTCTTAAGTATAAGAGCTTACTGTGAATCACAAGAACAGGGTATTATGAGAGAGAGAACAACTAGGAAGTGGTCAACGTACTTCAAACAAAACAGCTCAGGAGTAGCTACTCTGAGTAGCTGTTTTAAATAGACCCATGCAGATGAGAAGGAGCTACACTGGTGAAGGTGGTGTGCAAAGAATTCCAGACAGAGGATCTCTGGGTGGGGAAACTCTTGCCTATTTTGCAAAAGTCAGATGGCCAATGTGCCAAAAGCTTTGTAAGGGAGACAAATAAGTTTGGAAATTAAGCAGGAGGCAGATCTTGCTAGACCTTAATCTGGTAATTGGTGAAGATGAGACCACTAGACAGTTTTAAGAAGGGGCATTATACATTCCAATTTATGTTTGTAAAAGATAAGGACTGGCTTCTTTGTAGAAGAACAGGGAAAAATGAGTGAAAACAAGGATGCTATTAAAGTAAACTAGAAGAGAGGATAGTCACAGGGGAGATACATTTTGGAGATAAAATTAGGTATGAAGTTGGCTTGCTGATGTATGGCCATAGGGAATGGGGAGAAAAATCAAGGATGATTTCCAAGTCTCTTGCTTGAGCTACTGGGTTAGATATTGATGCCAGTTAATGAACTGGTTGGTCAGAAGTTATATATTTGACCCTGGAGTTTAAAGGAAAGGTTTGTATCAGAAATATAAATTTGAAAATAATCAGCAGTAGAGAAAGAAAAGGGGAGGAACTCCAGTTTTTAAAGTTTGATAAAAACAAAGGGACTATCAAGAATATCACCACATTTACCATGTTATTTTTCTCCTTTTTTTTTTTGCACAGTAACACCCCCATGATCTGCTTGGCAAACTCCTATTCAACATAAGAATGCTACCACTATTTAAATAATGATCATTATTTAACCAACATTTATCAAGTACTTATTAAATGCCAAATGTACTTTAATATGTGTGTTAAATGTGTTATTCATTACAATGACTCTGTGAGGCAGTTATTATTATACAAGTTTACAGATGAGAAACCTAAAATAACTTACAACTGGTTACCAATGGAACTGGGAGTTGAGCCCTGACAGCAGCGAAAGCCTAGGGGTATACATTTCTAGACTGTGTTGTTCCTTATATACCTAGTGTTTTATTTCACAGTGCACTATAATATATTTTGCATATACACATAAGTATAAATATATTAAATAAAAGTAAATAGGAATCTAAGCAGATTAAGTTATACCTGTTTTTTTCTTTGTCT
This sequence comes from Plecotus auritus, assembly GCF_963455305.1. Taxonomy (NCBI): domain Eukaryota; kingdom Metazoa; phylum Chordata; class Mammalia; order Chiroptera; family Vespertilionidae; genus Plecotus; species Plecotus auritus. The sequence goes on from NC_137770.1 coordinate 89,567,882, forward strand.
TTCTTCCTTACTAAACTGTGAGCAAGTTGAAGGTAAAATTAATGGATTACAAAACTATGTAGCTTCCAGGCACCATGGTGTCTTATTTATAGCAGACACTCAACAAATATTTGTTATATGATTAAATAAATATAGACCCTCGATCTTGAGATTAAATTCTTTAAAATTTTAAGTTCTTCTGCTTAAACTCTCATTTGCCTGTCTATATATTCACTTGCTCAATGTTAGAGGTGGAATCCAATATTCATAAATGGATTTTTGAATTTAAGTTTTCAGTAAGTTTATTAGACTTAAGCTTAGCTGTGTGCATCTGCTCCCTACCAAAATTACTTTTTCTAAGATTACATCACCAAAATATCATGCTGGTTGTTTATTAAGTTATTTTATGTAATTTGTTTTAAGTTGTTATTTCATGCAATTTTCTCAATCCCATCTCTTTTTTTCTCCTGGATTCCCCACCATTTTGAAGTAGTCTTCTATTACTAAGAATTTAATTTCATGCTGCTCTCAAGTATCTTGAATAGAGACCAAAATGTGTATGACTTCTGGAATGGTAAAATACTAATTTTGTATAATTCACCAAAGATAACTGTTAAATGTTCTATGCTTTAAAAATGCAATAGGAAAAAGATGAAAATATTCTTTTAAAATAATACTAATTCATCAAACTACCTTTTATTGTTAGAATTATGAAAGACTATAGCTTAAAATGGACTAGAATTATTACTGAATTAAAAGACAAATTGTCGCTATTTTAACAATGACTGGGTTCTGCTTCAGAAAACTTGACATCATTAAGATGTTTCACTTTGTCAGGCATTTTCCAGTTTCTGTTATTAAAAAGCTTTCATTGCTTTGACACATTTTCCAAAATGCATACTGTTTTCCCATATAATGGAAATCAAAACACTCCAAAACAAAATGTTTCTATGCAATGCAATATTTCACATTCACAAGGCTCTATTTATTATTTCAAGCATACAGGGAGCAGCAACTTTTTCTATTTTATTTACAGGACAATTTTTCTTCCTCCCTTTAATCAGTTGGGATTCACAGTTAGCAGGCTATTCTGGCTATAGGGAGAAATCATTGAAGATAATTTTATTCTCCTTCAAATGGACTTTGATTAAGAAATAAATTTTTATTATTATTACATTTATTGGGGTAACATTGATTAATAGTATCATACAAGTTTCAAGTGTACGTTTCTATGTACAAGATCTGTATATTGCTCCGGTGTGCCCGCCATCTAAATTCAAACCACCTTCCGTCACCATATATTAGACCCCCTGAATATAGACTTGTACAGCTACTATGGAAAAGGGTCTGGTGGTTCATCAAGACATTAAGAATAGAGTTTTACCATATGACCCTGCAATCACTCTCCTGGATATCTACCCCAAAATTTTGAAAACCTGTATATTCACCCCTATGTTCATTGCTGCAATATTCATGGCGGCCAAGACATGGAGACAACCAAAGTGTCCTTCCGTAGAGGATTGGATAAAGAAGGCATAGTACATATTTACAATGGAAAAAATGGGCAGAGGACCTGACTAGAAATAAATTTTTAGTTGGACAATCTCCTTATGTTTACCTAGTCTTTATTTTGATACCTGGGGATATCTACTTGGCAGTCAAACTTCCACATAAGCATTCACTAAAGAAATGAATCAATATATTCACCGTAACTTAACCATTTTCTAAGACAGTTTGTACCTGACAGGAGGTAAGTGAATCCAGATTTTATATATCCTCTAAATAACGACACCCCAGACAGTTCTATCACCTGGGATATCATAAGTTGTTAATAGAATTTATAACTTGTGCTTTAATGTGATTAATTTTATCCCACCCTGTTTATCCTTTGGTTACCTTTAAACTAGCTGTCTGATGCACTGCACAGGACAAATGGATTTACATTTTCTAATGATTACTTGCTAATTCCTTCATTTCTTTCACTCGTGTCTAACCTACCTCTCCTCATTATGAATCCAGTCTCCTCATTCACATAATCTATTTCTCTACTTTTGCTTAACTGGAATCTTTAACATAATCAAGCATTCAATGAAACTCAGCATTATAGAATCTATTATCTTTTTGACCTACTTAATATCTTCAGACTTATTATTAACAGCAACATTACCTCAATTATCTGCACCTTCCATGTGTTATACTCTGTGCCCAAGCTGGACAGCTATGTAAGTATTAACCATAAATAAAAGCCCACCATAAATGCATGTTAGCTAACTTCATCTTGATCCACATCAGAAAAATTGTATTTTTATTTCTCACAAAACTTTTTATTCCCCACTAAATTGTTTATCACAGTGAGTTTGGAAATTTGCATAACCTTAAATACCCAGACTTATTTTAGTTCTCATCATATATACATACATAACAAATTATCTCACCTATATTTAAAATCAAAGGCATTTGAAGTATATTCTGCTCCATTGTATCCTCCATTAATTAAAATATATCTGCACATTTAACTATGATTTCTATTTCCTGTTCTTTCTCAGAAGAAAAGGCATTCCTTATCCTTTATGAGCATGACTCTCTGCCTGTGTCCTTGTTATGTCCCCTCTTGTCTTCTCTGAATGATTACCTTTCCTTGCATAAACCAGTCTCACAGGACTATCTCCCTTTGTCTACAAAGTGACTAAGTCATCTTCTAGCCTAAAAAATACTCCTATTTCTTTTATTTTACTCTCTTTGTTTCACTGCCAATATGCCAGGGAGACTACTTTCCTTTGGTAACTTTCTCTCTTTCACACACAGTTGCCTTTCTTTTCCACCACTCTTCAGAATCTGCTTTCTTGAAAATGACTAATGATCTCTCTGGAGCATTTGATCCTCTGCCAACAAGTCCTTCTCCATGTTGCACCTTTCCTTGGCTCCCCACTACCAGGATATATAAGCACTCAGTTTTCCTTCTTCTTTTTATTTTTTATTATTTTTTAAATTTTATTTAATTTTTAATTTTTAATTGTTTGAAGTATTACAAATAGTAGTACATATGTCTCCTTTTTTTCCCCCATTGAACTCCCCCCGCCCTCCCCTTCCCCCCAGTACATGTCTTTACCTGCCCCCCCCCCCCCAGTGTCTTTTATCCATTAGTTATGCTTATATGCATGTGTACAAGTCCTTCGGTTGATCTCTCACAGTCCCCCCGCCCCGCACCCTCCTCTGCTTCCTGCTGTAGTTTGAAAGATAAATATCACATGATCTCACTCATTTGTGGAATATAATGAACGGCATCAACCGATGAACAAGAACAGATCCAGAGACAGAAATGTCGAACAGCACGTCATACCTTTTTATTTTTTTAAATTGATTTTTTACAGAGAGGAAGGGAGAGGGATAGAAAGTTAGAAACATCGGTGAGAGAGAAACATTGATCAGCTGCCTCCTGCACACCTCCTACTGGGGTTGTGCCTGCAACCAAGATACATGCCCTTGACTGGAATTGAACCTGGGACCCTTCAGTCCACAGGCCAACGCTCTATCCACTGAGCCAAACTGGTTCGGGCCAGTCTTCCTTCTTAATTTTTTATTCCTATTTTACTCATTCTTTTCCCTCATGCCAATGAGAATGCTGTGAAAAATCCAACAACACCTGTGACCCTTTCCATTAAAAATATTGGGTATACATATGAAATTAATTGATTGTTATCCAGTTTTTCAAATGGAAGAAAAATCCCCAAATTAGTTATCATTGAGTGAGTTCTAGAAAGTAAGGCTGCATCTGCACTCATATGTTCTGTGAGAGAGAAACATCTGGCCAGTAGAATATCATGTGGATGGAGACATTATTCATTTTTCAGGTGAGTACACCACCACAAGGTTAACTTAAAAATGTACAGAGTTTTGGTAAATTATACATTTAAATCAATAAATGCTTACGGAATGGATGAAGTTCCTAGTAACTTGTAGAAGTCCCTTCCAAAGATGGCTTCTACAGATCAACTAAAGAGGAAAACGATCACAGCCATGGTGATAACTATTATCTTAAAAATTTGAAAGAATAATTGCTACCCCCAATTCTAAAAAAAAAGTGTAGAACAAAACTAATTCTGTAGAGTAAAAAAATAAACGCACTCTAATTTCAGTACCCAAAGGGCCCAAATTACAATAAAATAACAGATGACAACAATTTTAGACAAAATCATAGAACTAGAAAAATAATGAGAACTTTCTTAAACTATATAAATTAGCAATTTGATAATAATAATAACAACCATAAAAAGCAAACTTTTTCTAACAGGCCAGTTCTCAATAAAGTACCTGCTCATAAAAATTTGCAGCATGAGGGATTACAGACAAAACCATTAAAGCCTGAAGAGGCCTAACTGGTTTGGCTCAGTGGATAGAGCATCGGCCTGGGGACTGAAGGGTCCCAGGTTCGATTCTGGTCAAGGGCATGTACCTTGGTTGCGAGCACATCCCCAGTGGGGAGTGTGCAGGAGGCAGCTGATCGATGTTTCTCTCTCATCGATGTTTCTAACTCTCTATCCCTCTCCCTTCTTCTCTGCAAAAAATCAATAAAATATATTAAAAAAAATAAAATAAAGCCCGAAGAGGTCAAGAGACTAGCCCCGTGCTGCTATTAGTTGTCATCGGCAAAGGTTGGATTGGTCCTCAGTGAACCAGTTCTCTCAACCACTAGACCGCTGGGCACATGAACCACAGAGGTGCTTGTTCAGATGCACATTTCCGGCTCCTACACCTGAGAGTCTGATTCAGTATGTGGGGCCAATGTGCCTATTAGCCATAGCAGGCCCAGGACATACGTAGGGCCCACACACTTTTAGGGGCCTATGAAAATATTTTTATTTTTTTAAATGTGGTTTTTATTTATTTTAAAGAGAGAAGAAGTGAGAGGGAAAGAGACAGAAAGAGAAACATTGATGTGATAGAAACATTGATCAGCTGACCCCCGCACATCCCCTGTTGAAGGTCAAACTCACAATCCGGGTATGTGCCCTGACAAAGAATCAAACCAGTGACCTTATGGTACATGGGAGGATGCTCAATCAACAAAGACACACCAGCCAGGGCTTTTGATATTTTTAAGTATGAAAAAACACAAAAACTTGTAGGTCAAAGAAAAAATTTAAAATTTATAATATTAATATACTTGTTTTTATACTAACCTATTTGAAACATGATTTTCGATATTTTCTTATGGAGAAAGGGGCCCATGAAGGTAAAGTTGCCTAAAGCCCACAAAATCATAAAGTGGCCCTGTCAGTAAGTCTGAGTGGGGCATTTTTAAGAACCTGCTGAAATGATTTTGAATAAGGTGATCCTTAGAACAGCTTCTGAGAAACTGTACTAGATTCTTCTGCTTTAGTCCTGACTCAAATAGGTTTATTGAAGAATTGTCATTTAATTTTCTAAGAAAAAGATATCCCTTTATTAAGAACATTGTTAGCCCTAGCTGATTTGGCTCAGTGGATAGAGTGCTGGCCTGTGGACTGAAGGGTCCTGGGTTCTATTTCGGTCATGGGCACAAGCCTGGGTTGCGGGATTGATCTCCAGTAGGGGGAGTTCAGGAGGCAGCCAATCAAAGATTCTCTGTCATCATTGATGTTTCTATCCCTCTCTCCCTCTCCCTTCCTCTCTGAAATCAATAAAAACACATATTTTTAAAAAAGAACATTGTTTCCTTGTATTGAATATGATTCTAATCCATAAAAAGATATATAAACTTATCTTTGTCACATTTTGGAATAAAATTATTAAATCACATAATATGACCAAAGCAAAGAAAATGACAGGTAACATTTGTAAATAGAGACACTGAAATTATAAATAACACATTAGCTCACTTCAAAGAGTAAACAAATTGAATTAAAATATATATTTCAATAATGACTGAGTATGATTTAGCACAGACAAGAAATTCTGGTACACCATGGGAGAGATTAATAATATAATTTACCATATCATTAGAAAGGATATTTTAAAATCATATATAATCTCAATAAATGATGAGAAGAAATATAAAAATTCTATACCTATTCTTTTTTAAATATATGTATATATATTTATTGTTGACAATATTACAGTTGTCTCCCATAATGGTGTGGGTCAATTTCTGGTTTCTTTGTTCTGTTCCATTGGTCTATTTGCCTGCTCTTGTGCCAGTACCAGGTTGTTTGGATTATAATGGCTTTGTAGTATAGTTTCATATCTGGTATTGTGAACCTCCAATTTTGTTCTTCTTTTTCAAGATTGTTGTAGCTATTCAGGATCTTTTATGATTCCGTATAAATTTTTGGAGTTTTTGTTCTAGTTCTGTGAAGTTTGCCATCGGTATTTTAATAGGGATTGCATTGATTCTATAAATAGCTTTCAGTATATGGACATTTTGATGATGTTAATGCTTCCAATCCATAAACATGGTATATGTTTCCATTTGTTTCCTCTATTTCTTTTTTCAATGTCCTATAGTTTTCCAAGTACAGGTCTTTAACTTCCTTGGTTAAGTTTATTCCTAGGTATCTTATTTTTTGTTGTTGTTGCAATGATAAATGGGATTGTTTTTTTAGTTTCTCTTTCTGAGAGTTCATTATTGGTGTATTAAAATGCCATTGATCTATACCTATTCATGATTAAAACATTAAAGATTATGTTTGGAGTATTTCTTTTTTTAGCAAGACAGAGTACTTATTTAAGACTTGGTACTAACATCATACTTACTAAAGAAACATTACAGTTATTCTTTTTAAAAACAGGAATATGATAAGAATGTACTTTGTACTCTTATTTAACAACATACCAGAGCATATGGAGCCATAGCTATTCTAAAAGAAAAATAGATACACATAAAGAAAAGTTTATCTATCTATCTATCTATCTATCTATCTATCTATCTATCTATCATCTATCTATCTATCTATCTATCTATCTATCTATCTAATGAAAAGAGGTAATATGCAAATTAGCCGGGACACCGTAACAGTCATGACCACTCAGGAGGAGACTGCTGTGTGGTGAGGCAAGCCATGGATGGTGCAGGCCTGCAGAGAGCAGGGCTGAGCAGGGCCTGCCTGCCAGCCCTGGTGATGGTGAGCAGGTAGGCCCATAGAGAGCAGAGAACAGGGCCTGCCAGCCGCCACTGTGGCGAGGAGGCCCACAGAGTATGGGGCCTGCCAGCCAGGGTGCAATGGCAGTCCCACCTCTGCGCATGAGCTCCAGAGGAAACACCTTTTCTGACTACTCATTGACTAAGCTCCCCGTACGCCACTTGCAGTATTCTTGGTAACTTGTGTAATGAGAATCCAAAAAGGTGATCTAGGGTTTTTCCACCTCACTCCTGGAGGAAAAAGTGAAGGTTTGCTGCTGGAGGGACTAAGAAATGTCATATCCTGCCCTAGCCAGTTTGGCTCAGTAGATAGAGCCTCAACCTACCAACCACAGGGTCTGGGTTTGATTCTGGTCAAGGGCATGTACCTAGGTTGCAGGCTCCTCCCTGGCCGGGGCCCAGGTCAGGGCTCATGCAGGAGGCAACCACTCGAAGTGATCCTCTCTCACTGATGTTTCTCTCTGTCTTTCCCTCTCTCTTCCATGCTCTCTAAAAATCAATGGAAAAATATCCTCAGGTGAGGATAAAAAAAAAAAAAAGAAAGAAATGTCATATCCTATGAAAGAGACATCTTGAAGATGTCTAAAGAAAGCTGTTATTTTTTTCGTGATGAAGGGACTGGACTCTGTGTTGATGAAAACACCTTGGCGGCTGCGGTGGCCGGCGGTGGCCGGCAGTGGCAGCAGCAGTGGGGTGATGAGGGTGGCACCTTCTCCTGATCAGCCTGGTCACCTCTGGCAGAGGGAGGCCAGACTGCTGCTTAGGCCATCAGTAGGACATCCCCTGAGGGCTCCCAGATTGGAGAGGGTGCAGGTCGGGCTGAGGGACACCCCCTGTGCATGAATTTTGTGCACTGGGCCTCTAGTCTATATAATAAAAGCCTAAGCGACCCTTACGGTGGAACAACCAGAACGACCAGTCGCTATGATGCACCCTGACCACCAGGGGGCAGACGCTTAATGCAGAAGCTGCCCCCTGGTGGTCAGTGCGCTCCCACAGGCGGAGTGCTGCTTATCCAGAAGTTGGGCTCATGGCTGGAGAGCATAGCAGCGGTGGTGGGAACTTCTCCTGCCTCCATGGCAGTGCTAAGGAGCAGCAAGCCGAGTGGTAAGGAGCGAGAGGTCCCAAAATGCAAGAGGGATGTCTGACTGCCGACTTAGGCCCAATCCCAGATCGGGCCTAAGTGGGCAGTCAGACATCCCCTGAGTGGTCCCAGACTACGAGAGGGCACAGGCCTGGCTGAGGGACACCTCCCCTGGGCCTCTAGGATATATATATAAAAACCCAAGCGACCGTCTGACCATCTGACCATCCAACTGGTAGCTATGATGTGCAATGACCACCAGGGGGCAGATGCTCAATGCAGGAGCTGCTGAGCTGCGGTGACTTGAGAGCTGTGGTTCTTGGGTGATGCACCCAGAACCAGAGAGGAGGGAGCCCGATTCTGAGGTGCATCACCCGAGAACTGCCCTCTCGCAATCCGGGATCTCTCAGGTGATGTCAGAGAGTTGGTTTTGGCCTAATTCCTGCAGGCCAGGCTGAGGGAACCCACCAGCAAGAGGGACCCCACTCACTCAGCAGATGCCCTTTGAGCTGTGGTGCCACCCTAGGTGTGGCTGGCCAGGGAGGGACCGTGGGAGGTTGGCTCCAAGGTGTGTCTGGCCCATCTCACCCAGTCCTGCCCTGCCGGTCACCTTCTAATTAATTTCCTTTCAATGTGCACAAATCCATGCACCAGGCCACTAATATATATATATAAAGATTTCTGTAAATAAAATGATTACATACCTAAATACAAGGAAATAATCAAAAAATAATTCAAGGCAAGCAAATAATAAAATAATAAAAACCTTATATTATGGTATACATGAAAATTATTTGGAGGAAGAAATACTAGAAGCTGGTAACTCCACTCCCCCCCCATCCCATTTAATATTTATGGTGAATTTGTATGATGTACTTTCAACTAGAACCTGAAACCAAGGTGTATCTAATGCATGGGCATCTCCAAATTATCAGCACACAATTCACCACCTGTATATACTTTGTGGGAGAAGGACAACATTTGTTCCTTGAAGGTTCACTCAATGACACATAAACATGCAAAATGCACATAAAATATATAGACACTCTCAGGTACACAAACACAAATATATACACATGAACACACACATGCACTCATATGTTTGAACATGTGCATATAAGAAAACACAAACACATACATACACATCCTCTTTCAGAAGACTATCTGGCAAAAGTCCAAAAGGATTAAAATCAATATTTTCATAGCTGGCCCTAGCCAGTTGCTCAATGGTTAGGGCTTTGGCCTGGGGACTGAAAGGTCATGGGTTCCATTCAGGTCAAGGGCACAGACTCAATACCTTGGTTGCAGACTCAATCTCCAGCCCCAGTTGGGGCACGTGTGGAGACCACCAATCAATGTGTCTCTCTCACATTGATATTTCTCTCTGTCTCTCCCCATCCCTTCCACTATCTCTAAAAATCAGTGGAAAAATATCTTCTGGTGAGGATTAACAAAAATAAATAGCTACGATGACAAAATCAATGGAAAGATTTTCATAGACAAAACTTAGAAGGTGATGAAAGTAGTGTCCATACCCCAGTAGTCTAGCTATGGAGCCCTTGTTATTAATGACAGTATTTGGGGGCGGCCTTTGTAACTCGAGAGTGAGAATATTTTCCTTAAAGGCATTTATTGAAGATAACTGTGTGATAATATGCATAAAGCCATTATTAACACAATGCCTGGCATATAGTGCACACTCATGGAATGTTCGACATTGTTTTATTAGTGCACGAATGTCATTATCAGAAAACCATGTGTTGCATCACAACAATCTATAATCCTCCTAAGTGCTACTTCTTTATGTGGTAAAATTTTGGGGACCCATCAAAAGGAAAAACTCACAATTCTTGAAGACCGAGTATTTTATTCCAAGACCGGTGTTTTTCGACCATAACAAAAAGATGTTTGTCAGGGGAAAATGTGTTCAGTCCACTAGTCTTTCAGGCTGAGTGCTGAGGAAGAGAGTGTTACAAACAGCAGTAAAGTCAATAAATAAAAATGTGGAGGATCAATGCTTTGAAGAAATAGAGAATGAGGTATTGAAGGTAAGATCATAATGAAGACAGTACATTTACTACATTTGATTTGAGGGGAAGGTAAATGAAGAGGAATTCAAAGCTGCTGTGGAGGTACTAAAACAAAGAAACTCTGGTTCTTCAAGTAGTGAGGAAAATTGAATAAAGTTGTTATTCAAATGTTGAGGTTGATGGGCAGCAGGCTATTCAAAATCGATATTATCGTAAAAATAAGGTAGATTTGACAAAATCCAAAAACTTCTAGACCTTAAATCAGAAGATTTAAGTTTACTATAGAACCTTTCACAAGTCATTTAATTTGAGTGTGAGTTTTCTCAAATGTAAAAATGGAGATAATTCTCCCTTATCTATTAGTGTTGTTATGGATCACAAATGACATAATGTAGGGAAAGTAAATTTTAATTGTAAAAGTTCTTTAAGATAAGAAATTAATTACCTTCCATTTATATATTTTCATAATTAGACATATATTACCTGTTTTCCTTATTTGAGATTGCGGATATTATTTATATTTCTCAAGTTCCCAAGAACCTCGTAAAAACAAATATTTGTCAAATGAATAAATTATTATAAAATGTAAAATAAATAAAAAATGGATGCTGACATACATCTACAAGAATTAAGAAAAAAATTGATAAAAGTATTTAAATATGTGGGTGGATAGATGAATAAATAATTTTAAGAACTGTTCATTTTTCCATTTTTAGTTTTATATTGTTCTTTCATATAACCATCCTAATACTTTGCCTTACTTAGGACTTGATTACCAGGTGTGCTCAATGTGGAATTATTTTTACCCCATATAGTAGCTGTATTAGACTAATAAGAGTGTCGTGGGATCTGTTTATTACCTTGGCCTGATCATTAATGAGACTCATGTGGGTTTCAGTGTGTAATTATCCACGTTAAGGGACTGAGTTGGTTTCCTGCCTGGGAGTCAACCCAGCTACCAGAATGAAGAATAGCAATATTTCACCCTGGCAGTTCAATTCTACTTGGAGATAATAATACAGAAGTCATAACATCATGCTCATAATTCTCAGTGTATTTTATCAACATTAACTGATTTATGTTTAACAAAGTTGTTTGCTGATCTGAGTATCCAGTATCCAGTTACTAATGTGATATTGAAAACAGTGCTTTTGACAATAAAAGCTAAGAAAGTTAGAAGGCTGCACTGAAATTAGAAATGGGATGGGGACTAGTGTAAGGCCATGTGGCTGTCTTATTTAAAAGAAACATAAAGAGTTTTACATAGTTTTGAATTGCAATAGAGCTCTGTCCTAAAAGAGTGATTATGAGTCATTTTTTAGAAACCCAGTATTCATTTTCTTGGGAAATTTACTTAAAATGCTGTTTAGGTACTCAGGTCCGCCATAGCACATTTACAGTTTAATGAACTGGAACCATGGGTAGTAATACACCTGTTTCACAGAAACTAATCCCAGCAATTTTATGGGAAAATATATTCCAAATTTTAACTTTGGTGTCAGGAATATATAGCATTGAGAGAAGATAGCCCATTCCATACCACTTAACTCCCACCCAGAGAGGAGAATTAGATTTTCTCTTCTGGTCCCTGGAGAGTAGCAACAGCTCTAGTTAGGAAGGCAAAGGTGTTAAATATTTCAGGGCACAGGTTGGCAAGCTTTTTATGTAAAATGCCAGATAGTAAATATCTTGACTTTGTGGGCCCAGGGCAAAATTGAAGCTATCATGTAGGTACTTATAAACAAGAGAGAAAACAAACCTCCACATTTTTGAGAGGGAAGTGGGAGAGGTGGAGGGGGATATGGGAGGATGAATGGTGATGGAGGGAGACCTGACTTGGGGTGGTGAATGCACAGTACAGTGTATAGATGATGTGTTGTAGAAATGTGTCCCTGAAACCTGTATAATTTTGTTAACCAGTGTCACCCAATAAATTCAATAAAAAGTAAATAAAAATAACAATAATAACCATTTTAAAAGAACAACACTTAATACGTTTATTTTATGTCAAGACACACATACATCCTATATAATAAAGAGGTAATATGCAAATTGACCCTCACGTCCTCAAAAGATGGCCGCCCCCATGTCATCACAAGATGGCTGCCCCATGATATCATAAGATGGCTGCCCCCATGTTGTCACAAGATGGCCACCACAAGATGGCCACACCCACGTCATCACAAGATGGCTGCCCCCATGTTGTCACAAGATGGCAGATAGGGGATGGCAGCTGGGGGTGACCAGGCTTGCAGGGGAGGGCAGTTGGGGCAGATTGGGCCAGCAGGGGAGCAATTAGGTGTCAATCAGGTTGGCAGGGGAGCAGTTAGGGGGTGATTAGGCTGGCAGGCAGAAGCGGGTTAGGGGCAATCAGGCAGGCAGGCAGGCAAGTGGTTAGGAGCCAGCAATCCTGGATTGTGAGAGGGACGTCAGATTGCCGGTTTAGGCCCAATCCCCTGCACCAGGTCTCTAGTATTTATATAAGTTCTTTGGTTAATCTCTTACCACTACTCTTTTCCCTCTGAGATTAGTCTATGATTTATTTTGAATAAACTTTTATTTAGCATGTTATATACATACTAGAGGCCCAGTGCACGAATTCGTGCACCAGTGGAGTCCCCTGGCCTGCCTGAGGGATTGGGCTGAAACTGCCTCTCCGACATCCCCCGAGGGGTCCCGGATTGTGAGAGGGTGCAGGCCAGGCTGAGGGAACCCACTGGTGCACAATCGGGGCTGGGGAGGGGTGCAGGAGGTTGGCCAAATGGGGAGGGACCGTGGGAGGGCTCCAGGGCGTGTCTGACCCATCTCACTCAGTCCCGATTGGCTGGACCCCAGCAACAAGCTAACCTACCAGTCGGAGTGTCTGCCCCCTGGTGATCAGTGCACATCATAGTGAGCAGTTGAGTGACCTTAGCATGTCATTTGCATATTACACTTTGATTGGTTGAATGGCTGATTGGACAACCAGACACTTAGCATATTAGGCTTTTATTATATAGGATACTAGAAGCCCGGTGCACAAAATTTGTGCACAGGTTGGGGGGTGTCCCTCAGCCCAGCCTGCACCTTCTCCAATCTGGGACCCCTTGAGGGATGTCCAACCGCCTGTTTAGGCCTGATCCCACCAGGCTCACCTGCCTCTGCCTGATTGCCCCTAACCACTTCTGCCTGCCAGCCTGATCACCCCTAACCACTCCCCTGCCAGCCTGATCAACACCTAACTGCTCTCCCAGCCGGCCCGATTGCCACTAACTGTTCTCCCCTGCTGGCCTGGTCACCCCTAACTGCCCTCCCCTGCCAGTCTGGTTGTCTCTAACTGCCCTCCCCTACAGGCCTGGCCCCCCCAACTGCCCTCCCCTGCAGGCCTGGTCACCCTTAACTGCCCTCCCCTGCAGGCCTGGCCCCCCCAACTGCCCTCCCCTGCAGGCCTGGTCACCTCTAACTGCCCGCCCCTGCAGGCCTGGCCCCCCCAACTGCCCTCCCCTGCAGGCCTGGTCACCCCTAACTGCCCTCCCCTGCAGGCCTGGTCCCCCCCCACTGCCCTCCCCTACTGGCCATATTGTGGTGGCCATCTTGTGTCTACATGGGGGCAGCCATCTTGTGTCTTGGAGTGACAGTCAATTTGCATATTACTCTTTTATTAGATAGGATATGTTCACTGTTTTTTGTAAATTCATATCTAATTTTCCCAGCAATGTTTGTTCAAAAGCTATCCTTTCTCCACTCAATTACCTTTTACCCTTTGCCAAAAATTAGTTGGCTGTATTTGCATGGGCTCTTTATTCTGTTATGTTGATTAATGTTTCTAATTTTTGTCAGTACTACACTGTTTATATTAATGTAGCTTTATAATTAGTCTAGAAGTCAGGATATATATTGTTCTTTTTTAGAATTGTCTTGGTTATTTTAGTTCTATGCCTTCCTATATGAATTTTAGAATCAGTTTATTTATACCAACAAAAAATGGCTTGTTGGGGTTTTGATTGGGATTGCATTGAATTTATAGAGATTGGGGAGAATTGATGTCTTAACAATATCGAACTTTCCAAATTATTAACATGGAACATCTCTCTATTTATTTAGATATTTTGTGGTTTCTTTGATCAGTGTTTTGTAGTTCTCTGCATAAATGGACATACTTAAGTATTTCACTTTTAGGGATTGCTATCTTAAATGATTATTTGTTTTTACATTTAAATTTAAATCGTTTCCTGTTAGCATATAAAAATATAATTGACCTCTCATGTTGTTCTTTATTCCGTGAACTTGCTAAATTTACTTATTAGTTTCAAAAGGTTTTTGTAGCTTCTATGAGATTTTTCTACATAGATAATCATATCATCTGCAAATAAGGACCATTTTATTACTTCCTTTCCAATATAAATGCTTATTATTTCTTTCTCTTGCATCTTATTCTTGCTAGGACTTCCAGCATGATGTTGATGCCTTGTCTCTTAATTTCTGATTTGTTTATCTAACTCAATAACAAAATAACTCATACTCTACTGCAGTGGTCGGCAAACTCTTTAGTCAACAGAGCGGCAAACCACGGCTTGCGAGCCGCATGTGGCTTGTGAGCCGCAGTTTGCCGACCACTGCTCTACTGGGTCTTAAAAGAACACATAAGAACTCCACTTTTATTTCCTTGTCTCTTTCAACATAATGGACATGCACTGGTATTAAAAATAATAAAAAGAGACCTGGTCAGGTGGCTCAGTTGGTTGGAGTGTCCTCCCAATGTACCAAGATTACAGGTTTGATCTCTGGTCAGGTCACATACAAGAATCAACTAATGGGTGCATAAACAAGGGGGACAACAAATCTCTCTCTCTCAAAATCACAAAAAGAGAACAGAAGAAATAACAGAAGGAAGACACTGTGATTCAGCCACATCTTAATAAAACAAAAAAAAATAATAGAAAGGTCATGCGATGGAGATATGTGGCACTTGAAACACTGGAGATGTATAACTACATCACTGTGATTGGTAGTGTTTTGAGCAGCAGCCTGGAGCAATGAGAGACACACATATGGTCTTTGTAGCAACTATTCAACTCTGCTGTTGTAGCCCAAACACCCTTAGATAATATGAGATAAATATTTATGGATACTAAAATACAAACCTCATACAATTTTTATATACATAAAATATTGTTCATTTTTATTTATTCAAACCATTTATAAATGTAAACACCATTCTTAGCTTTCAGACCATATTAAAACAGGTGGCAGTCCAGACTTGGCTCCCAGGCTGAGGTCTGCTGACCCCAGATCTTGGTGCTATGGAAAATATAGAGGGTGGAGGGGAGGAATAAATGTTGCATAGAAAGACAGAAACCTAGGGCTAGGTCAATACCCTACCATATATTATTCTGAGAGAGGACAAGTCTGTGTATATGTGTATGCATTTGTGTATGTGTATGTGCATGGATGAGTATATGTGTGTACATGTTTATGTGTGGGCAAATCTATACTTTGTGTTTATGTGTCTATGTGTATGTTAACATATGCATATGTGTATGTATATATGGTTTCTATGCATATTTGTGTGTGTATGTGCATGTGAGTAAGGACTCAGGAGCAAATCTTGCATTTTCCCACGAGATAGGAACAAATAGCTGTGTGTTCATAATTTAGAGGTGCCATCTATTAACTATATTTTGACTTCAGGATCTAGTTCAAAATTACATTTTGTTACCCTGTTACAAAAGCATGGACATATGTCTCAGTAGCATTACTCTTTTGACCAGCTAACTAGAAACTAATTTTTGCACATAACTACTCAGACAATTACACTGCTTTTAGGACCAAAATTTAAATCTCCACGCCTCCAAGCCATTTCTCTGTTTATTTACTCCTAATCTTATCTAAAATCTTATATTAATACACACTGTTCTTTCTCGGAGTACATGACTTAATTTGTCTTCTAGTTTCAATTTTGTTTTCTCTTTCAAATATGTTATTTAACTTGTTGAAGTGTTTGGAGACACTTATAGATAAAGAAGAAAACTGTTGACTATAAAAAGGTTTTCTCGTCTTGTCTGACTATATGCAGGTAGTGGGGTGGAGGGTGGAAAGGTCAGTACACTCTTTGTTGCCAATTACATATGTGAAATTCATGGGTTACTCAGAAAATAGTGTGTGCCTCAATCTACTCAGCTGGAAAGTCGGATTTTAAAAACTGGCGTGCAGAGAGAGTATGGAAGGTATGGTGCCTGGCAATTGAAGGGACTGTAGGAGATTCCTAACATATTACATGTCTCAAATGATGAGCACTCCAACTAATATAACCAGGAGAGAAAGGTTATTACCAAACACTGCCTTAGTCAACAAGGGGGTTACCTGCTGTCTGTGGACACCGAGGATGAGAAAACATGAAGTCACGGTAAAATATTTAGAAGAAATTTTATCATAAAATTTACTTCTATCCTGTTAGCTGTCAGAAATCTCTAAAAGGAAAGAAAGGTTTGGGCAAAGGAACAGTCCCTGGATCCATCATGTCTAAATCCTCATTTAATGATATACTCTTCATTTATTCAACCTCTAATTATTTCATGTCTGAGGAGAGGTTGGGGGGAGGGGGAACTTTTGGCTTGCTTATATAAAATATTTTATTGTTCTTTTTCCAAGAAATATTCTGATTGCTTTTCATCCTTTTTTGAAATCATAGCATTATTCTTATGTTATGCATCTAGCAATATATAAAACAATAGGAAATGAACTTGATAAATAATGTATCAAAACTTTCAACTTTCACAAGTGCTTTGCCTGGTTCAGCGAGGACAGAGTTGTACCTATAACTAAATATAAAAGAAACTGCTGTCTCCCAAACCTATGTGTCTGTCCTTCCAAAAGACAGAAAGAGGAAGTCAGCCTCACATGAATTAAAACAAGAATGAATATATCACTCATTATTTATAACTCTAAATAAGTATGTGGACACTGCAAATGATATATTGTATCGCAAAAATGGAAAATATCCTGCCGTTATGATGTTGGTGAACTGTCTTTGAATGCACAATTTATGCTGACCAGATTGTTTCTATACAAAAATTACCAGTAATATGGGTCTATAGAATCTGTGGAAAATAGATTCTGAATTGCAATGGAAGGTGAATGTTTACCTCTATTCCTATTTGGATCTGTAAGTTGATTTTGTTACAGGTCAGGTTTGAAAGCTAAATCCTGTTCATATATCTCCCCCTAAACAAATTGCTCAAATACATGTGATTTTATGCACATTGGCAGTGTATATAGATAAAAAAAAAAACTCCAAGTTGTTGGCATCCTTGAGGAGGAAAGAAGCAAAAGAAGGAGAGCCATACAAAATCTACACTACATAATTAGCCCTAGACTCATCAGACATTTAATCTTGAGTAAACTGAGTGACTTATCCCACCCATCTCCAGATTGGACCTCTGTAATCAGCTCCTATTTTAGGAATGTACATAAGCCATGACTGCATCTCTGTGTCTATCTGTGTCTTTAAATATCTTAGTCTGACTTGAAAAATTGGAGATTACAACAAAATTAAATCAATATATAAATATTTAATGTTTGATCTTAGTTGAACTTAATAATGAATTTTCTTTCTGTTTATAGATAAGGACATTTCTTCCTAAACTGCTAGATTTTATCATCTGTATGACAAACATCTTTTCATCTCTATACTATGAAAACATCCATATGGATAGGCATCATTGTTTTTCAGGTGTCAAAATTTGTTGATAAATATATAGTTTATAAGAAGCCTATAAATGGCAAATAACCAACTGTGACTATTAAACTAATATGAAATTCCAAATGTATGTGTAGTCTAATAAATAAAGCTAGTAGCCAGGTTCAAATTAGGAATGAATTTATTCTATTGGTAAAGTCACTTTGACTGGTTATGCATAAAGACAATAAGAAAAAAAGCAAAAACTTAGTGAAAACGATAAACTATGTTTGGTTTATTGATAAATCAGTCAGCATCCTTTGTCCTTTGTACTGAAATTATCTCTGTTTCTAATCCATGGTTGTTTCCTGTTCATGTTATGTTCAGGAAGAACAGATTTTTATTACATAGGATGGTTAAATTTGGTTAATCATGCTTCTTTCTCAACGTACCATCTGTTTGAATCATTGTTAAGTTGAAGATAATTGAAATTAATCTGGTTATTTTAAGCAGGAAAGGATTTAATACAGGAATTAAGTTTGTATATGCTTATTAGAAACCCATAGAAATAACCCACCAGAGAATCTCTGCCTCTGTTATAATTAAGAACATATGCACCCCTATGTTCACTGAAGCATTATTTACAATAGCCAAGATCTGGAAGCAGCTCAAGTGTCCATCAGTAGATGAACGAATAAAAAAAGCTGTGGTACATTTACACAGTGGAATACTACTGGGCCGTAAAAATGAAGAAAATCTTATCTTTTGCGATAGCATGGATGGACCTGGAGAGCATTATGTTAAGTGAAATAAGCCTGTCAGAGAAAGACAAGTACTATATGATTTCACTTATATGTGGAATCTAATGAACAAAATAAACTAACAAACAAAATAGAAACAGACTCAGATACAGAGAGCAGACTGACAGCTGTCAGAGGGGAGCCGTCATAAGATCATATTTGGTATTTATAGCATCTTTTTTCTATACTGAATTCCATGCTACCATTGCCCTCAGCTGTTTGGAGTTAACTGGTGAGTAGGTTGAAGCAAACCTTCATTCTTGGTGAGCCTGAGCCGTTGGTGGTCATGTCAGTCTTGGGTTGTTGGAATTGTATATAAACTTTAACCTCAAGACATGGTAATATGAGGAGATACCCTCCCCCCCCCCCCCGCCAATATCCCCTCCATTACAGATACATACATACTACTCCCTGACACATGTTTTAAAATCAGTCCTATGTCCTCTTAAAAGCAACCTTAATCTTCCTATCTAACAGAGAGGCCTCTGTAAAATCATAAGGCAACCCCAAATGGCTTCATGGAAGTCTCAACTTCCAGATCTAGGAACTAGTGTGTCATCTGGTGGAAGTATAGTCAAGAAGGCAATACTATCACCTCTAAACCTGGATTAAGTAAAAATTGTGAGAAGAGTAAGACAAATTTTGCAAGAGGACTTACCCTCAAATGTCCAGATTATATATTCTCCTTATAGGAGAAAATGCATAAAAACAAATGCCCTATATCTTGCCTCTTAAGACCTATGGATTTAATGACTCAACTCTGGGATCTCTGCTAATTTTGCCACAGGGAAGTCCAATGTCACCATGACCATGATTGCCACTCCAGGGGTGGGCAAACTTTTTGACTCGAGGGCCACAATGGGTTCTTAAACTGGACCGGAGGGCTGGAACAAAAGCATGGATGGAGTGTTTGTGTGAACTAATATAAGTTCAAAGTAAAGGAGCGGAGGGGAGAGCAAGAGAACCCTCCGCTCTTTCGGCTCCGCGGGCAGGATAGAACAGCCAAACGGGCCGGATCAGGCCCACGGGCCGTAGTTTGCCCACGGCTGCACTAGACCCTTGCTGCAAGGGAGTTTGGGAAATACAACACATTAGAAGGGAAGTAGAATGGGTGTTGAGTGCCAATCCATACTATCCACCACACTATCTCATTTTACCATTGCAATATTCATTTTAATTCAGGTCATGAGTTGTCCACTTTTAAAAGCCAAACATGATACATTGTTTTTCTGCTTGTTATTATTCAAATGGTATACAATCTTTCTTCCCCCCAATTTGTTCCTCAATTTTCAATTGACTTTATTTCTTGCTTTACCCTATATCATAATTTTGCTTCTGCCAGGCAGATTTAAATTTCTACAGTTGGCAAACAAGATTTGCATATCATTATTATGTCTGCAACTAGAAGCCTGATGCACGAAGATTCGTGCCAGAATGGGCCTTCCTTTCCCTGGCTGCCGGCACTGCCTTCGCTCTGGTCGGAGCTGCCTTTCAGCTCTGGCCCAGAGCCACCTTTCTGCCTTCTCACGCTGCCCAGAGGCCCGGAGCTGCCGGGGGTGGGGCAAGCATCCCACCCTGTGCCCGGCTGCTTGGCCCTGCATATGCAAATTAACCCGCCATCTTTGTTGGGTTAATTTGCATACTCACTCCTGATTGGCTGGTGGGTGTCTTGAAGATATGGTCAATTGGCATGTTAATCTTTTATTAGGTAGATGTGTGACCTCATGTTAGCTTACCCAATAGCATCTCCTCATTGTTCTTTGCTAAAAACTATGCTTTCTCTCTTTAATAACACTCAAAATCTATTTTTTTTCACACCTACTTTCTGTGAGTCTGGCTACCTAATTTAATGGATAACCCTTTGTGTTGCTAATTATTTTTAGCCAAATTTTCCATATATAGTTGGTTCTAATTAATAGTCTTGACATTTTTACTTTTGAATGTTTAATTTATATTAATTTCAATTTTTTATATAAGTATATAACTCCTCCCTCTTTTTTGTCATTGAACAAATATTTACTCAGTGCTATCATGGGCATAGTGAATTAATTAAATCACAGAGATAGGAAAATGGGTAGCCTGATAAATATGGAATAGTGTTCTATTCATAAAAGTTCTCAGAATAATTTTGATGTATTATATTACCAAAAAAGGTGTAGATGAATGTTGGACACAGACACTAATTATATAAATCTAACTCATATTTACAAAGTTACACATCACACTGCAGACTGACATCTAAATACATATAAAGAAATGAAGTAGGGCTTCATGGATTTAAATATTTTTTATTTTGCTATCAGAGTAATCAATCTTGTAAATGGAAATAAACACCAAATAGGTGACTATTTTTAAAAAGTCAGTGACTAACAACATTATTATACTTCATGTTGCCAGTTTTATTGTTTAGTTCTTTTGAATTCAAGGGTTATTCCACAAAGAAAAAATTAGTTTTTTAAGGAACATTTTAGGCAGTAATTGATTCTTTTATTCCCCTTCCTGCTTAATGGGCTTCAGGAAGTCACATCCTTTCATAAAATGGAGAAAAAAAATCATAATATTACCTGTTTTCTAACACTGCTTCTAAAATATCTAGTGATATTTGTTCTCAAATAATTTGAGTGAAAATTTTTTGCACATAACTGTTTCTTTATGTTTTAGTTGGTATTTGGGGCCAATTTGCTTCAAGATTTTAAGGAAAAACCGTTAGTGATCCATATAATTTAAAATATGATCAGTATGACATATATCATATCTATATAGTTATACACATATATGCAGATAAATTATATCTCTTTAGCCACACACACATATACATTAAAATCTGTAGTTTATTTGGGGAAAATGCTTTAGAATATATAAGTCAATTCCTTAATTGCTACCCATATGTAGCCAGTAACTCCCTCCTCCCAGAAGTGAAATAATAATTATGTGTCTACTAAATAAGTTTATCTTTTTTTAGTATATTTTATTGATTTTTTACACAGAGGAAGGGAGAGGAATAGAGAGTTAGAAACATCAATGAGAGAGAAACATCGATCAGCTGCCTCCTGCACACTCCCTACTGGGGATGTGCCCGCAACCAAGGTACATGCCCTTCACTGGAATCGAACCCGGGACCCTTCAGTCCGCAGGCTGACGCTCTATCCACTGAGCAAAAACGGTCAGGGCTAAATAAGTTTTTCTTACTTCTCAGTCATATTTAGTCATTTAACTCATCCAAATTGTAGAAAATTTATTTTAACTTCTGCAAGGAGACACATTTATACCTAAGTACTGTGTTTGTTTTAGGAGAAGTAGAATAGTAGCTGTAGATTTTCAAACTTACTTTAAAATATTTTAGATCATAAACAATAAGTATTCAAGTTCAATCTCATTAGAAACCCTAAAAAAAAATCAGGATTGTATTAGCATATTCACACATAAATCAATTAACAACATAGAACTGTAGACCTATACCTTTGTGTCTCTGCAATTGTCAATTACTAATACAGGTAACAGGGTATAATTGGACCATTTCATAGTGTGAAGTCGTGATGCCTTCTTTTTTAGATCCTTGTACCTGTAAATCATAGCAGGTAACACATCTTAAAACTGAGGTGACAGTTTTGCATTCACACACTTGGTGTAAGTCTTCACACTACGTTCTACAGGGTATTGTAATATTTGTCAATTAATATTACTTTATGCTTAAAACTTTAAACATATTTCACTTCCTCAAACTTACTTGGAAGAATTTGGAGTCAGACAAGAGTCACTTCCCAAGAGTCTTGGCCATTCTGGGTTTTAAAACTAGTTTCAGATAGGCTCAATAACTTGTTAGGTGGAGGAGGGACAGGTCTCTTAGGAGCACTCTTCTGAGCTCTAGGCTTCCCTTCAGGTCCAGAGGTTCTGGTTCTCACCGTGAGATCACGTGCCTTTCTGCAACTCTTAGCTTCAGCCTGTTCTATCCTTGAGCAATGTGACCAAACTGTAGTTCAGTTTCACAGGAGATGAACAACTTATGATTCATTTACATATCCTCAGAAAATGGATTTATTCCTGTAAAAGCCCTTTATCTTCTTGAGCTTCAGGACATTTCCTGATATGTTGAGTATTAATCATCTGCATTGGCATTACACAACTCACTGGTAAAAAAGCAGTGGGGACCTTACCCACAGACCTATGTATCAGAACTTCTGGCAGTGGAACTCTGTGATTCTCTCATATTCCACAGATTGATGATTGCTAACAGAAAAATGAGAGGTTTGCATAAAAGATTGCTTTTAGATAGTGGGGGAGAGCAATTTGAAGTTGCAAACTTTGCTAGTCAAACTCTGGGCTCTGATCTCTTGGCCTAACTGACGTTCATCAGTGACACAATGCTCTTTGGTTTCCCTCGCCCAGGGCCACGGAGCAGCAGGAGTCGCTCAGACTTGGGAGCTTCAATGAGCGAGTACTATTGTGAAACA
The DNA here is from genome assembly GCF_963455305.1 of Plecotus auritus. Taxonomy (NCBI): domain Eukaryota; kingdom Metazoa; phylum Chordata; class Mammalia; order Chiroptera; family Vespertilionidae; genus Plecotus; species Plecotus auritus. The sequence continues at coordinate 89,591,000 of NC_137770.1, forward strand.
TACCCTACTACCTGACATTTGGGCTATATTATTAAATTGCGATTAGAGTCAGACAAAAGATCAATAATGTGCTGATAAGTCACATTTGCAAAGAAAATAGAAGCCAAAATAAAGAATGGATTGGGAAACAGTGAAAAATGTAAATGGTAGAATTAGGATCCAAAAACATTTTTATTAGGTGACCATGTTATGGAGATGAATTATAATAGGACTTAACTTTAAGAACATCTATAGGTTATGTTGAAAATCACTGGAGAAGATAATATATACTTGTTTAGATAGAGAATAGAATGAACTAAATGTATTCCAGTGAGAAAAAGATATGCTTTCTCCTAAAGCAAACAATTTTTTCTCTCATCACTTACAGAGATGACATTTTGGTTCTTGTTAGATGATAGAATGGGAAATCTTATCAGCTTTTTAAAGATACTTTAATACCTTTATTAATTAGATAACTAAAATAATTAATATATTGATTTATAAGAAAGGTCTTTAGAGTATAAATGAGCTTCTGTTCGGTAGATAAATTTCTAAGTATGTATGCCACTTTGATGCATTTATACCCTGAACATAGAATCAAAATGGCATTTTATTTGAATGTTATAATTAATGCTAAATTATGATGATAAAAGTAAAAATAGTACCTGGCTGATGTGGCATGTGGGAGGCAGCCAATTGATGTTTCTCTCTCATTGATGTTTCTATCTCTCCCCCTCCCTTCCTCTCTATCAAAAAAAAAATAAATACAAAGATATTTTTTAAAGTAAATAGCAATGAATAGCAAATGAGCTAATACAATAAAGAGCAAATGAACCAGTCCTCATAGAAAAGGTATCAGACCGATAAAGTTATAATTTTTAGTTTCTTTAAGATATTATTTGAATTTTAAAATATTACTACAGCTATGTAGCCTTTGAGGTAATTATGCAGTATTTTTATTTCTTTTAAAGAGCTTGTGCTTTGTAGTACATTTCTGAGACACACATTCTCAGGCTAGTCAAGATCCATCTTGCTCTTTGGGTGTTTTTTGTTGTTGTTTTTACTGAATCTACCTCCTCAATTCTCAGTCTTTAAGAGTACACCAAAAAAATAAAAGTTATTACTAATATGCTCACAGGATTAAAAAGAACATTATGCCACATTCATTTTCATAGCCACTTCTATATTTTGCCTCCTTGATTTTAAAACTATGCTTGCCTTTATTTATACCTACACAGATGATATTATTTTCTTGTTTTACTTTCTTACTATCTGAATTCTTTCATTCTGTTTTTAAAATCCTCACTTGAGGATATGTTTCTATTGATTTGAGAGAGAGAGAGGAAGGGAGAGGAGGGGAACGGCCTCTTCTGCTGCTTGTAATTAAAGTTCATAAAGTTCCCAGGAAGAGACTGGCAATCATGCCTCTCAGACTGCTGAGATCTACGCTAACCACATCCCCAAACCAAGGACAGTGGCTGAGATCTAAAATGTAACCTTAACAAAGTGGAGGGTGGGGAAACCAGGAAAACCAATGATCAGAACAGTGGGTCAGAGAAGTGGACGACAGTGTGAAGGAATTGTGATGCCCCCAACTGGAGTGTCTTCTCTCCTAGCCCCTCTGGCTTTGCTAGGCTGGGCTAAGCTTACAAAAACTATTTTCTTGAAGGGCCATTACCATTTTCCACATTTCACTGGGGCCCTCACCCACCTTTAAACATTTCATGTTTTTTTTTTATTAGTTATTGAGGAATAAAATTTGGTTTTGTTATCTCCATTTCTAATCTATTTCTTAACTGCAAAGAGTTTGAGTATGCAATTAATAAAAAAAACTCTAGCCAATAAAGATTGCATTGATTTAGTACATTTCAATATGGTGATTTCCATGCAGTTTCTATATTACAGAGCCTTTTGATACAGTTATGTGAGTGGGAAATAAAAATTGCAAAAAGCTCCAAAATTGGCAAGACATTTCCCCTCTTATTATCAGCATTTCATTAAAGGAAAACATTAAATGCCTGCTCCTTTTTGAATAATTCATATTCATTGGTATTATTAAATTTTTGCCTCTCAGATTGATCTTCATTCACAAAAGCAAATTTAGGTAATGGCTTGGCTGGTGATATATAGTAATTTCAAACCACTTTTCATAAGACTTTAAAAAGAGTTAACCAACTTCCCTTTCAAAATATATTTCTCTGTATAGACTATCTTGACATTAAATGAACATGATAGGGCCCCTTTACATGCAATATCGTAGTACTAGACAAAACAATGTTTTATGTAATTAGTGATATATATTAATGCCTGCTCCTCATGATGTGTTTTTCATTACTACTGTCATTGCAAGAACAGTTTAGACAAGGCTAAAAATCCACAAGATGACATTGGCTAATACAGTGAAGACAGCTGAAAATGTAGAGCATTCACACAGGAGACAATGTATTGTAATGGAGATTTCTGTTCAGTCTCTTAGCAGAGAGCAGCCACTGTCTTTTATATTTAGATAGACATATGGATATATGAAAAATTATAGAATAGGATAGAGTACATGGTAATCTAATGAGTGTTCTGACTGAATGTTCTAACCTATGAAATTATCAGTCCATAACTACATGTTCAGAACTTATGAGCAACATTATCCTGCATTATATCAGTAAGTACATTAAAGGAAATAGCTGGAAGAATAAAGTTAAGAAGAGAAGCTTTTTACCTAAAAAGCTTCTTTTCAGGAATGGTAGATTTTCCCCAAGCCACCTTAATGTTAAAGTGGCTATAAAAACCAAAAGAGGGTTCTAAAAGTAACTAAAAGTCTCTTAAGATGTATTTACTTTTCTAAGCTATTGCTGAGATTCATGTTAAATTAAATGTGTGCAAAGAAAATGTGCAGAGAATGATTTTAATAATTCGGACTAATTGATCCGATTTGAACTCTTTAGAGTTTTTTCTCTCCCAAAGTCCATATTAATAAATGTTAAATATTAAATTAAGAGATATTAAAAGGAATATGTATTTCACTGAACATATCCTTTCCATTATCAACAAAAGCATTGAATTCTAGCATACATTGTAATAGTAAATTTTTCTTAGCTTTTTGGTAGCATAGATTAGGTAAATTGAAATCTTATTTTTTAGGGGTGTACAGAAAAGCGTTACACTGTTGGTTGCCGGGTAAGATTGGGACTACTAGTTACTGCATTCTTTAATATACTAATGAATATGTAATTGTGCTGCATCACACTCACAAATTTGTTATTGATAAGTGATCTTTCCAAATGAGTTAGACAGTAGGAAATGTTACCAAAAATACATGAATGTAAAATTGATGGGTAGAAATGATGTAAATTAAACTTAGTATCATTTTACAAATATTCTTTAATTCTTTTGATTCTCTATTAACTCAAGTCACAGATATGCTTTAGAGTAACCATGCACATGACTGACAACAAAGATGGAATATTTTCTCCACACCTGAACATCGGGGTTGGAAACCCATACCATTCAAATTGTTATGTAAAAATTAATCTACAAACCATACCCTTGCTATTTCTCACTTTTGCAATTTAATTTTAAACTTTTCTATCCTTTTAGTTATACATGGATTCATTCAATCAATCAGCAGGTAATTTTTGAGCTCCAGGTACCAGTTGTGGAATGAGGTACTGAGGGTCAGACAGGTTTGTTTCCCAGAACTTCCATTCCCATAAGAAAAGGCAGGCAAAATAAAAGTAAATAACTAAATAAAATAATTTCAGAGAGCCATAGCACTAAGGAGAAAACAAGCCAGGCATAGGAAGACAAATACTGCAGGATCTCACTTATGTGGGAAATCTAAAAAAGTCAAAGTTGTAGATAGTAGAACAGTGGTTAACATGGGCAAAAAAGGGGGGAAATGGGGAAGGGTACAAAGTTGCAATTATGTATGAGGAATAAGTTATAGAGATCTGATGTAGTTAATAAAACTGTCTTGTAGACTGGAAATTTGCTATGAGAATAGATCTCAGGTGCTCTCATCACACACACATATACACAAAAAATGGTTACTGTGAGGAAATGCACATGCTATTAGTCTGACATGTCTATATATGTTGTATACTTTAAACATATAATTTTATTTAAAAATTAGTAAGGTATAAATAATTAATACAAAACTTTTTGAGAACAAACTTTGATGAGATATTGGAGACTAAAGAGAAAATGAGATTTATATGTCCTGAAATAATTAACTCATGGTGAGAGAAGAATAACTTTTACTGTATTTTCTCCTATGTTTTAAGATGAAGTGAATCTATCAAAATTGTTCCAAAAAAACCTTAGTGTGGGACTGATACAAACAAAGTTTATGTGGTAGAAAAAGGTTGGTTTAGTGGGAGCTTCTTCAGATAAGATGTTAGGAAAGGCGTTTCCTAAGCGGTGACCTTGGAGCTGGGAACTGAATGAGGAAAGGTTGAACATGACAAAGCTGAGGGGTAGGATGTTCTAAGCAGAGGGAACTACATGTGCACAGGCTTGAGGCAGCATTAAGGAAGGTCCATTCAAGGAAGTGAAACAGGTCACTGAGGCTGGGCCAGGGGTCCTGGGAGGAGAGAGGTATAGAAAGAGAGACAGGCAGGTGAAAGACCATCTGCAGCTTTATGGGCATGGTGAAAGTTTGCATTCTATTTTCAAGCAGTGGGAAGCTACTATATAGTTAAAGCAAGAACCATCTAAATCAGGCGTCCTCAAACTACGGCCCGCGGGCCACATACGGCCTGCTGAGGACATTTATCCGGCCCGCCGGGTGCCGCTGCCTGTCCTGCTTAGCAGCCGATTTGGCCCGCAGTGCACATAGGAATTTGTTCATAGTTTTTTTTTTTTAAACTATAGTCCGGCCCTCCAATGGTCTGAGGGACAGTGAACTGGCCCCCTGTTTAAAAAGTTTGAGGACCCCTGATTATTATCAGGGTTTCTACTTGGTTAATGAAGTGTGGGGCTGAGTTGGGGAGGAATATGATGTTTTGAGGAGAGAGTAACAAATGTACAATGGCTGTTTGGAATTGTGGAAGGTGAACATGCTCAGGTAATACTGGTGTCTAGGTGCAATTTATAAGTACAGGTCAAATCACTGTCGTGTCATGTAGACTATGAATCAGATTATCTATATATATAAAAGGCTAAGCGACCAGCCAACTGGCCAACTGGCCGACCGGCTGACCGGTCAGTAGGTATGATGTGCACTGATCATCAGGGGGCAGATACACAACTCAGGAGCTGCCAAGCGATAGCAACTTTGCAGAGTGTCCTCTCCCATTCCGGGACCCCTTGGGGGATGTCAGATTGCCAGTTTCAGCCCCATCCCTGCAGGCCAGGCCGAGGGACCCCCACCTGCTGGAGGGACTCTGCTCACTCCACAGACACCCATAAAGCCCTGGCACTGCCCCAGGTGTGGCCGGCTGGGGAGGGACTGCAGGAGGTTGGCTCCAGGGCATGTCCAGGCTGTCTCACCCAGTCCCACCCTGCCAGTTACCTTCTAATTAATTTCCTTTCAATGTGCATGAATCCACGCACTGGGCCTCTAGTCCTATATAATAAAACCCTAATATGCAAATCAACTGAACAGGGGAATGACTGGTTGCAATGATGCACACTGACCACCAGGGGGCAGATGCTCAATGCAGGAGCTGCCCCCTCATCATTGCACTCGCACAGGGGGAGCGCCGCTCAGGCTCAGCCAGAAGCCAGTCTCACAGCTGGTGAGCACAGTGGCGGTGGTAGGAGCCTCTCCTGCCTCCACTGCAGGCGGGTGGTAAGGAGTGAGGAATCCTGGGCTGTGAGAGGGCGCAGGTCAGGCTGAGGGACCCCCCCAGTTCATGAAATTTCATGCACCGGGCCTCTAGTAAAGAATAATTATCTTGATCCTTCTGCTGACTCTTATTTTCTGTATCAATAACTATCTATTTTATGTGGAAATATTTTAATGTATTCAACTATTTATCCCCAATTTTTATAAGTTCCTTGATGATACAGATAGATATCATTTATTTCATCATATGCTCTGCTTATTGCTATTCCTAGCAATGCCTTTAAAATAGCAGGCACCCAATAACTATTTTTGTGAACAACTTTAGTCCACTGACCTAGGCTGTGTATATAACATGTTGCACCTAAGAAAATGAATGAGATCAGTGCCAAAATACAAATTTCTCTTAGTGCCACCTGCAATATTTTCCTAAAGACACTGATGAATATGTATGCACAGATTGGAATGATGGCCTTCAACTGAGAATTTGTCATTCCTTTTTCAAATGAATCCCTAGTAGAAGTGGCTCTGGGAGGATGTTCCTCTTTGATAAATCACCACTTAATAACATGTTTGAGTTCAAACTGGATGCTTTAAAACTCCATATTCCTCAAATAGACACTTACTTTACCCCTTTCAGATTTTGAATCTGACCAGTGACTGGAGAGAAGATATGTTAACTAACATAAGATCAAAGAATAGGAGTAGCAGCTGCAGATACTTTAATTTCTGTTTTAACTTCAATACCTTTTTTTTCTTCCATATTTCATTCTGGGCAGGAGGAAAAGGGGGGGGCAGGCTGTCTTTGTGTTTGAGAGGAATGGTGGTTTCCTTCAATTGGCAGCCATTATTGACACAATGTTGCTCTGTCAAACAGTGCAGCAAACTATTTTCAGGGACAGTATTTTAGTGAAACTTGATATGATGGCAGAGCATCATTGAAAACTTAGGGCAGAGAGGGCCCCTGTTAAGGCATCCTTGTGCATCATTCCCTGCTGAATGTTGAAGGATTCCAGTATGTATAGAATAAGTCCACTTAGTCTGAAAAAGCACCAGTTTAAAACGTTGTGTTCTTTTTCCTTCTGCATATATCAAAGTGTTTGTATTCTTCAGCTGACCTTTCTGTCACAGTGTTTTCTGCTCTCTGCGGTGGTGTTCTCTACCAATTTAAATCCAATATTTCTGGTTATATCATTGCAAAGAATAAAAATAATCTCCTCCATCTGAGAAGCATTCAATCATCCCTCTTTCTCTTCAAATTATCCAGGCTGCACATTCAGTTGCCATGCACTCTTACATTCAGTTTCCCTTCCCTGTTTGTCATCTTTGTTTACTGGTTGGGTTATACAGCTGCACCTATTAGCATTCTGGGCCCAATTATGACTTTATTTCACAATACTCTGTTGCTTTAGCAGGAAAATGAAATCACTGGCTTCTGATATCACATTAGTACTTGTGTGGCATGCTTCTTCTCAATAATTTCACATCTGCCATTTTTGTAAATCCTAAACACATTCCTGGCATAGTGTGTGTGTGTGTGTGTGTGTGTGTGTGTGTTTCTCCCCAGCCCTGCTCCTCCCACTCTGTCATAGATGGATAGCAAGAGAATGAAAAGGAAAGTTAAGTTACAGGAATATCTGAAAAGAGCATCTCAACTCTCAGATGGTCATTTATGGAGTAGTGGTCAAGAGGGTGGGCTTGGGAAGATAGAGACCTCAATCTGACCTCTGGCTCTGCTACTTACTTTTTCAGTAACTTTTGCAAGTGACTAAATGTGTGAGATATTAGTATTTTTAAATAAATTGCCTGTCCACTGACTGTAATTTATCATCAACTCTTTCCAAAGGCAGGTAGTATCTCTCACGCATTGATGTCTGTTCACCTCCCCAGGTTCACCTCTCTCTCGTACCCTCTTCTTTACGCTGCATGAGACGTAACTTTATGCAGAGCCTGGTACACATTGTGCTGTTTGGTGTTTTCATGTTACTTCATCTATTTCCTCTGCCTAGTTACCCTTTATCTTTGTTTCTCCTTGTCTTACTCGTCCTTTAAGACTAAAGTCGGACATATTATGCTTAAAGACACCTTCTCCCCTGATGCCCCTTGGATGGGCTCACTGTCCTTCTTTCATCTTCCTATTACATCCAATGTATGTCTCTGTGATTGCACTTAACAGACAGTAGTGTGAGTCCACAATTACCTGTCTGTTCCTCCCCTGGAACACAAGCTCCTGGAGATCACAGACCAAATTCTGCCTATCCTTTTATGTCTACTGCCATGTTTAAAGTGACCTCTACCACTTTTGCTGACATTAGGGAAATTCATAGAAATCCACCTCCTATGAGTGGCAAATAGACTGATATCAAGTCCTTCAGAGATATCCCAAGTATTTTTACCTTTTGGAGTTAAGAGTAACAATATACCCCCATCCATTTGAGAGGGAAATCTGTATGCCCTACAAGGAGATATTCTAAAGGAACCAGAGGAGAAGGTATTGGAAGATGTGAATAACTGCATGTTCTGCCTACCCTTTATCACCCCCTACACTTTGCTCATACTTTTAACTCGATTCAAAACCTACATACTTGGCCTTCTCATTTGCTATCCCTAATTAGCTACTCCCTAGTCTGTGCTTCCAAGATGTGTGGTTCATGCCTCTATTTCAGCCTTTGCCACATGGCATTGCAATGATCTGTGTACGTCTGTCTCCTCCTACTCAGTGTATGTTTCCTGAGAGCAGAGAGGGCATGCATTTCTCATTTGCAATTTGCAACTGTTATCAGGCCTGGCACACCATAAGAACTAAGTCAATATTGAATAAATGAGTTGAGTCAGCCAAGGGCTGTGTTTGGGTGAAGTGACTCAATATTACCTACTGGTCAGGAGGAATAGAGTGTATGAAAATGCATTTTAATGGCAAAGAAGTGAGAAGCTCTTCTCTATAGGTGTATTTGTAGCACCTACTTAAATGTCAAACAGTGAATCAAGTTAACAATGTTCCTGAGAATTTAAGGTAGGAAACATTTCTGTGTATGCCAGGACTCTTATGTTCCTAATTTGAGTGTAATTTTTTTTTTTTTTTTTTTTTTACAGTAAATAGACTCCGCTGATCAGGGTGTAAGACAATTTTCTGAACACTGGGCCCTCCCGCTGGTGGTGATTCTGGTGTAACTGTGGTGCTTGCTTCAGGTTCTTCCTGTTCTCACTTGCACTTTTTTAAAGTAGAATTCACCTGAAGCCAGTTTTCACGCTGCAGAGCTCATTTCTATGCAAAATGATGTCTCACATTAAATATTCCCGAGAGCAGAAAGATGACTTTGAATGTATAATTTTAAGCAGCCCTGGCAGCACTCACTAAAGGTTGACACAAGAGCAAGGATCACAGGAAATGTAGGTGAGAAGGGAAACGATAGGCATGTTAAGGCTTTCCCATCACCTCAGCGCAGTCATACCCTCATTTATCTTGCTTTTTATTTTTAAAAACCGGGTCAGATCCCTTAGGGAAACCTAAACCTTTGAACAAAGATTAGCGATATTAAGAATCATTAACTCTTCAAGGCCACCAGGAAGTTAATGTTGCAAAAGGGGCAACAATACAGTTTACTAAACGGTATCTTAATTGTCTGACATACAAATCAGAGCTTATAATTTTAAAGATTTAAGCTTCAAAGTGACATCCTGGTGCTAAAGGTAAAGTTGACAGATTTAATTCTTAAGTAGACATGTTAGCGAAGAGACACATTTCACACAGTGGACTCCCAGGCCTGTGGAGTTCATGAGTTGAGTAATTGTAAATATGTAGAGTTGGAGGAAATTCCACATTTGATGGCATTAAAGAGTTAGATACTCTGTATCCAGGACAATTTTGGATTTAATCCAGGCAAAGACATTATTTATTTAAAAATCAGTTTTGACTGTTGACCTTTTGTTAAGCGTAGTCGCTGAAGAGAGGAGTGTGCATTCAGCTAATTTCACATGCTGTGAGTTATGTAAATGCACACTGGAATGCAAAGGAATCCATGAATACTTTTAAATTCATATGTAGCCAAGTATATACATATAGATTGTCCTTTGTATTTGAAGGTGATGCTGCCATTATTGTCTCTGCTATTTTCTGTGTGTTCAGATCTGGCTGTTTGATTGGCAATTCCTACTGTGCACAGTCTGCATATGTGTCAACTAACAACTGCAGCCATTGCCTCGAGGGCTTGATTGCTGGGTTGTTCAATATTTATTAAGCACCCAACAAGTGCTAGGTGCTACACTGAATAGTGTAAAACTGCTGCTGTCCTCTAGAAATTCTATTCTAAGGTGACTAGTGAAATGCATATAGTTTTTATTTCTTATGCAAGTTTGCTGACACTATGCAATTAGAAAAGGTAACACCACTCACCTGATGTTGTTCTTCAGCAATATGTACAGTCGGTGGCTAGTGTCTTTCCCATTCACTTGGAAGTGCTCAGGTTAGAAGGCCATGCTTAAAGGAATCTATTATAAAGGCCTACTAGGTGTGAAGACCAGGAAGGATGATGTGAAAATATGATATCATTAGGGCAGAACAGGATGTGCACACAACCTCTGGGTCAGAAAAAGCTTGTTTGTTTGTTTTTTCTTAAATGAAGAGAACAGGTTTTAAGGTTTGATCAGAGTAAGCTTTTGAGTCAAATTGAACAATCCTATCTTTGGCCACAGCTTACAATGAATTCTGATATAGTTTCGCCATATTTTTAATCATAGTATTTATGTTGATAAAGACATCCCACAAGGTAATAATGGAAACCAGTCCACCCAAATGACAGTATTTGTTTTTCAAGTTTGGGTGCACTCTGTCACATTTCTTAAAGTAAAAACCATTGAGTTTCCTCTTGGTGACAATGCATGGGGGTGTTATATGCTGTTGTTGACTTGGCTCTGACTCTTAGCGACACTATCAGTGTTGTCCACAATGTTCTGTCCTCAGCACACCTGATCAGCTCCTGAGGTTAAGGGAAATAGGGTTTTAAACAAGTGGAAGCAGTAACTAATGACTAAGATAGAGGTTCAAGGAATTGGTTGAAGTCTTATAAAGTGCTATTTACAGTCAGTGCTAACCCAAGCATATTGAAAACAACAAATCATTCAATGTATAAATAAAATCACTATACTCTTAAATGTTCTTCTTTAACTCAAACCTGAGAGGCTTTTATCCTTGAGTTATTTGCAAGTAAAATAGCCAATATATTAGACTTTGAAGTGTTTTTGTAGAAAACATGATGAAAGATTTTGTGTATATTAAAAATTAATGTAATGTGTGGCATTTTCTTGTAATTGAAGAAAAAAGCATATTTAAATTTAAAGTTTAGAAATTTTCGTTTTGATACTATTCAAATGACAAAGATGTCATCTACATAATCAAAATAACTCTCATTTTTACATTCAAACAATTTCAAGGCATTTAGTTCAAAATATCCTTTCGATCTGATAAAGAGAGTGCTAATACAATGTCTTTTCTGTAGTCATAATTATAACAAAGTGGATATTACACAAAGAAGAGTCGGTCAGGACATGAGTAATAATATGTATTGACAGCCAACCTGCTTTCTCTTTTGATGATTTTAATTTTGGGGGAGTTAAGAAGAGAAAAGTAAGAATACCACCACCCACTTTGCTGCTACTCATCTAATAGCTTCTTATCTAATGGGAGGGATGTGCATTAGTTCTTTTATAACTGACTTAAACATCATCCACATTTTAGCATAATTATATGGTCATAATATACCCTGTAACTATGTGGGCAAAGTTAAGAAAAAGTCAACTGTAGGTTTGCAGAAAATTCAGAAACCAATTAGAACTTGATATATGAGCTGGAAAGTTCCAAAGGTAAAACTGAAGAAAGTGTGGGTGGCAGGAGGAGGCGGGGTGACTCGAGGGGGTGTGAATCAGCAGAGGAGAAGAAGATGGTATGTGTGAACTGATAAAAAAAACACAACCAGAATATTAAAATTTGAATAGAGAATTAAATCTTATCACTTAAAATGTTTTCCCGTTAGATGTATATGAGTTCTGATTCTATGTGAATAATACATTATTATTTTTAGGTAGGACTATTTTTGTTTTTTTGCCTCATTTTATGGTCACATTTATTTCTTCTTAGTCAACAATCATGAATGAAAAAGATCAGTCTTAGTTCAGAGAGACATGGGAATATCCACATTAGAAATGTATTAGTAGAGAATAATGTATTTTATTCTCTCTTCTTTTCTTTTTTGTATCAATAAAAGATTGGATCAATATGCAATGCCTTTACTGAAATGACCAAACAATCATGGGCCCTGATTCTAGTGATTATTGCAAACATTACATCTATTAAGCCTATCTCTTGGCTATGAAGAGATGTGAAGTTTTCAAAAATACACGGGCAATAAAAGAAGGGACCAGAGCTAGAACCCAGGAACCCAGGTCTTTTAACTATTTGTGTGGAGAGCTTTTTGCCATCACTCATCCTTCTGTTGAATTGAATTATTTATTTATTTTTATTTTTTTAGTTCTTTAAAAACAGAAATGCTTGCCTAGAGATGTTTATTATTTCATCTTACCCAACCAATTGAAACATAAAGAATTTAGGATTCAATTATTTTGCTTTGTATTTATGTTTTCAACACGAAGAAAAGGTAGAGATACAGAGCTCGAGTCTCTCAATACCTTCTATAGTTTAATGTGCTTTAAAATGGTCATTCCATCAAAACTGTATACACGAAAAAGCTGAATGAAAAGTAGAGAAAAACAGTTGTTTAAATCATTTCAACTATCCAGCTGTTAGCATCATGAAGATGAGTGTTTCTGAACTCTGATCGACATTGACTGTGGGATTGTTGGACTCCTTTTAGTAAGAGCAGCCAGGCAGGAACAGATGAGGGTAGGTGGAGGGTGGGAGGGGAGGATTTTGCACATCCCTCAATTCCATAAGAGCCAGTGGGCTCTGATTTGTTTAATATGGTGGAGCCTCCTGGGTCTTATCTTTTGAAGAAAGAGTAGCAGGATTGAATAAATTGGTACAAAGTATTTAGATACATTTTTGCAAGTTTCTGCATATCTGAAATTCAACCAACACATCCCATACTTTATCTAGCAGTTAAATATAGTTAAGATTTAATGGGTTCTGTTTTGCAGATAAGAAAGCAGTGGCACTGAGAAATAAAGTCTCACAAAGAATCAGAGGCTCAGCTGAACATAATTTTCAAGGCCATGCATTTCAAATGCAGTGCTCTAGCCACTAGACAACACTGCCTTTTCCATTCACAGTTGTTTATGTTTGGTTTAATAGCAGTTTTCAATAATGCCTCCTAAATGACTGAAATACAGTTTTTAAAACCTGAATTGTTATTACTGCATTGTTACCTTTGTCTTTATTAGTAAAACAATCTTTTTTTGTGTTTACTCTGTTAAGTGCTAATGTAAATAACAGCTTTTATTTAGCATATTTTTGCTGACTGTTTTTACACTTTCCTGCTACCTCTAGCCTAACCATATTTGTCTCGTTCTTCTGCAAATCTTGGAATTCTAAATTAAATGAGGCTAGAATCTACTCTAAAGGGAATGGTTCCTCGGTGTTCCTGTTTTTCAATTCTAATTTAAAGCAGTCAACTCCCAACTTCTACTTTCTCTAATTTCATCCCTGCAGCACAAATGCTTTGCAGCTTACACAGGAGTAATTTTGCTATAATTAAAATGATCTAATATTTTCATTGTTTGCTGAGAGTCTATGTGCACTCTGTGTAGACACTCATCAGTTTAACTTTTACATAATATCAAAGAAAAACATGTCCTCTTGATAATCTCATGCCTGATACAAAACAGTTTATTTTTGTTCTTGATATGATCATTTAAATATTTTTTTCCCTTCAGCACTTCCTATTGCTTTTTTTAAAGTTACACTTCTAGTGATAACAAACTGTATCATTCTAAGAAAGGTCACGATCTCCTCAAGGCTTTTGTTTCGCCAAAGGAACGGCTGCTAGAGAAACATTCCCTGCCTCCCTTGTGGTACAGGGTTCACAGAGGACACCAAGGGCTTTCAACCTCCCCAATGCATCCATCTGGGTTCCAGCGCATGAGAGTCCCCACTCCTTTCAAGTGGAAGCTGTCTCACAGGCCGGGTTAGTGCTGCAATGGAGGCGTGGGTTCCATTGACTGTGTACTGTGATCCCAGGAAAGCAAAAGCAAATGTACAATCCTGAACACCCAGCGGTTGCACTCTTCTGATCTGGGCATAAACTTCAGTGTCTGCATTTAGGGCCAAAAGTCATTAGAGAAAGAAGACCTCACCTCCTCTGTGGATGACAAGGTCGTTAGGTAGTCTCAATTCCAGAACAACCGAAAGGCAAATGTGTCAGTTCCTGAACATACAAGGACCTCATTTTCTGGAATCCTATATAATAACAGGCCAGTGACCATAACAGCATAACGACCAGAACAACCAATCGACCAGTCGCTATGAGGTGCATTGACCACCTTTCGGTCCCTCCCCGCAGCCCGCAGGCTCTGATTGATGGATAGCCAATGGGGAACCACAGGAACCGGGGTGGGTGGCGGCAGCAGGGCGGGACTGGGGACTGGTGAACAGGTGGAAGATGGCCCTGATCCCAGGCTAGGCCTAGGGACCCTACCTGTGCACAATTTCGTGTGCTGGGGGCCTCTAGTAATAGAAATAAAAAGCTATCAAATGATGAATCTAAAGGAATAGCTACAAAGAGTCAAGGTGAACCAAAGTGCAAGTGGAAAAGGTGATTGTTTTCCCTTTTCATCAGAAACATCACCCAGGCTCCACTGGAGGTCTGATTTCTCAGCTCCCCCTCAGGGCCCACTGTCCTGGGTCACACACAGGGTATCTCTCCCAGGATGGGCGCTTGGTATCTAGGGGCTTCTCCTACTTCCTCCTAAGCCAGCCTACTGAACATTCATTCTTCCCCTCACTGCACAGTTGCCATTAAGGACAGGACAACACCCATCTCTAATTAGAGCTGTCTTGGCATCCCTCTTTCTCGTCAGCACCTGTCATTTATTCATTTACTCACAAGAACAGTTAAAAACAAGAGAAACAGATGTTGTTGAGCTCCTCACAGTGTGCACTTTTCTTTAGTTGAATCTCACCTAATTTCAAATGGGAACGAGATGTTCTTTCTGCTGTGGATGTTCTTCTATTGCTCATTTCTAATTCCTATAGTTCTCCCAGACCTCAGTTCAATGGTGTTAAAAGTCATAAAATCCCCAGGAAACAACGTTTACTTGAGGACAAGACCTTCCTTTCATGAAGGTAAAAAGTCATTAGGAATGGATATTTATTCCTTAAGAGCAATTTAGACTTCTTTGGAAATAAAAATAATAATAGAAACAGAATTGTATAGCACAAAGAATCAGTAATTGTCAATTTCTTACCCTATAAACCTCATTTTTCAATAACTGCTATCCAAGGTAATTTGATGGGTATTATCAACCTTTAGTTTTCATGTAGTCATTCTGATCTTCCTGTTATTTGCAGGTTTGATAGCCAGAAGGGATGTATTGCCTCCAAAAACATGATAATTTTAGAGGAAGCACCCTAGGGTGCTCTTTCTTATTGTCTCCTTCAGTGACACATAGGTATTCAAATTTAATATAATAATCTAAGAAATAATAGAAACAACTAAAAAAAAAGAATATCCAAGAACATTATAATAGCAATAGTTTGTTAAATACTCTGCACAGATTCTGGACTAGATTCATTCATTCAACAAATATATAGAAAACATAACTGTTCTCCAGGAATTGTTATAAACTCTTGGGATATAACCGTAAAAAGAAAAACAAAAGCAGGCAGAATTTCCTACTAGCATGCTGTAGGTAAGCAGCATCTACAATGGCCCCCAATGGTCCCCACTTCCTGATTTTCACCTCCTCGTGTAAAACCCTTCCCTTGAATGTGGACTGGACCTAGTGACTTCCTTTAAAAGAATATGGCAAAAGTATCACTTCAAAGATGAGGCACAAACATAATGTGGCTTCATCTTGGAATTTCCTTTCTGTTGCTTGTTCTTTCTTAAGAAAGCCAGCTGCTCTACTGTAAGTTGCTTTATGAAAAGGTGTATGTGGTGAAACTGAGGGAAGCCTCTGACTGACAGCCAGCAAAGAACTGAGACCCCTGCCCAACAGTCCACAAGGAACTAAGTCTTGCTAACACTGCATGAGCAGACTTGGAAATTCATTCTTCCTTGAGCCAGCACCTTCAGATAAGGGCACAATCACCGCTGTAAGTTTGAGTGAAATCTCACAAGAGACTTTGAACCACAGGCACCTAGCTAAGCTATGACAGGAATCCTGATCCCCAGAAAGTGTGAAAAAATAAATGTTTGTTGTTTCAAGCCACTATGTTTTGGGGTAATTTGATATGGTATGCAATAATAGATAATTAATTAAAGAAGAGACATAGAAGAGAAAATAGGTAATAAAGAAGAGAGATAGGTAGGACTGGAAGGGTGATAGCATGGTCACAAAAGGACTCACTCAGTGGTGAACATGTAAGCAAAAAACTGAAGGAAGTGAGAGGGAAACCATCAAGATATTCAGGGGAAGAAGTTTCCAGGACAATAAAAGAAGTTCAAACTCCCTGAGGCAGAAGTAATTCTGTAAGATTAAGGAATGCAAGGATGCCAGTATGGCTAAAAAGGAACTAGTGAGAAAGAAATGATCAAGAAGTGAGATCATAAAAGCAAGAAGCCGAGTGTGTGTGTGTGTGTGTGTGTGTGTGTGTGTGTGTGTGTGTGTGTCTTCTTTCTTTTGGAGGAGACAGGTAGGCAGACATTTCAGTACTTGTGGTTCATTGTAAAGACTCTGTATTTTCACAAAGGCAAGACCGTAAATATTTTTATAGTTTTTAGTAAAGATTATACCATATGGGGTAGCCAATCAGAGGTCTAGTTAAGCAAAGAGATGCAATGCATATCAAATATAATTTAATTTACTCCTTAGAACAACCCTAAGAGGCAGATATCACTAACTATACTCCAATGGCAAGGAAACAATTCAGAATAATAAAGGGGCCTGTCCAAGGCCATGCAGCTCATTAAACAAAGGATAGAATTTGAACTCATGTTCTTCTGTCTACAAATTGGAATCATTATTTCAGAATAATATTCAGCATTACCTGTCCCCTCACCCACCAAGCACCCATATGTAATACTGCCAACCATAAAGTAAAATAAAAAAAATAGTAAAACAAAATATTGAAAGATATACAAGCTAAGGAAGAGAGAGAGAGACAGGACAAGTGAGAAATAGGTGACATGGATGGAGGGAGGGGACTTAATTAATTATTCTCTGCAACAGAAACAGTGGAGAAGCACATAGTCAACCTCTTTTAAAGCCAGGAACATTATACATGAAGAGAACAGCACATGTTAGGTGACTTACCTACCAAAGTTACTGAAGTCAACAGAGGGGACAAAAATAGAACTCACTTCTTTGAACTTTCAATTTCTTGTTGAACCATCAGAGAACATTCCTTTTCTATTAGTTCACTTTTGTAAGGTATCTTGCTAATGAAAAGTGCCATTATTACCTTGGGGTTCTTTCTTTTTTTTTTTTTAAATTAAGACAAAAACATTTCTAAAACAATTATAATTGATTATGTCATCCTAGTACTTTCAGCTGCTGAAGTTCACCAAATTATAGTGCACTAATAAATGAAGATAGTACTTTGTTTAAAGACTTTAGACATTTTCTGAATAAGTTGAAATTAACAAAAGGATCTAAAGTATAAAATGCAAATCTTTTCTGTAAAATTCTTTTCTACAAAACTGTTCAAAAGCCCAAATAATTAATACAGCAGTAAATTAGTATGAATTTAAAGCAACACAAGTGAACTTTACAATCAAAGAAATTTAGAGTTTTCACATATATCTGTATGTCCAGACACTGTTAACTTATTACACCATATATTTTAGCTGATACATTTATATCTATGTAAGAACATGGGAAAAATAACCTCTTAGCTCTCCTGAATCTATGCTATTTCTCTGAGAAAACATTGTTATTAGACCGATGAATATCTTTTCTTTTATTAGAGAAGACTTCCAGTCAAGTAATCATAGTAAGTACAGGCCCTGTTTATAGTTCTCAGCATCCATTGCTTTTAATTCTTGCAAACAATGCTGAAAATATCTTTAGCCCTGTTTAGACAAATGAGGAAAATGAGGATCAGAGAAAATCTCTCTCTCTATCTAAGCAGGGAATATGCTAATTAGCCGGGCATCACCACCGCTCAGGAGGAGGCTGCATCATGACCTCTCAGGAGGAGCTGCATGCGCAGATGGGTGGGAGGGGACTGCATGCTGCCGCCAGCCCCTGCGGCCATGCAGAGGCTGGGATTGGGGGAGGGCCGGAGCGGAGACACAACACACAGGAGAGCCTGCCCCCACCACAGTGGATACAACACGGGCAGCGCTACTCAGGTCAGGTGTGGGTCCTGGCCCCGCCGCGGGGTGCCTCCTTGTGCGATTTCAGTCGCTCACTGGGCCTCTAATGCATACATACTATCTAATAAAAGAGTAATATGCAAATTGACCATACCTCCGCTACATCCACAAGCCACGCCCACAAGCCATGCCCACCAGCCAATCAGGAGCAAATATCCAAATAAACCCAACCAAGATGGCTACGGCCACAGAGAGCAGGAGGGAGGCTTGGGTTTCCCCGGCAATGGAGGAAGCCAAGCTTTCCGCCTGCCCTTGTCGGCCTAGGCCTCCACTCAAGGCTACAAAGTTTCAATGATAGAAGATACATAAACCCAAACAGAAATGGCGGCAGCCACGGAGCTGGAAAGAGCAGGAGGCTAGGGTTGCCCCCGGTGATGGAGGAAGCCAAGCTTTCCACACACCCTGGCCAGCCCAGGCCTCTGCTTAAGGCTACAAAGTTTCAATTATAGAAGATACATAAATCCCCCCAAAAATGGCTGCTGCCACGGAGCAAGCAGAAGGCTTGCAAAGTTTCAATTGTAGAAGACAAATAAACCCCAGATACCAGGGCCTCTGCTTGGGTCACCAGGGGGTGTGGCCAGCGTGCAAACCACCACAGGCCCCTCGCCCAGGCCACCCCACACCCCAAGAGAACCCCCACCCTGATCCAGGACACCCTTCAGGGCAAACCAGCTGGCCCCCACCCATGCACCAGGCCTCTATCCTATCTAATAAAAGAGTAATATGCAGATTGACCATCACTCCAACACACAAGATGGCTGCCCCCATGTGGTCAAAGATCCTGCCCCCATGTGGACACAAGATGGCCACCACAAGATGGCAAGCAGGGGAGGGCAGTTGGGAGGGACCAGGCCTGCAAGGGAGGGCAGTTGGGGACGATCAAGCCTGCAGGGGAGGGCAGTTAGGGGTGACCAAGCTGGAAGAGGAGGGAAGTTGGGGGCGACCAGGCCTGCAGGGAAAGGCAGTTGGGAGGGACCCAGGCCTGCAGGGGAGAGCAGTTGGGGGGGGACCCAGGCCAGCATGGGAGAGCAGTTGGGGGAGACCAGGCCTGCAGGGGAGGGCAGTTAGGGGTGACCAGGCCTGTATGGGAGGACAGTTAGGGGCAAACAGGCTGGCAGGGGAGCAGTTAGGCATCAATCAGGCTGCAGGGGAGTGGTTAGGGGGTGATCAGGCTGGCAGGCAGAAGCGGTTAAGGGCAATCAGGAAGGCAGGCAGGCGAACAGTTGGGAGCCAGCAGTCCTGGATTGTGAGAGGGTTGTCTGACTGCCCGTTTAGGCCCGATCCCACCGGGCCGTGGGACATCCCTCGAGGGGTCCCAGATTGGAGAGGGTGCAGGCTGGGCTGAGGGACACCCCCTTCCCCCGTGCACGAATTTCATGCACTGGGCCTCTAGTAAAATAATAATTTAATGCAAAGAAAAATAGCTATTTGCTAGGAATCAAGACTCTTTTCTTTGTGAAAATGTCCTCTAAAGACACGAAACTCAATCTCCCTTTACTGAGGAAAAATAATTAAAACATGGCACTTTTTCATAGCCTAAGACATCTGTCCTCTACATGAAGGTATCTCATAGCATTTAAGAAGATTGTTTAATTTGTCTGATATTACAATATCATTTCAACCTCCATCACCAATGCCAGAATTCCTTTTTCAATGCCCTGTATCAATAGGTCTAATAAATATCTATCTATTTGACCCATGAAGACAATTCTTTTAATTAAGTCTTAGAATTATTAGTTTAAGAAGAATTATAATAGTTTGAGATAATTTAAGATCACCAAAATCTTTGGTACATATAATAAAAGAAAAAGGAGTCTATCATTTGTGAATTTGTCATACTTCAAAACAAATCTTTAGGAATCTCTCTCTCTCTCTCTCTCTCTCTGTGTATATATATATATATATATATATATATATATATATATGTGTGTGTGTGTGTGTATACAAATTTATATGTATATATATTTATATATGTATATATGTAAATTTTGTATATGTAGATTTCTATATGTCATTATATTACATAATGTTTTATGTACATTATATTACATAATATTACATAATATGTATGTGTTATATATTTTTTGTAATGGAAAACTTTTGGGGGAAATATATATATAACTTATTTTTATATCTATTCCCCAATGTTTTCCATTGCTTAACTCCCATAATTTACCTATCCTCTGAGTACCACCCAGTTGAGGATCTTAATCCAGGACAAAGTTCAAGAAGGCTTATTTTTCAAGCACATTAGAAAGCTTGCTAGCTTACTCCCTTCTCCAGTCACTCCCATGGAACTGACTTTAATCAATGCCAAAAGCGACCTGATAGCACCAGAAACTTCTAGTTTGTAAGGTAATGAGCATACACTTATTCCTTCAGAAATATTTGTTTAGTACCTACTATGTTCCAAGCCCTATTATAGATGTTAGTCATAGGTTGTCTTATTATAAAGTAACTATTACTTTTAAGGTTAGTTAAAATCTCCTTATTATCAATACATGCCAACCTTGACATTTATTTAGAACAGGGTAAAATTGGGAGGAGAGTAGGCAATTTTGGCTTATAAAGAAATCTTTAAAATCTCTCTCTCTCTCTCTCTCTCTCTCTCTCTCTCTGAGTTGGATATGAAGAGCCAATTTCAGAAAAACATGTACAAAAATTATCCCTAAAATTCTGGCAATTAATAGTTTTATCCTTCTTTTACATTTTCTCAGAAAGTAAGGGGCAATGACTACTGAGGTGTTAAGTCCAGGAAAATTAACCTCCCTGATGTGTGTGTACTTTTCTCCCAAGTTTCTTTTTAGTCTACAGCATTCCTTAGATTGATTCTCACTTAGCTACAGAAATAATCAATCGCTCTTTTTTGTTTACTTCGTACTTCTCAAGAAGCTTCGTTTTCTGAGCAGAGTAATCTAGAAAGCCAATAAGCCTCATTACAGGAAGAAAATGAATCCTCTCTTGAATGGGAAAGGCTTAACCTAACTGCCATTACATTGGTTACACAGCAGTTTAGGAGGACAGCATACACAGTCCTGAAAGGCACATATAGACTGATACAGTACAAGAAGGATGAAATTAATTCTGTTCCTTGAGAAGACTGCAGAAATTGTTATTTTGACCTGAAATAGTTTGATTCCCTGTCCAACTTACATCAGTTACTTTTGCAGCCTCTCTTGACCCTCCTTCACACTCAGTTAATAACCATTGTCTCTCTGTTCCATCATTCTTTGTACCTATATTGTTTATATGTTTATTTTCCCTATGAACATTCTATTGAAAGAACCATGGAATTCAACATTATCCAACAGATGTTTGTGAAAGCAAGCATGAGAGGATACAAAGGAGAAGGCTTAGAAGAAGGAGATGAAGGGAAAGAGGAAGGAATGAAGGAAAGATGGAAGGAAGGAAGGAAAATATATTAGGATTTGGGTTTGAACCCTGTGTTACCTGTTTGTAGAGCTTTGGCACATGTTTTTTATGTAGTTTTTCTCAGTAGCCACAGCAACTAATTAACCTTTGAAGCATGTATATTTCAAAGGTCCACTTATTCTTACAGATTATAATTAACTGATTAACAATTATTAGAGCTCAAATGAAAAAATAAAATATAACTACTTTTTTGTTCTATGATGGGTCTTATATTATGATGGGTGATGGCAAGCACTGAAAAATGTTAGGTAAATTTAAACAAAGCCTGTTTCATTAAAAATTCACAAAAAATTTGAAAAGTAAAAAATAGCTTAACACCTTTGGTTGGAATAAAAATGATGCCTCTGTAACTATACTGGAAATTTACATTGTAAAGTTTATTCTCCTGTTTGGATAGGAATAACATATTTTGACCTATCAGAAATAATTTATCAAATAGAGGCTACAGTGACTGAAACATTAATTATTGGTATAGTCACAGGGAGCATGATGCTTGTTTTCCCATCTATTTACCCATTCATTTATTTGTAATAGATTGAATGCATTAATGGATTCTCTCTCATATGGGTGCCCCCAGACTTTTCTCTGTTCAGCTCATTAGGTTGCTTCCCCATTTCACTTACAGCCAAATTTATAATCCAGTGGGAGTGTTATCCATCTGAAGCCTGAAAACTAATATTGTAATGTACTACATTTTGAAGAGTCCCACATTTAAGACATTCACAATTATTTTAATGCCTATACAATTTTTTGCTTTTATTATAAAATCTGCATTCTATATATCATTTTATTTATCAAGTATATCATTCATGTATTTGCTTTTCTTCCAACTAGAGTGTGTTATAGTCTATTTCTACTTAGCATGTGCTAACAGTACAGAATGCAACACTAGATAAAGGGACAACAGGAAGGAGAAACCTGGCAGTTATCCAGACACTTTGATTTCTCTGGGATGTTGGTCTATATAATTGAATCTCCACAGTTTTATTTCTTTGAACTTGACTTATATGGTTCAATCATCTGCTAATTGTTAAGCTGGTAATCATCCTTCATTTTAAAGCCCCTAAGCACTGGGTTTCATTTTTATGAGGATAAATTATGATAGTTTATAATGTTTAAACAGTGACAAAATAACTGAAGGTGACATTGAAAGAATCAAAACACTGGAAAAGCTATTAGCAATTTAGTTTTTTTCAGTGCATGTGGGAATATTAATTCTATTTTCCTGAGATAATTTGTGAATGTGTTTAATAATATGAAAATACCTCAGATGCTGGTGTGTGTCTTTGCTGTGTGGTTTTTACCCTATCATCTGACATTTTTAACACAAGCATAGGTCTTTCTTAAGTCCTTAAATAGATTATTATATCAGTCAATTTATACAGAGGTTGATTACTTTAATCAATGAAAACAAAGTGAGTAGAAAGAGTTAATACAAAGTCCCATGGAACAGCAAACTTTCAAATCAATTATTGATTCTGAGAGAAGAAAAAAGTGATTTAAGTTCTAGTTTTGAAAACTGTTAATACAATAAAAAAAGTAAAACTTTGATTTTGGACAAGACATTTCACATCTGTGGGTCTCAGCTTTTTCAGGTGTACCATGATGTGTTGTGTTATAAATTTTTAAGGTTACTTCTGGGTCTAAAATTATTTGTTATATTATATTGTATTGTATTATGTATTTTATTATATCATATCATACTCTATTTACAATTCAGTCATTCAGGAAACAATGCGGTTGTTTTGAATTGTACATAACTATACTTAAGCAAATTTTGAAATTTCGTGTAAGAGCATCAACAGCAAACTTGAATTTAATAATATTTAACTAAGCTGCATTGCCAACAACTTTCCATAATTGTCTGACATGACCTTTTCAAAAAGTCTTATGAAATACATATCCTGCTATTATCCACAATGGTATAGATAAGGAAACGGAGGCATTGAGAGGTTAGATAACTTTGTTGGTTAATGAGGAGCCATGATTTGAATTATGGCCTCAGACTTCAAAGTTTTGATACAGTCTGCTTCTTGTATCAAAAGATATTGTCTGAGACAGTTTGTTCTTGGATCCCAATGTTTCACAATCCACAAACCCGGCGTCATCACTGTGAAGTCATCCTTTCCATGGAGAGGATCTTTGTCTGACTTCATGGTATTGAAATACTCTACTTCTGAATTAAAGAGGTCAGGCCATAGAGCAGCATCTCATTCCAGATTTCATAAGTGACAAGGCTTCAAATTCTCAGATGCAGAATCTGACTTTGGTGCTCTATCATGCAGAAAAGGTCAAAGTAAAGAAATACATTTTAGTTCCTGGAGGTAGTTTTTTTTTCTTCTTTTTAAAAATGTATTTATTTATTTATTTTTTCTTTATTGATTAAAGTATTACATAAGTGTCCTTACCCCCCTATTGTCCCCACCCCATCTTCCCACTCATGCCCTCACCCCCCTGGTGTCTGTGTCCATTGGTTAGGCTTATATGCATGCATACAAGTCCTTTGGTTGATCTCTCCCCCTTATCCCACCCTCCCCTACCTTCCCTCTGAGGTTTGATGGTCTGATCAATGCTTCTCTGTCTCTGGATCTGGTTTTGTTCATCAGTTTATGTTGTTCATTATATTCCACAAATGAGTGAGATCATGTGATATTTATTTTTCTCTGACTGGCTTAAATTTCATTTAAAAGCCTAAAATTATGGATAATTTCCACTTTCAAATACCAGTGTCTTCATTCTTTGATTGTTTTGAAAATATTACATTGTTAATATTTTTACCTCATTTCAATTAATTATCTGCCTCCAAAATATTTTCTTCCTGGGTTTTGATTTGAGGCTGAAATATCTACACTAATAAAAGAGAAAGATGCAAATTGACCATACCTTCGTGACGCCCACCAGCCAATCAGGAGTGAGTATGCAAATTAACACAACAAAGATTGTGGGATAATTTGCATACACAGAAGCGGAGCGAAGACTGAAGGCTCCAGCCTGAGCAAACACTGAAGACTGAAGACTGAAGACGACTGAAGACCGAAGACTGAAGAGGCTTGGCTTCTTCGCTGCGGCCAGAGCGAAGAAGCCAAGCCTCACTGCGGCGGGAGCGGAGAAGTCTAGCCTTGAGGCCTGGCTTCTCTGCTGCAGCCTGAGCAAAGGCCTGGTTCCCAGGTGCTGGAGGAAAACTGGTGCCAGCTGCCAGGGGAAGGAAGGCCTATTGCATGAATCTTCGTGCAACCGGCCTCTAGTGGAATTTATAAATTACAACTGGGGAGGCAGGGTTAAAGCTCAGCATTAAATGAAGAAAAACATCACAAAATTTGTCAATTTTGTAACATTTTCTGTTAAACATATTGAGTACTTTATATTGGTGATCTAATATACATATAATTACTGCTTTAATTATACCTGTGATTGCCACTTAATTTATAATACATTATTACCATGGAAATAAGAAATTGTAATTAAATTTTTTTATTAATTTTTCTTCCTTTTATAGATTTTTTAAAGCAACATGTTTAAGAAAATGCCACCTTGCTGAAACTGGTTTGGCTCAGTGGATAGAGCGTCGGCCTGCGGACTGAAAGGTCCCAGGTTCGATTCCGGTCAAGGGCACGTACCTCGGTTGCAGGCACATCCCCAGTAGGAGGTGTGCAGGAGGCAGCTGATCAATGTTTCTCTCTCATCGATGTTTCTAACTCTCTATCCCTCTCCCTTCCTCTCTGTAAAATATCAATAAAATATATATTAAAAAAAAAAAGAAAATGCCACCTCCATTGTGGCATTCATATATTTGTATACATAAGGATCATTTAGATTCTATCTAATGTTATTGCAATAGTGAAGTAAGTTTTCAGCTTAAAGAATTGTTTAAAGAATTGTTGTAATAGTGAAGTAAGTTTTCAGCTTAAAGAATTGTTTAAAGAATTGTTGTAATTTTCACACTAGATTTAATATTCATTTTTCTTTCTAATGTAAACATTGAGAAATGTCTCTGCAGGGTCATATTTTTTTTTCTATACCATGATGAAAAAGTCTAGCATTTAGAAATGCTTTTAGGTGAACTTACTAGTATATATGACACATAATTAATTATATTTTCCAATAAGATAGTAGTATTTATGAAGGGTAATATGCCATTAGACATATTTCTTTTTTTAATTTTTATTTATTTATTTATTTTTAAATTAATCTTTATTGTTGAGATTATTACAGGTGTCCCTCATTCCCCCCACCCCCCATAGTTCCCCTCCACCGGGTTCCCACCCTACCCCAGGCCCTCGGCATCCTATTGTCTGTGTCCATAGGTAATGCATACATGCATATAAGATCTTTGTCTTATCTCTTCCCACACCCTCCCACACCCCCTTCCCTCTGAGAATCGTCAGTCTATTCCATTTCCATGCCCCTGATTCTATTCCATTCACCAGTTTGTTCTATTCATCAGATTTTTTATTCATTTGATTATTAGATTCAATTGTTGATGGATATGTATTTGTTGTCACGTTATTGTTCATAATTTTTATCTTTACCTTTTTCTTCTTCTTCCTCTTCTTAAAGAATACCCTTCAGCATTTCATATAATACTGGTATACTGGTTTGGTGGTGATGAACTCCTTTAGCTTTTTCTTGTCTGTGAAGCTCTTTATCTGACTTTCAATTCTGAATGATAGCTTTGCTGGATAGAGTAATCTTGGTTGTAGGTTCTTCCTATTCATGACTTTGAATATTTCTTGCCACTCCCATCTGGCCTGCATAGTTTCTGTTGAGAAATCAGCTGAGAATCATATGGGTGCTCCCTTGTAGGGAACTAAGTGTTTTTCTCTTGCTGCTTTTAAGATTCTCTCTTTGTCTTTTGCCCTTGGCATTTTAATTATGATGTGTCTTGGTGTGGTCCTCTTTGGATTCCTCTTGTTTGGGGTTCTCTGTGCTTACTGGACTTGTAAGTCTATTTCTTTCACCAGGTAGGGGAAGTTTTCTGTCATTATTTCTTTAAATAGGCTTTCAATATCTTGCTCTCTCTCTTCTTCTGACACCCCCATAATTCAGATGTTGGTATGCTTGAAGTTGTCCCAGAAGCTCCTTACACTATCTTCATATTTTTGGATTATTTTTTCTTTTTGCTCCTCTGGTTGGGTGTTTTTTCCTTCCTCGTATTTCAAATCATTGATTTGATTCTCAGGATCCTCTAATCTACTGTTGAATCCCTGTATATTATTGTTTATTTCAATCAGCATATGCTTAATTTCTGACTGGTCTTTTTCCATTTTTTTGGCATTCTCACTAAGATCCTTGAAAGTTTCACTAAGTTCCTTGGAGGTTTCTAGAAGATTCTTGAGTAACCTTATAATTGTGGTTTTGAACTCTGTATCCAGTAGTTTGCTTTCTTCCATTCCTTTCATTTGTGACATGTTTGTCTCCACATTTTGGCTGTTTCCTTGTGTTAGTTTCTATGTATCGAGTAGCTGCTAAATCTCCTTGATTTGATAGAGTGGCCTTGTGTGGTAGGTGTCCTATAGGGCCCAGTGGCTCAGCCTCCCCAATCACCTGAGGTGGATACTCTTGGTGCACCCCTTTGTGGGCTGTGTGCACAGTTTTGTTGTAGTTGAGCCTTGATTGCTGTTGGTGTCATTAGGAGGAACTGACCTCCAGGCCAATTGGCTGTGGGGACCAGCTGTGACTACAGAGGGAGAGCTGCTGTGCAGGAGACACCCTTATGGAGCAGGACTTGCTTCAGTGGGGCTTTGGTGCTCACTGAGTCTGCCCCTTGAGTGTGTCATTTATTGGATGGGAAGAGTTGTAATCTGGTATGGTCTCACACTGACCACTGGCTCTTGGATCTCCAGGAAGGTGCAAAGTCAGCCACTGCCTGGGGCCACCCAGCAGGAGCTACAGAGAGATCTGCAGATTCCTCCTCTTTGTATTGGCTTTTGAAGTGCCCAGATGAGGCCCAGCTGTGAAGCAAGGAAGGTTAGTGCTGGTGCCAGGTCTTTGGCCTTTTATTGATAGGTTTGGGGCTACCTGACCCAGGTACAGCTTGTTTGACAGATTTTTAGCCTGAGAATGGACAGACCATTCATATGCAAAAGCCACTGCCCACAGCTTGGGTGAGGTTGTAAATTGTGTGGTGCGGGGTCTCAGGGAATCACCAGGGCTGAGCAAACAGAAATGGCTGCCAGTCAGCCTTGCACCTGGGAGATCCCAGCATGAGAACAATGACCACTGCAACCACCTCCGTCTGGAAGAAAGCTGGCCCCGAGTTCCTGCTCCGATGCCAGACAGTCCAGTTTCTCCTTGTATGTGACTGGGCCCCCCAGAGCCTCACCCGGCACTGGAGCTCAGAGGAAGTTGGAGCTTGTAAACTCAGTTTGTGGTGGCAGCCTTTTAAGAGCAGCAGCTGGGTCTCCAGCAGCCTCTGTGTCACTCAGCCCCAATCCACACCGGTTTTTACAGTCTGTAGCTCTTATTGCCCATAGGAACTTCTTTCCTCAGCTCTGGGACCCTGGGCTGGGGGTCTGGTGTGGGTCTGTGATCCCTCGCTCCTTCATGTGGCTCCACAGAGACAATCTTCCTCCATATTAAAAAAGCAGCACACATGGGTGCCAGACCAGCCTGTTTCATGCCTCTATACCTCCTACCAGTCTCAGTGTGCTTTCTTCTTCACTTCTATAGTTGTAGGACTTCCATTCAGCCAGCTTTCCAGCAGTTCTGGATGACAGTTGTTCTATATTTTAGTTGTAATTTTGATGTGGTTGTGGGAGGCTGTGAGTACAGGCTATGTCGCCATCTTGGTTCTCCTAGACATATTTCTTACTCTGTCATTTTTAAAAAAGCTCATTTAGAAGTAGGTATTTCCCCACCCCATCATCTGTTTTCTCACTTCATAAGAACCAAATATCTCATAGAGCTTGTTTTATTAATGAATATCTGATATAATGAAAGGGTAATATGCAAATTGACCCTAAAGGTAGAACGACTGCTGGACCAGTCACTATGATGTGCACTGACCACCTGTTGGTCCCTTCCCCCAGTCATCAAGCACTGATCACCTGATGGTGAATGGGGTGGCGGTGGGGGGCAGGGCTGGCTGCTGGCAGCTGGGAAAGATGGTCCTGATTGCAGGCCAGGCCTAGGAACTGTACCCACGCATGAATTTTGAGCGCCAAGCCTCTAGTAATATGTGTATATCCTATCTAATGAAAGAGTAATATGCAAATTGACCATACATCCGCTACACCCACAAGCCATGCTCACTAGCCAATCAGGAGTGAGTATGCAAATTAACCCAACCAAAATGGCTGTAGCCACAGAGAGAGCAGGAGGCTTGGGTTTCCCTGGCAATGGAGGAAGCCAAGCTTTCTGCCCACTCTGGCCTGGCTTGGCCTCCGATCAAGGCTACAAAGTTTCAATTATAGAAGATAAATAAGTTCCAATTACCAGGGCCTCTGCCTGGGTTGCCAGGGGGCATGGCCAGCCTGCAAACCACCACAGGCCCCTCACCCAGGCCACCCTACACCCCAAAAGAACCCCCACCCTGATCCAGGACACCCTTCAGGGCAAACCAGCCGGCCCCCACCTGTGCACCAGGCCTCTATCCTATCTAATTCTATATAATAAAACAATAATATGCAAATTGACCGTCACTCCAACACACAAGATGGCTGCCCCCATGTGGTCAAAGATGACTGCCCCCATGTGGACACAAGATGGCCACCACAAGATGGCCAGCAGGGGAGGGCAGTTGGGAGGAACCATGTCTGCAAGGGAGGGCAGTTGTGGGTCATCAGGCCAGCAGGGGAGGGCAGTTAAGGGCAAACAGGCTGGCAGGGGAGCAGTTAGGCATCAATCAGGATGACAGGGGAGTGGTTAGGGGCTGATCAGGCTGGCAGGCAGAAGCAGTTAGGGACAATCAGTAAGGCAGGCAGGGGAGCAGTTGGAAGCCAGCAGTCCTGGATTGTGAGAGGGATGTCTGACTGCCTGTTTAAGCCCAATCCTACCAGGTAGGATCGGGCCTAAACAGGCAGTCAGATATCCCTGGAGGGGTCCCAAATTGGAGAGGGTGAAGGCTGGACTGAGGGATACCACCCCCCTGTGCACGAATTTTGTGCACCGGGCCTCTAGTATATATATGTGTGTGTGTGTGTGTGTGTGTGTGTGTATATATATATATATATATATATACACATATATATATATATATATATGTTTGTGTGTAATCATTTGAAATAACTCCCATTATTTTTTTTAAGTATCTAAATTTCCCCCTCAATAATAGAAACTAAATTTTGTTCAAACTTCTAAGGTCAAAAGCAAGCAGAGTCCAGCTCTTTGGTGAGATCTTACAGAAGTGTGACACAGACACTACTAGGGAACAAGACACTTAGTCCTTGTATTTGACTCTGTTCCACAGCTTAAGTCCTTTAAAGTGATTTTTTTCTCTATTTTCCTTCACGTGTGTGGTGCAAAGATAAGGCCACAATGGGATGCTGTTACCTTTACCCCTGGTCACTGGAGGGAGACTCACCTCTTTGATTGTAATGGAAAGACTGAGGCTGTGATCATTGTTTCTGTTAACCTTATTCTATAAAATTCACATGTTCTTCTCCTTTCCTGACTGCTGTTACCTTACTCTCTCCAGGAAGGCAGTGCTGTCCTTCCTGCTCTGACTGGCTGCTTTCCCAATAGGAGAAGGTAGAATGAGTACCACTTTCCCGAGGAGGACAGGAGGGGACTCAGCAGGGTGCTTCCTTAGTTCCTTCAGCCCCTGCCTGGGAGTGTTCACAAAGGCTGCCCTGGAACCAGCTAACATTGTATTTTGTGATGAGTGATACCAGTGCCTCTGTTTCCATGGATAGCCAGCCCAAGGGAATTAATACACAAATATTAATTATTTGGAGGTAATAATATGTGTACAGCATTTGATCTGCGTGTACAACTCCCGTTGATATTCCATTAAGAAAACAAAAACACATTCACAGTCAGTGTTTGCCCAACTTATTTTTAAAGAAGTGTGGGTGTCTTCTAAAGGGGAAGGTATAAAGAATCGCTGCTTAATAAAATCACATGCCTGTGTATAATTTTAATTGTTGAAGTTAGAATATAGCCTTTTCTTTGCATGCTATTAATGGGAAAGAATGCTAAATTACTACTTTTTCTATGTAAGCAAAATCTTCAAATTAAATGAATAAATTTGATCAGATTTTGCTTATACATTCTAGATCTGCAGAGCAATCAAGAGGTAAGAAAGTGGCCCACCTGGTGTGGCTCCATGGTTGAGCGTTGACTATGAACCAGGAGGTTATGGTGCGATTCCCAGTCAGGTCATATATCTGAGTTTCAGACTCCATCCCCAGTGGGGGGCATGCAGGAGGCAGCTGATCAATTATTATCTCTCATTTTGATGTTTCTCTCTCTCTCTTCCTCTCCTCTTCTCTCCTCTCCTCTCCTCTCCTCTCCCTCCCCTCCCCTCCCCTCCCCTCTTCTCTCTCTCTCTCTCTCTCTCTCTCTCTCTCTCTCTCCCTCATTTCTCTCTGAAAGCAATAAAATATTTTTTAAAAAGAGGTAGAAAGTGAGTTATAAGATAATTATTCCATATTATTAGAGGTCAAATCAAAGGAAGAGGGTTTTATGTACTTTTTCCAAGGGTGTGGGTGACTGTTTTCTAAATGGTGTAGATTATTTTCCATCTGTCCAAGCTTTACTTTGTGGGGATAGTCAATGGGATTTCCAAATATAGTGCAGTCATATAGTCTGCCCCTCCGTTAGCACTGGTAGAGTCTCCTCCAGACTTCCCACTAGATAGGTATGTAGTGGATTTTACATCTTCATTTCAATACAATCCATGCTGACACGTCTTCTCTCTGGAGAGAAGTGTGGCCTAATGGTAGCAGCACACACTTCAAGAGCCAGGATTTACTGAGTTCTAATCTCAGCATCAGGTTCCTCAGTGACTAAGGGATAAGTCACTTTCTTATCCCTTAGGTTCCAAATCTGTAAAGGAAAGACCACAATGCAATGGTAGTGTGAACAGTGCTTAATGTTGGTGAAGTGTTACAGTAATTCTAAATATTATTATCATTACTTTCACACAGTTGGTTCATTTGAGCAACCTCCCATGAATGCAAACATGCTAGTTCATCAAACTATAAATACACATGGCATGTATTTTCTGCAGTCAGGTATATGCCAACAGTCTTATAAACAGACCACAGTCTAAAAATGTATTAAGGTCACATTTTTAGTTTGAGACATATTTTCCTATAGAAACAATGTCACTAATTATCTAGGCACTCCTATAATGCTTTATCCATCTGGTGACATGCATTTGCAATAAAAATATTGGAAAATGGTATTGGTTTTATTTTTTAAATATATTTTTATTGATTTCAGAGAGAAAGAAAGAGGGAGAGAGAGAGAGATAGAAACATCAACGATGAGAGAATCATTGATCGGCTGCTTCCTGCACATTCCCCACTGGGGATTGAACCCGCAACCCAGGAATGTGCCCTTGACCAGAATCAAACCTGGGACCCTTCAGTCCACAGGCTGACGCTTTATCCCCTGAGCCAAACTGGCTAGGGCGATATTGGTTTTATTGAGAAGAAAAGATGATAAATTATTTTTACATTTCATGCTTAATAAAAAAAGAATGAGAAAATATCTAGAGAAACATTACAATTTTCAAGAAGCTACCTGAAGACACTGGTACAGAAATTATTAACTCAACATTTACTTCTTCCTTTATTATTTAAGAATAATATTTGAGTATATCCTTTTGTGAGACATTGCAGGTGCTGAGAACACAGTAGTGGCCAAAACACAAAACAAAACAGTATTCTCAAAGCAGGAGGAAGATGAAAAGCAAACAAATATATATTATTTCAGATGAATAAAATGTTATGAAAAATAACAAAACAGGGTAAGGGTTGGGTGATTGAGAGCTGAGGGTGTATTTCTCATGCGGTAGGACAGAAGCCTGCAATTAGGTGATATTTAATTACAAACCTGAAAGCAGTTGGAAAGCCAGGCATGTGGCTCTCTGACAGGAGAACATTCCAGGCTTGGAAGAGCAAGTGCAAATGCTCTACTATGAAAGTGTGTTTGGCATGTCTGAGGAACAGCAAAGAGGTCGCTGTGGCTGCAACACAGTTTATATAGGGTTAGTGATGTTAGATAATGTTGGTGAAATTACAGAGTGTCTGATCACACAGGGCCTTCAGACTGGGGTAAACTCTTCATATTTCATGCTGTGTAAAATGTCAAGCAAAAGGAAGATTTGGAGTCTAGGATTATCATGTGATATTTTTCATTCTGGCAGTTTCCAGGGGAACTTATTGCAAGGGAGTGTGGTAGGCTGAATAATGGTACCATGTCCTAGTCTCCAGAACCTGTGAATGTTACTTTATATGCCAAAAGGAACTTGGCAGATGCGGTGAAGGATTTTGAGGTAGGGAGATTGTCCTGGATCATCAGGGTGGGCTGATTTAATCACCACAGTCCCCAGAGGAGGGCAGAGGGAGATCAGAGTGAATATTAGATGATGTGACCATGGGGAAAGAAGTTGGAGTAATACAAGGACGGGGTCATGAGCCAAGGAATGCATGTGCCTCTGGAAGCCATAAAACCCAAGGACATGGATTGTTCTTTCAGAGACTCTGGAAGTAACCAGCCTTACCGACACCTTAATTTTATTTATTATTATTTTTAATTTCTTTGATTAAGGTATTACATATGTGTCCTTATTCCACCATTATCTCCCCAACCTCCCCCACTCATGCCCTCACCCCACTGTTGTCTGTGTCCATTGGTTAGGCTTATATGCATGCATACAAGTCCTTTGGTTGATCTCTCCCCCTTACCCCACCCTCCCCTACCTTCCCTCTGAGGTTTGACGGTCTGATCGACGCTTCTCAGTCTCTGGATCTGTTTATGTTCATCAGTTTATGTTGTTCATTATATTCCACAAATGAGTGAGATCATGTGATATTTATCTTTCTCTGACTGACTTATTTCACTTAGCATAATGCTCTCAAGTTCCATCCATGCTGTTACAAATGGTAAGAATTTCTTCTTTATTTTAGCCCAGTGAGAGTAATTGCAGACTTCTGACCTTATGAACTATAAGAAAATAAGTTTATATTGCATTAGGCCACCAAGTTTGTGGTCATTTGTTAAAGCAAATGAATACAGGAAACAGAATATGAGGTTAGCTAAATGGTTGGACCCTGGGAAAGAGGATGGGGGTGATTGGTACTAGAGGAACTAATGATGATAGAGGTGATGAGAAATATTAACTAAGGTTAGGAATTTATTTTGAAGTTTGTGCTAATATAATTTGCTTATGAATTGCATGACTTACCTGGAAGGAAAGTGATAGGGAAGAAGTGACAGAAGATTTGAGTGGGAGAAAAATTTTTATATGGGGTGAAAAGGGAGAAGCAAAAGGTGTGTTTAGGGGATATGTGTAACATAAATATATAATATGGGTTTTTTATTTTTATTTTTCCAGATCCAACATGCTTTTGCTCAATTGCTGAAAGGTATACTCAAAAATACCCCTTAACATATTTTATTTCCACACGAACATCCTGACAGGTAGGTAGGTAAGTGGTAGTAGTAAAAACTAGGTGATGGGAACAGGACTTATTATCCCTATTATATAAATGAGCATATTAAAGCTAAAGAGCAATAAGGCAATACATTTATAACATTGCCACCATTAAAAAATCAACCTAGTCTTGCTGGCGTGGCTCAGTGGTTGAGCATCAACCTATGAACCGGGAGGTCATGGTTCCATTCCTGTCTAGGGCTATGCCCGGGTGTGGCTTGATTCCCAGGGTGGGTGTGTGGGAGGCAGCCAATCAATGATTCTCTCTCATTATTGACCTCTCTCCCTCCTTTCCTTTCAGAAATCAATAAAAATATATATTTTTATAAAAATCAACCCAGTATTCTGGTTTAATATAACATACATGAAATCTACTATGTGTATGTGTGTGTTTTTAAGGTTGTTTTCCCCTCTGACTGCTTCTTTTTTTAAAAAAAAATATTTTTGTTTATTCATTCATTTATTTTTTGTTAATCCTCACCGGAGAATATTATTCCACTGATTTTTAGAGAGAGTGGAAGGGAGGGAACAAAAGGAGAGAGAGAGAGAAACATCGATGTGAGAAAGACGCATAGATTGGTTGTTTCCTACAACCCAACCAGGGTTGGAACCTGTAACCCAGGTACATGTCCTTGATCAGGAATTGAATCCCTGACACTCCAGTGCACTGGCCAATGATCTAACCACTGAGAAACACTGGCCAGGGCAAAATTACCTTTTTAAGGATGACATATGCTCCTCTAGAGTCTGATAGCATCTTAACACAGAGTAAGCCAAAAGTAGGTTTACAGTTGTTCTGTATGGAAAATAATACAATAATTAATCCTATCTAATAAAGGAGTAATATGCAAATTGACCATACCTCCACTACACCCACAAGCCATGCCCACCAGCCAATCAGGAGCGAGTATGCAAATTAACCCAATCAAGATGGCTGCAGCCATGGAGAGAGCAGGAAGCTTGGGTTTTCCTGGCAATGGAGGAAGCCAAGCTTTCAGCACACCCTGGCCTGCCTTGGCCTCCACTTAAGGCTACAAAGTCTCAATTATAGAAGATAAATAAATCCCAACAAAAATGGCAGGAGCCACAGAGCTGGAGACAGCAGGAGGCTTGGGTTTCCCGGGCGATGGAGGAAGCCAAGCTTTTTGCCTGCCCTGGCTGGTGTAGGCCTCCACTCAAGGCTACAAAGTTTCAATTATAGAAGATAAATAGCCGAAACCGGTTTGGCTCAGTGGATAGAGTGTCGGCCTGCGGACTGAAGGGTCCAGGGTTCGATTCCGGTCAAGGGCATGTACCTTGGTTGCGGGCACATCCCCAATGGGAGGTGTGCAGGAGGCATCTGATCGATGTTTCTCTCTCATCGATGTTTCTAGCTCTCTATCCCTCTCCCTTCCTCTCTGTAATATATCAATAAAATATATTAAAAAAAAAAAAAGAAGATAAATAAATTCCAAAAAAAATGGCTGCAGCCAGGGAGTGAGTAGAAGGCTTGGCTCCACTGAAGGCTACAATGTTTCTAGTATAGAAGATAACCAAATCCCAGATACCCGGGCCTCCGCTTGGGTCACGGGGGGGGGGGGGGGGGGCGTGGCTAGCCTGCAGACCACCACAGGACCCTCACCCAGGCTGCCCCAAGCCCCAAGGGAACCCCAAGGGAACCCCCACCCTGATCCGGGACACCCTTCAGGGCAAGCCAGCTGGCCCCCACCCGTGCACCAGGCCTCTATCCTATCTAATAAAAGAGTAATATGCAAATTGACCATCACTCTAACACAGAAGATGGCTGCCCCCATGTGGTCAAAGATGACTGCCCCCATGTGGACACAAGATGGCCGCTACAAGATGACCAGCAGGGGAGGGCAGTTGGGAGGGACCAGGCCTGCAAGGGAGGGCAGTTGGGGGCGATCAAGCCTGCAGGGGAGGGCAGTTAGGGGTGACCAGGCCTGCAGGGGAGGGCAGTTAGGGGCAAACAGGCTGGCAGGGGAGCAGTTAGGCATCAATCAGGCTGGCAGGGGAGTGGTTAGTGAGTGATCAGGCTGTCAGGCAGAAGTGGTTAGGGGCAATCAGGAAGGCAGGCAGGTGAACAGTTGGGAGCCAGCAGTCCTGGATTGTGAGAGGGATCTCCAACTGCCCGTTTAGGCCCGATCCAGGTGGCCCGATCCTACCTGGATCGGGCCTAAATGGGCAGTAGGACATCCCTCAAGGGGTCCCAGATTGGATAGGGTGCAGGCTGGGCTGAGGGACACACCCCCCATGCACAAATTTCATGCACGGGGTCTCTAGTAAATAATAATACCAGAATAAAATGGGTTTCACATACAACTGTAAACCTACTTTTGCACCACCCTGTATTTTTCTCTGGATTTCTGTTGCACAAGATTCTGAGGCAAATGAAAACCTTGAAATTCAAGTTTGACATATTATGTAATGATTTACTTTGAGACATTATGAATATTTACTAAAAGTTAATTAAATTTATTGGAATGAAATTAGTTAATAAAATTATATAGGTTTCAAGTGTACAATTATATAATACATCATCTGTATATTGCATTGTGTATTCACCACCCAAAGTCAAATTTCCTTCCATCATCATGTATTTTACCCCATTTACCCTTTTCTACATAACTTTCTTTCTGATAATGAACATTTTTAACCTGCAGCTAATAAAAAAAATGAGGGCCTAAAACAACCTTTAGAAAAAAATACATAATATTTAAGTATCACTTCTCAGTGAAAAGGTGATTTAAAAATGCATTAAGATGATAAATTGATTTACAGATATGTGGTAAAAGCTCTACAATCCAACTTTGTGCCTAATTTGCTATTAAAAATCCAATTTTATATATTTTTCCTTGATGCCCCAAACTCCAAACCCGGGTTATAACCGGGATTGTTTTTTAAAGTTTATCAAGTACTTCCTGTATGCTAAATATCACATTAAGCAATATATGTGGAATGGCTCACTTAATTCTCAGAAATGCTTACAGTTATAATATTACCACTTTGCTTACTATTGCTGCAGAATTTGTAGCACTTGTGTCAATGAATAGTCTCACAAAAATTTCTAGATAATTAGTCTCATGGAACATTAAATGGTTGACATTATCCAATTAATGAGTTTAATTAATATGAAGAGACATTCATTTAGTTGATTATATGTGCAGTTGGAAACTTCCCTACTTTAACTATAATGTTGAACTTCCAACTTTATGTTTGTGGATGGTTCTCAAATGCCAAATACATGGTGAATCTCTGTGTTTCAGCTACTCAATTCCAACTTGGGTTCCCTGACATTTCTGTACTTCCTGCTCTTGCACTATCTGCGATATAGTAGACTTTTTCACCCTGCAGTATATTTATCTATTCTGAAATATGTGACTCATATCTTGCAAAATTCACTACCACATTGCTGGGAAGGGGCTCCTTATTTCCTTCCATTATTTTCTTCAGTCATCAATCACCATACCCCCTCTTGTCACCACCAGTGTAATTTTTAGATTTCCTCCCCTATTTTCTTTCATGTAATGCAGTCATCTCCCACCGATATGCAGATGTGTTCCAAACAGGGCCTCTCACAAGGGCCACTACCGAAGTGTGATTGTTATTCTATTTAATCTATACCATTGTATTATATACACACCATTCTTACAGCCTAGAACAGTGGTCGGCAAACTGCGGCTCGCGAGCCAGTTTGCCGCTCTGTTGACTAATGAGTTTGCCGACCACTGACCTAGACTCTCGATTCCAATAATTACAGGCTGTTGTTGTTCCTTGTGATTAAGCCCCTATCCCAGTGGTCGGCAAACTCATTAGTCAACAGAGCGGCAAACCGCGGCTCGAGAGCCGCATGTGGATCGCGACCCGCAGTTTGCCAACCACTGGCCTAGAACATCAAAACCTCTGCAATATATCTGAAATAAATATACTGCTTAACCTATATATTAACAACTCTGATATTGGAAGTGTAATAGTCTCAAAGCAGCGTTGTTTTTTGCAATTACAACTTTAAATTTATAATTATATATTCACTGGAAAACTTTATAGCTATAAAGATAGAGAGAGAGAGAGAGAGAGAGAGAGAGAGAGAGAGAGAGAGAGAGAGAGAGAGAGAGAGAGAATGGATATTACTAGAAAAGTTCATGTTAGGACACAGGAGTTTGGCTGCAGTAAAAAGTGCTTCCAAAAGAATACAGCCTTAAACAAACGTTTATTTCTTTTACTAGGTAACTAGTTAGGAATGGTATGACAGTTTGATCGTATCAGGAATTCTTGCTCTTTCCATCTTCTTGCTCCTCTGTTGCTAAAGTTTGTTCTCATACACGTGACTGAAATGACTTCCCATAGTGTTCGTAGGCCAGTTGATGAAAAGAAAAGGGAGGAGGAAGACATATTCCTTCTCTTTAGGAGCACATTTGGAAGTTGCACATATCACTTCTCTCACATTTCATAGATCAGCACCTACTCTCGTGGTCATACCTAAATGCAAAAGAGGCTGCTACACCAGGAAAACTTTAGATAGATTAACCTATGTGCTAAAGCTTCTGCTCCTATAGAAAACAAACAAATGAACAAAAGCAGATGTTGGCAGGATAACTATTAGTCTCAGCCAGGGAGAAAATGATGAACATTTCTATATCATGTACCATGAGATTTTCTTGCTTTTGTGCTTTCAATCTTCCCTACATATAATGTCCTTTACTCCCAATTCCATTGTCAAAGTCAAACTCAATCTTTAAGGCCAAGCTCTCATTTATCTCCCTTTTGAAGCATTCTGTGTTAGAGAAAGTAATGTTTATCAAATATTAAATATATTTGTCTGTATTTCCCAGCACTATTGTAGTGGAATAGGGTGTGAGGGGTGGAGGGGGTGTGGAAAGACTCTGACTAGTTCTGGCCAATGGACTGTAAGCTGAAGTAATGAGGGCTTCCTGGCTTAGTCCCCTGTCAAGGTCAATGTGGAGTCTACAGACAGTGGAGCCTGCTCCAGTCTGGATTCCTGACTGGTGACTCAATCTGTGTTTGAGGTTGTTTATTATTTCAATAGTGTCAAATCACTTCCTGGGTCTTTCTCAGACTTGATTGCCTTTTATTTCACACAGACACACACATACACACACACATACACACACACACCATTCTCTCTCTCTCTCTCTCTCTCTCTCTCTCATCTATATACACTGAATGGCCAGATTATTATGATCTCTGAACACATAATAATCTGGCCACTCAGTGTACATATGTGTTTGACACTTGTCACATTATGCCTTTTTGTCTGAGTGTTTCAGGTTTCCTGGGAAGATCGGTGAGTTCCTCAGTAGTATCTGGTACATAGTAGAGCTCAGTAAAGTGTAATTGTCTAAATAATTTTTAAAAACTGAATGTGAAAGTAAGAAGTGGAGAGGTATCAGAGAAGATGAGACTTAGAATGAAAATAGGAAAATTTTATGCAGCAAAGGTATGGCACGGTGTAGTAAATCAGATGCCTAAATTTTGCTAGAAGATAACATTCCCATTTATTGGCCTCTGCATGTCTTTTTGAAAAATTTCAGGTGAGGTTATCTTTCCACTAGTTCTGATTGCATAAAATATCCACTTTTGAATGTAGCAGTTGCTTCTTTTACAAATTTTAAAACTGCTTTTGTGTTAAAGGATTGTCGTAGAATTTACCAGTGTGTTTAGTGCTGTAAGTGTTTAGTACCAAACATATTCTAAAATGATAATCTTTCTGATAAGAAGTACAAAGTAAATGATTTAATATTATAAATAAAAATATTATACTTTGTGGGCTATTTCGCCTATTACTCACCATGACACAATGATTTAGGGGTTATCATCATTCCCATTTCCCAGATGAAGAAGTTAAGTGAATTGAATGCTGTGGACTAGAGGTCCATATTTTTATGGAACCATTCAATATATTGTGCAATTACTTGTTTCATGCAACAATACCTAGATTTACTATAATATAAAATCCAACATTTGAGGTTTAAAAACATTTCCGCTGATTACTGAATATATTTCAATCATTCAGTTACTTTTTCCTTAATCAATAATAATTATTACATTTCTCTACTTTGACTTCTCATTTGGATTTAAAATCTGAACTACTTTCTAAGATCAACATACACAATAAAAAGTGCAGGGCCAGGGTCTGAAAGGGCTACGCTAAATTGTTTATCACACTGAAGTAGTTACTCGAGGGTAGTCAGAAAAGCTGAAAGAAGTAACCC
This sequence comes from Plecotus auritus, assembly GCF_963455305.1. Taxonomy (NCBI): domain Eukaryota; kingdom Metazoa; phylum Chordata; class Mammalia; order Chiroptera; family Vespertilionidae; genus Plecotus; species Plecotus auritus. The sequence continues at coordinate 89,631,515 of NC_137770.1, forward strand.
AAGAAGTTAAATTGATCTTTGTCACAGATTTTTAAAAGGAGCAAAGCGCCATAGATTAGATAAAAACTTGCCTGAGTTTATCCACTCCCTGTATGTAAGTGGGTTTTGTAACTTGTATTTACTTAGATAATGTAGTAGGAAACCCACAGTTTTATCAACAGCAACACAGTTGTTTAAGGCTAAAATTAAATGAAAGAATTTGGAGCTGCTTTTCAAGTCAGAGTCGAAGAAAACATTTTAAGCAACTGAGATGTAATTATTTAAACATAAGATTGTACAAAAGGAGTACATCAGTCATTTCTTTTGGTTTCTTTTTCACATTCATTTTATGTGACACAAGAATTGGCCCTCATCCTTATTTACATCTATCCTTTCTATTTTAGAAATGTATTGTAGGGTGTTGAAAAATTATTATTTGTAGCATTTCCTCAGAGAAGGAAAAGGGAGAATGGTCCAGGTTTATGCTTGCTGAACCCAACAAAAATTACTTGTGCATATTTTAGAGAAGATTTTGGCTCTCTGCCACAAAAGTTCAAGTGACCACTTAGGACTTCTTATTGAGAATTACTGTATGCAAACACATGAGCTGTGGATTGATTCTTACTTACTTATCAGACCACCAACTTTGCCAGTGCCATTAGCTGCAATACAATCTTGGACAATGTGTGAAACCATCATGATTTTCTCTTCTGATCTTTCTGGTATGTTTCAGAACATCTATGGAAGTCTCAAAAGTAGTACATATACTAGTAATTTCACACTTATGTGTCAGGTTGATGAAAAAAGTGGGATTGCTACAATGCTTTCAGAGTTATAATTCAAGTGAGAAAACCAACTGCATATTAAATTTATGGATGAACAATGGAAACTTGAAAGCCATAATTTCAAGGTTTATTTCTGCAGATATTGGCATATGGCACCAAATTATTAAATCTAGCACCCTATAAAAGTGAACACATGAAAAATTTACATAGGGATAAGAGAGTTTTGTGTTTAGGAATGTGCAAAAAATGTAAAGTATTTTCATAGTAATGAATATTACAAAACATCAACTGAGCAATAGTTTCAAATAAAACACCCACCTAATTTCCATGGTAACTTACATATGTGCCTCACATATATGTGCAAGAAAGTACTTAAATGAAGAAACTATCTCAGGCAGCAGGCAGACACTTAATAGCTTTAGTTGTTTATGCATATGGTTAGCTAATGATACAACACAAAAAATATCTTTAGCACATAATTTTCTGGGTAAAAGGGGTGGTGGCAGATTTTTATAAGTAATACTCTGCCCAAATGTTGTTTTCTTTACACCCCAAACTAGGGAAATTTATAAATCTTTTTCATTATAAAGTCAGCAGTGAAGAAAATGTATCACTGAAATGAAATACAAGATGGCATGGCAGGCATATTTGCAATAGCAAATAGAAAAAAACAATCTACTAAAGTAATGTAGTTGACAAAAATGTTAAAGTGTAGATCATGGATCAGAAGACCTAATATTGTTAAGATGCTGCAATTTCTCAAATTGACCTACAGATTCAGTATAATCCCTATCAAAATCCAAAGTGACTTCTTTGTAGAAACTGACAAACTGATTCTAAAACTCATATGGAATTATAGGAAATTAATAATAGCCAAAACAATCCAGGAAAAAAAGAACAAAGTATATGGACGCACACTATCCAATTTCAAAACTTACTACAAAACAATTGTAATCAACACAGTATAGTGGTGGAACAAAGATATATATATATATATATATATATATATATATATATATATATATATATATTTATATACTGAGTGGCCAGATTATTATGATCTCTGAACGCATAATAATCTGGCCACTCAGTGTATATCCTATATAATAAAAGGCTAATATGCAAATTGTCCCCTCAACCAGGAGTTCGACACCAGGCAGGCCGGTTAACTGCCCATGTCCCCTCCCCCTGGCCAGGCTGGCCAGACCCCAACCATGAACAAATTCATGCAACAGGTCTCTAATATATATATATATATATATATATATATATATATATATATATATATACACACACACACACACACACACACTGAGTGGCCAGATTATTATGTGTTCAGAGATCATAATAATCTGGCCACTCAGTATATATATATATATATATATATATATATATATATATATACACACACACACACACACATATATATATATCTCCTGTATAATAAAAGAGTAATATGCAAATTAACCACCACTCCGCTACAACCACAAGCCACGCCCACCAGCCAATCAGGAGCAAGTATGCAAATTAACCCAACCAAGATGACTGCTGCCACGGAGTGAGTAGGAGGCTTGGGTTTCCCTGGTAATGGAGGAAGCCAAGCTTTCAGCACACCCTGGCTGGCCTAGGCCTCCACTCAAGGCTACAAAATTTCAATTATAGAAGATAAATAAATTCCAACAAAAATGGCGGCAGCCACAGAGCTGGAGAGAGCAGGAGGCTTGAGTTGCCCCTGGTGATAGAGGAAGGCAAGCTTCCTCCGCTCAAGGCTACAAAGTTTCAATTATAGAAGATAAATAAATCCCAACAAAAATGGCTGTGGCCACAGAGTGAACAGGAGGCTTGGCTCCATTCAAGACTACAAAGTTTCAATTATAGAAGATAACCAAACCCCAGATACCAGGGCCTCCGCTTGGGTCACCGGGGGGCGTGGCCAGCCTGCAAACCACCACAGGACCCTTGCCCAGTCTGCCCCACGCCCCAAAGGAACCCCCACCCTGATCCGGGACACCCTTCAGGGCAAACCAGCTGGCCCTCACCCGTATACCAGGACTCTATCCTATCTAATAAAAGAGTAATATGCAAATTGACCATCACTCCAACACACAAGATGGCTGTCCCCATGTGGACACAAGATGGCCACCACAAGATGGCCAGTAGGGGAGGGCAGTTGGGAGGAACCAGGCCTGCAAGGGAGGGCAATTGGGGTGCGATCAAGCCTGCAGGGGAGGGCAGTTAGGGGTGACCAGGCCTGCAAGCGAGGGTAGTTAGGGGCAAACAGGCTGGCAGGGGAGCAGTTAGGCATCAATCAGACTGGCAGGGTAGTGGTTAGGGCAGTGGTCGGCAAACTGCGGCTCGCGAGCCACATGCGGCTCGTGAGCCGCGGTTTGCCGCTCTGTTGACTAATGAGTTTGCTGACCACTGGGTTAGGGGGTGATCAGGCTGGCAGGCAGAAGCAGTTAGGGGCAATCAGGAAGGCAGGTAAGAGTGCAGTTGGGAGCCAGCAGTCCTGGATTGTGAGAGGGACGTCCGACTGCCCGTTTAGGCCCGATCCTACCAGGATCGGGCCTAAACGGGCAGTCGGACATCCCTTGAGGGGTTCCAAATTGGAGATGGTGCAGGTTGGGCTGAGGGACACCTCCCTCCATACACGAATTTTGTGCACTGGGCCTCTAGTATATATATATATATATATATATATATATATATATATATATATATATATATATATATCAATGGAATAGAATTGAGAGTTTAAAAATAAACCCATACACTTATAGGTAATAAATTTTTGCCAAAGATATCAATACCACTCAATGGGGGAAAGAATAGTTTTTTCAACACATAGTTCTGGGACAACTGTATATCCACATGTAAAAGAATGAAATTGGATCCTTACTTTCACCCCATATGAAAAATTTAACTCCAAATGAAATAAAAACATAAATGCAAGAGCTAAAATTTTAAAACTTGTAGAAGAAAACAAAGGAGTAAATCTTGAATACCTTGAATTTGGCAAAGGATTCTTAGATATTACTCCAAAAACATGAGTAACAAAAGAGGGAAAAAAAGATAAATTAAATTTCATAAAAAACACACACAACTTTTGTGCTTCAAAGGATACCATCAACAAAGAGATATATGCACCTCTATGTTCATTGCAGCATTATTTACAGTAGCCATGATATGGAAGTAGCCTAGGAGTCCATCAGCAGATGAATAGATAAAGAAGAAGTTGAACATTACACAGCAAAAAATAATAATAAGAAGAATGAAATCTTGCCATTTGTTACAACATAGATGGCACTAGAGGGTATTATGCTAAGTTAAATAAATTGGGCAGAGAAAGAAAAATACTGCATGGTTTTACTTATATTTTGAATTAAAACAAAATAAAAACAAAAATAGAATCATAAAAACAGAGGCCAAAGTCATGGTTACCAGAAGGAAAACCTTTAACTCTATGGCTAGATAGCAACTACATAAGAGACAAAAATATGAATTCTGATAATAAAAGACATATGGCGATAAGTCAAATCCTACAGAATTGACTATTCAGTTTTTATAGATGAACAGGAATACAAAATATTCAGCTTCTTTGATACTGAAGCAATTTGTTCATTAATGTTAAATAAATGAGGGAGAAGCACTAACAGCCACAGATTAGGTTTCTATTGAGAAAAGTAATTATAAACTGGAGACTACCATGATTCCTACTTTACTTATGGTGAAATTAAGGAGAGCTATCACAGATAGACTTTGAAATATTTTTTTTTCAGAACACAATTCTCTATAAAAGGAAAAGAAAGAGAAAAAAAGAAAGTGAACTTAAAATCAAAAAGAAAGAAAAGGTGGTTGAGATATATGTACTATGTAGCCACTGAGATGGTTAATTCTGGAGGTATGATTGATTGTTCTAGACAAAGTAGACTAGAAGACTGAGCACAAGGAAGTTTTGCAACAAATGAATGATACCCATATGAGCACAATAAAGTGTATTCTGTGTAAAATGCTATCAAATGGAATATAATGAACAACATAAACTGATGAACAAAAACAAATCCAGAGACAGAGAAGCATCTATCAGACCATCAAACCTCAGAGTGAAGGTAGGGGAGGGTGGGGTAAGGGGGAGAGATCAACCAAAGGACTTGTATGCATGTGTATAAGCCTAACCAATGGACACAGACACCAGGGGGGTGAGGGCGTGAGTGGGGGGTGTTGGGGGTAATGGGGGGATAAGGACACCTATGTAGTACCTTAATCAATAAAGAAATTTTTAAAAAAGAAAAGTCAAATATAAATAAAGGTATTTATAAAGCCAAAAAGCAAAAAAAAAAAGAGAAAAGATCACAGTACTGAGACTTATTACATCTCTTCTGTTAATTTTTTCTTGGGTGAAACTGCAATCTATTTTAAGTGTTTAAGGAGACTCACACATGTGGTTCTCTCTGCACCCAACTTCAGAGTTACTTTGGACCTCTAAGTCTTTTCTACCTTTCTTTAAAAACTAGAGGCCAGGATTAAATTCGTGCATGGGTAGGGTCCCTAGGCCTGGCCAGCGATCAGGGCTGCTGGCTGGGACCTCCTTCCTCAGTTGCCAGCTGCCAGCTGGGGCCTTCCTTCATTTCATGCTGGCCCCTGGTGGTCAGCGCACATCATAAAAGTGAGTGAACACCCTGTCTCCTGGTCAAACTCCCGAGGGGACACTTTGCATATTAGCCTTTTATATATATAGATTAAGGTGAGTGTACATTTTGAACAGCAAATCTGAGTTTACACTCACTATGTATCCAAGCATCCCTCCCAGTTACCCTATCTGCTCCATAAAGGGCAAGAAAGAGCAAAAACAGACCAAGAGAACAGATGTTAGTTGCATCTATATACAATGAAAGCAACTTGCTCTGAAAATGCTCCTGTTCAGCTTCATACTTCTAGGACAGCATCCAGATTTGGACTGCAAGACTGCTTTCTGTAGACCACTCATTTGACTTCGACTACAGTGTTTCATGATCTATTTGGTATATTGTCTAAGGAAATGTTAAATGAATGAACTTATCCATATTCACCAACATTATTATTTTTACCTGGCATAGCATTGTGGTTTGAAAGATTATAATTTCCTTTTTTTTAAATAAATCTTTATTGTTCAGATTATTACAGATGTTCCTCTTCTTCCCCCCCCCATAGCTCCCCTCCACCTGATTCCCCACCCCACCCCATGCCCTTACCCTCCCACCACTGTCTTCATCCATAGGTGTAAGATTTTTGTCCAATCTCTTCCCACACCCCTCACACCTCCTTCCCTCCAAGAATTGTCAGTCCACTCCCTTTCTATGCCCCTGATTGTATTATACTCACCAGTTTATTCTGTTCTTCAGATTTTTTATTCACTTGATTTTTAGATTCACTTGTTGATAGGCATGTATTTGTTGTCATTTTGTTGTTCATAATTTTTATCTTTACCTTTTTCTTCTTCTTCCTCTTCTTAAAGAATACCCTTCAGCATTTCATATAATACTGGTATACTGGTTTGGTGGTGATGAACTCCTTTAGCTTTTTCTTGTCTGTGAAGCTCTTTATCTGACCTTCAATTCTGAATGATAGCTTTGCTGGGTAGAGTAATCTTGGTTGTAGGTTCTTGCTGTTCATCACTTTGAATATTTCTTGCCACTCCCTTCCGGCCTGCATAGTTTCTGTTGAGAAATCAGCTGACAGTCATATGGGTACTCCCTTGTAGGTAACTAACTGTTTTTCTCTTGTTGCTTTTAATATTCTCTCTTTGTCTTTTGCCCTTGGCATTTTAATTATGATGTGTCTTGGTGTGGTCCTCTTTGGATTCCTTTTGTTTGGGGTTCTCTGCACTTCCTGGACTTGTAAGTCTATTTCTTTCACCAAGTAGGGAAAGTTTTCTGTCATTATTTCTTCTAATAGGTTTTCAATATTTTTCTCTCTCTCTTCTTCTGGCACCCCAATAATTCAGATGTTGGTACACTTAAAGTTGTCCCAGAGGCTCCTTACACTATCTTCATATTTTTGGATTCTTTTTTCTTTTTGTTTTTTTTGGTTGGGTGTTTTTTGTTTCCTCATATTTCAAATCTTTGGTTTGATTCTTGGGGTCCTTTGGTCTACTGTTGAATTTCTGTATATTCTTTATTTCAGACAGTGTATGCATAATTTCTGACTGGTCCTTTTCCATTTCTTTTGGCATTCTCTTTAAGATCCTTAAAGGTCTCACTAAGTTCCTCAGAGGTTTTTAGAAGATTCTTGAGTAACCTTATAAATGTGGTTTTGAACTCTATGTCCAGTAGTTTGCTTTCCTCCATTTCTTTCATTCGTGACATGTCTCTTTGCCTCCGCATTTTGGCTGCTTCCCTGTGTTGATGGGTGGTTTTCTGAGGTAGGTGACCTATAGGGCCCAGTCATTCAGCCTCCCCTATCACCTGAGGTGGACACTCTTGGTGCACTCCTTTGAGGGATGAGTGCAAAGTCTTGGTGTAGTTAAGCCTTGATTGCTGTTGGTACACTGGGAGGAAGTGAGCTCCAGGCCAATTGGATGTGAAGACCCGCTGAGTCTATAATGGAAGAACTGTTGTGCTGGAGACACCCTTATGGAGCAGGACTTGTTTCAGTGGGGCTTTGGTGCTCAATGAGTCTGCCTCTTGAATGTGTCACTTATGGATGTGAGGAGTTGAAATCTGGTGTTGTCTCACACTGACCACTAGGTACACTGGCTTCTGGATCTCCAATGGGGTGCAGGTCAGCTACCGTCTGAGGCCAACCAGCAGGCGCTACAGCAAGAACTACAGTTTTTCTCCTCTTTGCTTGGGGTTTGGAGGTTTTGGAGCTGTCTGACCAGAGCTGCAGTTTGTTAGGTTAAGTTGTGATAGGGGAGGCCATGTATATGCAAAAGCCGCTGCACAGAGCTTGGATGGGTTTGTAAATTGTGCAGGGCGGGGTCTCAGGGAATCACTAGGTTAGGGCGTGGCAAACAGTGATGGCTGCCAGTCAGCCGTCTCTGCGTCTCTGAGTTTCCGATTCCTCTTGTCCTGCGCCCCAGCACAGTAAACAATGATTCCTGCATGCACCTCTGCAAGAAAGCCACCCTCACTTTCCGACCCAATGGCAGACAGTCCAGCTTCTCCCCGTAGAAGTCTGGTCCCTAGAGTCTCGCTGGAAACTGGAGTTCAGAGTAATCAGGAGCTTGTGTCTCCCTTCAGGTTGAAAAAAACAGTACACCCACTCACCAGCTGACGGCCCGATTCGTGCACCTCCGTACCTCAGCTTTTCCACACTTGTGCACGTCTCAATGCTCTTTTCTCTTTCCTTCTAGTTGTAGAACTTCTACTCATCTAGCTTCCCCATGGTTCTGGGTGATAGACGTTTTGTCTTTTAGTTGTAGTTTTGGTGTGGTTGTGAGAGGCAACACGTACAGGTGTATACCTTATGCCGCCCTCTTGGTTTCCTCTATATCTATCATTTCCTTTTGATTACATGAGGAGCATTCTATGAGATAAAGGTGTAATTCTTGCTACCATGCCCAGCACTAGAGTTGACCAATGTTAGTTAACTTCTTGGATCTCAAATCCATTTGAGGCTTCTGTTAGAAGAGAAAAAAGCTCTTCAAGAATCTCATGTATATCAATGTTATAGAGTATAAGAATGAAAAATGTTGGGAGATACTTTAAAACTGTTAAGAATTTAAGAGAGATGTATATTATAAACTAGAGGCCGGGGGCATGAAATTCGTGCATGGGGGAGGGGGGGTGTCCCTCAGCCCAGCCTGCACCCTCTCCAATCTGGGATCCCTCGAGGGATGTCCAACTGCCTGTGTAGGCTCGATCCCACAATCCAGGACTGCTGGCTCCCAACTGCTCGCCTGCCTGCTTTCCTGATTGCCCCTAACCGCTTCTGCCTGCCAGCCTGATCACCCCCTAACCACTCCCCTGCCAGCCTGATCGATGTCCATCTGCTCCCCTGCTGGCCTGATTGCCCCTAACTGCCCTCCCCTGCCAGCCTGGTCACCCCTACTGCCCTTCCCTGCCAGCCTGGTCACCCCTAACTGTCCTCCCCTGCAGGCCTGGTTGCCCCTAACTTCCCTCCCCTACTGGCCCGGCCAGCCCTAACTGCCCTTCTTTGCAAGCCTGGTCACCCCTAACTGCCCTTCCCTGCCAGCCTGGTCCCCCCCCAATGGCCCTCCCCTGCAGGCCTGGTCCCCCTGAACCGCCCTTCCCTGCAGGCCTGATTGCCCACAAGTGCCCTCCCTTGTAGGCCTGGTCCTTCCCCACTGCTGTCCCCTGTGGTCATCTTGTGGTGGCCATCTTGTGTCCACATCCACATGGGGGTGGCCATCTTTGTCTACATGGGGCAGCCATCTTGTGTGTTGGAGTGACGGTCAATTTGCATATTAGGTTTTTATTATGTAGGATTAAGTGACTAGATTATTATATTGTACAATTGCAAGCTATCAGACTATCTAAAAATTGTTAATGCATTATGATACTGTTTAGACATGATTCAATATTTATGCCTCTGTTATTTGAATTTTCAGATAGATTCACATTAGATTCACATGAGGTAAGGAATCGATGGTTGATGATTACAATCCTTGTGCTAAGCAATTTTTAGATATTTCTCCCTAGTAACTCTGAGATTTTTTTTTTATGTTCACTTTATAGGTAAGGAAATCGAGGCCAAGAGAGTTCAAGTAACTTCTCGAGGGTCTCAGAGCTATCAAACAGCTGGATTTGAATTCAGATTGGGCATGTACTTTTTATGCTATATAATGCAAATTCTGAATTTAGTAAATAGAGTAAAATGAGGGAATAAGGAATAGGAAAGAAGCAACTACACTGCTGTATGCAAAAATGTCCTAAGTTGCTTCTGGAATTTTTCAGAAAATTGATTTTTCTGCTTGTGTCTATATGATATACATGGTAACTCTTAGTATAGATACTAAATTTTAAAGAGAGAAATATAAGAAAAGAAAAATGACAAGGAAAAACATAAATATAGAAATGACATAGGGAAAATATCACCATTGCTTTTTGAGACCATTTAATAAATATCAAAAACAAACAAACAAGAAACAAAACTAAACTGAGAACCTGCAGGTTCTGGACCTATTCCTGTATGACTTTGAAATGGGATTTTCCTAGAATTATGCTAAATAATTAGGGAAAGCAAAATTATTACTGGTTTCCTCTAACTGATTGGTAGGCAGGGGCTACAGCTAGTCAGGTGGAAGAGTAAGTAGGGTAACAAACCCTCCTGAGACAGGCAAAGGGGGAGCTTCTCAGAGGCCAAATGTGTACTCATGCTAAGGGTCTCTGAATACCAGGAGATCCTTTTCCTGGCTGGGAGTGAGATTGTATCTCTTATTCTGCAGAAGTCTGTTGGCATCTTTCTATCAAACTCATCATCATCCAGTTGTGGCAACTGCTCAGGGCCACAGAGGACAATGCCAAAGCCAATGAAGTGAGAAAGAAACTTTAAATGTAAAAAATATTCAACCGTAGTGGCCACCTCCCTCTCAGAGGTCATCTATGAGCTTCACTACCAAATCAATAGACTTGCTCATTTTGTCATTCTTTCGGTAACATTTGTCATTTTTTCGGTAACATTCTTCTTGAGAAACATTTTCCCATGTTTCCATACACAGTGCTGTCCTCATTCCCCATCTACCTCTTTGAGTCCTTCTGACTCATTTGTACTCAAGGATGTGCATGTTTTATAAATTAAGTCTTCGGTCTTCTGCTCTTTTCTTTTTATGAACTTAATAAAATATTAACTCTAAGGGCTTTCACTATTCCTGCTCTGTGCTAAATTCACATTTCTTTTCTGACCTCTCTCCCAAATCCAGTAGACTATCTCCATGTGCTCATCTTGCTTTTACTTCCAAGTCTACACGTCTAAACCCAAAGTTAATGTATACTCCAATAATAATTGTCAAGACAGAAACAGGAAATACACAAAATGAAAAAGGAAAATTACTAACAAGCATAAAATGTTAAAAATAACTGGTTATCAAAACAATATAAATTAAAATCAAAAAAGGCATATCACTTATACCTATCAAGCTGTCAAAGACTATTCAAAATTATAATACTGACTATTGGCAAGCGTGTAAGGATATGGTCACTCTTATATACTGTTGACAGAAGAGTAACTTGACAAACCTTTTCTGAAATGAAATTTGGCAATATGTGTCAAAAGCCTTAAAATGGTACAGTAAATATGACCTATTAATTTCATTTCTCAGCATATATTTTAGGGAAAAATATATGATTGATATTATATCTATCTATCTATCTATCTATCTATCCACACACATATATAGAGCACAACATTGTTTACATGTGATAATTAGAAATAATGTAATTGTGCAACAGAAGAAGATTATTTAAAAATAATGGCATATCCACTCAGTAAAATATTATAGAGAAAATAAGTGTAGTTACAGAAGAATTGTGATGTAAAAAGATATTATTGATATATTTAAGGTCAAGGTAAGCTCATGTTAAGTATATACTATGTTAAGTAAAGCATGTAGGCAATGATTCAATGCATAAATGTGTACCCATTTGTTTACATATATAAATTTATATGCATGTAGAGAGAGAGAGAGAAGGAAAAAAATCTGGGAGAGTATGAAGTATAGGTTAAAGAGTAGTTATTTGTAATTTTGTACTTTCTATTAAATTTGTCATTTTTTCCAATAATGAATATATGAATTTGGTTTTATAGTAAGAAAATAATATTTTAAAAAATAATACATTAATTTCCCTTCAAAACTCAGTATTTTTAAAATTGCAATATGTCAATGGCATGCTCATTCTTGGTTATCATACTCAAAGGCATTTTATATTCCTCTGTCTGAGATTTATATAACTTTATCCAAATATCAAGTTATATCAATTTGTTTCTATTCTACACCCCACTGATAAATCCATCTTTATTAAATATTGTTTTTGCAAATAATTTTTCAGACTTAAATCCTGACCCATGCAGAAGGGGGAGATTTTTAACTTTAAAAAATTTATCTTTATTGTTGCAAGTATTACTGATGTTCGATGCCCCCCCCAATTAATCCCCTCCACCTTGCTCCCACCAGCTCCCCAGGCCTGCTGTTTAGACAGTTGAGGTACATACAGTATGTGATAATTTATCAAGTTGTATACCAATGATTTGTCTTGTATTGAATGCCTGTATTATTTTGATAAAAAGTAAACAAACAAATCAAAACAGAAATCTGTCCATTACCCACATGGTAAAGTTCAAAGTCCTTAGCTTAACATTACATTTTCCTATAATCTGTTCTCAATCCTCCTTTGATTCTCCTGCAATCACCTGCAATATTCCTCCAAATAAAACCTGCTAATAGCATAGGTTACATTATTTCTGCAAGAAATTGTTAAGCACTTTATGTCATTTGTCTCATTTGATTATTCCAAACCCTGGGAGTATAACTATTATTTTCCCTATTAAACTGATGAGGAAATGGAGACTTAGTGAGGATATGTTACTTGTAGTTGTGGGAATTTACTAGTTTTGTCACCCAGTACTAATTTCCTCATTTTGTGGTAATAGCACCCCAATTTCATAGCCTAGAATGTCTATCATTCAAAGTGATTTGGCTCTTCATCCAAAGAATGAAGCAAGACTTTTCAGATACTCTTCTTGAATACAAAATTTGAAAATAATAATAAAGAGACTAATAATGGCCACATATGAAGAGAATGTGTATTAGTTTCTGCCACAAACTTACCAGAGATTTCAGGTTCCCACCATTGGAGCAAGATTCCATTTCAATGCCTGAGTTATCCCACATCTGTGGATAGATCCTTTCCTTCCCTTTTCCTCCTCCTTTCCTCCCTTCCTCCCTTTTCCTTCCCTCCCCTCTCTCTTTCTTTTGCATAAATCAGCCTCAATGACTCCAAAGTTGGTGTTTTTAACCATTATGTTTTAGAGTGTGACTGAAAAACTCACCCCCACCTCTGGTTCTTATTGCTGAAATGCATACTTGTTCACTTTTATCTAATTTTGCACAACCCACCTCTACTACTAAGATATCCTTCCTCTGCTTTCCTTTTTCATCCAATTCTATAGAAATCATTCCACTGACCATCAAAATACCACCTCTTCTGAAATATTAATTAAACTCTTTAAACCATAAAGACCCTTCCTTTTGACATATATGGTAGAATGAAAGATAGTTGGATCAAAGCCAAGAATAACTCTTCAGATTGAAAAGCCACCATTTGTTCCCTATGACTTAAAAAATGAAATCTAAGCCTTAGAAACTTCATATACAAGGCATCTTTTAGTAAGGTCTAAATCTGCTGCTCATGTTACATTCTCTGCTACTTGCCCCTTTTCTCCTTCAGCTCCTTTTTTACTACAGCTGAAAATTTGGTAGCATTTTACATTTAAAAACTTTATTGTGCTCACATGAGTTGCATTCATTTGTTGCAAAATTTCTTTGTGACAATTATTTTCATTCTCTTGTTTTTTATTTTATTTTAAGACTAGTGGCCCAGTGCATGAAATTTGTGCATGGGAGGGGGTGTCCCTCAGCTCAGCCTGCACCTTCTCCAATCTGGGACCCCTCGGGGGATGTCCAGCTGGGACCCCTCGGGGGATGTCCGACTGCCGGTTTAGGCCCAATCCGTGGGATCGGGCCTAAACCGGCAGTTGGACATCCCTCTCACAATCTGGGACTGCTGGCTCCTAACCACTCTCCTGCCTGCCAGCCCGATCACACCCTAATTGCTCTCCTGCCGGCCTGATTGCCCCCAACTGCCCTACCCTGCCACGACCTGCCTCCTCTGCTGGGACCCGCCTCCTCCATGTGAGGTGGCGAAGACGCTGGGACTGGCCTCCTCCACACCTCGCAGAGCCGTGGGACCCCCAGGCCTCTCCACTCGGAGCAGTTGCCGGGCCCCGCTTCTGCTGTGCACATGGCTATCTTGTGGCGGCCGTCTTGTGGAGAGTTTGTGCGTGAGGGCCACCTAGGCTTTTATAAGTATAGATTTACTTTTATGTGTGCTATAGAGGAAAAAACACTGTTCAGACAGTGAAAAGACTGAGTTAGTTCACCTCTTCTGACCTGAAGAGTTTGAATAATTTATCACTCTAAACTATCCTTCCAGCTAGGATTGATTATCTAACATCCATCTACCTATCTCTATCTATCTATCATCTATCTATTTATTTACTTATTTATTTATTTGAAAATGCATGGAGAAAATTGGCTGTTAACATGATAAATCTGAGTTGCACTCAAAGGAGTAGTAGTTTTTTATACTATAAAGAAATTGCACTATATTGTTGTTTAAATTTATAAATAAATATGGTAACTGGAAATATATATCCTTTTAATATTTTCTTTGACATCTTCTTGAAACAATGTGGGACATTATGTCATTATTACTGACATTTTGTCTCAAGAGTTTTTGCCTTGTTGAATACAAAATCATGTTGTACAAAATCAGATAGAATATTTTTTCTGCAGGTGAGAAGGAGAATATTGTACATTGCTGGAAACAAGTCATCTGAAAATAAATATATTAGCAGACACAAAATGCCTCTTTAAAGATGACTTCAGATGCCTAGAGCTTGACATTAAAAGCTTATATATTAGGTGCAATACCTCAACTTGTTTTTGAAACACAATAGCTTTTTACATGAGATTTCAACAGTCAGCCATAACCCTTTTTCTCTACCTTAAGAGAAGGTGAAACAAGTTTTGCTGCTTTCTTAGTTTCTGACTCAAATAAATATTGATTCAAAAAATACTGGTGTATTTAGGGTTTTTAGATTATTTGGGGCATGGAGATTGACCATTGGATTTCTGTGTAACAGCATCCCCAGGTGTTAGGACTTTTTCACTCTGCATAGAAAAGTGAATATATTTATATATTGGAGTGTCACTTCCACAGGAAGCCTAGAGACCTATCTGTTTACTACATGTCACCAAAGTTAAAGTGTTAGTGTGGATAAATTTCACTGCTTGTTTAGACTTTACGAATATAATTACTCAGTGTTAGACAATAAGAAATGGAAAACACTTAAGTGGCTTTCTTATACCTGGATCTGTTGATTTTGTTTTGTCAATGAGGGCTTTCATTAAGAGCCACTGAAGGTTAGTCTCTCAATTGATGTAGTGGTAACAATTTACTCTCTCCTGCCATAGTAAAGATAGAATGAAAAGAACCTGTCCTTCAATCTGTTCATGGTAGAGATTTTTTTTTTTAAGTATAAACATTGAATTCCTCTGCTTACTTGGAGATGGAAGGTCATTAACAGGGCACTTGAGCAGATTGGAATTACAGTCAACTGAGACGTTGAAACATCCTAAATGGCTTAATGCAGCAACTAAGTGCTTCTTAAATTCCAAAACTTTTACTTGAACACAGCAGTCATGAATTCCCATTGCCTTTAGTGAATCCTGTTTTTATAGTTTTGCATGAAGAAGCAACACAAATTTAAATTACTGTTTATATTTCTTGCTAATTTGTCAAGATATCAATGTAAAATTAGATTCTAACTTAATTGTATATGGTTAAATATTAAAATTAATAGAAACATTCATGAAAAGTAAGTTTGGTGTTACAGCTAATGCCAATGCAATTTACTTTAACTGTTTGAGATTCTGTATTAATTTGTACTGGTATAGGCATATATGTGCAAAATGGCCATTTGTAGGCATCAACCAAGTAAAAGATAAGATGCTCTCTTTCTCTATTTTTTTTTCTAAGCTTATAATCTCTTAAATGTTCATTTAACTCCTAGAAAAAGACTTATATTTCCAGAGAACACAGATAAAAAGTTATTTGTGGTTCAAGATAGAAAATGTACTACAAAATGGAAAGAAAGACAACCCAGCCTAATACATTCATCCATGAACAGTTCACAGATTTTTAAATGCTGATGAATAAACTCTAGGAAATGCACTACTGAAATCCTAAAGAGTCATTGATGAAAGACTCTGAGGCCTAAGTAAAAAAAGGTAGGAGTCTGGGGTGGGGAGGGCAGGAATGGGGTGAAAGATGTCAATGGGGGAATGAAGGACACATGTAATGCTTTCAATAATAAAGACTTTAAAAATATTTATTCTTAAATTAATAAGAACATAAGTTTCCTCATTTTTTCCCTTTAAATGTTCTACTTGATTTTTATTCCTGTTTTTCAATTTCTGATACTCTTCAAATATTTTTTTATTTTTTTAGGAGAATTTCAAGATTTAGTATTTTTTAAATTGGGTTATTGAGTGACATTAATAAATTATATAAGTTTTAGGTGTACAATTCTTTTTAAAAATATTGATTTTAGAAAGAGAGAGAGAAATATCGATGTGAGAGAGAAGCATCTATTGGTTGCCTCCCACATGCAAGAGCCAAGAGCAGGGATCAAACCCACAACTTGGATATGTGCCCTGACCAGGAATCAAGCCCACCACCTTTTGGTGTACAGGATGACAATGCAACCAACTGAGCCACACTGGCCAAGGCTCAGATGTACATCTATAATACATCATCTGTATATTGTATTGTGTGTTCACACCTCAAGTCAAGTCTCCTGCCGTCACCATTTATCCACTCAATACCCTCTTCTCCCTCTCCCACCCTACTCTGGTAATCCCCATACTCTTATTTGTATCTATGAGTTTATTTTTTTTATTTTTTCTTAATCCCTTCACCTGTGTCACCCAGCCCCCCAACCCTCCTTCCCTCTGACAGCTGTCAGTCTGTTCTCTGTACCTATGAGTCTGTTTCTATTTTGTTAGTTTATTTTGTTCATTAGATTATACATATAAGTTATGTCATATGGTACTTATCTTTCTCTGACTGGCTTATTTCACTTAGCATAATACTCTCCAGTTTCATCCATGCTGTAGCAAAAGGTAAGATTTTCTTCTTTTTTATGTCCAAGTAGTATTCTTTTGTGCAAATATACCACACTCATCTGCTGATGGGCACTTAGGTTGCTTCCAAATCTTGGCTATTGAAATAGCACTGCAGTGAACATAGGGATACATATCCTTTCCAATCAGTGCTTCGGGTTTCTTCAGATATATTCCCAGTAGTGGAATCACTGGGTCATAAGGCAGTTCCATTTTTAATATTTTGAGGTAACTATATATTGCTTTCCACAGTGTACCAATCTGCATTCCCATCAACAGTGAACAATAAGCCAATCAGAGAAAGATAAATATCACATGATCTCACTCACTTGTGGACTATAATGAACATAAACTGATGAACAAACAAAGATCCAGAGACAGAGAAGCATTGATCAGACCATCAAACCTCAGAGGGAAGGTAGGGGATGGTGGGGGTAAAGGGGAGAGATCAACCAAAGGACTTGTATGCATGCATATAAGCCTAACCAATGGACACAGACACCAGGGGGGTGAGGGCATGAGTTGGGGTGGTGGGGGGCAATAGGAGGATAAGGACACATATGTAATACCTTAATCAATAAGTTAAAAAAAAGAATTCCCTTTTCTCCACATCCTTGACACCACTTTCTGTTTGTTGATTTATTGATGATAGCCATTCTGACAGGTGTGATGTGATGTGGTTTTACTTTACATTTCTCTGATGATGAGTGATGTTGAGCATTTTTTCATATGTCTTAACCATCTTTATGTTCTCTTTGGAGAAGTGTCTATTCAGGCCCTTTGCCCATTTAATTGGATTGTTTGTTTTTTAAGTCTTTAATCCATATGAGTTTATTCTTGTGTACAGTGTAAGTAGGTGGTCTAGTTTTATTTTTTTGCACATAGCTGTCCTATTTTCCCAACAACATTTATGGAACAAACTATCTTTATCCCAGTGTATGTTCTTGCCTCCTTTGTCAAATATTAATTAACCATAAAGGCATGAGTTTATTTCTGGGCTCTTTATTCTGTGCCATCGATTTATATGTCTGTTTTTATGCTAATGCCATGCTATTTTATTTTATTTTATTTTTTATGCCATGCTATTTTAATTACCATGCCCTTATAGCATAGTTTGAAATTGGTTAGCTGATTCCTCCAACTTTGTTGTGCTTTCTCAAGATTCCTGTGACTATTCAGAGTCATTTGTGATTCCATAAACATTTTTGGAATATTTGTTCTAGTTCTATAAAATATGCCATTATGTCTTTGTTATTTGGAGATGGGCTAATTTAACCTACATATTAAAACATAGGAACAGTTATCTGTTAAGGCTTTTAATTTGTGATAATCAGGAACCTTTCCCAATACCATTATCATTCAGCAAGATACTTTGGGCCCTATTTTACGAAGAAAATTAGAGCTATTGGGAATAATTTATCTCAACTACCTACCATTCAATTCTCTGAACATCTGCTTGTCATCTCCTACTCCCTTAGCCTCTTTCTCTCTAGTCATTCCTTTCCCTAAGTATAAAATATTTTCCAATCTTTTTGCACTAAAACAATTTTGTTTCATCATATATCTTCTCACAAACTCTATTTTCTCTTTCCTTCTCATGCACATTACTGAGCAATTGGTTTCATCTCAGATGTCTATTACCTCATCCTACATTCATCTTTCAACCCTCTGCAACCTAGCTTCTGTCCCAATCACTCTACAGAGTTTATTCTTGCTGAGGTCACTAGTGATCAAACCCAATGAACAGTTTGGTCTTTATTCTACCAGATTTTTTCAGTGAATATTCATGATCATTTTATTTCTTAAAAGTTTTCTATTCCCTTATCTTTCATGACAGTATGCTTATTTGCTTCTTCTTTTTCTCTTGTCTCTCACTCAGTTTGGCTCTTATATAACTTATACTAAGCATTACATCTTACCCTGTAAAATTTTATCCACAACCATGATTCAAGTGTGCCCACCTATATGTGAATGATTTCCAAACTCTTTAACCTAGACTTTCATCTGCACTTCAGACTGTATATTCCCATTGCAAATATCCCACAAGAGTATCAAACTCAACAAGTTCAAAATGAAACAGCATTTTTAAAACTAAATGAGCTCATACTGTATATAATTTTTTGCTTAATAAGATAAATTCCTATTATACCCCATAAGCTAGAAGCCTAATTCTTGATTACTTTCATTCTCTTTTTCTCTCCACATTTGAAACCTGTAAGTTCTGTATTTCATCAATTATAGATGCAGATATTACATTTTAACATTAAAATCTGGACACATTATAACAAGCAATAATCAATGTATTTTTATAGTTTGATGAGTAGTTTTATTCTCTCTTAGTGGTACAGAAAGAAATGTTATGTTCTATGGTCTGATCTATGGTGCCTTACATTATATAAAATACAGTACTTCAGAAATTTATCTCAGTATTTCCACTTCACCATGACCCTTGCAGCTCAAGATTCTTTCTGCCTTGAACTTCCAGACTTGAACTTCCAGCAGTGCTGATGTGCCTGATTCTCTCCTTAAGATTTTTTCTTTTGTGCTCCCTCTCCCTGAAAGCTTACACACACGCACGCACACACACACACACACACCACACACACACACACACACACACATACACACACACACACACACACACACCAACATCGCTTTCCACGAAATTCATAGTTTTAAAACTCAGCATCCAGAAAGGAGACACTTTATCTCTCTGAGTAGGGTTAGGTGCCCCACAATAGCCCTGTGAATGTCTTCATCATTGTACTGACCATATGTACCAAAATTTGTTAATCTGTCTGCTTTCCTTACTAAATAGTGTTTTTATTTGTTTGTTTTTAGAGCAGAGCCTATATTAAGTAATTTTTATATCCCTAGCTTCACATATAGGACTTGGAACCTGCAAGGATTTTGGTAACTTTTTATTGAATGAATGTTGACTGTGATATATCAGTGGACAAATGACACTTAAAACATTGTTGAAGTTTGTGATTGCTTATGAATAGCTTCTAGAGGGAAAAGAAAAGAAGTCTGAGGACAGAATTCCATAGAACACAAAAACTTAAGGGGTGTACAGAGGAAAATGTGCCTGCAAAAAAAAAATAGAGATTAGAAATCTCCAACTTGGATTAAACAGTGGTGACAATGAAGCTCATGTTTTCCCCTAGATTGTGGCTGACCTTCCTTCCCAAACTCCCATAATCACCCCTCCACATTCCTCATCTACCTACTCTCGTGAGGTAATGCCTGAATTAGGAACTGAAGGATGTTGATTAGATTCAGAGCAAAGGGAAGAATATTCCAGGCAACTGTCAAAGTTCCTGTAGTGGGAGGAATCATAAAAAATGGCTAGCATGTGGCTACAGTGGGAGGTGTGGATGAATATACAATGTGGCTGGAGAGTAAGTTTGGGGCCATAGCATACAATGCCTCAGGGATCTTGTAATGGAATTTTCCCCTTAACCTGGAGACAATGGAAAGCTAGAGGAATATTTTAAATCCTGAGCACAGAAGGTCATATGATGAAACATGCACTTTCTAAAAGTCCTCTGTCTTAATTGGAGGGAAACTACAGTGGACACAGAAAAACAGTTATTGTTAATTTCTTGCACAAATTAGAGAAATCAATATGGTACAAATAAAGAACACAGGTTTATAGCTAGCAAGATTGAGTAGATCCATATTTCAGCACTTCTAGACATTGTAAGGATTAAATGAAAGAACTTATACAAAGCTTGACAAAAATTAGTTCTCTTTCACCTCTCCAAAACCAGGTTCTCCTTAAACATTTGTCAAAGAATTCTATGTTATACACAAAGCATATTCACTTTCAAATTTTTAAAATCCACCTGAAACTTATATTTAAGATTTATATCCTTATTATATCATTCTGGATAGCTACATTATTAGCACCTATCTTTATTTTTTACTCTTGACTTCTTGTTATTTAATGTGAAAAGTGAATTCCAGTCTTATGAATAAAAACAAAAAAAGGCAAAACTCATTATGTAGACTTAATAAGTAGGTTGAGGTAAGTAGAGAAGATTACAATTTGGGCCAAGCACCATCAACTCTAACCCTTAAACAATGCCTTCTTTTATGTACTGCACTTCATATGGGTATCAGAGTAGAACTGTGTAATGACAGCCCTAATAGCTACCAGTCATAAAGAAACAACAGAAGAACAAATGTTGAGACTTGAAAGTTGGAAGGATCAATAGCTAGATAGCATTTGTTATATGAGAGCTGAAATTAGAGCTTCAAAGAAATACTGCCAAAAGCAAAATAAATTAGGTAATTTAGTATGTTCAAAAAACAACTTATTTTAAGGTTTGAATCCCAACACACACTATATATTTTTGTCACTGCTCATCTGGTTTAAAGGATTTATCCAATCCAACTTTTGTTTATCCTCTGGCTATTTTCCAGTTCAGTCTATCTTATCTGGTATAATTTTTATTAAAATATCCTCTTTTTGGGTGTGTGTGTGAGAGAGAATTTCATCTTCTGTAAGTTTCTTAAAGTCAGATGTTATTAATAATTTTATTCTAGCATCTGGAAAATCATGTGAAAAATGGTGAATACTTAAAGATATTGTTGGTCAGGTAAACGTGAATTAATGTAGACCTCTGCTAAAAGACTACCTCCTCAGTATCCCTTACTATGTATTTTCATCTTTCTCTACTAAGTGTTTCTTCATGACACTAATCACTATCTACCTTTATATATTTCATACATTTATTTGTTGTCTGTTTCCCTCACTAGAACATATACTACATGAGGATGGGGTATTTGTCTTCCTTACTTCTATATTCTCAGAGCCAAGAAGAGAGCCTGGTACAGAATAGGTGCTCAAATATATCTGATAAATGAATGAATAATCAATACTTTTTCCTCTGTGTTCCCTTGTTATATTTGTCAGCACTTAAGATAAGAAGTTTTATGCTGGGAAGTGGTAATTCTCTAATTGTTGGAATATGTTAGTCAGGGCTCTCCAGAAAAACAGAACCAATAGTTAAATAAGTTCTGTTAAATAGAGAGGAAGAGAGATTTATTTTAAGAAATTGACTTATACAGTTGTGGGGGCTGGAAAGTCTGAAATTGGCAGGGCAGACCAGCAGGCTGAAAATTCCTACAAGAGTTGATGTTGGAAGATGCTCTGGAGGCATAATTCTTTCCTTTTCAAGGCACCCACATGATTGAATGAGGTCCACCCACATTATGGAGAGCAATCCTCTTTATTAAAAGTCTACAGATTTAAATGTTAATCATATCTAAAACATTTCTTTACAGCAACATCTAGATTGGTGTTTGACCAAAAACTGGATATCGTGGCCTAGCCATGCTGACACAAAAAATTAACATGAAAGGGTAAGGTGTGTGTGTATGTGTGTGTGTT
Organism: Plecotus auritus; assembly: GCF_963455305.1. Lineage (NCBI taxonomy): Eukaryota > Metazoa > Chordata > Mammalia > Chiroptera > Vespertilionidae > Plecotus > Plecotus auritus. Next base: position 89,653,581 of record NC_137770.1, read on the forward strand.
TAACTTTAATCCTTAAATCTTATTTCTTGCAGGGATTGTCAACAACAGTGAGCTTTATCTGCCTACATGCTGCTCATACATCTGCTGCCAGCAGAGGGCACCATCAGGCACTGGTTTTCAGGGTCTTAGGTCTAAGCCAGATCTACTGGAAGTGTGGTCTGCAGACGCCCAGTATCTACACAACCTGGGAACTTAGTAAAGTGTGGAATCTCAGGCCCCATCTTAGATCTTCTGAATTAGAATCTGCATGTTAGTAGATGGCCTGGGGATCCTATGCGCATTAACCAGTGGCAATGCTCTTCCCAGGGAGTTTGGAACAAAGAAGTCTTCCTGTTCCACACCCTCCAGTTTTTAGATCCTCCTGTTAGGCACTTTTTATGTGTGTATGAGTGGTCATATAACTTGTTTAAGGGTATAAAAGAGGCTGATATTACTTGGCTTTTCCTACTTTACTCTATTTAGAAAGAACACTGAGGCCTAATAAAAATCTGTTAGAAACTCTACAAAACATGAAAAATACACATAGCCTTCACATAAATATAAGCCTTCAAGGAAAAGGCATCATAGTAGAAGGTGGACTATACAGCCTATTGGGAGACAAGGTTGTTGATGTGAGTGCAAGAGTTTCTAGCCATGTGACCTTGAAAAATATATTACCTTTTGCTGCAATTTCCTATCTGTTTATGGAGAATTTTGAATTAGCTCATCGTCTTTGAGCTGACGTAAATCTCCAATATTCTCCTATCAAATGAGATACATATATTGAAGTACTCATATCTGTGAAAGAATATGGTGAGAGGTAAAGTAATGGTGAAGAAGATCAGAACGTTTTCATGAAAGAGGTAGATCACCAAATTTTGAAATTTCATTTTTTAAGATTATGAAAAATTCAGGCATATGAAAAATTAAACAAGAGGTTTTCTTTGTCTGGGTACAGAATGGAGAAAGAATGTACACACTCTGAATCAGATGGAAGAAGAATGGGAATTTTTGGAGGAAACAGAATGGCCCAGAAAGTAGATTTATGGGGACCCTAAATCATGGTTTTGCCCAGTAAAATCCATGATATAAAAGAAGGTGCCAATCCAGGATGTTGGGTTGACTACTTTGGGATAAGGCGAGATGTATGATTCTGCTGTAAGAGAGCAAGCACTGGTCTTTACAGTCTCATTAAACAAGATCCAAAATTCTTATACAGTCTTAGGTCTTATTGAGATCAGAAACACTAAGATCTTGGGTGAAATTGTTCTGTTTAAATCTAAAAAGGAACGTTTCTGAAAGACCTGACTAAAGATTTGATTGCTCATGGTTGAAGCAGTATTATTCATACATTCTCCTAGGTACTTTGACTCCAATAAAGGGACTTTTTAACTTTCCCTCACCGACCACATACACTCCATTAGTAAGTCCTCCACTCCAAAATTTAACTGGATTTTCCATGTTTCTTCATCCACAGGACTAACATTGACGACAGGCTACCACCATCTCTTACCTGAATGATTGCAATAACAACCAAACCAGCCTCCATCCTCACTCCTGCTGCTCTGCAGTCCACTTCCATAAAGCAGCCTGCCATGTCTTATTACAGTTAAATCTTATTACATTCCTCCAAGTTTAATATAACTGAACTTCTTTATGTGGCAAATTTTCTTTCCAACATCACTTTAATTTCTTAACCATTCAACATCTTTCAGACACATTGATCTCTATTATTTCCCACACTAGAAGCCTGGTGCATGAAAATTCATGCACTGGGGGCGGGGATTCCTCAGCCTGGCCTGCCCCTTCTCACAGTTAAGAAGCCCTCAGGGGCAGGAGGTGACCTGGCAATCAGAGGAAGGCGATGCCCTCATCACACCTCTGCTGCTGCCACTGCCGGCAGCACAAGCCTCAGCCAGCCCTGATTACCTGAGCCTCAGGCGGCTCTGGATGGCTGGGCAACTGCCATCCGAGGCTTACCTTTGCCTTGGGCCAGCCCTAGGTGGCTGGGCAGCTGACATCTGAGGCTTGCCTGCACTTTGGGCCGGCCTTGGGTGGCTGGGGGACTGAGGGCAGGTCTGGCCGCACTGTGTGACTGCCACCCTCCTGGCTGGGTTGAAAGGACTGTGGGACTCCGGTGGTAGGCACAAGGAGCACTGAGTGCCTGCCACTCCCCTCCCCCAGTGGGGCTGAGGGGACTGGGTGCCGTCATCTTATGGCTATGGGCACTGCCATCTTTGTGACGGCATGATGGTCAATTTGCATATTTCCTCTTTATTCGGTAAGATACCAGATCTTCTCTGTCCAGAGTCTTCCTAAATGTTAGAATCTGCCCCAAACTTCCATTCTCCACAAGGTGAGCTGTTTCTCATTCTTCAGTTTCAAGAGAAGCCACCTTAGAGCCATCTAGGTCCAATTATGATAAAACAAACACACAGGGGTTAAACAGAGGAAGTTTAATATAAAGAACCACTAACTGCAATAAAAGGTAACTGTAAAATATGAATAAGGAAACTCTACAATGTCCCCTAGGGCTGAAGAAGAGTACTTGGAAGTGGTTCAGACCTCACTGGAGGAGGTGTGGTTTGGCAACCAGATAGCAAAGAAGTTTGCTAATGTAATTAGGCCAGAGCTGGTGTGGATTGGTGAGACGAACAAAAGGCAACCCTCCAGAATACAGAGGGGGAGAAGATGATCAGAAATGGGTGGCTGAACATGCAATCAGAGTTTGGCAGCCAGCAGTGATAGAAAGCCATCTGAGCCTGAGGGCCATGAGGAGTTGGGGGTAGGTTTACATAACAAATTATTGCAAGGTGTGTGACACGCTGATGTGTGAAAAGCACTTAACAGGGAAAGAGACCATTATGATGTTCAGCCTCCTGGAAGCTCTGCTCCAGAAAGCTGAGAAAAAGTTACTGCAGAGAGACAACTTTCTGGGCCCTTAACTGGAGCAACTTCTAGAGAATATCCTCATACTCCCACACTCTCACCACCAAACACCTCTTCCCTGTCCCCTCCTTCCATCCCACCCCCCACAAATTAGAGGAAGCCATTTCTTTCTGCAGTATCTCCCCAGCACCCTCCACTGAGAAAGATTTATATCATGCTCACTTTAAAGGACAAATTCTTAAAGAAATTCTGTTGTTCAGCACAGATCATTGTCTGAAGGGTTGATTCGGAGCTAAGAGGCAAAACATTGATAACTGACATACCACCTCTCTGTCCCAACCTCAAGTGGCCCTGCAAGCTTAACACATTATTCTCTATCTAACCCCTCTATTTCTTCAGTGGCACTTATTAATTTCCTCTGTAGTTTTATGTGGTTGCTTTAATTTTTCTGATTCTCTAATCAGAATGTAAGCAAATAAAAACAAGGACAGTTTGTGTTCTGTTTGTTGTATTCCTAAGACCAGGAAAGGTGCTTAAAATGATTTTAAAGTGAATGTTAAATGAATTTTCAGAAGGGACCCTGAAGAGGAGACCTCTCTTAGGCTAGAAATAAGAAGATGTTCCAACTCCAAGTCTGATAGGAAGATATGTAAGAGTGGCAGAAGAAATGGGAAGACTAAGATGGACCTTGCAGGCCTGTTCTAGTTTACTGTTTTTTGCCTATATTTTATTTTAGGAATAGGAGAAATAAAGGTATCATTATAATACTCATGCATTTGGATACACTTAACCTCTCAATACAGTGCTGATATTCCTATTCAAAATTATACTGATCTTCATTGAATTATGAGTATAACCCCCTGGTTTTGAGTTATATGGAAACTGCATATTGCCACCTGAAGATGGAATCTGAGCTACAGATCTACAATGTACTTGGCAATTCCATCTTCATTTACCAGGAGTTATTATGCCACAGGAAACATTATGCTTCAAGACCTGGAAAGAACCTATTACTAAAAAGCATTTAAGCCTATCACCCAACATATCTTGAGTAAACAGGACCATAATCATTTGATTCCAAGTTTTCTCAATGTCCTCCCCTCCATTTATTTGGTTATCTCTGAAGTATAGTTCCTGAAATCTTCATTTGCATGCACTTATTTCAATTATGAAAACTGAAAATCACCAATGTTTTTACATTGTATATTCTTATATACTGAGGCGGCCATGTCCTCAAAGTAAACAGTTTACAAAATCCAGGAACACATGGAAACTAACAGAAAAAGAGACTATTACAGTGTTTACTCAAGAAGTTGGAGTCTTTATTCTTAAACATCTCTAATGACTTTTCTAAAGTAGGTATTCCCATAGAATAAGTGTTATGATGGAAAAGAATGGGGAATGGGCATGGTAGGAGAAACCTGATTTATGTTGGCTTCAGGGTAAGCCCTTCTGAATGACATCTAAGTTTAGACCTAAAGTTTGAAAAGGAGTCAGCTAAAAACTAGAGAAGAGGGATGAGTGTTTCAGGCAGAAGGAAGAGCATACCTGAAAGACACAGGGGGCAGGGGGTGGGGGAGAGGGGCCTGGCATTTTCTGGAATCTGAAGGAAAGTGGTGTAACTGAACAACAGCGAACAGAGCGGATGAGGGGTGAGGGCAAGTAGGAGAGGAAAGGAGGCAGGAGCAGACCCTGCACTGCTTTAGAGACCATGTCAGGAACTGTAGATTTTATTTTAGCTACACTGGTAAGCTTAAAAACCCCACTAGATGTATTCATTATTCTATGCTGATATAAGCATATAAATAAACTTGCTTTGATGTTTCATAATATAATTAAATTAATAACTTATTAGATGAAAGTTCTGACAATTAAAATTTATTCTTTGATTTTTTTAGTGAAGATTAGCTTTTAGGTTAAAAAACAATACTTGTAAAAATTTGGAAAAATAAAGAAACTATCTACACCCTCAATGCATGAGATAAAACCATCTTTGCTATCATTATAGCACCTATATTCCTTTACAAAAATATTTTATTTAGTCTAGCTGGTTTATGTTTCAAGTCTGTTTCTATGTATTTTCTGATTTTTAAAAACATTTTAATATAGTAATTTTGCTGTGTTTAAAAAAATCCTTCTTTCAACTATAACATTGTGATATTTATTTGTTATTTATTATATGGATAGATCATGCTTTATTGTAAATACTACCTTATTATTGGTCATTTTTTCAATTAATTTGATTTAAAACATTTAATGAGTGTATTATTTGTACATATGTATGTCACTATATTTCTAATACTTTTATTAGCTTAGACTAGAGGCCCGGTGCACAAAAATTTGTGCACTCGGGGGGATCCCTCAGCCTGGCCTGTGCCCTCTCTCAGTCCGGGACCCCTCAGGGGATGTCCACCTGTCGGCTTAGGCCCACTCCCTGGGGGATTGGGCCTAAGTTGACAGTCAGACATCCCTCTGGCAGCCCAGCAGCCCTCAGGGGATGTCCGACTAATGGCTTAGGCCCGCTCCCCCCCATGTTTCTTAGCAATTTCTACTCCCTCTTTTCTGAATTATTTACTTCTGTCCTTTGACCATTCCAGTATAGAAGCTTAATGTTTTATTTGCTAACTTGCAAGATTATTATAGATATTTTAAATTTTATTGGTTTGTTAATTTTGTTATAAAGTTTGTAGTCTTCAGACACCTATTTTATATTTGAATGCAATAAAATATGTAATTTTCTTTATGATAATATCTCTTGCTGTTAAGTTTATAATTTTATTTCATCAAAGTATTTAAAAAATACTCATTTCTCTTTTTTATTGTTTAAAATATTACATATATTAGTACATATATCTTCTTTTTTCTCCATTGACCTTCCTCCAGCATCCCCTACGCCCTGTCAGATGCCCACATCCCACCCCCTCAGTGTCTTGTGTCCATTGGTGTGCTTATATGCATGCATACAAGTCCTTTGGTTGATCTATTTCCCTCCCTCCCCAACACTCTCCAGCCTTCCCACTGTAATTTGACAATCTGTTCAGTGTTTTACTGCCTCTGTATCTATCTTTTTATTCATCAGGTTATAATGTTCTTTATTTTCCATAAATGAGTGAGATCATGTGGTATTTTTCCTTCATTGCCTGGCTTATTTCACTTAGCATAATGCTCTCCAGGTTCATCCATGCTGCTGCAAATGGTAAGAATTTCTTCTTTTTTATAGCAGCTTAGTATTCCACTGTGTAGATGTACCATAGTTTTCTAATCCACTCATCTGCTGATGGGAACTTAGGCTGTTTCCAAATTTTAGCTATGGTGAATTGTGCTGCTATGAACATAGAGGTGCATATATCCTTTCTGATTCGTGTTTCTAGTTTCTTGGGATATAATCCTAGAAGTGGGATTACTGGGTCAAATGGGAGTTCCATTTTTAGTTTTTTGAGGAAACTCCATACTGTTCTCCACAGTGGCTGCACCAGTCTGCATTCCCACCAGCAGTGCACGAGGGTTCCTTTTTCTCCACATCCTCACCAGCACTTGTATGATTTGTTGATGGTTGCCATTCTGACAGGTGTGAGATGGTAGTGCATTGTTGTTTTGATTTGCATTTCTCGGATAATTAGTGACTTTGAGCATGTTTTCATGTGTCTATTGGCCTTCCTTCTGTCTTCTTTCAAAAATATTCTATTTAGGTCTGTTGCCCATTTTTTTATTGGATCATTTATCTTCCTTTTATTAAGTTGTATAAGTTCCCTGTAGATGTTGGAGATTAAACCTCTATCTGTGATAACATTTGCAAATATGTCCTCCCATACAGTGGGCTTTCTTGTTGTTTTGTTGATGGTTTCTTTTGCTGTGCAAAAGCTTTTTTATTTTGATGTAGTCCTATTTGTTTATTTTCTCTTTAGCTTCCATTGCCCTAGGAGCGGTATCAGTGAAGAAATTGCTTCGGGATATGTCTGAGATTTCTCTGCCTATGGATTCCTCTAGTATTTTTATGGTTTCTCATCATATGTTTAAGTTCTTGATCCATTTTGAGTTTATTTTTGTGTATGGTGTAAGTTGGTGGTCTAGTTTCATTTTTTTGCATGTATCTGTGCAATTTTCCCAACACCATTTATTGAAGAGACTGTCTTGACTCCATTGTATGTTCATGCCTCCTTTGTCAAATATTAATTGAGCATAGTGGTTTGGGTCGATATCTGGATTCTCTATTCTATTCCATTGGTCTATATGTCTGTTCTTGTGCCAGTACCAGGCTGTTTTGAAAACAGTGGCTTTGTAGTACAGCTTGAAATCTGGTATTGAGATCCCACTTACTTTGTTCTTCTTTCTCAGGATTGCTGTGGCTATTTGGGGTCTTTTTTTTGTTCTAGATGAATTTTTGGAGAGTTCGTTCTAGGTCTGTGAACTATGCCTTTGGTATTTTAATGGGGAGTGCATTGAATCTATAGATTGCTTTGGGTAGTATGGACATTTTAATGATGTTGATTCTCCCAATCCATGAACATGGTATGTTCTTCCATCTGTTTACGTCTTCCTCTCTCTCTTTTTTCAGTGTCCTGTAGTTTTCCACGTATAGGTCTTTTACCTCCTTAGTTAAGTTTATTCCTAGATATCTTAATTTTTTTGGTGCGATGGTAAATGGGATTGCTTTTTTAGTCTCTCTTTCTAAGTTCACTATTGGTGTATAGAAATGCCATAGATTTCTTGGCATTAATTTTGTATCCTGCTACATTGCCAAATTCATTTATTAAGTCTATTAGTTTTTTGATGGAGTCTTTCAAGTTTTTTATGTACAATATCATGTCATCTGCAAATAAGGACAGCCTTTACTTCTTCTTTTCCAATTTGGATGTCTTTTATTTCTTCTTCTTGTCTAATTGCAATGGCTAATACTTCTGGTACTATGTCGAACAGGAGTGATGAGAGTGGGCATCCCTGTCTTATTCCTCTTCTTAGGGGAAATATTTTTAGTTTTTGCCCATTGAGTATGATGTTAGCTGTGGGTTTATCATATATGGCTTTTATTATGTTGAGGTATGATCCTTCTATTCCCACCTTGCTGAGAGTTTTTATTAAGAAAGGGTGTTGGATTTTGTCAAATGCTTTTTATGCATCAATTGATATGACTATGTGATTTTTTAAAATGTTAAATATTAAGCTTATTTTCTTTTTTAAATTTCTTTATTAAGGTATTACATATGTGTCCTTATTCCCCCATTACCCCCACCTTCCATACATGCCCCCACCCCCCTGTTGTCTGTGTCCATTGATTAGGCTTACATGCATGCATATAAGTCCTTTGGTTGATCTCTCCCTCTTACCCCCACCCTCCCCTACCTTCCCTGAGGTTTGACTGATGTTTCTGATTGATGTTTCTCTGTCTCTAGATGTATTATTATTCATCAGTTTATGTTGTTCATTATATTCCACAAATGAGTGAGATCATGTGATATTTACCTTTCTCTGCCTAGCTTATTTCACTTAGCATAATGCTCTCCATCTCCATCCATGTTGTTGCAAATGGTAAGAATTCCTTCTTTTTTTACCACAGCATAGTATTCCATTGTGTAGATGTACCACAGTTTTTTATTTTATTTATTTATTTATTTTTATATATTTTATTGATTTTTTACAGAGAGGAAGAGAGAGGGATAGAGAGTTAGAAACATCGACGAGAGAGAGACATCGATCAGCTGCCTCCTGCACGCCCCCCACTGGGGATGTGCCCGCAACCCAGGCACATGCCCCTGACCGGAATCGAACCCGGGACCCTTCAGTCCGCAGGCCGACGCTCTATCCACTGAGCCAAACCGGTTAGGGCTGTACCACAGTTTTTTAATCCACTCATCTGCTGATGGGCACTTAGGCTGTTTCCAAATCTTAGCTATGGTGAATTGTGCTGCTATGAACATAGGGGTGCATATATCCTTTCTGTTTCGTGTTTCTAGTTTCTTGGGATATAATCCTAGAAGTGGGATCACTGGGTCAAATGAGAGTTCCATTTTTAGTTTTTTGAGGAAACTCCATACTGTTCTCCACAGTGGCTGCACCAGTCTGCATTCCCACTCCATACTGTTCTCCACAGTGGCTGTGGGTTCCTTTTTCTCCACATCCTCTCTAGCACTTGTCATTTGTTGATTTGTTGATGGTTGCCATTCTGACAGGTGTGAGATGGCACCGCATTGTTGTTTTGATTTGCATTTCTCTGATGATTAGTGACTTTGAGCAGGTTTTCATATGTCTCTTGGCCTTCCTTCTGTCTTCTTTAGAAAAGATTCTATTTAGGTCCATTGCTCATTTTTTTGATTGGGTTGCTTATCTTCTTTTTGTTAAGCTGCATGAGTTCCCTGTAAATGTTGGAGATTTAACCCTTATCGTTGATATCATTGGCAAATATGTTCTCCCATGCAGTGGGCTTTCTTGTTGTTTTATTGATGGTCTCCTTTGCTGTGCAAAAGCTTTTTATTTTGATGTAGTCCCATTTGTTTATTTTCTCTTTAGTTTCCATTGCCCTAGGAGCAGTATCAATGAAGAAATTGCTTTGGCATATGTCTTAGATTTTTCTGGCTGTGGATTCCTCTAGTATTTTTATGGTTTCTCGTTGTATGTTTGAGTCCTTGATCCATTTTAAGTTTATTTTTGTGTATGGTGTAAGTTGGTGGTCTAGTTTCATTTTTTTGCATGTATCTGTCCAATTTTCCCAACAATATTTATTGAAGAGACTGTCTTGACTCCATTGTATGTTCATGCCTCCTTTGTCAAATGTTAATTGAGCATAGTGGTTTGGGTCGATTTATGGGTTCTCTATTCTATTCCATTGATCTATATGTCTGTTCTTGTGCCAGTACCAGGAAGTTTTGAGAACAGTGGCTTTGACTCCATCAAAAAACTAATAGACGTAATAAATGAATTCGGCAATGTAGCAGGATACAAAATTAACGCCAAGAAGTCTATGGCATTTCTATACACCAATAGCGAACTTACAGAAAGAGAGACTAAAAAAGCAATCCCATTTACCATCACACCAAAAAAAATTAAGATACTTAGGAATAAACTTAACTAAGGAGGTAAAAGACTTATATGCGGAAAACTACAGGACACTGAAAAAAAGAGATAGAGGAAGACGTAAACAGATGGAAGAACATACCATGTTCATGGATTGGGAGAATCAACATCATTAAAATGTCCATACTACCCAAAACAATCTATAGATTCAATGCACTCCCCATTAAAATACCGAAGGCATATTTCACAGACCTAGAAAGAACTCTCCAAAAATTCATCTGGAATAAAAAAAACCCAAAAACCCTTAATAGCCACAGCAATCCTGAGAAAGAAGAACAAAGTAAGTGGGATCTCAATACCAGATTTCAAGCTGATATGACTATATGATTTTAATCTCTCAATTTGTTTATGTGATGTATCACGTTTATTGATTTGCAGATATTGTACCAACCTTGCATCCCCGGGATAAATCCTACTTGGTCATGGTGTACGATCTTTCTGATATACTGCTGGATCCGATTTGCTGGAATTTTGTTGAGGATTTTGGCATCTATGTTCACGAGGGATATTGGCCTATAATTCTCTTTCATTGTGTTGTCTTTATCTGGTTTTGGTATTAGGGTAATGCTGCCTTCATAGAAGGAGCTTGGAAGTGTTCCTTCCTCTTGAATTTTTTGGAATAGTCTGAGGAGGATAGGTTTTAGTTCTTCCTTGAATGTTTGGTAAAACTCCTCTGTGAAGCTGTCTGGCCCCAGGCTTTCATTTGCTGGCAGCTTTTTGATGACTGCTTCAATTTCTTCCATAGTTATTGGCCTATTGAGATGTTTAGATTCTTCCTGATTGAGTTTTAGAAGGTTATATTTTTCTAGGAATATGTCCATTTCCTCCAGGTTGTCCAGTTTGTTGGAATAGAGTTGTTCATAGTATTTTTAATAATCCTTTGTATTTCGGTGGGGTCTGTTGTTATTTCTTCTCTTCCATTTCTGATTTTGTTTATTTGGGTCCTCTCTCTTTGCTTCTTGGTGAGCCTGGCTAGAGGTTCATCAATCTTGTTATCCTTTCAAAGAATCACCTCTTGGTTTTGTTGATCTTTTGTATTGTTTTTTTGATCTCAATGTCGTTTATCTCTGCTCTGATCTTTATTATTTCCTTCCTTCTGCTTACACTGGGCTTTTCTTGTTGCTCTCTTTCTAACTCTTGGAGTTGTAGGGTTAGGTAATTTATTACCATTTTTTCTTGTTTTTGCAGTAGGCTTGTAGAGCTATGAACTTCCCTGTCAAGACTGCTTTCACTGTGTCCCATAAATTTTGGATTGTTGTGTTTTCATTGTCATTTGTTGCCATGATGTTTTTTATTTCTTCCTTGATCTCTCTGGTAACCCAGTCATTGTTTAATAGCATCCTGTTTAGTCTCCATATGTTTGATTTTTTTGGATTGTTTTTATTGTAGTTGATTTCCAGTTTTATGCCACTGTGATCTGAGAAGATGCTTGATATGATTTCTATCTTCTTGAATTTGAAGAGACTTTGCCTATGACCCAACATATAGTCTATCTTTGAAAATGACCTATGTGCACTTGAGAAGAATGTATATTCTGTGGCTTTGGTGTGAAATGTTCTGAAGGTGTGAATTAATTCCATCTGGTCTAGTGAGTCATTTAGGATTGATGTTTCTTTGCTGATTTTTTATTTAGAGGATTTGTCCAATGGTGATAGTGGGGTATTAAAGTCTCCTACTATGATTGTATTGCTGTCAATCTCTCCCTTGATATCCTCCAGGAGTTTTTTTATGTATTTGGGTGCTCCAGTATTGGGTGTGTATATGTTTACCAGAGTTATTTCTTTTTGTTGGATTGCTCCCTTTAGTATTATGAAGTAGCCTTCTTTATCTCTTGTTATGTCCTTCACTCTGAGATCTAATTTTTCAGATATAAGTATTGCTACCCCAGCTTTTTTTTTCATTTCCATTCGCCTGAAAAACCTTTTTCCATCCCTTCACCCTCAGTCTGTGTGCGTCTTTTTTTTTGAGGTAGGTTTCTTGTAGACAGCAGATAAATGGGTCATGTTTTCTTATCCAATCTGTTACCCTATGTCTTTTGATTGGGGAATTTAGTCCATTTATATTTAAAGTTATTATTGATAGGTGTTTATTTGTCGCCATTTTTATTCTTTACCCCTGTGTTCCTTCTTCATTTCCTATTTCTTTTTTTTTTTTAATAGCAGACTCTTTAGCATTTCTTGCATTGCTGATTTGGTGGTAATAAATTCCCTTAGTCCTTTTTTGTCTGTGAAGCTCCTGATTTCACCTTCAATTTTGATTGATAGCCTTTCTGGGTACAATATTCTTGGATTCAGACCCTTCCTTTGCATGACTTTGTATATATCATTCCATTCCCTTCTGGCCTGATGAGTCTCTGTTGAGAAATCAGTCACTAGTCTGATGGGGGTTCCTTTGTAGGTTACTTTCTGTCTCTCTCTGGCCACTTTTAAGATTCTTACTTTGTCGTTGGTGTTTGCCAATTTAATTATAATGTGCCTTGGTGTCAGTCTTTTGTGGTTCATTTTGCTTGGGACTCTGTGAGCTTCTTGGATTTGTGTGGGTCTTTTCTTCCCTATATCAGGGAAGTTTTCCGTCATTATTTCCTCAAACAAGTTTTCTATTTCTTGCTCAGTTTCCTTTCCTTCTGGAACCCCTATTATGAGAATGTTGCTTTGTTTCGTGTTGTCCCAAAGTTTACTTAAGCTCTCCTCCTGCTTTTTAATTTTTTTTTCTAGAAGCTGCTCTATTTGGGTATTTTTTCCTACCTTTTCTTCTAGCTCACTGATGTGGTCCTCTGCTTCTTTTAGTCTACTCTTGATGTTTTCTATTGAGTTCTTTACAGCAGCGATGTCATTTTTCATTTCTTCTTGGTCCCTTTTCATTTCCTCTTGGTTCTTACACATATTGTCGAATTTGTCTTCCATTCTTCTCAGCTCAGCCACCTTATGACCATTTCTCTGAATTCTTTCTCTGGCAGGTTGCTTGCCTCCATTTCGTTTACTTTCTTTTCTGGTGATGCCTGCTTTTCCTTCATATGCGGGCTGTTTCTTTGTCTCCCCATTGTCTCTCTTCTCCGGGTGTCTGGTTATGTAGTTCTCTCTCTCCTGTGTTGATTTAAAGGCACAAAATACAACACAACCAGGCACAATGCATAAGGCACTGAACACAAATGTATTCATATTAATAACCCCAAATAAAGGTGACCACCAGAGAAAGGCAATTTAGAGGATATGAGAGAAAGAAGAAGAGAAAAATAAAAAAGAAAGAAAGGAGTGCAAAAATGAAATTGGGAAAAGGACAAAAAAAGTAAGAGAATATGAAAGAAGAGGGGAACAAACCATATATATATATATATATATATATATATATATATATGGGGAGAAAACTCCAATAGAACAGCCCTAATCTTAACAAATGCCAGCAACAAGTACCTGGAGATGAATATAAACTACAAACAACAACTAATATCAAGTGAGGCGAGGGAAAACAGAAGCAAAAAACAAACAAATACAAAACAAACAAACAAACAAAAAGGATAAGCAAAACAATCTCACAAACAAGCATAAAAAATCGATATAATCAACAATCAAGCAAACAACAACAAAAGGACAGAAAGAAAAACAAACTTTTGGATAATGAAGACAGAGAAGAGAGAGGTGTGTATGGACTTGGAGCAGGGTATTGGAAATTAGATATATAATTAGGGTGAAATTTCAACAGGGGGTAAAAAGAAAGAATAGGGAAAATCTAAAGCAGAAAAAGGGTAAGAGAAACAGGACAACAAAAGGGGAAAAGTTAGGAAGAGAGTGATGGCATGAAGGTAAAGTTGAGATAGAGTAAAATGATGTTAAAGGGAAGATGAAAATAGAATGTAGAACACTAATCCCCAAGTAAAATAAAATGATACTTAAAAAAAGGTAAAATAGTAGTAGTAATAATACTGATTGAAAATAAAAATGTAATAATTAAAAAGGTAAAATCAAGTGAGGAAAAAAGAAAAAAAATAGTTTCTTAAGTAAAAGATGAAAAAAAATAAAAATAAGATGTGCAGTAGTGAAGGTCATTCACTTCCTCCACTGTACTGTTTGGCATGCCTGTTTCCTAGTCAGGACAGTATTGCAGTTCCTTGCATTCCACTGCTCCTCAGTGTTGTAAGCCAGTCCTGATTTTTAAGCAAGCAGTGTGTCTTAATTTCTTGTATTCCTTTATTTCTGTTTACACAAGAGTCAATTTGTGATTGAACCCTTGGGTGGCAGTGTTTCTGGATTGACATCCAGGTCTACAGGTCCTCTATAGCCAGTGCTTAGATCCTGCTTTTCCTGTGGCATTCAATATTGGTTTGTGGGAGTGGGTTGCCCCAGAGCTGGTTCTCTGATGGTTATTCCCTGCTCTGATCCCCAAGTTCTAGAAAAACAGCTTTCCCCTGCAGTCTCTTAGGGTGTCCCCAATTGGGTGATCCTATGTATTGGGCTTAGTAATCAGAAGCAAAGATTTAAAGGAAAAAGAAAAAACAAAAACAAACAAACAAAAAAAGAGCCAGCGTAAGTGTGTGAACTCCGGGGCTGTGCGCAATTCTGTGCAGTCTTTTTTTCCCTCTTGGGTCTAAGCAGCCGGCACATTTTTAAAATATTTAGGCTGTCCTTTTGCGTCAGATCAAAATGGGTTGCTTTTAAGAGTTTCTTTCTGTTAGCAGCTCTGAGGACCCCCTTCCACATTCACGGATCACTCCAGCCCCAACAGCCACGGATTTTTCTAGGCGCAGACTTCCCCTGGTCGTCCAGCTCCCGCAGTGCTTGAGTTTCTCTCTCCTGTTGGGAGTAGAGACCTCACCTTATCCCAGCGAAATCTGACCTTTCTGTGGTGGAGTGTACAGCTCCTCTGAATCCGTGTGTTTGCGTCAATTGGGGACCTGTGCTCTGGGGTTCGCAGCTGTTCGGTGGGTGCCGCAGTTGTAGATTTTCAGGCTTCTGATAACATCCACTTTCCCCTTCAAGATGGCACCGTCTCCATATCAGAGCTGCTCGCTCTGGGAGGGAACCCAGCAGCGGTGGGGGCTGCCTGGTATGGGGAGCCCCATCCAGCAGTCCGCCACTGTCTCCTGGAGTATAGCTGTCCCTCAACTCACCAACAAACACTCCCCATGTTCTTTCTATCTGGTCCAGGACAAGGCTCTGGACATGTATGTCTATTCCTCTGCCATTTTTTCCTCCTTCTCATTTATCTTTTTTTAGAGCTTTCACTAACTATGCAATTTATCTAAACTTAATCTAAGAGTACTGTGTGGTGCAAAGATCAAAAAAACTTTTCCAAATAATTTTTTATTCAGCAGATAAGTAATGACCATCTATGCCATGAATACAATTTTCTAGGCCCTCAAAGGAACAGTGGTGAACTCCATGAAATACTTGCCCTTACAGATCTTCTATTATAGTGGGAATGCATCTGTTTATTAAATAACCTTACCCTCACTACTGATTTTTATATTACCGTTATCATAAATGCTTTTCATATATATAAAAGGGTTTGTTTCTAGAATATTTGTTGTTTTCTCTATTGTGTCTACATTCTTTTTCCAATAGTCCACTCTTTTGTATTGCTGTTACATACATATTAATATACTAGAGGCCCAGTGCATGAATTCGTGCACCAGTGGGTTCTCTCGGCCGAGGCTGTGGGATTGGGCCGAAACCAGCTCTCCGACATCCCCTGAGGAATCTTGGATTGCAAGAGGGCACAGGCTAGGCCAAAGGACTCCACTGGTGCACAATTGAGGCCAGGGAGGAATGTGAGTGGATGGCCAGCCAGGGAGGGACTGCGGGAGAGCTCCAGGGCATGTCCAGCCTTTCTTGCTTAGTCCTGATTGGCCAGACCCCAACAGCAAGCTAACCTACTGGTCGGAGCGTCTGCCCCCTGGTGATCAGTGCACATCATAATGACTGGTCAAACCGGTTGACTGTCTGCCCCTTGGTGGTCAGTGCACATCATAGTGAGTGGTTGAGCGGCCTTAGTATATCATTAGCATATTATGCTTTGATTGGTTGAATGGATGACCAGACAACTGGACACTTAGCATATTAGGCTTTTATTATATAGGAAGGTTGCTGAAACCGGTTTGGCTCAGTGGATAGAGCGTCAGCCTGCAGACTGAAAGGTCCCAGGTTCGATTCCGGTCAAGGGCACGTACCTTGGTTGCGGGCACATCCCCAGTAGGAGGTGTGCAGGAGACAGCTGATTGATGTTTCTCTCTCATCGATGTTTCTAACTCTCTATCCCTCTTCCTTCCCCTCTGTAAAATATCAATAAAAAAAAGTATTTAAAAAAAGAGTACATTTATTATATAGGAAGGTAGATCAAATTTCCATTTTATTATTCTTTAACAAAAATATTTTATTTAGTCTAGCTGGTTTATTTTCTAAAAAGATTTCACACTTTTTTTCAGTTTTAAAACTCTCCTTTGGATTTTTAATTAACATTTAATATAGCTACACATTTATTTGGAAATAATAAACATATTTATAAATATAATATTTATATCCAGGAATATGCCATTCTTTTCCATGTACTAAATTTTGTATTTCTCAGTCAAGTTGTACTACTTTTCTTCAACTAGATTTGAGACTCTATTGTTAAGGCTTTTGTTTGTTTGTTTTTTGTTAATCCTTGCCTGAGGATATTTTTTACAATGCTTTCCAGAGAAAGTGGAAAGGAGGGTGTGGGTGGAAGAGAAACATCCCTGGGAGAGAAACACACATACTACATACACCCCAATAGAGGAGAGGGAGAGCTGGGAGCAAACTCACAATCCAGGTGTGTGGGGGCCAACGTTCTAATAACTGAGCAAAACTGGCCAGGGCTTGTTAAGTTTTTTAAAAATAGTTTTTGTTATAATTTTGTTAAGGTTTCTTAGATTTTGTATTTTTTTTTCTTGTAAGTAGATTTTTTTTTAACCACTATGTCCTCTAACTTAATAATGATGCTTCCATAGGAAGGCCCTTATTGTTGTATATTTGTCATATGCCCATTAGTTTTACTAAGCTTCCATAATTCTACTACCTTTGATTATTTCTCAGTTTCATAGATATACAATGAAACTGTGTAAATTACCTTCTTTCAGTTTTGCTTCATGCATTATTGAGAATGGGAACATTTTAAATATTATTAAATCATAAAGGTATACTGGAAAAATCTTTTGTTTATTTTGAACAGAATTTTTTTTTCACATCTGATCTAAATGAATAGGAAAAAATACCTCCTTGGAATCTATAAACATTAAGCATATAGTCAAACAGCATATATAGATCATCAAATAATGAGTAAGATGATGTTTTAAACAACCTGTAGCAATTTCATGCACAGTTATGCTCATTTTAAAAAGGAAAAAAGTTCAAACGCATTAAGTTGTATACATTAAATATGTACAGTTTTGTACAGCAATTATACCACAGGCTGTTTAAAAGAAAATAATAATAATAAAAGAAAGCAAATTAATTCTCCATTTTATCATATAAAGAGAAACTTAATTTTGAGAAATAATCTTTGTATTTCCACAGGGTACAATAGTTACTGGGTTCTAATCACTTCACCATTTCATGGAATCATAAAACTAAAAATCTTTCAATAATAACACCTATACAACAATGGACTAATATGCATGATTGAAGAAACTTAGCCTGAAATATTTTTCACAGTTCTGAGGACTAGAACAACTTATATTAAAATATAAAAACATTCTGTCTTATAATACTTGACTGTGGCAGATGCAAAATAGAAATAATCATTCTTTTCAGCCACAAAAAATTTTTGCTTCTCTCACCAGCCATATCTGATGGTACCTCCCATCTTTTGATTATTCCATTTTTCCAGGAAGTGTGGCACTTTCTGAGCCAGAAAGTTAGCAATTATCTATAGATTAGCAACAGTTCCCTCTGCAAGGACATCCATGTGAAGACAAGGGTGCAAGATCTCCAAAGTCCAAAAGGGAAGAACAAGTCTTGCAGAACATAGCCTTAGGTAACACTTAGCAGAGCTGGATCAAGGTAAGGGGTCAATGAAAGAGATAAAGGGGTAGCAAGAAGAATGAAAATCAAGAGAATATAATGTCATAATTCAAGAAGAAAGATTTTCAAGAATGAGAGTGTAATCAACAGTCAAATTGATGGTCCTGGATGATATGCTTAACATATAACTAAGACAGTGTCTGCCTTCATGGTGGGATATGCTAAGAAAAATAATGACATTTGTGTTAAATTTTGTCATATTTCAGGTTATATTTACATAGTCAGGTTATATTTCATGTTCCCTTAAATAAAATATTTAAGTTGGCTTACAATATTGGAAGGAATTAGTGTGAGAGGAAGGAAGTTGAGCACTGTTTCAACTAAAGGTGTGTGGTTTTGTGTTTTTTTTTAAATCTATATGTGTGTATATACCCAGAATGAAAAATAGGTTGGAAACAGAACCAGACAAGTTCCGTTAGTGGACTATAATTTTAATTTTAAATGCACCAACTCCCTTAAAATGGTCCACAAAAGAGGAAAGTATTTTGCAGACTTCAAATATACGACATCTGAACGTTGACATACCTGTATTTCTTCACTTATTCAAATAAGAAAGCAATTTTAATAGGAAGAGAAAAGGAGGCATCACTTTTTTATTTTTGATGGAGTAACTTGCTACTGCACAGTATTTGTGTTTCTGAGATTTGTTTATTGTTCTTGTAGTTCAATACCCTGCATTCTCCCCAGGACAGGAAGTTATTTTCCTCAATGTGTTGTGTTTTACAAAGAAATACTGCTATTATCCAGTGAATATAAAATAATAACGATAGCAACAATTATTCTAGCATCCTAAATGAGCTGATATATGGCAATGGAAATATGCAAGAAAAAATAAAGCCAAAGCAGTTATAGTAACACTATTTTTTTTTAAATATATTTTATTGATATTTCACAGAGAGGAAGGGAGAGAGATAGAGAGTTAGAAACATCGATGAGAGAGAAACATCGATCAGCTGCCTCCTGCACACCTCCCACCGGGGATGTGCCCGCAACCAAGGTACATGCCCTTGACCGGGATCGAACCCGGGACTTTTCAGTCCGCAGGCTGACGCTCTATCCACTGAGCCAAACCGGTTTTCGGCTATAGTAACACTATTGATTTCAGACACCTATGCTATCTTAGTAACTCTCACAATGTATTTTTATTTTATTTTATTTTTCAAGTATCACAACGTTTATTGATAGATACAAGTATATAAAATCAGGGCATGAACATGACTTGATAAATTAAGTAGACTTAATTTCAATACTATAATAAGAGGGACCAATTCAAATTCTCACCATTTGTTTCACACCCACAAAAACCACTTCAAGGGCATTAATGATCTCTCAAAACTGATCAGTTTTGTGCAAGTAAACCATGTTTCTTTTTAAAAAAAGACTTGTGCACTTGCCCAGGCTCAAGGATATTAAAATCTAGATTTATCTTTATTGTATGAAGTATTACAGATGTCCCCTGTTTTACCCCATTGACCCTCTCCACCCTGTACCCTTGCCAGGCCATCACCACATTCTTGTTTGTGTCCATGGATTATGCACATGTGCATATAAGTTATTTGGTTAATCTCTCCCCCCACCCCCACCCAGACTTTCCCTCTGAGATTCATCAGTCTGTTCCATGCTTCTATGTCTCTGGATACATTTTGTTTATGAGTTTATTTTGTTCTTTAGATTCTACATATTAATGAGATCATGTAATACTTGTCTTTGACTGGCTTATATTGCTTAGCATAATATTCTCCCAGGGTAAGAGGTTTATTTTTTACAGCTGCATAGCATTCCATAGTGTAAATGTACCACGGTTTGTTTTTTTTTATCCACTCATCTAGTTATGGGCAGTTGGATTGTTTCCAGATCTTAGCTATTGTAAATAGTGCTACTATGAGCATTTTGGTGAATATATTCTTTCTGATTGGTTTTGGGTTTTTTAGGATATATTCCTAGAAGTGGGATCACTAAAAGACCTGTACTCAGAAAACTACAGGAGATGGAGGGAGATATAAACAAGTAGAAGAATACACTGTATTCATGCATTGGTAGAATCAATCTATAGATTCAATGCAATCCCCATTAAAATACCAACTGCATACTTCAAAGACCTAGAACAAACTCTCCAAAAATTCATCTGGAATAAAAAAAGACCCCAAGTAACAGCAGCAGTCTTGAGAAAGAAGAACAAAGTTGAAGGGATCACAATACCAGATATCAAACTATACTACAAAGCCACTGTTCTCAAAACAGCCTGGTACTAGCACAAGAACAGACACATAGACCAATGAAACAGAACAGAGAAACCAGAAATCGACCCAAGCCATTATGTTCAATTAATATTTGACAAAGGAGGCAAAAGCATACAATGGAGTCAAGACAGTCTCTTCAATAAATGGTGTTGGGAAAATTGGACAAATACATGCAAAAAAATGAAACTAGACCACCAACTTACACCATACACAAAAATAAACTCAAAATGGATAAAGGACCTAAATGTAAGATGGGAAACCATAAAAATCTTAGAAGAAGCTATAGGCAGAAAAATAGCAGACATTTGTCTTAGCAATATCTTTACCAATACTGCTCCTAGGACAATGGAAACTAAGGAGAAAAGAAACAAATGGGACTACATCATAATAAAGAGCTTCTGCACAGCAAAAGAAACCATCAACAAAGCAAAAAGAGAGCCCACTGCATGGGAGAACATACTTGCCAATATTATCTCTGATAAGGGTTTAATCTCCAAAATTTATAGGGAACTCATACAACTTAACAAAAGGAAGATAAACAAACCAATCAAAAAATGGGCAAAGGACCCAAATAGACACTTTTCTACAGAGGACATATAGAAGGCCAAGAGACATATGAAAACATGCTCAAAGTCACTAATCATCTGAGAGATGCAAATCAAAACAACAATGAGGTACCATCTCACACCTGTCAGAATGGCTATCATCAACAAATCAACAAAGGACAAGTGCTGGTAAGGATGTGGAGAAAAAGGAACCCTCATGCACTGCTGGTGGGAATGCAAACTGGTGCAGCCACTGTGAAAAAAACAGTATGGTGTTTCCTCAAACAATTAAAAATGGAACTGCCATTTGACCCAGTGATCCCATTTCTGGGAATATAGCCTCACAATGTCTTCTAAAGGTTTTCTTATTTTCATCTTCACTCTGGAGGAAGTAACTGAAGCACAGAGGAACAAAACAATTGTCTCCTAGTTGAATAACAAATTAGATGAAAATCCAATATCCAGTTATTAGATCCTGATGACATATTCACCTTGTGCTTTATTAGCTATTTACACATACATATGAGAGACCTCTCTTTCTAATAAAAAAAAACCCCTATAACCAAAAGTAAATATTATTATTTCTTTTTGTTTTTAAAGAACTATCAATTTCTATTCAAGATCCTTAAATAAAATATCTCAGTGTATCTGTTAACCAGTGTAAAAATAAAAGTAAAGAAAAATTTAGTACTCTAAGAATTGGTATGTGGGTTACAATAATCCTGGGATGATTCCAGTACCTTTTGTTTATCCATGGGTGGATTCTCTACTTTGTGAATTATTCATGACTAATTTTGAATGTTAAAGCTGCATTGCCCCACTGCTTGGTTAGCTCTGAGGACCTTTCCTCCCACTACCCAGCTGGTGTGTTCTCAGGGAAGGAAAACTCTTTTAAATATGAATCCAAGCAAAACACAATTAGGCAAGCAAATGTGCTGAAAAATAATAACATCATGAATTACAAAGCCAAATGTAAAAGATTTGAATGTCACCTACCATTTTGAAGTATCCAACTATTGTTCCTATGTGATGCTTAAGTAACCGATTTGAGCCAGTCATATCACAAAGATAATTTATTCTATAAGAGAGGACCCCATTTTTGGTTTTAATTGAACTATAAAGTTTGACTATGTTTGAGAAGTAGCTGCAAACTTGATTCCTTTCCAATGGCCTGCAGTTTCTCCCAGGGAAAAAAAAAGAACCATCTACCATGAAGAACCATGCCCATAACATTTCTCTTCCAACCTGAAAATATCCAGAGCTAAAGAGGACTCATGCCTACATTTGAAAAGCTGCAGAGCTCCCAAGGAGATTACAGCCTTTCCCTAACACATGTGTGCATGAGCAAACACTCATGCACACATACACCCACTGACACCTCAGAACTTCTGGCACCTAAAAGATTTCACTATAGATTTTGTGGCTTGGATAGGTTAGGTAGAACACCCAAATACTATCATTCTTTAAATAAATTAAGTTCCATGATGTTTATGGACATTGTACCCATCTACAAATGACAGAAGCTGCCCTGCCAGTGTGCCTCAGCAGTTGAGCATCGATCCATGAACCAAGAGGTCGCTGGTTCTATTCCTGGTTGGGGCACATGCCCAAGTTGTGAGCTCAATCTCTAGTAGGGGGCATGCAGGGGGCAGCACATAGATGTTTCTCTCTCATCGATGTTTCTATCTCTCTATCCCTCTCCCTTCTTCTCTCTCTAAAATCAATAGAAAATATATTTAAAAACAAACAAACAAACAAAAACACCCAACAACAAATGACAGAAAGCTTTTAGCAGAGTTATATCCAAATGACTCACTTCCTTAAAATATAATGACTTGCGCATACAGGTATATGGATAACGTACAAATTTCCATACATTTTCTTTATGCAAGATGACCAATATTTAAAATGCTTTTTAAAAATTAGGGAAAGAAAACATGCTCATTGCTAAAAATTTTTGTAATTTGTTTTTCTAAATAAATGGGTTCAGATAAAAATACTTAAAACAGCCATTGATAATTTTAGAATATACATAAGTAATCACTTTTTATAGTACAGCCTTTCTTTTGCAAACAAGGTTTTGCACTTAGTGTTCATACTTAAGTTAATGTTTATTAACATATTAGCATTAGCTATTACAAGTAGAGTTTCAGTAAATGACTCTCACACTGTAAGGAATGTGAATTAAAGCATGTACTGTACTTCTTGATGTATTTTCTTTCTTCTTCTGCAATAACATGCCTAAAGATTAGCATAAATTATTTTCAAGAAGTAAATATTCTTCTTCGTTATAATTATTCTCATTTTGACCTGTTGAACTAGCTTCATGTTTACAAAAAATAAATTGTTAAGTGTTGATTAAAATGCAGTATCTTATGAGGCTTTCTAATTATCACCTCTACTAATATAGGGTAGTTCTTTGCTAACCCAACACAAATATACTTAACTAATGAGTTATGAACCTTTAAGAAACTTCTCCTTCTGCACTAAACATTCCTCAAATTACCTAAAATTTTTCCTTCATTTCTCAAATGTACTTCCTTCTTCTTTTATCTCAATCTTTGATTTTGCTGGTTGCTCAAGGGAGCTATGGGTGATATTTTTAAAAATTCAAATTAACAATAAAAATTATAACAAAACTTCAACAAGGTTATGGAGGTATATGTACTTCATTCATAGTAATTAGAAAAGTTCTGTTCCAGTTATAATTATCAAACAGGAAATGTTCTTTACAGGGCTTTGCAAAATTTTGTGCCATCTTTAACAGTATTGAAGCCTAGAATGTATGAAATGGAAATAACCCAAGAAATCATCTATTTTAACCCCACCTTATTTATAGCTATGTTGATCAAGGCCCAGAGAAGTAAATAAATATGTATAATGTCACACAGCTAGTTAGTATCAGATGGTATGCTATTTTTATGTAAGTTTAAAAAATATTTCCTATATTTGTTAACCTTTCTATATTTTTAATCACTTCAATGGTTATTTGTATATATAGACATATACATATATCAATATGTTTTAACTTTCTCAATGAAAAATGATTGTTATCTCAATATATTGCTGTAGTATCCTGGCTTTGATTCTAGAACAGTAGAGTAAATTTAAAATGCACACACACACACACACACACACAAACAGACAGGTGAAAACTGAATGAAGTCTAGAGGTTCATACTAGTAGTTAGATACCATTGTTCATTTGTTCATTCCTTAGTTTTGGCAAATGTATCTTGTATAATGTAAGGTGTTAACATTAAAGATCCTATAAGCAAGATAACAAGCCCCAGATGGAGTTGTTTATGCTAAGCCCCATGGCACCAAACCAACTTGATTTAATAATAATTTCAGCTCTCCAAAAATGGAATCTTAAATCAGTCAGGAGTCACCTGATCAGCACTAGTTTATTTGCCAGATAGGTCCCTGCCATCCCCTAGAGAAAAGTAGTTTTGCAATAACCAACCTATTTTCCTACCTCATATACCTTCCTTACTTATACTCCCTACTAGAGGCCTGGTGTATGAAATTCGTGCATGGGGGAGGGGTGTCCCTCAGCCCAGCCTTCACCCTATCCAATCTGGGACCCCTCGAGGGATGTCCAACTGCCGTTTAGGCCTGATCCGACTGCTCACCTGCCTGCCTTCCTGATTGCCCCTACCGCTTCTGCTTGCCAGCCTGATCATCCCCTAACCACTCCCCTGCCAGCCTGATTGATGCCTAATTGCTCCCCTGCCAGCATGTTTGACCCTAACTGCCCTCCCCTGCAGGCCTGGTCACCCCTAACTGTCCTCCCCTGCAGGCCTGGTCCCCCCCAACTGCTCTCCCCTGCAGGCCTGGGTCCCCCCCTCAACTGCCCATCCCTGCAGGCCCGGTCGCCCCCAACTTTCCTCCTCTGCCGGCCTGGTCACCCCTAACTGTTCTCCCCTGCAGGGTTGATTGCCCTCAACTGCCCTCCCTTGCAGGCCTGGTCCCTCCCAACTGCCCTCCCCTGCTGGCCATCTTGTGGCAGCCATCTTGTGTCCACATGGGAGCAACCAACTTTGACCACATGGGGACAGCCATCTTGTGTGTTTGAAGTGATGGTCAATTTGCATATTAGTCTTTTATTAGATAGGATAGAGGCCTGCTGCATGGGTGGGGGCCAGCTGGTTTGCCCTGAACAGTGTCCTGGATCAGAGTGGGGGTTCCCTTGGGGCATGAGGCGGCCTGAGCGAGGGGCCTGTGGTGGTTTGCAGGCCGGCCACGACCCCTGGCGACCCAAGCAGAGGCCCTGGTATCTGGGATTTATTTATCTTCTATAATTGAAACTTTGTAGCCTTGAGCAGAGGCCGGGGCCAGCCAGGGTGTGCAGGAAGCTTGGATTCCTCCATTGGCGGGGAAACCCAAGCCTCCTGTTCGCTCCGAGGCCGCAGCCATCTTGGTTGGGTTAATTTGCATACTCACTCCTGATTGGCTGGTGGGCATGGCTTGTGGGTTTAGCAGAGGTAAGGTCTATTTGCATATTACTCTTTTATTAGATAGGATGGCTATAAAAAATGTCTTCCATTTTCTACAGCTCCTCAGAGCTCCTTTGTATCTGATAGGTTGGATGCTGATGGACTCAAACAGATTTTTGCTCAAATAAACTCTTAACATTTTTAATATGCCTCAGTTTACCTCTTAAGCAAGAAAGACTACTTGAAACAAGAAAAAACTGAGCCAAAGTTAACTTGACTTTAACTACCTGTACCCAGTGAAATTTTGTCCTTGCCTAATTTCACAGTCATCCTGTGGCTGTTGTGGCTCAACACTGGGAACCCTTTTAGGGATTTTAGGACCAAGGTGTTCACTACCTCCAGCCACCAGGATGTGTGAATGTGGTGGGTACAAAGGCCTTTGTGCTTACCATGTTCACAGGTCTTTGGAAGTAGCTGCCTTGGGGAAGGGGCATATTGGAGGCAGGCAGTGATCGTCAGTCAGGTATTATTCCTAGGGAGGGACTCCACTATGAGCTCTCAGCAGGGAACATCCCGTGACTGGAAGAAATGAACACCCTGGTCCTAAAAGATCTGAGTGTTATGTCACTGCAGCCATTGAATTGAAGCCAACTCTTTAGCACAATAGTTGGCCACAGAATGAAAGTGAATTTAGGCAAGGAAGAAATTTCTCTAGGCACAGGGATTTAAAACCAGGTGAGTTTGGCACAAATTTTTCTTGTCACGAGTATTTTTTCCCTTCAATTTCTCTTGTCTGTAACGACCATTATCTACACATTTCATAGCATCTATTCCAAGATGTCAGCTATTTGAGTTGAAGAGAACACTTAGAACAATTAAAAAAATATACTTCTTTGGATCTTTAAGGGATATGATTTTATTTATTTTTAATTTTTAAAATTAAATTTATTGGGGTGACATTGGTTAATAAGATTATACAAGTGTACAAATCTATGATACATCATCTGTATATTGCATTTTGTACCCACTTCCCAAAGTCAAGTGATAGGATTTTAGATGCAGAAAATATGTACGGAAAGTCCACTGTCATCCCACCCCTACCTTTCACATTTTTCCAAGTGAAGTCATATTCAGTTTCATTAGATATGGCTAATTTAGATAGTGGTAACAAATCAATCCCCAAGTCTCAGTGGCTCAACACATCAAATCCTACATGTCCAATATGGGATAGAAAGGATACATAGAAGGCTCTGTCATCTTGTAATGGCCCCATTTGCAACACACAAACTCTAAGGTCACAGCAGAAGAAGTAGAGAATAGAGGGGCCATACCTGTTTTTAAAAGCCTAGACCCAGAAGTGACATTTCTGCTAATAGTCCACAGCCTAAAATTGTCTTATGGTTCCAACATAACTGTCAAGGAAACTAGGAAATGCAGATGAATGAATGGAGTACTAACATACTTTGCTCAAACTGGCTAGTAAACCTTCTGGAATAGTCTTATACATATATAAAATGCAGTAAAGACTACTGGCTAGAGTCTAATCCATCAGTATAGCTTCTCTGAACAAAAATTATGGTCAATCTTTGTGCCAAATCTATTTTTATATGTTTTTATTGATTTTTAGAGAGAGAGGGAGGGAGAGGAATAGTGAGATGGAAGCATCAAAGAGAGAGAAACATCACTGATCTATTGGCTGCCTCCTGCACACCCCCTACTAAAGATCGAGCCCACAACTCAGGCATGTGCCCTGATTGGGGATCATACAGGTGACCTCCTGGTTCCTGGGTTGATGTTCAACTGCTGAGCCACACCAGCTGGGCATCAAATCTATTTTTATATCAACCATATTGATTAATAAAGCAACAATTTGAACATTCAGACTTTTTTAAGGACACATAAAAGTGCTTCAGTGAATTGAACAGTCGTGGAAAAGACAAATTTTATTTAAAAATTTTTTAAATTTATTATGGAAATTAGCCTTATAATTCTAAAGTCCTAGATATTAAATACCTAAGCAGGGGTGATTTCTGTTCTGGTTGGTTTATAAGGAGCCACAATGTGTTAGGACAAATAGGATATGCAGAAATTGTTGGCAAGTACCCAACAGGGGGAAGCTTCAGTTCACAGGCCTGTATTTCCTTACCATGGGGTCCTAGCTTCAGCAAACATGTTTCCCTTTCTGAAAAAAATTGTCTTTTTCCTTAATGTTACAGCAGACCTGTTTTAAAAATTAGAATTACCATTTTTCATGAATACATCTTTTTATTGCAGAGGCATTAAGTAATGGAATATATCTTTTTATTGCAGAGGCATTAAGTAATGACTGAAAACTGCCTGGGTGCAGTTTTTGGCTCTGCTAGTTCTTATGTCCCTGTGTCATCAATTAACCTCTCTGTGCCTCAATTTCTTCATCTATAAAACAGACACAAGAACTATGATAAACTCTACTAGGCATGATGTGAGAACGAAAGTGTTAGTATTTGTAAAATGTTTAGTACAGAGTCCAACACATAGTAAACTCTATGTGTTTGCTGCTGTTGTTTTCAATAATGTTCAGCTACTTATAAATAAATTAGTTTTACAAGTGAAGAAGCCTTTATCATGAGGTAAGGTCCAATATAAAACTTATAAAATAATGGTGCCAATATAAAATGTTAAATGCCAAAGTAAGTTGTGCTAACATTTTTCATTTTTTTCTTTTCCTGTTCCACAACTTCCCCCAACCAGAAATTCAGTTCTAAGGGAAAATGTTATCATGTTGTGTAATTTAATATATTTTCACATGTGATCAGTTCAAGGAAGCAATTAAGGAATAAAAAAGGAAAATATCTTTCTTCTTTTCACATACTGAACTGTGCATGATCCTGCTCCACTCCCCTCCACCCCCCCCCCCAAAAAAAAAAAAAACATGCTCACTGTTCCACAGTAATAAACTGGTTGGCATTCTAACTGGGAAGAGAAAAACAAAACATCATGGAAAGAAGGGACTAGAAAAAAGAGATGAAGGATGTGGAGAATTTCATACTCAGAGACTCTCTGTAGTCCGTGGGAAATGCAAGATTGGAATCCTATATAATAAAAGGCTACTATGCAAATTGACCAAACGGCAGAACAACCGGTCATTATGACAAGCACTGACCACCAGGGGGCAGATGCTCAAAGCAGGAGTTGCCCCCTGATGGTCAGTGCGCTCCCATAGGGGCAGGTTCATGACTGGCGAGTGCAGTGGTGGTGGTGGGAGCCTCTCCCGCCTCTGCAACATGCCCCAAGGGGTCCCAGACTGTGAGAAGGTGCAGGCTGGGCTGAGGGACCTCCCCTGCTGAGCACAAATGTCGTGCTGCACCGGGCCTCTAGTTAAAGCTATGAAAAGGTAACCCTACCTTCTGACACTCCTTTCATGCCCTGAAACAGTCTGCTCGGGCAGGGAAAGAAAGAGATGTGATCAAAGCATGTATAGGCTTTAAAGTCTTCCAGGTAAACTTCCCTTCCACCCATATCCACGAATAGGACTTCTCTTGGTCCTACCAATGTGTAAGCAGGAGTCCCACCTCTGATTGCTATAGGGCACTGCCAAGATCTTGGTACCCAAAAGCCTTAAACTTCCTAACTCCAGAAGGCATATGGCATTGGCTGAACAATTTTCCTCGCCAAATGTATCTGTTGAAGCCCCACTACCTTAGAAATTAGCTGTATTTGAAGACAAGGCCTTTAAAGGTGTGATTAAATTACAGTGAACCATAATGGGTCCTAATCCAATCTGACTGATATTCTTACAAGAAAAAAAAAATTGAGCACACAATGAAATATAATGGATGCATGTACACAGAGGAACAAATCATAAGAGGGCACAGTGAGAAGATGCCCATCTGCAATGCAAAGAAAGAGGTCTTAGAAGATATTAAACCATGATCTTGGACTTCTAGCCTCCAGAACTGAGGAAATATATTTCTTTTGTTTAAACCACCAGGCTATGGTGTTTTGTTAAGGCAGCTTGGTCCTAGTACACTAATAGAACACATTTTGGGATTCATTATAGACAACTTACTTGCTTCATATCCACTGTTTGCCAGGCAACCTTATAATATGTACTATGTCCTGTCTCATTTAACATCAGTCCTTGTGCTGAAGAAAATAAAGTGAAAAATTATATATTTTAATAGTTCACTTCAGAAAAAATACTCTCACTCTGAAATTTTGGGGTGTTGATAAACAATTACATTTGTTATTTAGACTCTAGCATACATTTATCCATAATAATTTTGAATGTTGAAGAAGTGAAGTTGAAATTATATTCAAATTATCATTCTTTGCCCCATCTATTGTACTCCCCCGAGCTAAATTTATTAATATCAAAGATTTCTATTCATTCTATGTAAATTTACTAAAGTCTGTTGAAATTCCTGATTGCTGACATTTTAGAGTTTAATACACTTTTTGTCTCTCTTTTGACAAATCACACACATATCTTCAGGGACTCTTATTACAGAGCTAAGTACATTGTCTGACAAAAGCTGAAGAATTTTAATAGATAAATGACAAATTTTAACAAAGAGCTCTACTGAGTTAATTTCTGAAATCCTTTACTGTATGTATAGAAAACTGGCAGAAGTAATTTGGTGAAGTGCACGTTTTCTATACATAATAAAAGAGAATTATTAGTAGATATCTTCGACAAGATCCATCTATTTGATGGATAACCACAAAATAACCTACCAATACAAATATGCCTTCATGCTTATTTATTAGGTTATTTTTCTCCTGGACTAAAAAAAAAAATAATCATGTTACCATTTATTTAGTTCAAGTTTAAATGAAAAAAGAAAGCAATTCTACTACTGCAAAATCAATGTCATCTTAGATTCAAAAACCAAAAATTTAAATATATACATCTTTGTAATTTAAATATATACATCTGGGTATATATTTTGAACACCCAGTTTACATTGTGTGAAGTGTGTGGGTGTGTGTGTATGCGCGCGCGCGCACGCACGCCTGATACAATCATTGCATGATCTGTTCTCTGCAGGCACTAGGAAAGGTCAGAGAGAATTATCATCTAAAAGTGAAGTGATTTTTTTTCTGTACAAGTTCCTGATGTAAACAGAATAATGAACACAACCACATTCTTACTCACAGGACATCATACACAATCACAGTTAAGTGTTTCTATCTGTCACAGCCTGGAGAGTCACTACCAGATCGTGCCTGACTGGCATATAATCCGAAATAATATTTCTGTGGTTTTACTTAATCAGTGCTTATTCTGCATGATTCCTGGGCTCTATAGGGCAGGTCAAAGACAGTGAGCACGGAGGTAAGTTTAGAGTTTAGCCTGCTCAGAAAATAAGCAGGCTGTGTTGGTAATCACCCAGCGACATTATTGAACATCTGTTGACTGAAGAGCAATAAATAAATAAGCAAGTAAATAACCTTTCTTATTGTAAAATCAGAAATTACATATCACTTGTTTTTGGAAAAAGAAGATTTGAAAGCATGTGGCAGTTGATCTTTGTTCATAATTTATGCTCATGTTCAAGGCATTTTAAAAATCCATTTTCTTACAGGCTCTAATTTTGCTGCTACATTTACTGCCAGTTAAGCAGCAGCTTTTAGTATAGGGAGGCCCCACTGAACATTCACCTTCTGAGTTTTCTTACCCAAGACATTTAAGTCAGAATCTGGACCAATCTGCCACTTCATAGCTAGCAGCAAGTGAGGAGGACTCGAAAGATCCTGCTGCTATAAACATACTCCTTGAGGAGCAGCCAAACAGTTTCAAAGTTTGAATTTTTTCTTTTAAGAAAAAAGAAACAATCCCTGGGTAAAGAATGTTCCAGAGTATTTTGGAAAAGCTTTGTATACTTTCTAGAAATGATAAATAATTATCTTAATTAAAAATGAAGGTATGGCCCTAGCTGGTTTGGCTCAGTGGATAGAGCATCGGCCTGCAGACTGAAGGGTCCCAGGTTCGATTCTGATCAAGGGCACATACCCGGGTTGTGGGCTCAATCCCCGGTAGGGGGCGTGCAGGAGGCAGCTAATCAATGATTCTCTCTTATCATTGATGTTTCTATCTCTTTCTGCCTCTCCCTTCCTCTATAAAATCAATAAAAGGAAAGTATGAAATGATGCAATGTGTTAAAATTTACAAAATGTCAGATCAAACGGAAACAGGAAATCAAATTTCCTATAACTTAGGGTAGTATTTTCTTCTACTAACTAGATTGTAATCTTGCTCCATCTCTTACAATATATAAGAGCTATGAGCAATAGGGAAGACTCCTGTTTTTTTAAGACACATGGAAAAATAAGATGGCGAATTTCAGCAGCTGAGTTACAATCCACTCCATACACCAAAACTTTATTTTGGCATCAACACCATTATTAGCTAACGAAACACTAAAATATAGGCAAGTTAAGGAAAAGTGCAATGATGCACACCATATGTGAATATAAATGAATTAAAGCACAATAAATATTATTTGCTATTAAAAACAAAATTGACCAGCAATATATTCTCATTGTCAAATATTAATTTATCCAACATATTTTAAGGAACATAGCATTATCCTACAATAATCTATGGTTACATCAGATATGATGGTTATATTTTTTAAAAATTAATGGTAGCTTTCTCAGTTCATAGATTTTCCCCTAATAGCAAGCTGCATCAGCTGCCCAGGATCAAAGAGCAGTTTTCAGGAGTCTAAAGTTTTGATTGATTTGAGCCATGTTTAGCTTTAATCCATCCTTGCACATGCCTAGGGAACGAGATATTCTATTGGATTCTGTTCTTGTAGCTTGGAGTCTTTCTCTGTGTGCATCTAGAGCAGGGAAAGTTTTCAAATCCAAGTAGAGTCAGGATTTAACCCTTATTTGGATTTTATTGTGACTGACTGAGGGAGGACTTGCAATATCCACAAAAGAACAGGTCAAGACCTAGGGGAAAATACAGAGGGTTTAGGTGGGGTTGTGACTCTTGGCTTAAACAAATAGAGTTAATGGCTTGGAAAAGGATTTAGGCTTACTCTGGTATGAAACTCAGTGCCTCATCACAGAAGAACCAGAGCTGACAGCCCCACCAAGGATGGGTTGGGAGTGGGGCAGAAAGGAAGTGGATGCTAAGTGGAGAACAGCAGGAGGTCTGAAAGGGATAGACTGAGTATGATATGAGTTGGGGGAAGAGCAGATGGGGTGTGACTGCCAACCTATTGGCTAATTAGAAAGTCCTGGTTTGTTAAACCTGGGTTCTGAGAGAAAAGTCCTTAATGTGTACAATCTGACAGAAAGACCAATTGATTATTTTTTCTTATGAACACTTTCTGAATTATTCCATAATATCACTTATTTTTGAACTATGTTTTCATGACTTGAAATAACAAGAAATATAATTTCCTCTAAGTAAGAAAAAAACCTTCCAGAAAAGTTTCAAATTAAATTAGAAATTTTAATGAGGCATAATACCTCAAAATATTATACAAGAGTAATATTATATTAAACAAATATAATTCACAATTGTATTTTACTTGTGATTGACCTGAAAATAAACCTTGTTTCATTTAAAAATAGTTTCTAAGCAAAGAATAAACCATAATATTTGGGAAAATGGGTCCACCAAATTATGTTAATGGGTTATCTTTCTGACAAATCAGAACATAATTCATTGTACATTAAATATACAATTTGAATTTCAATCAGGCCCTATTAAAATGTATTTTTTATTGATTTCAGAGAGGAAGGGAGAGGAAGAGAGAGGGATAGAAACATCAATGATAAAAGAGAATCATTGATCGGCTGCCTCCTGCATGCCACCCACTGGGGATCAAGCCTGCAACCTGGACATGTGCCCTGACAAGGAATCAAACCATGACTTCTTGGTTCATAGGTCGAACCTCAACCTCTGAGCCATGTTGGCTGGACAATCAGGCCCTATTTTAAGTTCCTGGACCCAAGTCAAAGGTGTGTGTCGGGGGCAGGGGGAGACTTCCCACATAATACCAAGCAATTCTCGAACACGAGCAGGGTGTATGAGAATTCAACTTAATTCAACTCAATTCTGATACTGTTTACCTAGAGATAGAATCAGATTCCATAGGATAAGGGTTCAGTCCTATATGACTGCCTCCCCATACCCCACACTTAAGTTGCCAGTGGCAAGCTTAGATTATTACCTGTGTTTCTGACCAATCAGTTATAGACTGGAGCTTCCAATGACCCATCCTTGGACTTCAGATCACAGTTGCAAATCCAGGTGGTTACCTATACTTCTGACTGACTGGCTATAAACCAGAGGTTCTCAGGATACCCAGTAGGGTTTGATTTATCTGCTATATTGGTTCACAGAACTCAAAGAAACAGTGGTACTTACTACACCACTGGTCTATTGTAAAAGGATATAACTCAGGTGCAGCCAGATGGAAGAAATGCATAGGGCAGGGATGGTGAAAAGGGGAGGAGCTACCATGCCCTCTCCAGGCACACCATTCTCCCTTCATATATAAGTCCTTACCTACCGGGAAGCTCTTGGAACCCTGTCTTTTTGTGGGGTGTGTGTGTGTGTGTGTGTGTGTGTGTGTGTGTGTGTTTATGGAGGGAATCATGCCCATTGGCTATTGAAGTAAATCTCCAGCTCCTCTCCCCTCTGGGGAGGTTGGAGGTGGGGGAGACTGAAAGTTCCAGCCCTGAAATCACATGGTTTGGTTCTTCTGGTGATCAGCTCCCATTCTTAGGTGCTTCCATGATCACCTCATTAACATAACAAAAGGCATCTTGATAGTTCTCTTCACCAAGGAAATTGCAAGCCTTTTAGCTCTGCGCCAGAAATGAGAAGACCAAATATATATTTCTTATTATAAATCACAATATCATAGGCCCTCCCTTAGCAACATAATTCAATCTGCTTTATAGAAACAATATATATATATATATATATATATATATATATATATATATATATATATATATAAAAGCCTAAGTGACCGTTGCAACTGAAACAACCAAACAGACGACCGAACAAGCTGCATGGGGCGACCAGGCCAGCAGGGGGGTTAGTGAGGGATGACCAAATGACTGAACAGCAGGCTGTGTGGGGCAACCAGGTCAGCAGGGGGGGCAGTGAGGGGCCACCAGGCTGGCGGGGGGGGGCAGTGGGGGTGACCAGGCCATCAGGGGGTCAGCTAGGGGTATCAGGCAGGCCGGCAGGTGAGCAATTAAGAGCCAGTGGTTCCGGAATGTGAGAGGGATGTTCGACTGCCAGTTTAAATCCGGCAGTTGGACATCCCCTGAGGGGTCCCAGATTGGAGAGGGTGCAGGCTGGGCTGAGGGGACCCCCCCATGCACAAATTTTGTGCACCAGGCCTCTAGTGGTTTAATATTGACAGAGGCCACATGCAGGATGGGCAAATATGTGGCTAAAGCATTGCTTGACCATTTACTTTTCACTCTGTTGAAAGGTAGACCAGATCAAACAGATCACTCTAAACTGATCGAATTATCATCATTGTTATTATTTTTATTATTAGTAGTAGTAGTAATAGTAGAAGTACTGCTTGAATGGGCAGAGTTGTTAAGTTTTAAAACTTAGTATATAAAAGATATGACCTAAACAGGAGGCTTTCATTCTGTTGTTTCCATTGGGAAGTAATTAACTGACTTAAGTGCTCATATTACCAAGATAGAAGTATCTTGTAGATAAATATAACTATATTTAAAATATCTAATTATTGCAACAATTGCTCATTTTGGATCAGGAAAAAATAGCATCTTATTAATCCTCTTAGACTATGTTAGATATATTTTAAAGTTTCATGCAATGCTGCCAATTACTGCATTTTCTGTAAAGGTGGCTTAAGGAGTACATTTAAAAAATATTTTATTAAGAAAATAAGGAAATGAAAATATTTTCCTGTGAATGACAACAAATCCAAAATAACAGCCAAAAAAAATCAGCATAGTCTAACAGATAAGGATGCTGCTTGACCTGTGAAATTAAAAAAAATAAGTTTTGGGGAGAAATTGTTAATGTCCAATAACTTTCTCTCTCTCATTTTTAATTGCAATGGAAGGGAATGAAATGAGTCAGGAATTTAGGGTGTGAAAAAATAGCAGATATAAAAAGAGCTCAAATTCATAATAAAAATCTAAAAAAATATTTAGATAGAAGGAATCTTGGGTTATTTACATAAAGCTCTGCATTATAAAGCTCTGCATTTTATTAATGAAGAAATAGAGGTTCCAATTAAATGCCTTGCTTTCTTCTTCATTTCCCATTCTCTCCACAGCCTCTCTAGTCTGACTTTTATCCATACTATACCATTGAAATATTGGCAAGGGTATTATTGATACCTATCATTTGCCAAATCAAATGATCCTATTCTAAGTCATTTTTATACTTGATGTCTTTGCAGAATGTGGCAGACTATGTTTATTGACATAGTCTCTTCACTTAGCTTATGAGATACCACACTGGTTCTTCTCTTCTTTCTTCCTTCCCTTCCCTCCCTTCCTTCCTTCCTTCCTTCCTTCCTTCCTTCCTTCCTTCCTTCCTTCCTTCCTTCCTTCCTTCCTTCCTTCCTTCCTGTGGCTTTCTGCTTCAATTGCAGGCTCCTCTTCTTCTTTATGTAGAGAGCTCTGACTCAGTTCTTGGTATTCTTTTCTATATATAGTCACTCTCTACCTGATCTCTTCTAGTCCCATGACCTTCAATATGTCTTCTAAACACTGATGATATCTAAATATTTTTCACCAGTACAAACTTCTCTCCTGAGCTATACTTTTTAATATTTAACTAGCAGCCCGGTGCACAGATTTGTGCACTGGTGGGGGGTGTGGCCTGTAGGGATTGGCTCGCTGTTGGAGTGCTGCTCATCCTGGTCAGCTGAGCAGTACTCCCACTGAAGGAGCGCACTGACCACCAGGGGGTAGCTCCTGTGTTGAGTGTCTGCCCCCTGGTGGTCAGTGCGCATCATAGTGACTGGTCAACCTGTTGTTCTGGTTGTTCCTCCATTTGGTTGCTAGGCATATATATATATATATATATATATATATATATATATATATATATAACCTACTCAACACTCCATTTTTGTTGTCTAATACACATCAAAAACTTAATGTAAATTAGAACTTTTTCTTGCACCTTTCCCAACTCTTTCTTCACAACCTGTTCTTCTCTAGTTTTCTTCACCTCAGCACCTCAGCATAATTCATCTATTTGCTCAGACCAGAATCCTTGGAATCATTTAAAATGGAAATAAGTGACATATCTCTCCACTACAGAGAAATCTCTAATGTTTCTCATCACATTTGGGATCAAAGTTAAATCCATTCCTGTGGCTTATGAAACCCTGTATGATCTGCCCCCTGCCTAACTTTCTATCATGATTTCCGTTTATTCCCTAATTAGTTCTTTCTCTAGCAAGAATGACTTTCTTGCCTTAATGTTAGAAACCACTTATTTAGGCTTAAGGACCTTTGTATTTGCTATTCTCTTTCATAAAGGTTATTCCTAAAATCTTTTTAAAAATATTTTTATTGGTTTCAGAGGGGAAGGGAGAGGGAGAGAGAGATAGAAACATCAATGATGAGAGAGAATCATTGATTGGCTGCCTCCTGCATGACCCCTTCTAGGGACTGAGTATGTGCCCTGACCCAGAATTGAACCGTGACCTCCTGGTTCATAGGTAGATGCTCAACCACTGAGCTAACCAGCCAGACTCTTCCTAATATCTTTACGTGGCTCATTGCCTAACTTCTTTGACTTTTCTATTCATATTGCACCTCCTCTGATTGATCTTCACTGGTCACCCAATAGGAAATATTGGGTTGCCCTGGCCAGTGTAGTTCAGTGGTTAGAGCATAAGCCTGAACACTGCAGGGTGGCAGGTTCAATTTCCCACTAAAGGGCACATACCTGGTTTGCAGGTTCCATCCTCATCCCGGTCAAGATGTGTGCAAAGAGGCAACTAATCAATGTGCCCCTCTCAGATCGATGTTTCTCTCTCTCTCTCTCTCTCTCTCTCTCTCTCTCTCTCTCTCTCTGTCTTCCTGTCTCCTTCCCTTCCATCCTCTCTAAAAAAATCAATGGAAAAAATATCCTCCAGAGAGGATTAACAACAAAAAGTAAACAGTGTCCATCTTTCCCATCAATATTGTCAATGCCTAACCCCTTGTTATCCTATATGTTTCTTAATAGCATTTATCATTGTTTGAAATACATTGTATATTTACTTGTTAATCTATATCTCCTGATCAGACTGTAAGCTTCATGGGGGCAAGATCTTCATCTTGTTCAGCACTGTATCCACAGTATCACAAGTGTCTTGAACACAGGTTCTTTTCAATAAATATATGTAGAATGAATGAATAAAATATATTGCTTGACTGTTATACATGACTCAATTTGGCAGTTAGTTTTGGAAGCATAAGTGTGTCCCAGATTGTAGGGAATTTGTGACCCTTGTGCTTATAATCATTACTCTTTAGGAGATGGCTCATTGTTTTTGTCACTATTTTCTTCTCCCTCCCCCTTACATACCTCTCATACACACACAGTCAGTGTAATCCCTGCCCCACTGCACCAACTCTCTAATACTCCCTCTTCAGCTATAGAAATGTATGGGAGAGTAGAATAAAGCTGTGAGTAGTAGTGGCATTATAGGCTGGATGGAAGGACTTCAGCTCAGAACTGCTTGATATATTTTGTTGGCCTACCTACAGAGTGTTTCTCAACTTCTCTGTGTCTGGCCAAAAGAAATACTGCATCTCACTTTCTGTGAATTCACCCTCCTTTCTTCCTTTCCAAAGTTTCTGATTTTTTTTTTTTTGCCACTGTTGCAAATTTATTTAAAAAAACCCATAACAGAAAATTGAGTTCCCAAACAAAAATCCCTGCCATATGTAAAAGAGCATGTCCCTCTCTCAACTGGAGGTGTATTTTGAAATAAGACAGTGACAGCTCAGCAGTTATTTGCCATAGCTTGCTGAGTAAGCTGGGCTCAGGTTAAAAGGGGGTGATAGGCTGCCAGCCAAAACACTGACGGCATTGCTGAATTCAGAGTTTCAGAAACTTTATATGTCCCAATGATTCTGTGTAGATGCCATTAATTACACTCTCTCTGCTCTATCATTGTGAATATCTCAATTCAGTTCCCTTACGTGGATCCAACAGATATGAATTTTATCCGTAGAACTTGTTAACTTCTGTTTTAAAAATATATTTAACATTAATAAAAAGATCATGGAAGAGTATTGCCATCTGAATGAAACAATATCAGAAATGGACATAACCATGTGTTTTGTATCAAATCTTTCATAAATTTTGATGGAAGATGAATTACACAGATTCTGTGGGTCATAATTGACCCAATAGTAACACTTGATTATGTTAGAGATATAGTTATTAGGAGTAATAACAATAGAATTAAAATAAATCATAAGTAAATAACTTCAAAAGCATATATTGCATAGATGACAAAGTTACATAACCAACGGTTAACAGTAGGGGCTTAAATTATTATTTTTTACTTCATTCATTTTTATACAAGGTCTTGCAACTGATAAGGAGTTCTTGAGGGCTCATGATTCCAAAGGTACATTTAGATGAGTCTGTGCTACTCATAATAATGATGTCATTCATTGCCATGTGTAAGTCTCTGAGTAGTAAAGGTAAGGTCTTTGCTTTTGAAATCATTATACTTATTTCTTATAAAACTCTTGATGATGAGAATTCTTCAAGCATTTTTCTTCCAACAATATACCAATGCAGTAAACCTTGATAGGTTTCGAAGTGAAGTTTCATTTCATAGGAGCTTTTAAGCTGTCTCCAGTGTGTAACTTGGAGACATTTCAATCAGCGTTTACATTTAAAATTTTCTTATAGCCTAGGAAAATATTTTGTCTTTATATTTAAAGAGCACCCAGATATAGTGTTACTTTCTATTTGAAGCAATATTTAAAAGGAAAATTGAGAAGAAAGTTTGCCTTGTGAATCAACACTTATTTTTTGTGATCTTTATTTAAGATATTTAACAAAGTAAATGTTAAATTTGTTATTATTATAATCGAGTAGACAATTTTCTCCCACAAGGTTAACATCTGTTTACATTATTTTATTATCTGTTGAATGATATGACATGAAGTCTCTTTATTGCAGTTTAGCTAAAGAAGTAGCATGCCTGTGATGGAGCTGTCAATCAGCATTTAGTCATACAGTATCTATTTCTATCCTGTTCTTCTTAGCACAGAAGGGCTATTATAGTCTACATTACGGCATAGCTACTTTGGATATAGATATCCTTGAGGGGCAGGATTTATTTTGAAAGAAGATACTCAACATAACATGACATATCATTTAGACATCCTTTAAAAGTACACATGCAGGTATTTCAAAGCAAAATATACCAAAGGCTATTTTTAAATATTTAATTTAATATTTTATGAATTCATTTCTCTTTTCTCACTTTCATAGCACTGCAAAAGACCAACAGGGTCATGTGACCCTTGGTAACTGAAAGTGTCTTTTTTAAAGTGATCCCTGTGCAAACCTTCACTGCATTATCACCTATGAAGGGCTAACTTTTGTAAGATATGATGCATGTCAAAATTAGCAAGAGAGAACCATTTAAAGCCACAGAAATAGAAAAACAGTGCTGAAATGCATTTATAAACACCTGAAAAGTGAAACTTTTCCAGATGTCCGATAACATATATTTCCAAGTACACCAGTATATATGGAATATGACTAAAAATTAACGAGACTGATTACAAATCACAAACATGAAAATCAGTCATGCAGCTGTAAAACACACTGGATATACTTCCAGATGTGATGATAAAAATGGATACAACCTTTGAAAATATGAGCTTGGCTATGCTGTGCATGTGGCACTCATTAGCTGAGCAAATGGGTGTTAATCTTCATGACAGTCGATCGCTGTGCTGCATTCTTATGAAGAATGTATCAGCTGGTCTGACCAGATCATCAAGACCATCACGACTTAATTTACAGGAGAATTATTTTCCCTTCCCTTGCAATTCCATGGATTTAAAACGCACAAGAAACTTCCCCAAAAGAAATGGCTGAAGCATTTAAACTTCCCTTTCACCATAGCTGTGCAGTAAATAGGTAACAGCAAAAAAAAAAAAAAAAGATTTAGATTCACAGATTCCATTAGGAATTCAGCAAGCTTGGCTATCTAATTTCTCATTTTCAGGACTGGGAAATTAACTTTATTTTCCTAACAGATTTGATTTCCATTGAATACCTAAAGGTGCTCATGTAAGAAAAGATTTCATCTTTTAAAAGAATAGGCATTTTTAATCTATAGCATATAAACGTTACCTTCAGCAGATAAGTAGTTACAAGGGAAATGTCATGTCAGAGCTCAGGAAGGATCAGCAGCATGCCTAGTCCCCTAACAAACATTACTTCTCTTCAGAAAGTTATCATATTACCATTTTTCCTGGGTACGCACGGTATTACTACCAGGGAACTTGTTGCTTTGGGCTACCTTCAGTTAATTAGGGAAGATGTGATAGAATACCAGATCTGCCCCTATGAACCTGTGAGCCTGACATGCTAGACACAACGTAGGAAGAGGCAATTCAAACTTCTCACGTAACTCTGCCAGCAAGCATCAACCTATTCAACAGTAACTTCTGTTTCTTAGGCAATTTTAAGTGGAGACAGCCATTGTGCCAATATTTTCTTTTTGTGGTGTGCTTTGTTGTCCCCTAGGGGTGGCAGGTACCATGAACTGCATCCGTGTTCTAATAATAGTAGTTAGACAGAAACTGAAGGTGGTCTCTTCAGAAAGAGACGGGATCATCTCTATTTTTGGTAAAAGCTTAGAGTATCATGAGCACTTCATTAATGAGTTCATGAAAATAAGTAAATCACTTCCTTGCAGAGTTCTAGATGGATGCTTTGGGAGTAAGTTTAACTCATTCAATTCAGTATGGAACTAGTTAATATCCTAAAATTTTTACTATGCTTTTTTTGGTGGCCCGGATTAAAACTTTTCCAAAATATCTGATACTTTCATGCACAAAGTCATGAACCGTATCCAGATCATTAAATATGAATGAAAAAAATCTTCAATTCAAAAATAGTAAGGAATTACTCTTTTAATAAATCTATGAAGAAAATTTAATCCAAAATTATAAAAAGTTAATTGAATATTTATGGGTGGAGTGGATCATGACAGACAAACATGAAAAAAAACAAAAGATGAATGGAACTGATTGTTCTCTCTTAAGAAATAATTATATATATAAATCTTTATTGTTGAAAGTATTTCATATGTTTCTTTTTTTCCCTTATGCTAAGCAAAATAAGCCAGTCAGAGAAAGATAAGTATCACATGATCTCACTCATATGTGAAATGACAATATGTTGAATATTGAATGCTTGGTAGAGGGAGAGCCTTGGGGAGGCAGCGGCAGGATGGTGGATCTTGCTGAATAGAAGCAGGGAGGAGGAACTTCAGCAACTCTAGCACAGCTTTTGTCCAAGTGTTTTCTACCGAATACATGATTAAATACTAGATTCTTAAAGACATTACACTAGAGCCTTTCATGTGATAACAGTCATTTTTTTTCACCAGCAGACTCTAAGATATAGTAATACTCAAATATTTTTGACCCTTGATTTTCATTTTCTTCAAGAAATATCTCTTTATATGAGTCTTCTATAAAAAATTCATCTGGGGTGAAAGGATTCAGAAGTACAAATTAGTTACAAAAGAGTCATGAGATGTAAAGTACAGGAGAGGGAATATAGTTAATAACATTGTAATAACTATGTATGGTGCCAGGTGAGTACTTGAAATATCAGGGAGATCATTTTGTAAACTGTATAATTGTCTAACCACTATGCTGTACAACTGAAATGCATACAAAATAATGTTGAATTTAAACTATAATTGAATTTTTTTTTTAAATTCATCTGGGAAATAAAGTTCTACTGTTTGTAATTTGGTGATTCAAGTCTGAAGGCCAGAAAAAGAACATTTACATTATATTACATGAAAGGTAGTTGAGATCTAATCTAGAGTAGGAAAGCTGGGGGAGAATGATAAAGATTACAGAGATATTTTATCGGGTAAAATGAATAGACTTTGGTGATTAATTAGTAAGATAGTCATATGGCAGTGTTTAGCAGGCAGAGAGAAATGCAGGGCTATAAGTGAAACTTGGAATCATTCACATAGAAATAAATACATGATGTCGCCAGGCTTGATGAGGTTGCAGTGAAAATCTGTGTAGGGTGAGAAAGAAGGGGATTTCTATCTTCAAAATTGGAAGTCTGCCTACTTGGAAGGACCAACCAAAGGGAAAAGAGCTTTCCTAGTAAATGTGAACATGGTAGAGTAAAATGTGCATATAATGAAGAATTAGGGCAATGGGAATTAG
Source organism: Plecotus auritus (assembly GCF_963455305.1). NCBI lineage: Eukaryota > Metazoa > Chordata > Mammalia > Chiroptera > Vespertilionidae > Plecotus > Plecotus auritus. The sequence continues at coordinate 89,696,191 of NC_137770.1, forward strand.
CGTTAGGAAAGAGTTTTAAGTTTCAATTTGGTTAGTATGGAACAGGAGAAAGACTGAAAAGAGATCATGAGTTTAGGAGGGCAGGCATTAACATTGTTGGTAATGGAATCTGGTTGGCAAAGCTTCAAGGAGTGAAAGAGATAATATACACAAACTTTGTTTTTCAGAGTAGATCACTGGGTTGAAAAATAAGTTTTTATTGTTTTCTCTTTTTGTTTTTATTTCTGTTTTTATTTTGGTGGTAAGACTTTACTGGGTTTATATCTAAGTAGAGCCTTTTGAGAGGGAGACATTGGGGTTACAGAAGATGTAGAATAGCTGTGAAAAACAATGTTATTAAAATTCTAATTGAGGATTGATTATGATTTCTATGTTTAATGAACACAAACAATTTATATATGAAAATTAACAATAATTATTGAATATCCATTACAAGCAAGGGAATTAAAAAATATCTTTGTAAATCAGTTTTATTTATTTGGAAGAGAACTAAATAATAAGCCCTTTCTAATTTCTGGATATTTTAATGGCCAATCAATATAACCTATTCATCCATAATATGAAAACAAAAAGATTTATAAACTCTATGGTAGGAGAAAGATAGTAGACCTCATGGAAGATACCACAAATTTTCAACTTCTTAGTCAATCAGCTATGATTTTTGAGCATTTATGTGTATGATGTAAAAGATCCTATCTAATAAAGAGGGAATATGCTAACTAACCATCACTCCATCACAAAGATGGCTGCACCCACAGCTGAGGCCAAGTTCCCATAAGGAGCCTTAACGAGCAATCAGCAGGGACCTGAGGCTACGCCCTCCCCCGCCCCTGTGGGGCTTGACAGGGGACCTCAAGGTGTACTTCCTGTCCTGGTGCTGGGCTAGGGGACCTCAGGTTGCTCCCCCCGCCCCAGCACCAGGCCGGGGGACCTCAGGCTGCACCCCCCACCAGGTGGGGCTTGACAGGGAACTTCAGGCTGCACCCCCCCACCCGGCGGGGCTTGATGGGAGACCACAAGGTGTTCTTCCTGTCCTGGTGCTGGGCTAAGGGACCTCAGGCTGCTCCTCCAACCCCAGCACCAAGACAGGGGACCTTAGGCCATGCCCCCCACCAGGTGGGGCTTTACAGGGGACTTCAGGCCACACTCCCTGCCCCAGCACCGGGCCAGGGAACCTCAGACTGTATGCTCCACCCGGCAGGGATTGACAGGGGACCTCAGACAGTGCTCCCCACCCAGTGGGGCTTAACGGGGGACCTCAAGGTACACCCCAGTGCTGGGTCTGGGGAACTCAGGCCACGCCCCCCACCCAGCAGGGCTTGACAGGGGACCTGAGGCTGCACCCTCCTGCAGGTGGGGCTTGACGGGGGACCTGAGCCTGTGCCCCCCTCCCGGTGCTGGGCCAGGGGACCTGAGGATGCACCCCCCCACACACCTGGCGGGTCTTGACGGGGGGCCTCAAGGCATGTCCCCTGCCCCGGTCTGGGCTGGGGGACTTCAGGCCTCCCCCCCTGTCCTGGCTCCGGGCCAGGGGACCTGAGGCTATGTCCTCTGCCCAGTGGGGCTTGACAAGGGTGGGACTGGCCAGGTCTGGATCTAGCTCAATGCGGGGGGGGGGGGGGGGGGAGAGGGGGAGGGAATGGCCGGGTCTGGGTCTCACGCAATTTTGAGGCCCATGTGGGTGGGCAGGGATTTGACTCTGGGTCCCGTGGTGAGCCCCAGACTCTGACAGGAGGAAGGTTTTCATATACATTTTACTAATTTTCTTTCATCTCTGACACTTCTATTATAGAGAAAGGGCAAATAGCAATATTAAATTATTTCCTCTAATTAATCCCCTTTTAATGTGCACGAATTTCATGCACCAGGCCACTAGTACTATTATAAAACAGGACCCATATTCAAAGATCTTATAATTATTATGGTGAGACAAATCAGACCAAAAAAATATATATAATACCATTTTGCATCTGGCACTTAGCAGAATGCCAGCTTCTATATTTTGGAGTAGCCTTTTACAAATTGGCTCTAATAATTGATGATAATATATATCAATCTGTCCACGTATACTTATGTCTTTTGGTGGACATCAGCACCCATCTTCCATTGAGTGTACATATAGGAGTGGAAATGTTGGATAATAGACTAAGTTCATGTTTAGCTTTAGTAGATAACACCAAATAAATTTCAAAAGTGTTTGAATTTATATTCCAATCAAGGATGTGTTAATTTACAATTGATCTACTCATCCCATTATTTGGTATTGAACAACCTTTTTACTTTAGCCATTTTTGTGGGTATATTATAGCATAAGAGTATAGTTTATGTTTCATTTCCTTACTTAGTAATGATTTCGAGTATATTTTTATATGCTTACTGTCCATTTAGATATTTCCATTGTTTGTGAAGTGCCTATTTAAAAAATTTTGTGTAAAACAACAAATCTCTCTTTCTCTCTCTCTCCCTCCCACTCCACTCTCTCTAAAATCAATCAACAAATAAAGTTAAAAAAATAAAATTGAGATGTCTGATTTTTCTTTTGTTTGGAACCCCAAATATTTTATGAATTTGAATTATTTGTTGGACATAGACATTAAAAATGTCTTTTTCTAGTTTATTACTTGCCTTTTACTCAATGATTTATTTTGATGAACAGATGTTATTGATTTTAATGAAATCTAATTTATATAAATTTTATTTAATTTATAAGAAATATTTGCCTAATCAAACTCATAAATATAATGTCCTCTGTTTTCTTCTAGAAGATTTAAACTTTTAATGTTTATATTTCTATATGATCCATCCACTTTGAACTAATAATTGAATATGGTATAAAACAGGAAAGAATTCATTCTTTCCGTGAAGGTAGCCAGTTAATTCACCACCACTTATTTGGAAAGGCTATACTTCTCTTCGGAATTGTACCATTGCCTTTGCGCCAATCCCTGTGCCAATACCACCCTGTCTAATTACTGTAAATTTATAGTAAGTTGATATCTGATAGTATATGTCCTCTAGCTTTATGTTTCTTTTCAATGCTGCTTTATTTTAGATCATATGCATTTCTACAGAAACATTAGAATCTATTTTTAGATTCCCACACAAAAACTCTTGTGGCATTTTGATCAAGATTCTACTGAATTTTAGGTCACCTTCAATAACAACTGACATAATGATAGTGAGTCTTCTAATTAGTAAAATGGAATATTCCTCCATTTAATTGTCTTTAATTTCTCTCAATAGTGTTTGTAATTTTTAGTGTTGAGGCCTTATATCTTATTTTAGATAAACATATTTAAACCCTATAAGATATTACTATTATTAATTTAGATAGTCAACATTCTTTTGGATTTATCCATATTTTTACATGTTTTGTTTAATATTTCTTTGCTTCTGTTTCTAAAGTACTTCCTGAGATATTTCTCTAATACAGGTATGCTCAATATAAGAAACTATGTTTGCTTAGTCTGTATTTATAAGTGATATTTTCTGTGTTTATAGGATCTAAACGAGCCCATTGGGGGGGTGGTGGGAAATCATTTCACTGTAACTATAACTATTCCACTATAATTGACTTGCACTATAACTATTAAGAATAAGTTATTAATCTTACTGTTACTGCTTTGAATATAATATCAGAATCTCTGGATGCGTCTAAGACATCTTCTTTGATTTTAAGCAGTTAAGACTCTGATATATCACAGGGTGATTTTCCTTATATTTATTCTTCTCGAGGTTCATATATATTCTATTGTGTTTTAATGTCATTGTGTAGTTTTGTAAAATTCCCTTCTAATGACTCTCTGAATGTTCCTTTCCCTTATTCCCATTCTCCTCTTTTTCTGATACTTCATGTACACATGCTTTAGCATTTCATCACATTGCATATGGCTATTATATTGGTTTTCGTACTTTACATTCTTCATTCTCTCTGGGTTTCAGTTTGGATATTTTCTCCTAATTAAATTTCTCTTTATTAATCCTCTATTATGTTGCAGAGGTTATATCCTGCTTAAGAAATCTTTGCCTAACTCTAGCTAGTTCTTCACTCTGAAGAGGGTAAAACAGTTAAAAGAAGTTTATCTGCCATAAAATTCACCTACTGATTTCTGACTTACATATTGTTCTCAACTTTGGAATATCCATTGGCTTATTTTACACAGACTACATGAATTTTCTGCTGAAATTTTCAATAATTTTCTTGAATTTCATTTATTTATTTAAAAAACCATCTGATAACTCCAAGATCTGGATCACCAGTGGGCCTAATTCTATTACAATTTTTTTTTTCTCTCTCTCAGTTTTGGGACTTTTGGTTTTTGTGTCCTGGTATATCTGACAACTGTTTGTTAAATATCAGACATTGTGTATGGAAAACTGTGGAGATAAATTGTAGCTCAGGCTCTGACTGATGTATTCTCCTCCCAGAGAATATTTATTTCTAAGTCTCGCAGACAGTCAGGCTAGGGGGAGATTATCCTAATCTGACTCAATTATTGACCCATCAACCCTGTAAGACCTATTCTTGGTCAGAGACTAGAGGAAGAACCTCAAACTTTAATTGGGATTCAGCTCATTTGTGGCTTAGTATCAGTTCTGTGAAAGTTTATTTCTCATGTGTCCTTAATTCTTGAGCATAAACCTTCAAAATCCCAACCAGAAGACTAGAGGTAAGTATCCGTTCTCCTTGGTGGGCTTTAAACTCCAAAACTTAAGGGTTTAGGTATATCAACCTACAACACCAAAAAAACCCAAATTAGGAAGATATAAAGAAAATATATTTAAGTGGACTAGTTTGTTCTCTGAAAATAGCAGAGGAAGGAGTTGTTGTAAGAAAGCTTATACTTGAGACATATGATTTTGAAATATATGTTATTGGGATGGGTATTTGAGTCATATTTACATAAGTAAAGAGGAACATATTGCAAGTGAGAATAATAAAAAAAAAGAGTTCTAAAGAGGAGATGACCACTTATATGAGGCATAGAGTATAGAAGTTGGACAAGTAAGAAAAATATGAAATTCATACTTACTTGAAAGCTCTTATTTTTAAAAAAGAAAAGAATCATTTTAAAATTTCAAAACATTGTCTATAAGAGTTTGAGGTGTAAATTACTATATAGCAGTTAAAATCTTAGGCTTTATCTTTTTCAATGATCAGTCAAATTTGGCATATTCTCTAATTTTCATTTCTGTTCTGACCTGAATATAAGACTGGCATACTAACGTTAATTGCACTCAGCTTAATTGCTCCTTGATTTTTGGCTCATTATTTGAGTTGAATAAGTCAAAATGTTAGAAGTGGGCAGGGAGTTCTGATAAGCGAAACTTTGAAAGCATGCCTCCTAGCTAGCATGCTGAAATGGAGAGTCAGAATTGACTTTGATCAAATTTGACTCTACTTATTTTCACATATTTGGAAAGACATGACAATTTAGTATCTTTTTCTCAAATCTATTGTCCTCGCTGTTTATCAGTGAGGCAAACGTCATATGTCAGACTGACTGACATCTGACAAGAGGTAGATATGTGGGAGCTGATGAAGAAGGGCTAACCACTTGTCCTGGCCGGAACACCAGTGGTTAGAACACCAGCCCGCAAACTGAAGGGTCCTGGGTTTGATTCCAGTAAAGGACACTTACCAGGGCTGCAGGTTCCCCACCCCAGTTGGGGTGCATGTGGGAAGAAACCAATTGATGTGGCTCTCTCAAATCCATGTTTCTTTCTCTCTTGTTTCTTCCCTCCCGCTCCCTTCCACTCTCTCTCTAAAGTCAATGGAAGAAATATCCTCCAGTGATGATTAACAACAAACAAACAAAAAGAATGTGCCCCACCAACTACAAATGTGTGTCTATTACTAAAGAATATAAATGAAACTTCCAAACCATTGACCAGCTTCTAGATTTTTTTTCTTGTGTCTATGTTCATGAGTTAGAAGAAAGCCAGGCAACATTTTATGGTTATGTGATTAATAAAGTAATAAGTGAAATTTCTATATAACTGCAAAACAGTCAAGAGACAACTGCATAAGGCAATTCATAAATGTAATTGGTTTCTGTAGGCAGAACAACAACCAGTTAATCTTCACATCCAATGGGACTATATTATAGGGTTGGAATCAAATGTTTAAATATTAGAATAATTGTTAAAAGTACTTCCTGATTAAGAAACCTGTAACACATGGGAAATTATCTGTAAATTTATCCAGAACTAGTTAAGATAGTTTGCTAGGATCTGGTGGAATGAATTAAAGTATTACCATAGTGAAACTTGTAAAAATGGGATACTAATGTAAAAGAAATGCAACATCCACATATTTTAGTAATTTTTCTCTGGGTGAATCCTCAAATATTTCTAAGGACTGAGTGTGTGTGTGTGTGTGTGTGTGTGTGTGTTAGCTTATTTAGATGGGGAGCAGTTAGACAAGAATAAAAGTGTATGTGAAACCTATATTTTTATTGTTAGATAAGAGACTGTAAATAAACAAATTTGGAGTAGCATTTCACAAATTGGTTCTAATAATTGATGAGAATATTTAGTTGCTATTGCTATTGGTATTCTTATGATTAATAGATACCAAGTTATACAAGTTCTAATATCTTCCTGCTCTTGTTATGTTTTACCCCATAGAACAGAATTAACTTTTTCTTTTTTTGTAATGTTTACCTTTAGATTAGTCCTGTCTATCACATGAAGCATTGTTCATATGAGAATCATGGTCTCCATTCTCTTCAAAACCTCCCCTTTTATCCCACTGGCAATGGATAGCACAGTATGGAATCTGTGCAAATGAAAACTCTAGAAACTGAATTCTTCCTGATGCTAACAATGCTTCCCTGGGGTATAGTGAGAAGGGTCTCAATTCACCTCCTCCCCATGTTTTCACTAGACACAGGAAGCCCTTTAGCCACCAGCAATGGAGTTTCATAAAAGCCACTTCACTTCAGGTGCAACAAAGCTCCTTCCAGGAAGCAAACCAGAGACTCTAGTCAGATTGTAGAATTGCCCAAACATTGGGGTCCCTGCTTTTACACAGCACAAAACTGTGCGATAATGGCACCCGAGGCTCCTTAACAAGCTCACAACCCTATGGAGCAACAAAGACCAGGCTAAAAATCACAGAGTTTCTGATTGAAGCTGAAGTTGAATTGCCATTTCAATTTTTCCCCCAAGAAAATTATCCAATTAATCTGCATGGATCTTTTGGGGAAATTTTTTGTTATGCAAATAATTACTAGGGAGGATGAATGAAGCATTTAAAAAATTACTAAAACTGATGCATTTAAAATCTTTTACTTCTCAGGCCCATCAGAGTTGGAAATCCTTTCAAGGAGTATTTCTCAGGCTTATTCTTAATACTTAACTAGTGCTCAAATTAAAGCTATACAGATCCCTTGGAGCCAGAAATCCTAAAACTAAACAACAAAACAAACAAATAAACAAACAAACAAAAAACCAAAACAATCCAATTAAAAAATAGACGAAGGACCTGATTAGTCACTTCTCTGAAGAAGACATACAGATGGCCAATAGACATATAAAAAGATGTTCAACATCACTAATCATCAGAGAAATGCAAATTAAAACCACAATGAGATATAACCTCACAGCTGTCAGAATGGCTATCATCAATAAATCAACAAAAATAAGTGTTGAGGAGGATGTGGAGAAAAGGGAACCCCCAGGCACTTCTGGGAGGAATGCAGACTGGTGCAGTCTCTGTGGAAAGCAATATGAAGTTACCTCAAAAAATTAAAAATGGAACTACCTTATGATCCAGTGATTCCACTTCTGAGAATATATCCAAAGAAACCGGAAACACTAATTCAAAAGAATATATGCACCCCTACGTTCATTGCAGTATTTACAATAACCAAGATTTGGAAGCAGCCCAAGTGCCCATCAGTAGATGAGTGGATAAAAAAGCTGTAGTAAATTTACACAATGGAATACCACTCAGCCATAAAAAAGAAGGAAATCTTCCCCTTTGCAATAGTGTAGATGGACTTGGAGAGCATTGTGCTAGGTGAAATAGGCCAGTCAGAGAAAGACAAGTACCATATGCGGAATCTAATGAACAAAAATAAACTAATTAACAAAATAGAAACAGATTCACAGCTATCAGCCTGGAGGTGGATTGTAGGGCTGAGTGAAAAATGTGAAGGGATTAAGTAGCAAACAAAACAAAAAACTCATACACACAGCTATAATTATGGCGATTACCAGAGGAAAAGGGGGTTTGGGAAAGGTAGAAGTGGATATAGGAGGGAAATAATTGATAATAGAAGACTTGACTTGAGGTGATGAACACAATACAATATACAGATGGTATATCATAGAATTGTACACCTAAAATTTATATACTTTCATTAACCAACTAGAGGCCTGATGCAGGAAATACATGCAAGAGTAGGCCTTCCTTCTCCTAGCTGCCGGCATCAGCTTCCCTCTTGTACCCCGGACCCGGGCTTCCCTCGCAGCCCTGGCTTTGTCCGGAAGGATGTCTGGTCTAATTAGCATATTATGCTTTTATTATTATAGATGTTACTCTGATACATTCAATAAAAATTAAGAAGAAAACCTGAAGGATGATTGTTAAGGAAATCACAGAAGTCAGAGATCCACCCCAAATAGGCTTTTCTTCACTAGATCAGACTTCAAAGTCACTTCCATTGTGGAGAGTGTCAACATAAATTTCATTTCTCTAAACTTCCCAGTTTCTTGTCAAGTCCCCTCCAGGAAGGGCAGAAGCTAAGTGATAATGAGCACGATTGGTTAAGTCAGCAACACTGATACCTTCTGAAGATTAGAGATTCAGAATTGTCATATAAGCAAGGAAGCCAGCCAGCGCTGCAGCTTTATTTATTAATAAAGAAAGAAAAATGGATAGATCAGATTACAGCAGCACTTTACTATGGGAGCTTTGACAGCATATTGCAAAATATCTAATATCCTCAGGCCTCCCCTTCAGTTCTTTTGTGTATAAAGAAACCATTTACCTCCCCTTCCTAGGGAATCAAGTGCTTACTAGTAGCTGGTATCAGTTCCTCACCCCTCCTCTTTGCTTGGGTCAGATTGCAACCTATCTATATCTATATACATATCTACCTATCTATACATATATATCTCTTAACCTTTTAGGTAAGGCAGGAAAGTAAAAATATTGTCCAGAAGACATGCATATGAATCATAGTTTGCTTTGGCATGTGAAAAATGACATGGATCGTAATCTGAAATTTCATATGCAGTTGACATAATACATACCCCTTGCTCCTATCTAGTTTTTCTTCCTCATTCATTTTGTATCCAACATTTGAAAATTGATACTAACATTTTGGGGGAAAAGGCTGCCTACTTTTGACATCTAGGATCTGTTCCACTTACAAAGACTCTTCTATGTTCTACTCTGCGATATTTACTTGTTTAGAGTATTGTAGTAATAAAAGGACATATTGTTCAAGTAGGAATTAAGACATTTGCAGTTATTTATAGTGTTAGAAAATTAAATTCTAGTGGAATATCCAATTGCTGTGAAATTACAAACATACGCGTCACACTACATTTCAGCTAAGGCATTGACAATCCTACCCGCATACATCATGAATAAAAGGCAAAATACATCTCTAAAATATTTTAGTAGAAGGTACTTCTATTTCTGAGAACAAAAGATCAATTTTAAATAATGATAAAAATGTCATTAATGGGGATTTGGAAAATAAGATGGAAAAAGAAAAAAATATAATTTAATGTACTATATATTGTGCCCTTTACATTGTAAAGAGCAAGTAATCAATACACCATTGTACCTAAAAAAGACAGAGAGCTTGTGCCTTGTATTTGGAGAAACTAAGGTGATAAGATGAGATGGATTTGCTCAGGTGATGTTCTTCAACCAGAGTAGCAAACCCTGGCTGCTCCAATAAACAAACTGACCCTGCTTTCTGTGTTTGACATTCCTATGTCTATCCGTGCCCTTCTCCTGGACATCTGTCATGTAAATCAAAGCCCTGATCAACTAAAATTGCTTTGTTCATTCCTCATGACTTTAAAGCAATTGGGAGGTAATTGACTGGTTAAAACCATTCTTTTCTAATGATACTAAAATGAAAATATATTAGAGGTGGCTTTTCATAATAAGAGTCTTTTTTTTGGATCAGATACAGTAAACAAGAATCAAACACATGCAGAAAAATGTAATTTAAAATTTTATGTTGCATTTCATTGAAATGTTAACTGAATAATATTGCTTTGGCACATATGTTATATTCATGTCAATATGTTTCATATGCTAAAAAGATCTGTGCAAGAGTGGCTTGCCTTCCCTGTTTACAAAAGAACTAAACAGCTGTAAGTTGATAGAAGCAGAGAGAAATTTAATTAAAAAGTTCTAGGACCAGTTCAGATTATTCAACCATACTTGATAAATCCTGTGGTTTAATATTGAAAATAAAATATGAGGATACTGTTCACTAGATGCTCCAATTGGTTGAATTAAATGTTAGAAGGTTCTTTCCCACTTCTTTCTTCATTCAGGTTCCTTTTTTAGACTCCCCAACAGGTTATACTAGTAATAATAATAATAATAATAATAACAATAATAACAATAATAATAAAGCATGCACTAAGTTACAGTGAAAGTTATAAAATGAGTATCAATGTATAACATTTGAACACAGGAAGCATCCCAAGACTTTCTATACTGCTATATTCCAGCCCAGATTCTTAAATCAATTACTAGATTTATGATTGTATGAATAGTCACAGCAATAGAGAATAAATCAGCTAGGAATATTGAAAGATAATATCCTGGTAACTTCTTATAGAAGCTACTCTTTTGAATAGTTTGGGATTCAAATTTGGTAGTATAATATCCTAAAATTTTCATTGCCATATTTGCCTAATTTTGACGAACATACCTCTTTCTTCTCCTCCACTTTCATCTTAGAAAATTAATTCTCTGTCAATTTTTTGGCAAAATGATTCACAGCAGAGAGGGCATATTCACCACAACTCATCCAGAAAAGTTTGAGATTTTTCTTCATTAGAATGTTCTCCACATGTCTGCTGTAGTTCTCATAACTTAAAATAACCTATCAAATATTTTACTATAAAAATTCTTTAAAGTCATCTGTACAATCAGAAAGAAGACATTTAACAACACTCCTTTGTGCCTAAATATTGTAGATACAATTGTTTGCATGCATATTGCATACATATTTTTAGCAATTTACCTGAAATATGTGAATGAAATAAAGTTCATGTTGTGTTCACATTATAAGCATTGTTTGTTGTTCTTTTCCGGAATAGCCAAATGCTAATTACCTTTTTCATAAATATTCTTGAATATGTAAAATGTATATTGCTATGTGAGCAGTGTCTTTATAAATAAAACCTATTCAGACAATTGAAGGGGAAAAGCAGCAACCCAATCTTTAATTTGAATAACCATTTCTTTTTTAGTGTGCTATAGGATAGGATTTCCTGGCTGTTAAGTCCCTTTTATTTCTCTGAGGTGATCTTGGAAATGTTTGAGATTTTTAGTTTAACTTGATACAATATAAACTGCTTAGAATACTTCAGTTCTTATGTCTGTGAGCTTTTTTACTTGATCCTTAAGTAAAAGTTGGGTTATCAAATTCTAAAAAATGATGACAAGATAATTCTGAAGAGACTTTATTTGATTTTATTAACTACATATCCCAGAAATTACTCACTTTACTATAAAGTTTGGATTGGGGAAAAGAAAAATTGAATAATTTAATGAGTAATATTTATGGGTTATGAACGTCCTTCATTTTTGTCATCATCAAATGTTGAGAAATTAATATATTAATAGCATATGATATACATATATGATAGTGATTCTTATTGTGTTTATGATTATACATATTATTCCAAATATGAATAATATAGTTTATGGTTCTAAGTTTTATCTTATTTGTTTTATTTTTAAAAATGTGAATTGGTAGTAGTACAGATATATTATGTTTTTATTTGCAATAAAAAATTTCATTTTGTAAATATAATGATGGAAAATAATTTATCACTTTTAAAAACATGAAGATATTGCTGCATACAGTAACTGTTGCTCTTTCTGAAGACAAATTATTTCAGTGAAGGGGAGAAAGCCCCGATGAGGAAATCATGGGTGAAAACACATGACACTGATAAGACAATGGAAAACCTTTACGCATGAAGACATTATAATACATGTGGCACTTGTAGGTACATTGAGATAAAATATTCAGGAGCCAGTACTTTTTTTCATGCTGTCAGAGTATTCAGCGGTACATATGAGCTGTCGTACTTCAGTCATCAACATCCAAAAAAGCTTAGAATTTTATAAAACAACTTTCCAGTAGAAACAATTCAACTTCATACCAACAGGCACAAGGAGACTAAAAGATTAAGTAAAATAGCAGTTGCCAGTCTCTGAAACTTTACTATCCTCCTTCTACCTCCTTTTGAGCAGGGCCTTGTAGCCTGTAGCCTGTGGTACCAATTACCTCCTTCTCCTTCTCTTCTCTTCTTCTTCTTCTTCTTTTTTTTTTTTTTTTTTTTTTTTTTGCTAAGGCAGAGAGAGGTAAGGGAGAGGGAGAATGAATCAGAATAGTCAGGAAGTACTAAAGGGCCACAGGGTTGTGTAGTTCTCAGAATTCTTTTTTATCAATTTGGCTTCTATGAGCTTTGGGATTTACTATGAGTCTATCTGAGGAAACAGAAGCAGAAAAGAAAAATACTGAGAAAGTGTGTACATTCATCATGTTGTGCCTCAATTGACAGGACACTCTGGATCCACCTTCCACATAGAACATTAATACAGATGTTGTCTTCTGCACATGAAGTCAAAAGAATTTAGAAATTGATTAAGTAATCAATAAATCTGACTGTTCTTAGCTCCTTCACCCTGTCAAGAAACCTTTTGATAACAGGACTTTGGTTTCCCTAAAGGTTTGAGTTAATTCTGTTTTGCTATTATAAATTCAAAACTAGGCAAAATATTATGCTGGTTGAGGTACATTTATTAATTCTATAATTCTTTATATTTCATAGGAATCCATTCTATATTCTTAAAACATAGTGGCATATACAGCTGAAATGATTAATGCTTTAGCATTTTGTCAATTTTATCTTCCTTCCCTCTAAGACAATACCATTCTTTTAACCATATATATATTCACACACATATATGTATGTCTACTGTTTGATATACGCTATCTTACATTTGTTTTTGAAGTTCTAATTCTGCATTTATAGGAAACTAATACTGTACTTTCCCAGGGGACAGAAAATGATGAGAACATTTATGTAAAAAAATGTGTCATTAAAATATATTTACTATGTGTTACTGTGAACCCAGAGCTAAGCAAGACACAGTTCTTATCTTCAAGGAGCATATAGTTTACAGGGAAGAGAGACAAGAAATATAATTACTATTATTCAAAATATGCTCTAAAGACCGCACATGGTCAATATCTGGGAGCATGTTAAAGCTGTACCATGTCAGGTCAATCACCAGATCTACTGAAGCAGAGCATGAACTTTCACAAAACCCCCAGGTGATTTGTATGCTCATTCAAGTTCAAGAAACACCACAGAGATTCAAACCTGAGTAGGATTACTGTCACAAACCTAGAAGAAACGAAGAGATGGAGAAGTGTGAAGATGGGAAGGTTGCATGATGGGATGAGAAGATCCTGGTGCCTGCACTTCATTCTTCAAACGGAGGAGAGAGCACCAGTCAGGCAACTTGAACTGGCATAAAAATAAATGTTATAAAAGAGATATTAGTTTTTGAATGTTTTTGGTTTACACATCATTTGGTAAAGTAGTCATATTATTGTTGACAATATGCCAGTTTGACAGAAATATGATTATATATGTCCAACTCAGCTTATGGTTTGCAGAGGAATGAGTGACCAGGTGGCTTCTAAGAACAGCTTGGTCAGGTTCTGCCATTCTTCAGTGCAGTGACAACATAGGAAATGTTCTGCATCAAGACCTCAACCCAGACCACATCAGTAGAGCCAGGTTGCATAAAGATGATCATTTGGAAACTGAGGCAGTTAAAATCATTTTCATGTGCTCCCCAAAGCTTTAAATAGTGATAGGAACTGAGAAGGTCACATCAACATGTTTTGATCAGGTCTGATTTGTGTAAATCAATACCTCAGTCACTCTCCCTCAGTCAGTTCGCGTTGACTTCAGGATACTGTGAACGTGTTGATTGTGACCAGGAGAGGGTCATGCAAGCAACTGACTATTCTCTACTGAGCCGTTACATGTTATGTTGGTGTGTTTGAATGTTCTCTCTTCTACATTAATGATCAGATAAAGGTTACCTTCAGAAACATTTTTTTCTGAATGTGACTGTATATACAAATAAATGACATGCAAGAATCATATATAAGAGCTGACAAAAATGTATGGCACATTAATAAGTGATTCTCTGGGTAAGACATATACAAAAGTAAAAACAAAGCCTTTACTTTTCAGGGCAGGTGGAGAGACTAAATTATTTTAAAATAATTCTAGTTAACACATCATATTCTTATGGTATACCCCAAAAGACAAAGATATTTGGGGATATAATAATTATTATTTGGAGCCAAGTTAGGAAAATAGCAAATTATTATTTTTGGAACTTGACTCAGTTATTTTATTAATAATTATTTGATTTAATAAGGTGTAAGCATTTTTAGCTTTTGCACCTTTTTACTTTTTACATATATATCAGTTTAGATCTAACTATAGTTAGAATATAATTCATTGTCATTGTTTATACTTTATATCCATTCAATTGAGGTTTTCTTCCTAGGATAAAAAAAATTCACAGGAAAATGCTTGGACATAAAAAATGCCTTCAGCTCTGGCTGGTTGCTCAGTGGTTAGAGCATCACCCATGCACCCAAGGGTCACAGGTTCCATTACCTGTCAAGAGCATGTACCTGGGTTGTAGATTCAATCCTAGCCCCGGTTGGGCATGTGCAGGGGGCAACCAATCAATGAGTTTCTCTCACATGGATTTCTCTCTCTCTCTCTCTCTCTCTCTCCTTCTCTCTCTCTCTCTCATCTCTCTTTCTCTTTTATCTCTCTTTCTTTCTTCCCTCTTCCCTTCCACTCTTTCTAAAAATTAATGAAAAAATATCCCCCATGAGGATTAGCCAAAAAAAGTATTCATAAGTTAGAAAAGATAAATAAGTTTTTATATACCATACTAGAGGCCTGGTGCATGAAATTTATGCACGGGCCTAAACCGGCAGTTGGACATCCCTCTCGCAATACAGGACCACTGGCTCCTAACCGCTCGCCTGCCTGCCTGCCTGGTCGCCCCCAACTGCCCCCCTGCCAGCCTGGTCACCCCTAACTGTCTGGAAGGAAGTTGGACTTCAGGAAGATGTCTGATCTAATTAGTATATTACCCTTTTATTAGTATAGATAAGATGATCTTACAGAGGACTTGATTTTTTTTCCTTATAAGTTTTAAATGTTTCAAGTAGTCCTAAATACCCATTTTAATTAATCCCTTTCTGAATTGCAACCTCATTATTAGGAATTTTTTTGTAGGATTATCCTAAACAGTAACTTTTATTGTAAATTTATTATTGGATTTATTCAGATTATACCATAGCCTTCAAAAATTCTCTTCTGCATATGCCAGTGATACATTTGTTAAATTTAAAATCTTCCTATTTATATTTAACTAAGAATTGATGTTTGGGGTCTATCTAGAGAAACATAATCCACTTCAATAGTTTACAAGGAAGAGAACTTAATTTAGAAAATTAATTGCATAGGTGATGAAATAGCTGAGAAAAATAACTGGTAACATTAGGGATGCAGTAATTTAGAAATTGACACCATCAGGGATTCACTAATATCCTTAGATTGGAGAATCAAGTGGAGAAAACTGTTCTGGGAGCCTCTCAGGTTAGAGAATTGAACAGTGATGGGCCTGGATGATGGCAGTTGGAGTCACAGAAGAGGCAAGCTGCTCCCAGTGAAACTGCTTAAGGAGGGGATATTCCAGCCGCCTCCCTCACCCTGCCCTCCACCTCTCCTCTTCACCCCCACTGACTGACCCAAGCCAGAAGACAGCTAGTATTGGAGCCAAGAAAATTAGCCTTCAGGGATCTGAAGGATGGGGAATCAATCTGCTAACAAACAGGCCCAAGACCTGCAAAATTATCTTTCAGGTTTTTATAAACAAATGTAAGAAGGGAAATTTTATAAGCACTTGTGGCAGTAAAGATAGAAATATACACATCACCCTCCCGAGAAATCTAGCACCTACATTTTTTCACTCATCAAAGAGGGCAATGAATCACAAAAGACATTATAGCAGAAAGAGAATTATATTAATCAAAGAAATTTCTGGTGAAGGAGGTATGCAAATCTCTAAGCAAGTCACAGAAAGAAAGCTACAATCTTCAAGCCAGTGAATTGAAAACAAAGCTACAGATGATAACTATATGATTTGACAAAGATACCTCAAATTGCTCAGGAAAATCTCTTTCTTTGCAGTAATGTTTCAGGCTATTTAAAACAGACTCTCAGTCGAGGAACTAAACAAAGATGCTGGGATTGGACATAGAAGACAGATGAGTTTGGCTGTTATCCACATAAGAATGGAAGCCAAAATTATGCTGACTGAAAATGGAGCTAAGCGATGTCATATAGATTTGAAAACCATGTTGTGCCAAGGAAGATGTTACTGTTTTTCAATTTCAGGTTTCCTAAGGATCATAGTTGTTTGATTTCTTAATCTAGTTTATATATCCTAAATATCTCTGCAACTTTGTAATGCTCTATTTTTTTTTTTTTTTTTAATTCTAGATCTGACAGTTTGGTCTCGATTCCAAGCCTGTTTAGATGGGTGGTATGATCCAGCATTTTGGTTCATTTGGGTATATCTTATTGATTTGCATTGCGTGACTTATCAGGTGACATTGACTCATTGAAGTAAAGATAGTTTACAATTATTTATAACTCTTGCTTAGACTAGCAATTGAGTCAGTCATACCCTTGAAGAAGATGCACTGGGATATTACTAAAGGTGAAGGGTTCAAGGGATATTTCCTGTTTTCTCTTCCTTGTGCCCTGAAACTGAGATAAAGAGTAAGAGTCATCTTTGCTTAGTGTAATGATGTACAGCAACCAGACCAAAGAAATACGTGGTGAAATCATTTGCAAGGGTGGGATTTGTGGGCATGTTTTCAAAAGTTCGTGTGCACATGTATATTTACAAATGTGGGGCTGTTAACATTTCCTAGCATTTTAAATTTCATAAGTGATTATTATAATATGTGCCATCTTCAGATAAGAAATGAAGTTTAACTGGAAAAGGGATCTTTCATAAACCTTCTAAAAGCTGCCATCATTTTCTTTGTACATCTATGGATAGCTAAAGTAATCACAATCTTCCAGAAGATAAACTTCACCATGTTGAATGGCACTTGTATATTTGCAGCAATACTTTGTTCCAGAAAGGACTTACAGAGAGCTTTAAAGGTCTACAAAATAGAATGAATTAAAATAAGCTAAAAAGTTGCATGACAAAAATCAAGTGAGTGGGATTGGGAAAATACGTGTTGTGGATGTATGTCTGTGCATACTGTGGTTTGTTTTTATTGTTAACAGGATAGAAAACAACCCGAGTAACACCATCGAATGTTCAGGTTATATAAGGATGTACTAATGCTAATAATATATGTCAACATATTTTGTAAATATTGTAGAATAATACACCCAGGAGATGTTACTGTAATTATCTCACTTCAGCCTAAAAATGCCTCCAAACAACATTTAATTCTACTATTTGTTTTCAGTGGTTTTAAAATAAGAAAACCTATAAATAGATATTTAAACCTAATTTCCATTTCCGCAACTCCCTATTGTTAATATGACTTTTTTTACCATAGAACTTTTATACAATTGAAGACATTTTATAGTGATTGAGGTCCCACAGTTTAGGAACCAGGACTCTACTTCAAAATTTTAAGTCACCATTGAACCTTGTCTCCTAATCTTTGCTCCTTACTAGTGTACAGCTCTCAAGTGTGCAACTTTATGAATCTGTACCCTAGGGTCCAGTCTGATTTTCCTGTGTCTGCTTCCAGACCTCAGAATGTTGCTGGTAATGTCCGTGGTCCTAGCTTTTCATGTTGCTCATCTCGTCTCTCATCCAGTTCTCACTTGCCGCAGCTTCCAGGTTCCTGTTGAATTCTGCTTTGGGCCAATTGTGCAAACATATCACTGGCAAGCTTCTTTACATTCAGACACTCTCTTGCCCCATCTGGATGACTATTCTAATTTCTCTCTCACTTTTGCCCTCATCCCTCCAAGCCCTTTCAAGATTTTAATACATTTGCTCTCATTTCCCTTATAATCGCCTTCTAGTTAGGACATTCTATTCTCAGAATATTCATTTCTCTTCCTTATTTTCCTATCATAGTCCTGAAATAGTAAGTTTTCAATTATAAAAATAACTAAAAACATCTTCCAAAACAAGCACATTCATTCATTCATTCATTCATTCATTCATTCATTTTCTCTGCTCTGTAAACCTAGCCACAATCCAGCAGGGCAAGAAATAATTATGATATGATGTAATATGTTCATGATGGAAGAATATCTCAAATACTACAGGAGCATAGAGGAATCTGGACAGCAGTCAGGAATATGTAACATTTCAACTGATCTTTAGGGATTAATAGGAGAATGTGGCAAAGGTCTTTAGAGGAGAGGGAAGAGCAAGGGTGCAAGCTTGGAAGGCATTAACAACTTGATAAAAAGGAGTGTCAAATACCTAGATGGGAACAAAGTGCCAGGCTTAGAAGACAAGTGGTAGGAAATGGTACTGGTCTGCAGGTTGTGGCTTCTTACAGAACCCAGGTGCATCTGAATCAAAAACCTATCTTCTTAACTGCTATGCATTATCCTCCCAGGAAGGCCTGTCAAACTTTATCTATAATAAATCTCTCATCTAGTTCAAAGCTAAATTACTCAAAGACACAGGAGTCTGTGCTAACAGATGTTATGGCAGGCTCTTCAAACTCAACTATCTACAAAGACCAGACAGTAACATAAGTCTCTATGAGACCCTGATACAATAGCTTTATGATAAACATGGAGTTCTGTGAAGTCTGGAGAACAAAAGTAGCATTTAAATATGACTGCCTCTTAGGTCTACAGACTGATCTCATGAGAAATGCCAACTTAGCATTGCCTTATATTCTCCTTTTCTAGAAATCCAGATGTTATCTAACAACTAATTCAAACGTTTAAAAGTGAGCCAATACATTGGGAACCAAACCAACAGGGAGTCCATACTTGGCTCTCCAGCAATTAGTTTACAGCCTCTGTGACAAGACCAAAAGTCTTTCTTTCTTTGAGACTAGTCAAAGAGTTTAGTCCATCACTGAAAAGTATTTGAAACAGCAGGAAAACAATGGAATATTGCTTAAAATACTTCAGTTGCTACAAATTCTGGTTGGTATGAAATTCAGCATTCTTCATAATTGGCAAGGCCTCTCATGATCTGCCAACTCCCCAAATCTCCACCTTCCCCTCTGCTTGCCACAGTCCACCACAACACTTCTAGTTTCTCAGAAGTGCTAAGCTCCTCCCCGCAGATATTTGCACATGTTTTTGCCCTGGCTTAGAATGTGTTTCTTCCTGTTTTCAAGGGATAAATACTTATCCAGCATTTTTTATCTCAGATTCAATGCCATGTTTTCAGGGGATGACCTCCACAAGATGGCATCAAGTCCCCTCTTAAACTTTTGCCTCAGGTCACTCTGCCCTTTTCTTTAGAAATTCTCGCTATTGAAATTAAATGGCTATTTGAATTTTTAGCCCCACTCTTTATAGCTCCATGAGGGCAAGGCTTGTCATCATTGGGTAGGACACCTTTCACACAATAGGCACTCATTATTCGTTGAATACATAGATCAGGAATTTGTCTATTCATAGACCCTTTATCACATTTAGCACTTATTGTGAGATTTAAATAAATTTATCCATGAAATATGGTTAGCATAGTGCTAGGAATATAGTAGTTGCTCAATTAAGTATTAGATATTCTTAGATATATGTTTTTACTTTCATAGAAACAGAAAAGAAAGAGGTAACACAAAACCATAACTTATATTTTCTAATATGATTCCCCAGATGGATTCCCCCAGATGTCATATTGAGTTTCCAGAAGCAGACTCCAATGCAAGATTTAGGTGCAAGATCATAATTTTGGGTGTAAACCCAGGAAGCATGGTAATGGAGTGGGAAGGTGAGGCAGGGGTGGAAGAAAAGCCAATTGGAGTGTGTTAATTAGCAAATCACCACTGAGCTCCAGCCTGCTGGAGACCCTCTCTAAAAGAAACATGGTGTTAAACATGATAACCTCAGGGTTGTCCCACCATGAGCAAAACAGCTGGTTTAGTGCTATGTAAACTTCTGTTCCTCATTAGTTGAGAGTTGCCACTAAGAAGCATTAAAAAAATCCCAAGGCCTTTTTTTTAACCAATTGATTTTCTACCTTTTTTTGGCCATGATCTCTGAAGGTTTTCTTTTTAAGAACCACATGTGCTTTCTTCATAATAAGTGTTTGTTTTTCCTAGTATTATCCTAAATTGGGACAATATTTTTGTAAAAAATATCAGTGATGTGTAGCAAACAAATGCATGCCCTTTGACCATATAATCTACCTCAAGATGCTTTTCTAAGGCAATAAATATAATATGAGCTATTATTTTTCTTATTTTACAGATATATTACTTTTTGCAGAAATTTAGAAAACACTTAAAAAATATGTACATAATAAATTTTAGCAGCACTGCCACAATGCAGACATAAACTATAAGTATAAAATATTTGTTTTTGAAAATAATTATATTACACATGTTCAAATTTTCTATATATTTTTATGATAAATACATGCTCATTTTCATAAGACTCATTTGTAATAGTAGTGCTATCCTAAAACATTCTGAAGCATACTTAACAAAATATGTCAACTTAAAAAAATATTTTTATTGACTTCAGAGAGGAAGGGAGAGGGAGAGATAGAAACCTCAATGATGAGAGAGAATCACTGATCAGCTGCCTCCTGCATGCCCCCTACTGGGGATCGAGCCACAACCTGGGCATGTGCCCTTGACTGGAACGGAACCAGGGACCCTTCAGTCATCAGGCTGGCACTCTAATCACTGAGCCAAACCGGCTAAGGCAACCATCAATTTTTAAACAATCCTTCCCATAATATTGTCTTGGGCTAAATACATAATAAATAAATTTTAAAACGCAATTAAAAAAGAAAGGAGTTATGTCAAACCAAAATATTTGTTTCCAGAATGGGTAGCTCAGGTTAACTATAGATATTTCTGCTACAATGGTGTTAGAGCCAAGCATGCACCATAATACTTCAGTGGCTTTTATTATGCTGTACTTCCCTGTCCTCCTCTTCTCCCTTCTCCATATCCCATTTTTGTGTCCCCTGCATGCCAAAGCTGTGCCAAAGCTAAGGTGGCAACTCTTAACATTAGGGTCCAGAGACATGTACACACATCTCATTTCTTATCTTCGGCTCTTCACATTTCCAGCCCCCACTCTTTTCACCCTTCAATCTAAAGCTAATTCTTCCATCTTTGCTCTGGTTCCCCTTTTTTCCTGATTTCAAAGGAAAAAGGATGCTCCCCAATCAGCATTTAAACTTGCTAAAGTTTCTTCCACCATAAGAAAAAAAAAACACAAAATTCTCTCTTTGTACCAAAGTTCTCTAATTGCTGACCCATTATATTTCTGTTTACAGCAGTGTTATAAGAGGATTCCTTTTACTGTTCTCACACCTCATCTCTCAGTCCCTGCTCAGCCCTTTGTAATCTGTCTCCTCCACTGACCTATTCTCAGCAAGGACACTAGCCACTCATTTCAAATTGTCACAGTGATAACATTTTTCATCACTCTTGGCTGCCATCATGCCACAATTATTATTTTTTGTTTGTATTTAGTTTTGTTTTCTGCATAGCCTCGCTTCTGAGTTCCCTCTCCATCTCTATATACTTTATGGTTTCTTCCTCAGCCTAGCCCTTAAATTTTGCTGTGCTTTAGGGGTCTTGCCGGAAACCAATCATTGTCTCACTAATAGAAAGAGGCTGGTCAACCTTGAAGCTCTGAAAGGTCAGAGCCAACCACTCCCTATCTAATTGAGACAATGGTAACTGAGGCAACTTTCCACATCTTGTAATCATGTAAATCCTTACTGATATGATAATCCGCTTATTACCTGCTTAAGGGCTATGGGTGTTTCCCAAAGTTGCTTAAGGGTAATGGGTGTATCCCATAGCCTCAATAAAAGGGATAGCAAGGCCAGAGCCTAGCGGTAGTCCTCCCACTAGAGGTGGGCTCCCGCCTGGCCCCCCATTTTCCCAAATTAACTCTTTTCTAGTCTCTCTCTCTCTTCATTTTAGTGTGTGGCCTCCTCCAGAAACCGGACCCTGAGTGGGCCCTGAACCACTCGGGTCATGTTAAGAGATCCCACAGGGTCTGGGTGAATCCCCTTTAAGTATTTTTTAAAATTTACCTTTTAAAATTAAATGTATTGGTGTTACACTGGTTGATAAATATATAAGTTTCAGATGTACAGTTTTATAATACATTAGAGGCCCAGTGCACGAAATTTGTGCACGAGTGGGGTCCCTAGGTCTGACCAGCAATCAGGGCCGATTTGGGCCTGCTGGCTGGGGGTAGGGACAGGGAGAGGGACAGGGCACAGGAGGTTGGCCACCAGCCTCGAGGAGGGAGCAGGCCCTCATCACCCCTGGGAAAGGGGCTGTGTCTGTCACCACCCACGCCCAATTCCCCATTGCAGCCCAGATCCCAACCCCAATCAGGCGATCGGGGCCTGATGGCCAGGGGGAAGGACTATGGGAGGTTGGCCAGCTGGGGGAAGTTGGCTCTGGGAGCTTCTGTGTTGAGTGTCTGTCCCCTGGTGGTCAGTGCGCATCATGGTGACCAGTTGTTCCAGTCGTTCTAGTCAGTAGGTCATTTAGGCTTTTATATATAGAGATTATCTGTATATTCCATGGTGTGCTCACCACCCAAAGTCTAGTCTCCTTCCATCACCTTTAAGCCTTACTAATATTCTACACACTTTGCTACAGTTCCAAAACTCCAACTCTTACTTATTTGTAATGACTTCAAACCTCTATAACTCTATTCCACATGGCTCTCCAGAGCTTGATAAACATATATGAATTCATTTAAAAAATTATTCAGTGAGTGCCTGCTGGGACTGACCAATAGACCCTGAACAACAGATGAATGATTGCTCTGACACACGTTTCTGTGAAAGAGAGGGCTAAGGGACTGCCTGGCTAAAGGAACCAGACAGCCCCATTCACCTGCCTCTTTAGGCTTTTATTGTGACAATAGCTTGAACTAAAATTATCTATTAGATATTATCAGTAAGGTAAGCATCCTTGAGAAAACACATGTATTTGTAGTGTCCTTTAAGCAAGGACGTTTTGAAGTCTAAACATAAAGATTCCAGTAAAACACCCAGGGGCTCAGACTTGTTTGGAAAAGTCAAGGTAGGGTCTGCTGACTTCGGCAAGGTCCCCCTAGAGGCCTCCAACCTTTTGGAGAATCTTCCTTACAGACTTTTCAACCAAGTCCTGTGCTTCCCTACAAGTGCCTACTATTTCTTAATAAGCAAATTTCTACATGCTGCGAACACAATGAAGAGCAGGTGACAAGAGCTTAAATTTTGATGGTGAATATACACAATAAGTAAATATGCAAATAAATGTTTAAAAGGTGAGTTCTATGGTTATAAGGGCTAAAAAAGAACTAAGAAACTAGTGTGATTGAATAACCATGGAGATAGTGATTAGTTTGGAGAAGGTAGCCTTGAAGCTGAGAAGAGATTAAATCAGGCAAAAATTGCTGTTGAAGAGAATTTCATGAAGAAACAGCAGGTATAAATGCTTTGAGTCAGGAAAGAAGCTGATGTGTTTGAGGAATTAAACAGAGATCAATGAAGCTAGATGTGTAAACTGGGGTAGGGGTGATATGACATGGGGTTGAAGAAGTATGCTTGAACCACAAAAGTGTTTGGTCCCATAACCCAGAGTTTAAATTTTATTTCAAAGGCAATGAGAAGCCACCAAAGTATTTTTAACAGGAGAGAAATGCATTAATAATAATAAAAAACCTCCACTTTTTAACTTAAGTAAAGTACAACTAGAGAAAATTACAGGTACAATGAGTGTATGGATTGCTGAAATGTTATAATTAAACACATGCCTGTAACCAATATCCAGGCTTTTATCCCAGATATACCTTCATGCACTCTTTCAGTCACTACCTATTCCCTGTCCGCTGCCCAGAGTAACACTGTCCTGACTTCTAACATAGATTAATTTCACCTGTTTTTGTACTCACATGAATGCAATAGTATGCACTATTTTTCTGTCTCACTTCTTTCACTCTCCATTATGTCTATGAGCTTTACCCATGTCATGATGTCTAGTGATATTTTCTTCTTTCCCATGCAGCAAAGCAATGTACTATGTGAAGATTCTGCAATTGATTTATCCATTAAACTGATAATGGACATTAGAGTGGTCCCAATTTGGGGAAATTATAAATAGTACTCCTATGAATAATCTAGTACATGTTTTAGAAAATATGTACCGATTTCATGGTAATATACCTAAGAGTGAATTTGGGGGTAATAATTGATGCATATGTTCACCTTTCATGAGATCCTATTAGTTTTCTGAAGTGATTATAATACATATTTGTGTGTACGTACATATGTACACACACTTATGCAGGTTATATTTAACTTTAAAAAAATATATATTTTTATTGA
The DNA here is from genome assembly GCF_963455305.1 of Plecotus auritus. Classification (NCBI taxonomy): domain Eukaryota; kingdom Metazoa; phylum Chordata; class Mammalia; order Chiroptera; family Vespertilionidae; genus Plecotus; species Plecotus auritus. The sequence goes on from NC_137770.1 coordinate 89,721,065, forward strand.
TTTCAGAGAGGAAGGGAGGGAGAAAGAGATAGAAACATCAATGATGAGAGAGAATCATTGATCGGCTGCCTCCTGCATGCCCCTTATCAGAGATCGAGCTCGCCATCAGTGCATGTGTCCTTGACTGGAATCGAACCTGGGACCCTTCAGTCCGCAGGCCGATGCTCTAGCCATTGAGCCAAACCAACTAGGGCAGTATATTTAATTTTTTATTTGGAAAATATTTCAAATATACATAAGAATTACAAGAAGTTTCACATAGTCCTTTATTTAGAATAAAATATTTTAATATATCTCTATTTTCTTTGTCATTTGCATATTACATTTTCTATTCTATTTGAGAGTAAGTTACATACATGATATGCTTTTATTTCCTTTTTTTTACATTTTAATTTCTTTATTGGTTAAGGTATTACATATTTGTCCTCATCCCCCCATTACCTTTCTACCCTCTACCCCCACACTCATGCCCTCACCTCCCTGTTGTCTGTCCACCGGTTAGGCTTATATGCATGCATACAAGTCCTTTGGTTGATCTCTCCCCCTTACTCCCACCCTCCCCTACCTTCCCTCTGAGGTTTAATAGTCTGATCGATGCTTTCCTGTCTCTGGATCTGTTTTTGATCATTAGTTTATGTTGTTCATTATTTCCTATAGATGAGTGAGATCATGTGGTATTTATCTTTCTCTCACTGGCTTATTTCATTTAGCATAATGGTCTCCAGTTCCATCCATGTTGTTGCAAATGATAGGAATTCCTTCTTTTTAGCACAGCGTAGTATTCCGTTGTGTAGATGTACCATAGTTTTCTAATCCACTCATCTGCTGATGGGCACTTAGGCTGTTTCCAAATCTTAGCTATTGTAAATTGTGCTGTTATGAACATAGGGGTGCATATATCCTTTCTGACTGATGTTTCTAGCTTCTTGGCATATATTCCTAGAAGTGGTATTACTGGGTCAAATGAGAGTTCCATTTTCAGTTTTTTGAGAAAACTCCATACTGTTCTCCACATGGCTGCACCAATCTGCATTCCCACCAGCAGTGCATGAGGGTTCCTTTTTCTCCGCATCCTTGCCAACATTTGTCGTTTATTGATTTGTTGGTGATAGCCATTCTGACAGGTGTGACATGGTACCGCATTGTCGTTTTGATTTGCATCTCTCTGATGATTAGTGACTTTGACCATGTTTTCATACGTCTCTTGGCCTTCCTTCTGTCTCCTTTGAAAAGTTTCTATTTAGGTCCGTTGCCCATTTCTTGATTGGATTGTTTATCTTCCTTTTGTTGAGTTGTATGAGTTCCCTGTAAATGTTGGAGATTAAACCCTTATCTGTCATAACGTTGGCAAACATGTTCTCCCATGTAGTGGTCTTTTTTGTTGTTTTGTTGATGGTTTCTTTTGCTGTGCAAAAGCTTTTTATTTTGAAGGAGTCCCATTTCTTTATTTTCCATTGATCTAGGATCAGTATCAGTGAAGAAGTTCCTTCAGCATATATCTGAGATTTTGCTGCCTGTGGATTCCTCTAGTATTTTTATGGTTTCTAGTCTTATGTTAAGTCCTTTATCCATTTTGAATTTATTTTTGTGTGTGATGTAAGTTGGTAGTCTAGTTTCATTTTTTTGCATGTATCTGTCCAATTTTCCCAACACCATTTACTGAAGAGACTGTCTTGATTCCATTGTATGTTCATGCCTCCTTTGGCAAATATTAATTGGGCATAGTAGTTTGGGTTGATTTCTGGGTTCTCTATTCTATTCCATTGATCTATATGTCTGTTCTTGTGCCAGTACCAAGCTGTTTTGAGGACAGTGGCTTTGAAATACAGCTTGATATCTGGTATTGAGATCCCACCTACTTTGCTCTTCTTTCTCAGGATTGCTGCAGCTATTCGGGTTTTTTTTTATTCCAGATGAATTTTTGGATAGTTCTTTCTAGGTCTGTGAAATATGCTGTTGGTATTTTAATGGGGATTGCATTGAATCTATAGATTGCTTTGGGTAGTATGGACATTTTGATGATGTTGGTTCTATCAATACATGAACACGGTATGTTCTTTCATCTGTTTATATCTTCCTCTATCTCTTTTTTCAGTGTCCTGTAGTTTTTTGCATATAGGTATTCTACCTCTTTAGTTAAGTTTATTCCTAGGTATTTTAATTTTTTTGATACGATGGTAAATGGGATTGTTTTTTTAGTCTCTCTTTCTGTAAGTTCACTATTGGTATATAGAAATGCCATAGATTTCTTGGTGTTAATTTTGTATCCTGCTATATTGCTGAATTCATTTATTAAGTCTAATAACTTTTTGATCCAGTCTTTAGAGTTTTCTATGTACAGTATCATGTCATCTGCGAATAAGGACAGTTTTACTTCTTCTTTTCCAATTTGGATGCCTTTTATTTCTTCTTCTTGTCTAATAGCAATGGCTACTACTGCCAGTACTATGTTGAACAGGAGTGGTGAGAGAGGGCATCCCTGTCTTGTTCCTGTTCTTAGAGGAAATGGCTTTAGTTTTTGTCCAGTGATTGTGATGCTGGCTGTGGGTTTGTCATACATGGCTTTTATGATGTTGAGGTATGATCCTTCTATTGCCACTTTGCTGAGAATTTTTGTCAAGAAAGGGTGTTGGATTTTGTCAAATGCTTTTTCTGTGTCAATTGATATGACTATGTGATTTTTCTCCCTCATTTTGTTTATGTAATGTATCACATTTTATTGATTTGCAGATATTGTACCATCCTTGCATCCCTAGGATAAATCCTGCTTGGTCATGGTGTATAATCTTTCTGATGTACTGCTGGATCCGATTTGCTAGAATTTTGTTGAGGATTTTGGCATCTATGTTCATGAGGGATATTGGCCTGTAATTCTCCTTCATTGTGTTGTCTTTATCTGGTTTTGGTATTAGGGTGATGCTGGCTTCATAGAATGAGCTTTGAAGTGTTCCTTCCTCTTGAATTTTTTGGAGTAGTCTGAGGATAGGTTTTAGTTCTTCCTTGAATGTTTGGTAAAACTTCCCTGTGAAGCCGTCTGGTGCCAGGCTTTTGTTTGCTGGAAGCTTTTTGATGACTGCTTCAATTTCTTCCATAGTTACTGGCATGTTGAGATTTTTAGATTCTTCCTGATTGAGTTTTGAAAGGTTGTATTTTTCTAGGAATATGTCCAGTTCCTCCAGGTTGTCCAGTTTGTTGGAATAGAGTTGTTCATAATATTTTTTAACAATCCTTTGTATTTCTGTGGGGTCTGTTGTTATTTAGCCTCTATCATTTCTGATTTTGTTTATTTGAGTCCTCTCTCTTTGCTTCTTGGTGAGCCTGGCTAGAGGTTCATCAATCTTGTTATCCTTTCAAAGAACCAGCTCTTGGTTTCATTGATCTTTTGTATTTTTTTGTGTGTTTGTGTTTGTTTTTGTCTCTATGTCATTTATTTCTGCCCTAATCATTATTATCTCCTTCCTTTTGCTCACTCTGGGCTTTTCTTGTTGCTCTCTTTCTAATTCTTTGAGTTGTAGTATTAGATGATTTACTACCTTTTTTTCTTGTTTTTTTGAGGTATTCCTGTACAGCTGTAAACTTCCCTCTCAGGACTGCTTTCATTGTGTCCCATAGGTTTTGGATTGTTGTGTTTTTATTGTCATTAGGTTCCAGGATGTTTTTAATTTCCTCTTTGATCTCATTAGTAACCCAATCAATATTTAATAACATGCTATTCAGCTTCCAAGTGTTTGAGTGTTCTGGATTGTTTTTATTGTAGTTTATTTCTAATATTATGCCATTGTGGTCTGAAAAGATGCTTGGTATGATTTCAATCTTCTTGAATTTGGGGAGACTTTGCTTGTGACCCAGTTTGTGGTCTATTTTTGAGAATGTCCCATGTGCACTTGAGAAGAACGTATATTCTGCAGCTTTAGGGTGAAATGTTCTGAAGATGTAAATTAAGTCCACCTGATCTAGTGAGTCATTTAGAATTGCTGTTTCTTTGCTAATTTTTTTGTCCAGAGGATTTATCCATTAATGTCAGTGGTGTATTAAAGTCCCCTACTATGATTGTATTGTTGTCAATCTCTCTCTTGATATCTTCCAGGAGATTTTTTATGTATTTGTGTGCTCCTGCATTGGGTGCATATATGTTTATCAGGGTTATATCCTCTTGTTGTATCGATCCCTTTAGTATTATGAAGTGGCCTTCCTTATCTCTTGTTATGGCCTTCACTTTGAGGTTTATTTTGTCAGATATAAGTATTGCTACCCCAGCTTTTTTTTTTCATTTCCATTTGCCTGAAAGATATTTTTTCCATCCCTTCACTTTCAGTCTATGTGAGTCTCTTATTCTGAGGTGGGTCTCTTGTAGATAGCATATATATGGGTCATGTTTTTTTTATCCATTCAGCCACTCGATGTCTTTTGATTGGAGCATATAGTCCATTTATGTTTAAAGTTATTATTGAAAGGTACTTGTTTGTACCCATTTTTATTTTTTGAGGCTGTGTTCTTACCTTTTTGTTTCTTCTTTTCACAGCATTCCCTTTAGCATTTCTTGAATTGCTGGTTTGGTAGTGATAAACTCCCTTAGCCTTTTTTTTGTCTGCGAAGCTCCTGATTTCCCCTTCAATTATGATTGATAGTCTTGCTGGATAGAGTATTCTTGGATTCAGTCCCTTGCTTTGCATCACTTTGTATATCTCCTTCCATTCCCTTCTAGCTTGATGTGTTTCTGTGGAGAAATCATTTGATAATCTGATGGGGGATCCTTTGTAGGTAACTCTTTGTCTCTCTCTTGCAGCCTTTAAGATTCTCTCTTTGTCTATAACATTTGCCATTGTAATTATCACATGTCTTGGTGTGGGTCTTTTTGGATTCATCTTTCTTGGGACTCTCTGTACTTGAGTAACTTTTTTCTTCCCCATATCAGGGAAGTTTTCTGTCATTATTTCTTCAAATAAATCTAATCCTTGATGCTCTTCTTGTCCATCTGGCAGCCCTATTATACGTATGTTATTTCATTTTGAATTGTCCCAAAGCTCCCTTAGGCTCTCCTCCTGCTTTTTAATTTTTTTCTCTAGTTGCTGTTCAGATTGGGCTTGTTTCTGTACCTGATCTTCTAACTCACTAATTGGGTCCTCTGCTTCTTCTAGTCTACTGTTGAAGCCTCCCATTGTGTTTTTGATTGTAGCTATATCATTTTTCATTTCTTCCTGATTTTTGCATAGCTTGTTGATTTTCTTGACCATCTGGCGTATGAACTGTATGACCATTACTCTGAATTCTTTTTCGGTCATGTTGCATGCTTCCGTTTCACTTATTTCCTTTCTTGGCAATTCCTCCTTTTCTTTCCTCTGGGGATTGCTTCGTTGTCTCCCCATTCTGGCTACCACCAGGAAGTTCAAATGTCAAGTTGTGTGGGCCTGTGCCATGTGCAGTGGGAGTTTTGCACCCTGCAAGTGTCATTGAAGAGCTCTGACACCAATATGTGCAGTTGCTGTGGGTTGGTGGAAGCCACGCTCGCCCTGGGTCAGAGTCACAGGCACTTAGTGTGGCCTCGTGTGTGCACCTAGAATCAGGGACCCTGCCTGCGCCATGTTGAAACAGAGAACCCACTGGCGTGTGCCAAAAATTAAAGTCCCCTATTGTATGTCAGGAGTCAGAGGCTCCCTGTGTCCATGCTGAGAATCAAGTATCAGAGTGTCTGTTGCTTGATGCTACCTCGCACTGAGAATTAGGGCCCCTGTGTGCACATGCACCAAGAATTGGAGTCACTGGCTCTTAGTGTGAATATACTGGGAATCAGGGATCCAAGGCATACACAATGAGGAACAGAGTCTAGATACTGGTGCTCATTGCTGCCCCTTGCATGGAGATTCAGGGTCCCCAATCTGCTTGGGAGACTGGGTTTCTCAGTCACACTGTGTTGGCAGGAGGTCCACTTCTGCCCTGCGGTAAACAGTCTTCTGTGTGCACTTGCCCTGAATCAAAGTCAGGTGGCACTGACATTTAGTGTGGGTGTGGAGTCTGGTCATGCAGGTGTGCACTGTGGAAAATAAACTCCCCGTGTCCATGCACCCAGGCTCAAATTCAGTGCTGCCTCCCTGTGTGGGTACAGGGTCTGGTCGTGGAGAACAAACTCCCCGAGTCGGCACATGCAGGTTCAAATTCAGAGTAGCCTCTCTGTTAAGGTGCAGGGTCTGGTCATGGGAAACAAACTCCCTGGGTTTGCACCCCCAGGCTCAAATTCAGTGCTGTCTCCCTGCGTGGGCGCAGGATATGGTCGCAGAAAACAATCTCCCCAAGGTCATGCTCCTATGCTCAAATTCAGGACTGCCTTCCTGCCCTGCGTGGGCATGGGATCTGGTTGCAGAAAACAACCTCCCTAAGGATGTGCAGCTAGGCTCAAATTCAGCTCAGTCTCCCTGCCTGGGTGGGGAGACAAGTCGCGGGAAACAAATTCCCCGAGTTTGAAAGTCCGGGCTCAAGTTCAGCGCTGTCTCCCTGCCCTGCGTGGGTGCGGGATCTGGTCGCAGAAAACTACCTCCCTAGGGAGAGCAGCTAGGCTCAAATTCAGCTCAGTCTCCCTGCCTGGGCACAGAGCCTAGTTGCCAGAAACAAACTTCTCGTGTCCAACACCAAGGCTCAAAGTCAGGCAGAGTCGCCACTGCTTTGTGTGTGCAAAAAGCCTTATTGTGTGGCTGGGGTCTGGTAGTTTCTATGTTGCTGCTGTGGGGGCAGCTGGGGAGGGGGATTGGCTTTGTGACTCACAGATATCTGCAGCCTGGAGTCTTGGTGTCCCTGGGTCTGCAGCTGTGGTGGCAGTTCTTCTACCAGAGTGGTTGTAGGGTCCTGGTTTGCTTCTGAGACCAGACTGGGTGTTGGAGAGGCTAGGATCCTAGTCTCAAGCAGTTCTGTTCTTCAAGATGGCATAGTCACTGTGCCACCGGTGTCCTCCCCGGAATGTTTGCAGTGGCAGCAGGGTTTTGCTGTCTAAGACTGTCTGGATTGGCAGCCCCCTGGAAGAACTGCAGGGTCTAACTGTCCCTATTTCACTCACACACACACCCACACACGTCCACACACACCTCTATCGCTCCCTCACTCTCTCACACACTCTCCCTCCCTACCTTCCTGCCAGTCGCCATCTTGCAAGCTCCGATATGCTTTTATTTCTAAATACTTTAGGAAGCATTTCCTAAAATTAAGAATTTTGTTTTATGTGGGGAAGCATGGGACTTTGTTGGAAAGTCTGTAAGAAGGAATCTCTGAAAGGTTGGGGGCCTCTAGGGGAACTTGCTGAAGCCTGCAGACCCTGCCTTGACTTTTCCAAACAAGTCTGAGCCCCCAGGTGTTTTACTGGAATCTTTATGTTTAGACTTCAAAACGCCCTTTAAAAAAAAAAAATTATTGATTTTTTTACAGAGAGGAAGAGAGAGAGATAGAGAGTTAGAAACATCGATGACAGAGAAACATCAATCAGCTGTCTCCTGCACACCTCCTACTGGGGATGTGCCCGCAACCAAGGTACATGCTCTTGACCGGAATCGAACCTGGGACCTTTCAGTCTGCAAGCCGATGCTCTATCCACTGAGCCAAATCAGTTAGGGTGAAAAACATCCTTGTTTAAAGACACTACAGACACATGTGCTTTCTCAAGGATGTTTACCCTACTGATACCTACTGATAGTATCTAACAGTTAATTTTAGTTCAAGCTGTTGTTACAATAAAAAGCCTAAGGAGGCAGGCAAAGAGGGCTGCTTGGTTGTGATAGCCAAGCAGTCCCTTAGCCCTCTCTTTCACAGAAATGTGTCAGAGTAATCCATTCATCCATCACTCAGGGTCTGCTGGTCAGTCCCCACAGTTTTACATAACCACAGAACAGTTATTCATTTTAGTAAATTTAATATTGACACATAATATTTTTCTTAATCAATTATTGATATTCCAGTTTATAAGTTTAGCTAATGATGTTCTTTAAAGCATTCCTTTATGCCAATGCAGGGTCACACAATGCACTAGTTTTCATTTCCTTTAGTTTCCTCTCCATCATTCTAAGTTCCTTGACTTTTTAAGTCCTTTATGACATTGACATTCTTTAAGGACACAGTCCCACTTTTTAGTAGCATATCTTAAGTTGTTTGATAATTATTCATGATTAGTGTCAGTTTTTGCATTCCTGACTGGAATACTACATAAACAATGTTGTGTTCTCAGATGATCACACCTGGAGGCACAATATCTATTTGCTGTAGTCCAGGTCATCTGATTTCTCTATCATTCATTTTAGTTACTAGTTCTTTTCTTGCTACTAAAAAACTGTGTGAATACATTTTAAGACCATACAAATGTTCAGCTTCTCATCAAAATCTACCCTTGGTAATTCCTTCCTGAACCAATGTTTAGAGTGATGTTTACAAGATGATGGTTTTATAACTCCAGCACTCCCTTTACATTTATTAATCAGCTCTTAGTATTTTGTTGTAAGCAATAGCCATGTTTTGCCTTATTTATTTATGATTATATGATATAACTTTAAAGAATAATTTTGGCTGCTGTGTAGAGTATGGGTTAAGTGGGGCAAGAGTGGAAGGAAGGGGGATCAATTACTTAGCTATGATAAGAGTTAAGGGAAGACAATAAGCTTTTGAATGAGAATGGTAGCAAATGAGATAGAGATAAATGGAGGGATTTAAGATATGATTGGTATTCACATAAACAAGGGATGAGAGATAAGGAAACTCCAAGGTTTTGATTTTGAACAACTAGATGGAGTTACCTTTGGGGAAAGACAGATAAAAGCAGGATTGGGAAAAGAGGGGATTGGTTTCAGTTCTGCTAAATTTATGATATCTATCAGGCATTGAAGTTAGGATGTTTAACAGGCAGTTACTTAAGGTAGTTTGCAACTCAGGATTTTGATCTGGACAATAATACATATTTAGAAGCCAAGATCTTATAGACAACATTTAATCATTGAGGGTTTACTTAGGAACAGAAAATATAAGGGGATTTAGAATATATCTTGTGCACATTAGGGTCCCGTAGAGAAGAGGGAGCCAGCAAAGAAATCTTAGAGGAGCATTCAGTGAGGTATAGAAAACCAGTACAGTGATCTCTCATGAAAATGAAGAGAAAATAATGTTCAAAAATAAAACAGTAGCCAACTGGGTGAAATCTGAGTTCTGATTAAAGCTGTTAAAATATTCACTTGGCTACATAGATCTGGCTACATGGATATCCCATAAGAATCTCCAAAAAGTTTGAGTCAGCCTTGAGTCTTCTCTACCTCTACATTTAATTTATCAAGAAATTCTTTTGACTCTACTTCAGAAATATATGCTTATTCAATAACTTCTTACCACTTCCACTGCTACTCTTCTATCTAAGTAACAGCTATTACCAACTGACTAATTACAATAGCTGCACAAGTAGCCTCCATCTTTACATCTCCCTTTAGTTTATGCTCAACATAGAATGGTCCTGTAAACAGACATTTCAGCTTATGCTACTCATTGGCTCTCACTCAGAATAAAAGCCACACACTTCACTGACTTTATTTCCTACCACTTTACTCCTCACTGTCTCTTCTCTAGCCACATAGCCTGTCCTACAACATGCAGGACAACCCCTCACCTCAAAACACACACAAAAAACATACTTCATACAGATGGCAAATTAGCACATGAAATGATGTACATCACTAGCCATTAGGGAATTACCACAGTGAGACATCACTACATTCCTACAGAATGATTAAAGAAATTATAATGACAATAATGAATGCTGGAAAGAATGTAGGGAAACTGGATCACTTATCACATTACTGGTGGGAATGTAAAATGATAGACACTCTGGAAATAGTTCGACAGTTTTTTTTTAAATTTTATTTTATAAAACTGTACATGTAACCCAGGGATTGCTCTTTTGAATATTAATTCCAGAGAAATAGGAAGTTATATTCACACAAGAACTTGTGAATGAATGTTGATAGTAGCTTTATTCATGTGATTAATAATGGCTATATGAATTGTGGTATATCCATACAACAGAATATATAAAGGAGAAAATTATTAGTATATGCAACCATATGGTCGAATCTCAATGAAACTATGCTGAGTGAAAAATGCCAATCCCAAAAGGTTACATGCACTATAATTCCATTTATATAAATAATATTATTAAATGACAAAATTATAGTAATAGAGAACATATTAGTAATTACCAAAGGTTGGAGATGGAAGAGATGGAAGGAAGGAGGTGGATATAGTTATAAAAGGAAGCACAAGGTATCCTTGTGGTAATGGAACTGTTTTGTATATTTACTGTGGAGGTGTTTATACCTACATATGTGATAAAATCGTATAGAATTAATCAAATGCATGCACTCACATAACTACTGGGGAACTCTCAATAAGATCAGCACATTGTATTAATGTCCTAGTTGTGACATTGTACTATACTTTTACAAGATGTGACCAGGGGTGGGGTGGAGGCAGATTAGTAAATGGTACATAAATTTTTCTGTATTATTTCTTATGAGTTCATGTGAATATACAATTATCTCAAAATATTTAAATGTTAATTAAAAACCTTTGTAATTATGAAATATTATTACATACAGAGTACATTAATTATAAATGTACAGTTTATCATGATGTAAATTATCATATAACTGCCACCTAATTTAAGAAACAGGACATTTTCAATACCTTAAAAGGCCCCATGTGACACTTCAAAAACACCCTCTACCTGCCCAGCCAGCGTGGCTCAGTGGTTGAGCTTTGACCTATGAATCAGGAGGTCCTGTTCAATTCCCCGTCAGGGCACATACCTGGGTTGTGGGCTCCATCCTAGTGTGGGGCATGCAGGAGGCAGCTGATCAGTGATTCTCTCTCATCATTGATGTTTCTATCTCTCTCTCCCTCTCTCTCTGAAATCAATAAAAAAAACAAAACAAAACAAAAACCATCTCCCTTCCTTCATCAATAACTATCTGGATTTCTATAGTAATCACTCCACTTAAATGTGAAACCCTAAACAATGTAGTTTTTCTTGTTTTAGAACTTTTTCAATATTATATCTTAAAACTTTGCTCATAGTTGTTATATGAGCTACAGTTTGTTTTTGTTGTTTCTGTATAGTATTCTAATATATGAGTGTACCACAATTAATTTGTTCTTATTGTAACAGATGTTTGTTTTCTTCCATTTTTGAATAATATTAGTAATCTTTTAAATAAATAATATTGTACCTATATTTTAATGTACGTCAGCATATATCAACTTTGTCACTTTTGACATTTGGGACTGAATAACTCTTTTTTTGTTGGGAGGATGTCTGATACATTGTAGGATGCTTAGCAGCATCACTGGGCTCTACCTACGTAAGCTGTGAAAACAAAATCTGTCTCCAGATATTGCTCAATGTCCTCTGAGGATAGAATTTACTCCTGGTTGAGAACAACTGATGTACGTATATGCACACTTCTTCAAGGATGTATCACCAGAGTGGAATTACTGTTAAATCATCACATTTAAGTCTAGAGAGAATACTAAAATATTTCTAGAAATTATTTTCCCAAATATATGACAACCCTCACATATAAAAGCTCTCATTTTTTTTCACATCCCTCTTGGCATTAGGTATTATCAGTCTTTTAAATATTAGCCATTCTGGTATGTTCACAGTAAATTTTCATTTTAATTTGTGTTTCTCCCATTACTAATGAGATTGTCTATCTTTTAAAAATATTTATTAGTCTCTTGAATTTACTCTTTCATGAAGTGACTACAAAATCTTTTGACCATATATCTGCTGGATTGTGTACATTAAAAAAATTAATTTGTAGAAGTTTTATTATCATTATAACACATTCTGGATATAAACCCCCTTTATGCTATATATGTATATACAGACACATACTCTCACACAATATCTTTTCCAATCAGTGGTTTACCTGAATATATGATTCTATAATAGAAAAGAGCAAAGGCTAAGAACAGCCAGGACACTCTTGAAACAGAATAAGATGTGAGGCAAAGGTGATAAGCACCACACTGCAGAAATGAGGCAAGAACACAGTAGAAAAACCTGTACTACTCAATATAACACCTACTACAGTCACATTAGGATGGCCTCATATTGGCTCAAATGTAGATAAACAGACCAACAAAATAGAATAGAAAGTCCTGAAACAAACTCACATACATTCGTATGTTTGATTTAAGAGGAAGACAGCATTACAGAGCAATGGGGGAAGGCTCAGATTTTAATAACTGAAGCTGGAAAGTTAGTGCATGTTCAGGGAGGTAAAAAGTAATTCCTACCTTCTACTATACATACAAATCAAACCCAGGTAATTTATAAACCTTATGTCTATGGCAAAACTATAAACATTTAGAAAATATATGAAAATATTTTAATAACCTTGGTGTTTTAAACGGGACACAAATTTCAAGATAAACATGGGCGGGGGGGTGGGGGGGTGGGAAAGAGTAACAGCCCTAGCCGGTTTGGCTCAGCGAATAGAGCGTCAGCCTGTGGACCAAAGGGTCCTGGGTTCAGTTCCAGTCAGGGGCACGTACTTTGGTTGCAGGCTCCTCCCCGGCCCGGGCCCTGGTCAGGGCTCCTGCAGAAGGCAACCAATCCATGTGTTTCTCTCACATCGATGTTCTCATCTTTCCCTCTCTCTTCCACTCTCCTTAAAAAATAATGGAAAAATGTCCCCGGGGGAGTATTAACAAACAAAAAGAAAAAAGAAAAAAAATAGATAAACATGGATAAACTTGACTCCTTTAAATTAAGGAGTATTTATCTGAGCCTTGCTTTTGCTGATCTCTCTCTGGAATGCTGTTCCCTACCTACCACATAGCTAACTCCACCTCCTTGACTCAACTTTCAGTCTCGGTGAAGCTTTATTTGGCCACACTATGCAAAACTGTAACGCCTCTTCCCCACTATTGTTCATTTTCTGACCCCTCATTTTTTTTGTTTTGTTTGTTCTCAGCACTCAACACCATTTAATATGGAAAAGCTCATTGAGGCCAGAAAATGTTGTCTTTTTTATTTTAACGCTATATTCCCAGGATCTAGTCCAATTGTGAGTGGCAAATAGGCACTAAATACATATGAATAATAAATTGAAAATAATGTCTAGATGTCACATAGTGTTGTAATTTATGATTTTAATGACTCTAATAAACAAAATCTACAACTGTTTGCAAAGAGATGACCATCCCAACATATCAAGGTAAGCTGCTTTAAATATATGTCTTCTTCCTTCCAGTTCACTATTCCATAAAATATCAGAAAAAATTTAATGCAATTCATAACTACTGCTAAGAAAAAAATGTATTAAATCAAGACATTTTCCAAAATTACCGCTCCCCTCAAAAGTGGCATGTTTCTTCTAAACTGAATATGGCAATAAAACTGGGAAGGAAAAGTTATGTTGCGTATTCCAGATTATGGAGCAACACTGCTCTTAGATCTGGAGCTCACCCTATAGAGTCCACGGTTCCTAACCTCTGGTAGCACTGGGGAAATATTTGATAACAGTGCTGACAATCACTGACAAAGATGCAGTGAAAAGGGTCCACTTAGGCACATATGGTGGGAACTGCCCCCTATTCAGGGCTTCTCGAAATTGATATGCTCCCAGATTGACAAGATTGCAGGGTGCGCTCTCCCTCTGGAGTCCAGGGAGCTTCCTCTGGGAGAGCCTGGTGCTAGGACATATGTGCCAGGACACCACTAGCCGAGAGACTGAATGGGCGAGCGTGATACATGTGGTCTGATGGTCACAGAAAGTGAGTCTTCCTCTCTCAGTGGGTGGGGGTCATTCTGCAGGAAGAAACATTAGCAGATCATGTCATTGTAAATGGACACCCAAGGGCATTGGCATCCCTAGAACAAAAATCTTAATCACTAAAACAGTTAGAAACCGTCTTTCCTCCTCCCAGGGGCTCTAAGTCGCACACTGGCATGCTCAGAGAGTTTTTAGAGTAGTATTTAGGGAAGGTGAATTGAAATATATGAAAGCATATTTATAAAGGACTGTTTTTTCAATGCTCACTATTATTCTCGAAATGAAATTTTGAAGGTAAAAATAATGATGTTCAAGGTTCCTCAAGGAGACATTCAACTGTTTCTCCAAAAAGAAAAAAAAAAATGGCAGTTGTTATTTTGGCAACCAAGCAGTGTTAAATGTAAAAGAAAGTTATGTATGTTTTTGTCTGTGTGTATATATGATTCATGTATCACACATCGAACAAGGACTGCTACATGAAATTTCAAAGAAATGCAAATGTTTTTATTGTTGTGATATTTTGCGGGAATGACAGTACTTTCAAAGACATTTCATTTCCAGCACAAGGGGGTTATGTATCAACTAAGAGAACCAGAAAATGAAATCCCCAAAAAACCCAACAACACACACACATAACTAAAGAGAAGTATTGTCCAAATCCCAGGCATATAGAAAATACTATCAAAGACGCAAAGCTGTCAGTTAGACTTTATAATATCAGTCACAATAGAGACTTATGACATTTTAACTATAAGTAAATATAGATATACATATATATACATAAATATATGTACACATATATAATATATTTAAATATAGAATCTCACTGTTTTGAATTTACAAAATATTAAAATTCATTTTCTTCAGAATGGTTGGAACATAAGCTACTCTGATTAAGTAAATGCTATATTTGGCTTAACTGAGATTTATTATATATAATGTGTGATATATCCAATTTCAAAGTCTGTGAATATGGAAAATAAACACAGTGCAGTAACATCCTAAGTATCTTTCATCTTTTTTCATTTTAAATGATTTAGAATATGCTTAAATATCATTTAGTAAACATAAGTTAATAGAATAATTAATATTTTAAATTCCATTTAAAAATATTATTAATAAACATTAAATAAGAATGCTATTGAGAGTTCAAACTGCTAACGAATAAAATGAGGATATTTTCTTCTTTGAAGAATAGTTGTGTTGCTTATCTCTATACTAGAGGCCCAGTGCACGAAATTCGTGCACACGTGTGTGTGTGTGTGTGTGTGTGTGTGTGTGTCCCTCAGCCCAGCTTGCACCCTCTCCATTCTGGGACTCCTCGAGGGATGTCTGACTGCCTGTTTAGGCTCAATCCCAGTGGGACATCCCTCTCACAATCCAGGACTGCTGGCTCCCAACCACTCGCCTGCCTGCCTGACTACTTGCTCTTAACTTGTTCTGCCTGCCAGCCTGATCACCCCTAACCATTCCCCTGCCAGCCTGATCAATGCCTAACTGCTCCCCTGCCAGCCCAATTGCCCCCAACTTCCCTCCCCTGCAGGCCTGGTCACCCCCAACTGCCCTCCCCTACAGGCCTGGTCACCCCCAACTTCTCTCCCTTGCCAGCCTGGTCACCCCTAACTGCCCTCCCCTGCCAGCCTGATTGACCCTAAATGCCCTCCTCTGCAGGCCTGGTTGCCCCTAACTGCCCTCCCCTGCCAACCTAATCGCCCACAACTGCCCGCCATTGCTGGCCATCTTATGGTGGCCATCTTGTGTCCACATGGGGGTGGCCATCTTTGACCACATGGTGACGGCCATCTTGTGTGTTGGAATGATGGTCAATTTGCATATTACCTCTTTATTATATAGGATTTGAAATTGGCTTATTCACATTTTGGTTGGTCAGGAGGTGATCACCTAACCTCAGAATGTTTAAGTTCCAGACCTTATACTTTAATTTTTCTTTCTGCCTTTGCATATCTATTGTCTTGTCACAACTTTATTATAGAGGAGTCAGGACATTTTTCAAAAGAAAAACAACAATGAAATACTATTTACAATATATAACATATATCAGGTCTAGTGTATTCCCCATTTTCAGACAAGAATACTTATTTCAGGGATTTTAAGTGACTTGTTCAGATACACGAAGTTAGTAAGTGTTAAACTCCTAAACTATCAGGACTGACTAAAAAGACAATTATTTTGTCCTGTACAATGGGCCAATAAACAATTTCACACTCATTTGGGAGTTTAAAAGTCAGGAAAATCACTCCTAACTTTAAGTACAATGGGGTTTTCTCAGCAGTAGCACAATGTTTGTGGAACAGGGACATTTCCAGAGACTGCATTCCTAGCAGAACGGCTCAGAGCCCAACCAACAGAGCTGAGACCAGGCAGGCTTGGAAGCCAGGCTCCCTGGCTCCAGAGTCCACGCTTGTAAGCACTGTCCCATAACGCTTCTACTATTAGTCAGTTTTACCCATTAATAGAAATAGTAGCAAAGTGGTTGGTAAAAAATCCTTTATGCTATTGATTAAATTTATATTTGTGATCTCTCCCCACACTGAAAACAATCCTGCTCTTTTCATGCCACAAAATATTGCCAGTCTGCTATAATTTCATCCAAACTGCTGAGGAAAAGTAGTTATACAGCATTAGTTTTGAAGTAGTGACTCCAAGTGGCTTAATATTGACTAATATATAAGAATGAGTACTAATTGTTACATGGATTAGCTGAATGCAAATGGAATTTATAAAGGTCTTAAAAGTGGTTCATTGTCTTCCTTAAACATTTCCCTAAAGTTATTAATCATATTATGAATTTTATCTACAAGCTTGTTGAAGGTAATTCATAGATGGGAAGTCTAAGGTCAATTTATTATGAATTACTTTAAGTTCCACATAATACAAGTTTAAATTAGCATTTTTTTTAGGGACCTTAAATCTGCATATAATTCAGATTGAGAGAGCTTTACAATTCTTTAGATTTCAGAGGAAAAAAAACCTCAATCAAACATAGTGTAATGACGCCCCTGGATAACTATAATGAAGTAATAACTGACCTTAGCCATGTTCTAAACTGTGACATCTTGAATTCTGTTGCCAATATAAACTACAATTACCAAATCACTCGGTGGTTTAGAAAATCAAACCACATTCTTTCCAGCTATTCTTCCGGCTTGGCATTACCTTCTAAATTTCAAGCTTAGCTAGGTCTGCTGTGGTGTAGCAACTGTCTACATTTATTGATAAGCAAACATTTTCTGATCTGTTGCCACAAAGGAAGGATCTCCCAAGCTGGGAGGCCAGATAAAAAATTGAAATCCTGTCAATTGTCCAATTGTCAGCATGACTTATTATTGCATATTGTCCTTCTCTAGGACAAAATTAACCACAGAGTTAAGTCTTGTTAATTTTAGCACATTTAAAAAAAATCCTAAATCCTGTCTTTAAAACTAATGGGGTTGAACAGACATTTATTTATCCAGCAGAGCAGGCCAATAAGCAATTTTGTGTTTCCAAATGATAATTCAGAAGTTTGAAAGTCAAAGAACGTATTACTAATTTTAAGAAAAATGGATTACTTTAAGTAGGCAGGAAAACAAATATGTACATGCTGAAAAAATATTCTTGCATGATCCATCTGATGCCCACTTTTACTGACAAGACTTAGAAAACAGAGAGCTTTGGCTTTTCAGTTGCCACTTAAGGGCAAGCTCTTGGGGAAGGTAAGAAAATGCATGGAACTGCTTGCATTGCCTCAGTTCTTTAAATCTGAAACAAAATCTATACCTAAAAGTCTTAGTTGGAGTTAATGGTCTAAGAGTTGGTCATGTTTGACCTGGCACAGTGAATTGCCTGCTGTTTACATTTAAGTCTTTCCTGTTCTTTTCTTTTCCCTTCTATTATTTATTTCAGTCATTAACATAATCAGGTTGAAAGAAAAGAGATTATTATAATAAATTTAACATATAAATTTATGTTTAAGTATTTCTGAATTATTTCAATAATTCAGAAATACTTAAACATAAATTTTATTTTCAATTATCTCATGGTATCTATATATATAGACATGAATTAAGACAGTCTATGTTCACATCATGCTATATTAACATCCACAGGTTACTACCTTGGGCAAGTTATTTAACTTCTCTGTGCCCCAGGTTCCTCATCTGTTCAAATGAGCACAAACCATTTCCTACCTCATAGGTTATTATGAAGATTAATATGTGGCACATAGAAATAGCACAATAAATTTATTAAATGGATAGTAGACATTTTTGGTTCTGTCTACTAATAACAGTGAAGGAAGTTGATTCATTACCCCTTGAAAACATTCTATGCCCTCCCTCCAGGTACCAGTTGCTCATTGTTTGGGAACCATGACTCTACCAGGACTCTCCTTAGGGAGTTTTGGGATAAATTATGGTACAAGTAAAAGTTCATAGGGTTTTGTTGAGAGATAGTAAAATAATAACAAAGACCTACATAGTCCACTGCACAAATGCAGTAAATAAATAAATGTAAATACAGTAACAATGCTCATTTCTACTCAGCAACTTTTTGCCGTCCTCTGAAGTAAGTCACTGGTTCATCTGACTCACAAAAATAACAGTTGACCCTGTGTTATGCTTCTTTAGAGTATTGTGAAAAATTGCTAAAGAGAAGCTGCATACATTAAAATATTGAGAATTATGTAAGTTTTATACCTTAGGATAATAAGAAATTTTTTATCAAGTTTCCTGAAGGAACTGGGCAACACTGCAAGAGGCATTAGAACACTCCTTCACATGTCTCTGCTATAAGAGGTGGGGCTGAGAGCACTGGGCCATGCAACTAAGTCTAGAGGCCCTGGGAACCAAATAGAAGGCACTAGGACTTGGGTTTGATCCTCAGCTGTGCACCAGTCTAACATGAAGCTGATCTCAAGCAGGACAAAAATATCAATAGAGCCTCCAAGTCATACCTAACACAGCAAATCTTATATTTTGGATTCTCATCCTATCTAATAAAAAAGCAGTATGCAAATTGACCATACCTCCTCTACACCCATAAGCCATGCCCACCAGCCAATCAGGAGTGAGTATGCAAATTAACCCAACCAAGATGGTTGCGGCCATGGAGAGAGCAGGAGGCTTGGGTTTCCCCAGCAATGGAGGGAGCTAAGCTTTTTGCCTGCTCTGGCCTGCCTTGACCTCTGCTTAAGGCCACAAAGTTTCAATTATAGAAGATAAATAAATCCCAACAAAAATGGCTGTGGTCTTGGAGCAAGCAGGAGGCTTGGCTCTGCTCAAGGCTACAAAGTTTCAATTATAGAAGATAAATAAATCCCAGATACCAGGGCCTCCACTTGGGTCGCTGGGGGACATGGCCAGCCTGTAAACCACCACAGGCCCCTCGCCCAGGCCACCCCATGCCCCAAGGGAACCCCCACCCGGATCCGGGACACCCTTCAGGGCAAACCAGCCAGCCCCCACCTGTGCACCAGGCCTCTATCCTATCTAACCCTCTTATCTAATAAAAGAGTAATATGCAAATTGACTGTCACTCCAACACACAAATATGGCTGTCCCCATGTGGACACAAGATGGCCACCACAAGATGGCCAGCAGGGGAGGGCAGTTGGGAGGGACCAAGCCTTCAAGGGAGGGCAGTTGGGGGTGATCAAGCCTACAGGGGAGGGCTGTTATGGGTGACCAGGTTGGCAGAGGAGGGAAGTTGGGGGCAATGGTGCCTGCAGGGAAGGGCAGCTAGGGGGTACCCAGGCCTGCAGGGGAGGGTAGTTAGGGGTGACCAGGCCTGCAGGGGAGGGCAGTTAGGGGCAAACAGGCTGGCAGGGGAGCAGTTAGGCATCAATCAGGCTGACAGGGGAGTGGTTAGGGGGTGATCAGGCTGGCAGGCAGAAGTAGTTAGGGGCAATCAGGAAGGCAGGCAGGTGAGCAGTTGGGACCCAGCAGTCCTGGATTGTGAGAGGGATGTCCGACTGCCTGTTTAGGCCCGATCCCAGTGGGCAGTCGGACATCCCTCGAGGGGTCCCAGATTGGAGAGGGTGCAGGCTGGTCTGAGGGACACCCCCCCCCCCCGCCCCCATGCATGAATTTCATGCACTGGGCCTCTAGTTGTAGATAATAAAGACAGTCATGGTACTTGAAAATTTATCTTTTTCATTCTTAATTATGCTGATTCCAATAAGTAAGCCAGAGTTGGTTCACAGAAAGTAAAGAACACTTATGAATACTCACATGTTCACTCACCTTCCACAGATCCCTGGTGAGCTGAAAGTTTTATGGGCAACAGTGATTCTTAAGCAGTATTTCTAAACATATACCTTCTGTAGAAAATATAAATAATTAATTTTTATCTTTACACTCTGGTCAGATGCTGCAATTTAAAACCTGAACTACTCTATCTCCTAGCTCAGATTTTTCTTATTCTGTTCACATACACCCTCACCTCAAAGACTTTCCCAAGATTAAATGAACGTTCTAAATTCTCTAATGGGCACTGTCAGTCTGGCTGCCCTCCCAGGTGCAGAGTCAGCACTTCAAGACCCAGCACTTTTCTTCATTAATTGTTAAGTGACACCACTTTCCTGGGTTCATAGTTAGAGACATAGGAACAGACAGTGTGGCTACACTGTGGAGCTTTAGACACACACACACACACACACACGGAATTCTAGTTTGTTTGTTAAGTAGAAAAACAATCTAATAAAAACATAAAAGCTATAAAATACTTTATGTATATAACAGTTCCATATAGTTAGGAGCAATTGAGGTTTTCTACCCTTAATTCTAGCAGCTTGTACCCAATCATTCATACATTTAGTTAACAAACTTGAGTGCTTATTAGGCATTGAGCTCTGTAAATACTCTAGGAGCCCCAAGTTCAATGGGGAACATTTTTAAAGGGCAATGCTGTGTGCTAAACAAAGTGCTTTGGGTACAGAGTTCTGAACAATTAACTCCAGCAGGGAAAGCTACTGAAAACTTCCTAAACAAAATGAGTTTTGTGTTAAGTCTTAAGAGATTAGCATGAGTTAGCTAGTGAGGGCATAACATTCACAGAGACACTGTGTTATGAAAGTGTTTGATGTGTCAGGGGTGTCTGAGCTGGACACGGGCAGGAAAGAGTGGTGAGTAACCTAAGTGGGTGGAGATAAGACCAGAAAGGCAGATGGACGCTGATTTTGCACATCCTCTATGCAGAAGTATAGAATTTAAATAATATTCTATAGATACCTCTGGACCATTAATATTTGAGAATGACAAGTTCACCTTCAATGTTTTAAAGACGATAATTCTGTGGAGAATGAATTGGAGTTGGCAGTGAGGCTCTGGAGACTGAGTCCAAGAATGTTCAATGAGACAGAGAAAGAAAAGCTTAGAGCCCCAAATAAGACAGTGGCAAAGAAATGACAGAAAAAGCATAGTAAATGTTTTAAAGAAAATAATTCAGATATCTACTGATTACCATTATAAAGAGATTTACCCTCAGTAGATATTAAAGATGTATGTAAAATAGTTAACTGAGTGAGTAGATTAAAAAACTATGGTACATCTACACAATGGAATACTACGCTGCTGTAAAAAGGAAGGAACTCCTACCATTTGCAACAGCATGAATGGGCCTGGAGAGCATTATGCTAAGCAAAATAAATCAGTCAGAAAAAGATAAATATCACATGATCTCACTCATTTGTGGATTATAATGAACAACATAAACTGATGAACAGAAACGAGACAGAGAAGCATTGATCAGACCATCAAACCTCAGAGGGAAGGTAGGGGAGGGTGGGGGTAAAGGGGAGAGATCAACCAAAGGACTTGTATGCATGCATATAAGCCTAACCAATGGGCACAGATACCAGGGGGGTGAGGGCATGAGTGAGGGGGGAGGCAGGGGACATAAGGACACATATGTAATACCTTAATCAATAAAGAAAAAAAATAATTAACTGAGTTTATCTGTTTCATTTTAATTTTACTGCCTCGTATTGAAAAGTCATTTATTCTTGCTTTTTCTCTAACTAGTTTTCATTATTTCTAAACCCACAATTAGATGTTTGTGAGCACCATTATAATCTCCTCTTCCAGGAGTTGCCTATCTCATGTTCTTGATAAGCTTTTCCCATACCTTCCTGTGGTGTTTGGTATGGTTGACCAATTCCTCCCTGGAACTGTCTTCCTTTGGTTTCCATGTCATTATTCTTTCAACATTACTGCCCTACTTCTCCCACAACTTTTTCTCAAGGTTTCCAGCAACATGGTTCTATGATTCTGCCACAGCCCTTTCTCAGTCTGCCAGACTATCTCATCCACTTCTAAATCACTGTGTATCTGCCGATGACACCAATTAGACCAGTGGTTCTCAACCTTTCTAATGCTGCGACCCTTTAATACAGTTCCTCACGTTGTGGTGATCCCCAACCATAAAATTATTTTTGTTGCTACTTCATAACTGTAATTTTGCTACTGTTATGAATCATAATGTGAGTTGAGAACCACTAGCAGTGTCGCCTAAGACCATCGGTAAACACAGATATTTACATTACGATTCATAACAGTAGCAAAATTACAGTTATGGAGTAGCAACGAAAATAATTTCATGGTTGGGGGTCACCACAATGTGAGGAACTGTATTAAAGGGTCGCGGCGTTAGGAAGGTTGAGAACCACTGAGTTAGACATTTGTTCAACAAACATTTATAAGCACCTACCTTTGCCAGGCTCTACACTACATGCTGGGATTTTGTCATAAATGACTCCAGTTTCTCTCCTCAAGGAGTAAATTGCCATTCACTTCAAATAGAAGTGGGAGAAGCTCAATAGCAGGATGCTGTGGGACAACAGGAAAATTATAAACATGTGTTGTGAGGGTGGAGGACATGTAGAAGTTAGGCAAAGGGATACATTTTTGGCAAAGGAGATATGGGAAAAGTAAAACCACTCTATTTTCTGAATTTCATCTCTATCAGGATTCAGGGTAAAGAGTAGCAAATGATGAAGTTGTAAAGAAGGCAGGATTAAGATGAAGGATAGTCTTTTATGATTTATTAAGGAGCTTAGGTATGAGTTGGGCATATGAAGAAATGATTAGAAGGGCGCAGTACTAGAGTCAGGGATTAGTTAAGATGCTACTGCTTGATAGTTAATGTGAAAGACAATCAAAGTGATATTTCACTGATAGTGAGATGAAGTGAAAGGGGCAGTATCAATAGTGCATAGGAAATAAAAGCAACAGAATTTAATAGTTGATTTGATTAGACATGAAGGAGAGAGACTCATCTGTGAGTCTGCTAAATATTCCTAATGGTCATGGTGCCAAGATGTCCCTTGCTCATCCATCATTAACCAGGCTGATTATCATCCTACTTGTAAAATTCCCCTTTGGGCCACCACAATACCTTGTATACACTGCTTGTATTTCACAAATGGCATTTTATTATAGTTACTAGAGGCCCGGTGCATGAAATTTATGCACAGGTGGGGGGGGTGTCTCTCAGCCCAGCCTGCACCCTTTCCAATCTGGGACCCCTCAAGGGATGTCTGACTGCCCGTTTAAGTGGGCAGTCGGACATCCCTCTCACAATCCATGACTGCTGGCTCCCAACTGCTCGCCTGCCTGCCTTCCTGATTGCCCCTAACTGCTTCTGCTTGCCAGCCTGATCACCCCCTAAACACTCCCCTGACAGCCTGATTGATACCTAACTGCTCCCCTGCCAGCCTGATTGCCCCTAACTGCCCTCGCCTGCAGGCCTGGTCACCCTAACTGCCCTCCCCTGAAGGCCTGGTCACTCTTAACTGCCCTCCCCTGCAGGCTTGATCGCCCCAACTGCTCTCCCTTGCAGGCCTGGTCCCTCCCAACTGCCCTCCCCTGCTGGCCATCTTGTGGCAGCCATCTTGTGTCCACAATGTGCTAGTCATCTTTGACCACATGGAGGCAGCCATCTTGTGTGTTGGAGTTATAGTCAATCTGCATATTACTCTTTTATTAGATAGGATAGAGGCCTGTTGCACGGGTGGGGGCTTGCTGGTTTGCCCTAAAGGGTGTCCAGAATCAGGGTGGGGGTTCCCTTGGAGCATGGAGCAGGCTGGGCGAGGGGCCTGTGGTGGTTTGCAGGCTGGCCACGCCCCCCAGCAACCCAAGTGGAGGCCCTGGTATCTGAGATTTATTTATCTTCTATAATTGAAAATTTGTAGCCTTGAGTAGAGGCCAGGGCCGGCCAGGGCGGGCAGGAAGCTTGGCTTCCTCCATCACCAGAGGTAACACAAGCCTCCTGATTGCTCTAGCTCTGTGGCTGCCACCATATTTGTTGAGTTAATTTGCATACTTGCTCCTGATTGGCTGGTGGGTGTGGCTTGTGGGCATAGCGGAGGTACAGTCAATTTGCATGTTTCTCTTTTATTAGATAGGACTAGCAACCTGGTGCACGAAATTTGTGCATGGTGGGGACAGGGTTCCCTCAGCGCAGCCTGAACACTCTCCAATCGGGGACATCCCTTTCACAGTTTTGGACCCCTGGCATCTAACTGCTCACCTGCCTGCCTGCCTGATTGCCCCTAACCCCTATGCCTGCCTGCCTGATGGCCCCTAACTTCTCTGCCCTGCTGGCCTGATCTCTTCCCCAACTGCCCTCCCCTGCCGGCCTGGTTGCCCCCAACTGCACTCCCCTACTGGCCTGATATTGCCCCAATTGCCCTCCCCTTCTGGCCTGATTGCTCCTAACCCCCTGCCAGCCTGATCTCACCCCCAACTGCCCTCCCCTGCTGGCCTGATTGTCCCTAATTGCCTCTGCCTTGGCCCCCACCACCATGGCTTTGTCCAGAAGGAAGACATTCAGAAGATGGCTGGTTGACCCAGTCTAATTAGAATATTACCCTTTTATTAGTATAGATAGATTATATAGGGTAGGATTGCTTAAATGGGGGGCAAAAGCCTTTTTCAGCAGGAGGAGATGTTCTTGGCAGACAAAAAATACATAATCCCTATATCTCTACTGATTGCCAGCCATATGTACTATACTACCAAACCAGTCAGTAAAAAATTGAACCGCTTTCTTACACCTTACACCAAACAGCTGTTGCCCTTAAAACCCCTCCTCAGCTGCCACCTTAGGTTCTTCCTTCGCAGTTTACCCAGATTTGGTTCTGATTGGATGCTTTCTATGCCAGTCAGTGTCAAAACCTGCACCTCCTAGGCAGCCATTGGCTCCTCGCAATTCACCCAGATTTAGTTCTGATTGGTCGGTTTCTATGCCAGTCAGAGTCAAAAGCTCTGCCTCCTAGGCAGCCATTGGCTCCTCGCAGTTCACCCAGATTTGGTTCTGATTGGTCGATTTCTATGCCAGTCAGCAACTCTGGGCCTGATCAGAGAGGCCCAGAAAGAAAGTCAGGCAAGGGCTGATCAACAGCTGCCATGGAGGCTCCAGATCAGACCCTGCTTCTCTCTCTGGGCCTGTCTCCGGGCCTGAACCCAGCCCCCTCGGCAGTCAGTGCTGGGTTGCTGCAACTGCAGGACTGACTTCCAGTGTTCGGTCATTTTGGATGTTATGGACCCTGGCTCTTTATATATATAGATTTTTCTGAATCTGTTTTCACAACTAGACTGACTCTGGTAAAAATTAGAGAATTCTAAATGCTCTCAAGAGAAAGTCACTAGTGTGAGTGTTTTTTTAAATAAACAAAATAAAGTGTTTCTTATTAAGGTATGTGATTTCTTCATAATCCCTTTTTAAAAATAAATCTTTATTGTTGAAAATATTATATATGTCTTTTTTTCCACCATTGCCCTCTCCCACCCCTCCCCCCAAATCTGTGGTACATCTATACAATGGAATACTGTGTTGCTGTAAAAAAGAAAGAACTTTTACCGTTTGTAACAGCATGGATGGACCTAGAGAGCATTATGCTAAGTGAAATAAGCCAGTCAGAGAAAGATAAGTATCACATGATCTTCATAAGCCCTTTTGCAGTTTTAAGTCTGAAAACATCAATTCACCACTAAGGGATTACTATAGCAGTATTTAAGTTAATTTAAGTCCGCCAGGACTGGCACATAGAAGTTGTACAATAATGTTTGTTTAAACAAACACATGAAAATAAATTTGTTTGTGCTTTTATAAATGGACTATTAACATTTTATATTAAAGTTTTACTTCTAGAAGTCATCCTTTGGAAGCCAACAAGGTATTTTTTGGCTGATTCATTGTGTTATTGATTTAATCTATACTATACTTTTGTGTCAATTTCTTACTAGGCCACATCAGTAACTATCCTTATTATTTCAATTCTTATTAAAGTTATTAATAATGATTGACACATGAAAAGTTATTTATCATTATAATAATCTCAATTATATTAAATTTGATAATGTAAACATTTTAATCACTTTCAAAGTTATCAATTATTTTAACAGGCTATTTTAATCTATTTTGCTATTTTAGAGGATGTACACAGAAAGTATGTACAGGATTTTCATGCAATTGTTTCAGTGCTCTTAGCAATATAATAGTGTTTTCCACTTACACATCATCTTTTATCAAGGAACCCCACAACATTTGAATTGGTAAATCCCTACACATCTTAGTGAGAAAAGTAAATGTGGTTATTCCCTTTTGAAAAATTACAATGCAATGTTTTTGAAAAAATACAATGTGATATTTTCCCCATGGAAAATCTTGACAGTCCTAAGATGAGCATGGGGAGTCTTCACCTGTCACCAGACTTGCTCTCATGAGGCAAAGCTGTTGACGATATAGCTGCGATAACTAACCTCAGTGGACTGGGTTTCAACTCTATGGGAACACACCGAGAAGAAACATTTGTCAAACTGGTTGTTAGTGAATTTCATTAGGTTTCAAACTCAAACTAAGCTAATATAAGACTTCTTCCCTCTCATAGTCTCAATAATGTCCATGGTTATCATAGGATTCCATTAGGATTTGTGGTAAAAGTTAGAGAATTCCAAATGCTCTCAAGATAAAGCCACTAGTGTGTTTTTTGAAACAACAAAAGAAAGTGTTTCTTATTAAGATATATGATTTCTTCATAATCCCCTTTGCAATTTTAAGTCTGGGAACATCAATTCACTACTAGGAAATTACTATAGTAGTCTTGAGGTTAAGTCCTAAATCAAAAAATTCTCTACAAATAATAAATAAAGTTGAGTCTATTGTTAATTACAAGAACACAGCAGCAAATAGCACCTGGGGTACATTATATGATATGCAGATTTAGGCCAAATTCTTAGTTCAACCTCACTGGGGAATGAAGGTGCTTATCAAATCAGCAAAAAAAAAAAAAAAAAAAAAATTTAATACTCACTTTAGAATAATTTTTCCATTAATTTTCAAAGAGAGTGGAAAGGAGTGGGTGAGGGGGAAAGAGAGAGGTGGGAGAGAGAAACATCAATGTGAGAGAGATGCATCAATTGTTTGTCTCCCACACATGCCCTGTCCCAGGCCTGGGAGTGAAACTGCAACTCAGCTATGTGCTCTTGACCAGAATCAAACCCACAACCCTTGGGTGCACAGGCTGATGCTCTAACCATTGAGATTTCCAGCCACGACATCAAATTAGAAAAAAATTTTAAAGAAAATTGATATTCATGTTATGGGGATTATAAACAATTAAAATCCTTTTTTTGAGACAGTAACTTGGTATTATGACATTAAAAATATGTATATACTTTAACCCAGTCTTTTAGGTTCCCAGGCTCAATTCCAATATGTGGACAGCATCAAGTTGTTTGAGAATTCAACTCAATTCTGACACTCTACCTGAAGATAGCATCAGATTTCACAGTCTCACAAAATTGTGTCCCAGCCCACTTCAGGTGCCAGGCATAAGCCTAGATTGTTACCTGCGCTTCTGACTGACTATTACAAATGAGAGGTTCCAATGACTCCCTCCAATTCAGGATATCAATCACAAGTACAGGTTGTTACCTATGTATACATATACAGTATATGTGTGTATATACACACATGTATATATGTACAAATATCTGCATTTATTCATATGAGTATAGAGATATGTGTGGAAGGAATCAGAACTATTTCCTATTTTATTGAGAGAAGGAGAGATAACCTTAAAGGGGAGAGTTGGGGGAAATTCAAACATAGATAGATAGATAGATAGATAGATAGATAGATAGATAGATAGATGTGTGTGTATATAAAATTAGCAGATATTCACAATTTGAGAAAGTCTATTTAGTATAAGTTTACAAGAACAGAAAAAGAAACTACAAAAACTACCTTTACCCCTGAGAACAGCTAATAAATATATAGAAAAAGAACTAAAAATGTATATGAAAGAAATTCAAGAATAATAGAGAAATAATAAAAATTCAGCAACAGGATAGTGGTAACTGTGGTGGTGAGGTGGAAGAAATTCTGTCTTAACTTTTTAATAATATATCAGGACAATCTAAAAGATTAATGAAACCAAGAGGTGGTTTTTCAAAAGATAAAAAAGGATAAAATTTTTAATCAAACTCATCTGTCAAAAGAAGAGGGAGAACCCAAATAAATAAAATCAGAAATGAAAGAGGATTATAAGATTACAGAAATATAAGGATTATAATAAAATACTGTGAACAATTATATGCCAATGAATTGGACAACGTAGAAGAAATGGACAAATTCCTAGAAACATACAATCTTCCAAGACAGAATCAAGAAGAAACAGAAAAACTAAACACACTAATAATTACTAACAAAATCAAATCAGTAATCAAAAACTACCAACAACAAAAAAGTCTTAGACCAAATGGTTACACAGGTGAATTTTACCAAATCTATAATAATAAAAGAGTAATATGCTAATTAGACTGGACAGCCGAATGACCTTCCAGATGACCTTCCAGACAAAGCTGGGGCTGCAAGGGCCGAGCCCCTTGCAAGAATTTCATGCATCAGGCCTCTAGTAATCAAATAAGAATTAACACCTGTCCTCTAAACTGTTTCAAAAAATTGAAGAAGTGGAAAGGCTCCCAAGATCATTTTATGAGGCCAACATCACCCTGATTCCAAAACCAAACAAGTCACTACAAAAAAGAAAATTATAAGCCAATATATTTGATGAACATAGATGCAACATTCCTTAACAAAATATTAGCAAACCAAATTCAGCAATACATTAAAAAGGTCATACACCATGGTGAAATAGAATTTATTCCTGAGATGCAAAGTTGGTTCAATGTTTGCAAGTCAATTATGTGATACATCACAGAAACAAAATGAAGGATAAAAATCATATGATTTTATCAATAGATGCAGAAAAAACATTTGATAACATCTAGTACTCATTTATTATATACTAGAGGCCTGGTGCATGAAATTCATGCACGGGGGTGGGTGGTGTCCCACAACCCAGCCTGCACCCTCTCCAATCTGGGATCCCTCGAGGGATGTCCAACTGCCTGTTTAGGCCCGATCCCACTGCTCCCCTGCTTGCCTTCCTGATTGCCCCTAACCGCTTGGCCTGCCAGCCTGATCACCCCCTAACCACTCCCCTGAGAACCTGATTGATGCTTAACTGCTCCCTTGCCAGCCTGTTTGCCCCTAACTGCCTTCCCCTGCAGGCCTGGTAACCCCTAACTGCCCTCCCCTGCAGGCCTGGTCACCCCTAACTGCCCTCCCCTGTAGGCCTGGTCACCCCTAACTGCCCTCCCCTGTAGGCCTGGTCATCCCTAACTGCCCTCCCCTGCAGGGCTGGTACCCCCCAACTGCTCTCCCCTGCAAGCTTGGGTCCCCCCAAACTGCACTTCTTTGCAGACCCAGTCACCCCCAACTTCCTTACTCTGCCAGCCAGGTCACCCCTAACTGCCCTCCCCTGCAGGCCTGGTCCCTCCCAACTGCCCTCACCTGCTGGCCTGATTGCTCACAACTGCCCTCCCTTGCAGGCTTGGTCCCTCCCAACTGCCCTCCCTTGCTGGCCATCTTGTGGTGGCTATCTTGTGTCCACATGGGTGCAGGATCTTTGACCACATGGGGGCAGCCATCTTTTGTGTTGGAGTGATGGTCAATCTGCATATTACTCTTTTATTAGATAGGATAGAGGCCTGGTGCATGGGTGGGGGCCAGCTGGTTTGCCCTGAAAGGTGTCCCAGATCAGAGTGGGGATTCTCTTGGCGTGTGGGGTGGCCTGCGCGAGGGGCCTGTGGTTGTTTGTAGGCTGACCACGCCCCCTGGTGACCAAAGCAGAGGCCCTGGGATCTGGGATTTATTTATCTTCTACAATTGAAACTTTGTAGCCTGGAGTGGAGCCAAGCCTTCTGCTCGCTCTGTGGCGGCAACCATTTTTTTTGAGATTTATGTATCTTCTATAATTGAAACTTTGTAGCATTGAGTGGAGGCCTGGGCCGGCAAGAGCAGACAGAAAGCTTGGATTCCTCCATTGCCGGGGAAACCCAAGCCTTCCTCCTGCTCTCTGTGGCTGCGGCCAACTTGGTTGGGTTTATTTGCATATTCCCTCCTGATTGGCTGGTGGGCGTGGCTTGTGGGTGTAGCAGAGGTACGGTCAAATTGCATATTACTCTTTTATTAGATAGGATATAAAAAAAAAAACTCTCAGCAAAGTGGGAATAGAAGAAACGTACCTTTACATAATAAAGGCCATATATTACACACCCAAAGCTTACATCATGCTCAATGGGTAAAAGCTGTTTTCCTTAAGATCAGGAACAAGATAAGGATGTTCACTTTCACCACTCTTATTCAACTTTGTATTGGAAGTCCTAGGCACAGCAATCAGAAAAATAAAAATAAAATATAATGCATTCAAATGGAAAAAAAGGAGTACCATAAAGGTCCACCAAAAAATGTTAGAACTAAAAAATTAGAAGGTAGCAGAATACAAAATTAACATCCAGAAACTGCTTACATCTTTATAAACCAACTAGAGGCCTGGTGCACGAAATTAGTGCACAGGGGTGGGGGTGTTCCTCAGCCCAGCCTGCACCCTCTCCAATGTGGGACCCCTTGAGGGATGTCTGACTGCCCGTTTAGGCCTGATCCTGGTAGGATTGCGCCTAAAGAGGAAGTCGGATATCCCTCTTACAATCCAGGACTGCTGGCTCCCAACTGTTCACCTACATGCCTTCCTGATCACCTCCTAACCACTCCCCTGCCCGCCTGTTTGCCCCCAACTACCCTTCCTTGCAGGCCTGGTCCCTCCCAACTGCCCTCCCCTGCTGGCCATCTTGTGGCAGCCATCATGTGTCCACATGGGGGCAGTCATCTTTGACCACATTGGGGCAGCAATCTTGTGTGTTTGAAGTGATGGTCAATTTGCATATTAGTCTTTTATTAGATAGGATAGAGGCCTGGTGCATGGGTGGGGTCCAGCTGATTTGCCCTGAAAGGTGTCCCGGATCAAGGTGGGGATTCCCTTGGGGAGTGGGGTGGCCTGGGTGAGGGGCCTGTGGTTGTTTGCAGGCTGGCCAAGCCCCCCAGGGACCCAAGTGGAGGCCCTGGTATCTGAGATTTATTTACCTTCTATAATTGAAACTTCGTAGCCTTGAGTGGAGGCCTGTGCCCACCAGGGTGTGCAGAAAGCTTGGCTTACTCCATCACCTGGGGCAACCCAAGCCTCCTGCTCTCTATCCATGGCCGCAGCCATCTTGGTTTGGTTAATTTGCATACTCTCTCCTGATTGGCTGGTGTATCAGAGGTATGGTCAATTTGCATATTACTCTTTTATTAGATAGGATTATAACTATCAGAAAAATAAATTAAGAAAACAATTCTATTTACAATTGCATTAAAATATATAATACCTAAGAATAAATTTATCTAGAAGGTAAAAGACCTACAAGACATATAGAAAAAAATTAAAACACAAAAAAGGTAAGCATGTACCTTACTCATAGATAAGAAGGCTTAACATTATTAAAATGTCCATATTAGTCAAAGCAATATGTAGATTCAATGCAATCCATATCAAAATACCAATGGCAGATTTTTTATAGAACTAGAACAAATAATCCTAAAATTTATATGGAACCACAAAAGCCCCCAAGCAGTCTTGAGAAAGAACAAAGTTGGAAGTATTATCCTACAAACTATACTTCAAAGCTATAGTAATCAAACAGCACAGTACTGGTTTAAAAAATAGACACATAGATTAATGAACAGAGGAAAAGCCTTTCAGCATTTCACATAATACTGGTTTGGTGGTGATGAACCCCTTTAGCTTTTTCTTATCTGTGAAGCTCTTTATCTGAAATTCAATTCTGAATGATAGCTTTGCTGGGTAGAGTAATCTTGGTTGTAGGTTCTTGCTATTCATCACTTTGAATATTTCTTGCCACTCCCTTATGGCCTGCATAGTTTCTGTAGAGAAATCCGCTGACAGTCATTTGGGTGCTCCCTTGTAGGTAACTAACTGTTTTTCTCTTGCTGCTTTTAAGATTCTCTCTTTGTCTTTTGCTCTTGGCATTTTAATTATGATGTGTCTTGGTGTGGTCCTCATTGGATTCCTTTTGTTTGGGGTTCTCTGCTCTTCCTGGACTTGTAAGTCTATTTCTTTCATCAGGTGGGGGAAGTTTTCTGTCATTATTTCTTCAAATAGGTTTTCAGTACCTTGCTCTCTCTCTTCTTCTGGCACCCACATACTTCGGATGTTGGTACGCTTGAAGTTGTCCCAGAGGCTCCTTACACTATCTTCATATTTTTGGATTCTTTTTTCTTTTCCAGTTGGGTGTTTTTTGCTTCTTTGTATTTCAAATCTTTGGCTTGATTCTTGCAATCCTCTAGTCTGCTGTTGGATCTCTGTATATTATTTTTTATTTCAGTCAGTGTATGCTTAATTTCTAGTTGGTCCTTTTTCATATCCTCAATGGTCTTGCTAAATTTATCGGCCTTTTCTAGAATATTCTTGAAAAACCTTATAACCGTGGTTTTGAACTCTATATCCAGTCCTTTGCTTTCCTCCATTTCTGTCATTTGTGACCTGTTTCTTTTTCTCTGCATTTTGGCTGCTTCTCTGAGTTGATAGAGTGGCTTTGTGTGCTAGGTGTCCTATAGGGCCCAGTGGCTCAGCCTCCCCAGTTACCTGACTTGGACACTCTTGGTGCACCCCTTTGAGGGCTGAGCACAAAGTCTTGTTGTAGTTAAGCTTTGATTGTTGTTGGTATCACAGAGGGGAATTGAGCTCCAGGCCAATTGGCTGTGAGGATCAGCTGTGTCTACGATGGGAGAACTTCTGTGCTGGAGACACCCTTATGAGACAAGACTTGCTTCAGTGGGGTTTTGGTGCTCACTGAGTCTGCCCCCTGAGTGTGTCCCTTATGGATCTGAGGAGTTGTAATCTGGATGGTTCCACTCTGACCACTAGGTATACTGGCTCTTGGATCTCCAGGGAGGTGCTAATTTAGCCTCTGCCTGAGGCCACCCAGCAGGAGCTATGGAGAGATCTGCAGATTCCTCTTCTTTGTTTGGGTTTTGGAGGTGCCCCGATGAGGCCCAGCTGTGAAGCAATGCAAGCTGCTGTGGGGCCTTGGGCCTTCTTTTGGATGTTCTGGGTCTCACTGACTCAGCTGCAGTTTGTTAGGTAAGTTTAAAATTCAAAGGACCAGGCCATTCATACGCAAAAGCCTCTGTGCTCAGCTTGGATGGGGTTGAGTCTCAGGGTGGAGCAATCAGCAATGGCTTCATGGGGTGGGATCTCAGGGCGGAGCAAACAGTGATGGCTTCCCATCAGCCCTGCCCTTATAACCGTGGTTTTGAACTCTGTATCCAGTCCTTTGCTTTCCTCCATTTCTGTCATTTGTGACCTGTTTCTTTTTCTCTGTATTTTGGCTGCCTCTTAAGGCCCCTGGTTCTCAGTGTCCCTTAGTAATCGCTGCATGCAGCTCTGAGAGAAAGCCACCCTTGAGTTTTGCCTGCTGTCAGATAGTCCAGTTTCTCCTGAATGAGTCTGGGTCCCCAGAGTCTTGCTTGGAACTGGAGTTCAGTGCAGTTGGGAGCTTTTGTCTCCCTCCCTCTTGAGCAAGCCAGCCGTGTACTCAGTTGCCAGCCTTCTCCACGCACGCGCCTAGGTACCTCTGCCTTACGCAGTTCCTCTGAGTCTCAGTGTGCTTTTCTCTTTCCTGACAGTCCAGTTTCTCCCCAAATGAGTCTGGATCCCCAGAGTCTCACCCAGAACTGGAGTTCAGAGCAGTCGGGAGCTTTCGTCTCCCTCCTTATTGAGAAAGCCAGCTGCGTACTCAGTTGCTAGTCTTCTCTGCACACGCGCCTCCATAGTCTGCCTTCTGCAGCTCCTCTGAGTCTCAGTGTGTTTTTCTCTTTCCTTCTAGTTGTAGAATTTCCACTCAGCCAGCCTTCCTGTGGTTCTGGATGATGTCTGTTTTGTCTTTTAGTTGTAGTTTTGAAATTGTTGTGCGAGGCAGCAGTTTAGGTATTTACCTATGCTGCCATCTTGGTTTCTCCTTAGTAATTTTTTATATATATGTTTCCTCAGGTGAGGGAAACAAAATAAATTGTATTACATCAACCAAAAGGTTTTGCACAACAAAGAAAATCATTAACAAAACAAAAAGACAACCTACTGAATAAGAGAAGATAGTCACCAATGATACATTCCATTAAGGGTTAATAACCAAATATATAAAGACCTCACATAACACAACAAAAGTACCAAACAATATGACCAAAAAATGGGCAGAGGACCAGAATAGACATTTCTCCCAAGAGGAAATACTGATGACCAATAGACATATAAAATGTTCAACATCACTAACAATCAGGGAATGCAAATTAAAACCCTGAGATACCACCTGATACCTGTCTAGAATGACCATCATCAGTAAATCAACAAACAACAAGTGTTGGTGAGGATGTGGGGAAAAGGGAACCCTCATGCAGTGTTGGTTGTATTGCAAATGGGTTATAGCCACTATAGAAAACAGTTTGGAAATTCCTCAAAAAATTAAAACTGGAACTATAACATGACCCAGCAATCCTACTTCTGGTTATTTATCTGAGCGATTAAAATACTAATTTGAAAAGATACGTGCATCCCTGTGTTCACTGCAGTATTATTTACAATAGCCAAGATATGGAACCAACCTATGTCCATAGATAGATGTCAATAAAGAAGATGTGGTACATATACATAATGGAATATTACCCTTCCATAGAAAAGAATGAAATATTACCTTGAGACAACATGGATGAACTTAGAAACTATTATGCTAAGTGAAATAAGTCAACGGGAAAGACAAATGACATTATTTCACTTATCTGAGGAGTCTAAAAATAAACCCCCAAATGGAAAAAACAAAATAGAAACAAACTCATAGATACAGAAAACATTTTGGTAGTTGCCAGAGGGGTGAGAATTTGGGATCTGGGGGGAAAAGGTGAAGGGATTAAGATATACAAATTGGTAGTTACAGAATAGTCATGGTGGTATAAAGGACAGCACAGAGAATATAGTCAACAGTATTGTAATCCTATATAATAAAAAGCTAATGTGCAAATTGTCCCCTCAGGAGTTTGACCAACCGGCAGTTCTGCTGCTTGCTATGACATGCACGGACCACCAGGGGACAGTGTGGAATGAAGGAAGGCCTCAGCCGGCAGCCTGTAGCCAGGGGAAGGAAGTCTCCGATCGGCCCTGATCACCAGCCAGGCCTAGGGATCCTACCTGTGCACAAATTTCATGCAGCCGGCCTATAGTAACTACATATGGTACTAGCTGGGTACTGGACTTATTGGAGTGATCACTTTGTATGTTATGTCTAATCACTATGCTGTACACTTGAAACTAATATAATATCAAATGTCAACTGTAATTAAAAATAAAAGGAAACTTTAATTTAAAAAGAAAACGAAGATAAAATGTTGCTCTTTGGAAAAAAAAAAAAAACCCACACAAAAATACTATCATTTGCATACTTCCAAAATACTGATGCAGCAATTCACCAAACATGAATTGAGAATGACTGTGAATAATGGACTACCTAGGTGCTTGGGAAAGAAAGATAAACAAGATGACATATTTGCCCTCAAGGTGTTCACTGTCCCAAGCATGACTGACATCATTTTGTAGAGTGACTTTCTTTACATTGGTGTTCTGAAAGGTGAGATGCAGTTCAGTGGTGATGTCAAGAACCTGCTGGGCACTGAAGGGAACTGGATAAAACATATCCCAGGAGACATTATTTGAGCTTGACATTAAAGACACAGATTAAATAGACAATTGGAGGGAAAAAGAGAGAAAAGAACATTTACAGATGTGCAATGATCTATGGTACACTTGCCAGCAGTGTTTTCTAAAAAGGCACACTTCCCCATGCCTACATCAGGACAGCAGATACTGCTCTTTTTGGTACCACCTAATGCAAGATGGACAAAAGGAGTTCTCCAGGATTTGAATTAAAGATCTTCTTAATTGTCTGGAATGAAGCATGTAAAATTTGAGAGTTACAGCAAGCCATGCCCTACCATTTAAACTGAACCACAGAAGCAAGCAATGCACATCAAGAGAGGACACTAAATAGATGTGCTCAGCTCAGAAAACAGAACAGTGACCTTCAACTCCATGTATTCCTTAGGTCAAACTTTACTTTTATTGTTGACTCCTATTAGCCACTCCATTTTTATTATAATTATAATTTCCTTATCTTTTTCTTCTTCCATATTTCTCTTTTTCTGTTTCATTCAATTCAAATTTTGTAACATATAAAGAAGGTCAAACTATATAAATGCCTCATATATTCAGGCAATTCTATTAGGTGAGTTCACATATATGAGGTCACTGACTTCCTCTCAATATTCTTAGTGAGGGGATGCTATGATCCCCATTTTACAGCTAAAGCAATTAAGGCTCAGACTCTTGCAGGGCTATGAGCAACTAACAAATGATAGACCTGAAATTCTAGTCCATGTCTTGTTCCAAGGCCATTTTTTCATCACTGCATCATATTGCATTCCAAAAAGAGAACTGCATGTATAAAATCTCACAGAGGCATGAAAGGCAATGGATGTTCCTAGACCCCATATACTCCCCATGTAGCTTGGGAAAAGAGCTCACAGGAGAAAGTTTTAAAAAGGAAGCTTGAGAGTAAGTTAGGGTGAATGCATGAAGGATGTGCTATGTTAGGGAATTTAGCCTGATTTCGTTACAATAAAGAGTATTACCTTTCTTTTTCTGTTGAGCATTTTTCAAAGCAAGGAAGAAGTATGATCAGATTTGGTTTTAGAAATACCATAATAGCAGTGTTAATGGTAGATTAGAGATGGAAAAGATGGTGAAGAAACTCCTGCAATAATCTATGGCAAAGATGGTAAGGGCCTGATCTCAGGTGGTGATGACAGGAGAGAGATGAGCTTAGACCTCAGAGATACTTCAGATAGAACATCCAGGACTCAGAACCACTTGACAGGTGGAAAAGATTTGAAAGAGTTGAGGCTAATTCCATTGTGTTCAGCATGGATATCTGACATAATGGAGATTCCCATGGCCAGGTAACTTTGAGACAAAGAAAATGACAGAATTGTAGGTAAATCCTAGAACTCTGGTCATGTTTTAAAAATGAACCCTTTGGGCTGCTATCTGAATCATGCTGATACTAGATTCTATCTCACTGGGTTTGCATGCTCCTCAAGGCTCAGTAAAATGTAAATATAGGACATGTTATGTTGAATATTTTTCAGTTACCAAATTTATTGAACTATGGGTGCCACTATGTTAAGTCTAAATCTAATATGATTACTGACTTTTAAATTTCTTCCTCCGCTGATTGCTTTGGGTCTGGGTTTTTCAAAAGAATGGAAACGTTCTGTTGGGGAAACAAAAGCTGTTTAGAACTGAAATCAGAGTGGTTGCACCTCTCCTTTTTAAATTCTGATGTATTATTCCCCAAGGTAATCTCTTGAATGAATCTTTTCCCTTTGTTGTGTAAGAGCCTTCAAAAGCAGTGAAGAACATTAATTTTTTGACTTGATTTTGTTACTTTGCCAGGAATAGCACAGGGGTCCCTTTAGTGAGTGAGACTAAGGGCACTAAAATGGTTGGAAATCACTGAAAACAGTAGCAGGTTTATTTGAACAAAATCGGCAGGGTGGTGTAATATACATTTTTAAAAATGCATTTTCATTAAAATTTAAAAAATGAGCTTCCAAACAAACTCCAGAAAGGGCTCCAAACACAGCCTCACAAACCCAAAATGAAATCAATAAAAAGAAACCAGCCAAGCAGCAAGTTGAGAAAACACCAATTAGAGATTTTAACAAACAGAGAAGCTCACTGTGGGGTACAGTTTTTAAGTCAGACAAGAGAAATTTGGGCTTTTTTCTCCACCTCAGCACTGCTCCACTGTGCTCTCCCTGGAACTGAAATTGATGGGATTCAGAATGCTCCCCAGGAAGGAACCACAAACAAGCAGGCGCTTTCAGCATTATATCTGAGCAGATGAAAGCAAATATTATTCTGATAGCTTTTCATTTTGCCCTCCAAGGAGCTTTGCATTATTATCCACGACTAGGGATTTTAATAGCCAAAGTACCACAAATTTGTGAAACACTCAATTTCTGCCTGGTTTTGGAGTACAGCTTCTACCCATGGAAGCTAACTCAGGTCTCTGTAGCCAAGGAATTTTCTGAAGCAAATCGTACTCTGCTAGTATGTCTCCCTAGATAACCTTACACTAAACTGGCAGGTAAGTGAGGTTCATCTCAGTCCCATCGCCCAGCCCAGCTATCACACACTCTGAATTTAGTCCTGTGCCTGTCAGTACTCACTCCTCTGCTTTTCTCTGGTTGGCTCTCCTCAAAGTTTATATGTCCATCTCATATTAAAACTGCCCTGCCTTAGCATGGAGGGACCTGGAGAGTATCATGCTAAGCGAAATAAGTCAGTCAGAGAAAGACAAGTATCACATGATCACACTCATATGTGGAATCTGAGTAACAAAATAAACGGATGAACGGAGTGGATCTAGAGACATGGAAGTATGGAACAGAGTGCGGAATCTCAGAGGGAAGGCGGGGGAGGGTGGGTGGGAGGGATGTATTAACCAAAGAACTTTTATGCATATATGCATAGCCCATGGACACAGACAATGGGTGCTGAAGGTCAGGGGGTGGGTGGGAGGGATGTATTAACCAAAGAACTTTTATGCATATATATGCATAGCCCATGGACACAGACAATGGGTGGGAAGGTCAGGGGGATGGGCTGGAGGGAGTCAATGGAGGAAAGAGGGGGACATTGTTATATTTTTAACAATAAAGAATTATTAAAACAAAACAAAAAAAAAAACACCCTGCCCTGTCTTGTTCTTAGGCCCTCAGGAATAAGCTCTGTGCTTCTTCCAGGTGAGACAATAGTGACATACACTATGTGCATGTGTATGTATATACACACAAATATATATGTACACACATATCTTTTTCGACAAACCCTAAGGCTATTTTGTCTGAGGATGTAGTTTTAGGTTCCCATACAATGAATACCTATTTATTAAAGAAACATCTTCAGTGTTAATTATGTTTCCTTTAAACAACGAGTTTTAAGTCAAAGCTCATAATCCTTGGTGAGTATAGATTATAGATATGTTTGTATTGTACAAGGCCCACAGATCTAAGAATGAAACATCTGAAACATATTTTGAATCCCTCCACTTTCATCACCCCCACTGGCCCCAGCCTCACTGCCAAGCTGCCATCTTTTCTCTCCTAGTCATTTTCCTTATTTCCACCCTTGTCTCCATCTGTCTGTTTTTAACACTGCTCAGTTATCTTTAAGTAACCCACATAACATCCCTCAGACTTTCCATTGACTCCTCATCTCCTCCACTTAAAAACCCAAGTCTTCCAATTGCCTACCAAGCTCCAAATGACCTTGTTTCTTCATCTCTTGGTCCTACCATTCAGCTACTCTCCCTTAGTACACTCTGCTCCATCAGCATTGAGCCCTTTTTGACACTATTCCACCTAAAGCCATCCCTCTTCCTGGGATGTCCTCTCCTTAGATATCTTTTTTGTTAACTACCACCCCCCCCCACCCCCCGCCACCCCAAACCTTCAAGTCTTTGCTTAGTAAGAATTACTCTGACCATCCTACTTAATACTGAAACACACCCCCTTCCCACCCCTGTAAACATCATACCCATCTCCTGGCTTGCATAACTGTTCATTCTTACTTTCTTCCTATAGGATTTGTCTCCTCGAATACAATCTAATTTAATTATTTCTTGTTTTTATTTTCATTCTCTATCTCCTTGGCCAAAATATAAATTCTCTGAGGAAGGGAATCTTTGTCTAACTTTGCTTGTCAATCCCTAAATAGAAGCTTATACATAATAGAAAATTAATAAATATTTGCTGAAAGAACAAACACTGTCCAATTATATCGAAAATCATGGATTATATTTTTTATTTAAATAAATGATGTGCATGTATATGTACACATATTAATACCATTTTAATGATGAGTTTCTTATTTGAGCATGTGAGGAAATGGATTAGTATTTTTTTGGTGAAATATGGTTAAAAATGTTAGTATGTTTAAAAAGGGAAGGTTTTGATTGATTGCATGTTTGATTTAGTGATCAACATTTAACAAGCACCTGTTGTGTATTTGAAGTATGACGTTGAACAAATCATGTATCAGAAATATCGATGAGGAGACTGACTTGGTGCACTGGATGTTCAAGGCCACTCTGAGCATCGGAATCCTAATCAGGGTGTTCAAGGCTAATGTACTATACTCAGGTGCAAAAGCAAGGATGCAGACACTGCACAGATGGGCTCTTCTATAACCCAAAGACTAAGGTCACTATTTTGGCAAGAAGCCTCTTTTGACTAAGTTAACATAAAGTATGTTACTGATCGGCCAGTAAGAGGCTGCTGTTATGTTAGGCTGCTTGGTATGGCTCTTGCGTTTGCTATTGTGTTTTGCAGTGGCTGCTATGTTAGCAGTGGCTATTGTGTGAGGCTTTTTAAAAGAACTGCTTTGTCTGACGGCCTCTTAGTAGCAATGGCTACTTAGACTGCAATAAAGATTCTCTTATATGCCCACAACTTCTCATGGCTTCTCCGTCTTCTAATGTCCAGTGTCCAAGGAGGTCCAGTCCCTGGCAGAGGAACTCAGACTCAACACTTGGAAACAAAAAACACAATAAGTGAGTAGTAGAATCATGCACAAGGAGCAGCAGTGACAAGCAAGAGTAATTTAGCAAAAAGGTATGCATTGCTAAGGTTAGAACACAATCAAGTACCTTTAACATAACTCTTTAGAGCAGGAAACATATGTGAGGGCCTGAGCTTTTATTTGTCTATTTTATCCCATAAAGAAGACCTGAATACAGGGCTCTTCCATCACTCCATTCTTTGTGTTCCAGCTTTATTTAGGCCAGACTGTGGACAGAAGTATGTCAACAGCTGGGGACTAACACACATGTCAGGGCAGGGTACCACAAGGGAAGGGGGAGGGGAAGGGGAAAGAGAAGAGAGAGGGGAAGGGGGAGAAGTAGGAAGGAAGAGGTCATGTGATGCCATATTTAGACTTCACAGTATACACAGTAGACACCACCATTGACTAGGACATGGTGATCTTCCCATAATCCAGAGTAAAACACAGAGGGAGAGTCCATCATTAATTAGAGAGTAAATGCTCATTCTTGCTCTGGGATTAGAGAGCGCTAGCCCACTGCTCACAGGATGGAGAAAATCAAAACAACCAAGAATATCATCTAAATACCAATGTGAAAAAAAAAAAAGATAAGCATAAAGTGTGTCTATTTATTTAGCAGTTCTAGGTCAAGTTTTGTGCTTGAGTTAAGTTTCTATGGAAATTCTTACTCCATTGCCATTATGAAGAGACAACTCTGTTTCAACAGCCTTTGGATTCTGGTCCAGGCTCCAGCCTGTTTCAAAATCCAAACAGAATCCTAAAATCTGTTCCTGCCTCTATCAGAACTTGCTGTTTTTTCTTTGCCTCCTGCCACCGCACAGTTGGATGGACACCAAGTATAAAAAATTTCAGCCTCAAAAGAACATTTTAAGAAAGTTATGAGCCAGATTCAATTACTTGTATAATAAGCATTATCTCTGAAAAAATATTGTTATAATATACCTTTGAATGCAACTTAAAATAGCTACAAATTTAAGCTCCAGATACAGATGGACTTGGGTTGGAATGCCAGGTTTGCAACTTATTAGCTCTTTTACTTTGTGCCTTAGTTTCCTTATTGGTAAAATGGGAATAATTAAAATGACATCATAGAGGTACTGCAAAAGTCTAATAAGACAAAGTATATACCATGCTGAGCATGGTGACTGATTCCTAACGGAGGCCTGACAGGTCAGTTGTAATAGCTGTCATATTGATTACAATTTCTAATCACCAACACTTGGTGTGTAAGTTTTGGGAGTTTTCCATAAACTGGTATATAAACATTCTTTTAATTTTCCATGTGCAAAATGAGTCCAGTGGCT
Organism: Plecotus auritus; assembly: GCF_963455305.1. Taxonomy (NCBI): domain Eukaryota; kingdom Metazoa; phylum Chordata; class Mammalia; order Chiroptera; family Vespertilionidae; genus Plecotus; species Plecotus auritus. Next base: position 89,763,301 of record NC_137770.1, read on the forward strand.
ACCGTTCTCTCTATGGCATGGTTATCCTCTCTCCCTAGAGGGGAGCACAGTAGATAAAAATGACAATGACATTTATTTTAGCAAGAGATTCCTTCATAAAAGAATGAGTGAAATGTTGGTAAATTTTACCCTTGCAGTGAGAACGTTACCAGCAGAAGCTGATTTTAAAAAGTAAAATTTTAATCTTTTTGTTGTTGTTGTTGTTAATCCTTACCAAGGATATTTTTTTCATTGATTTTTTTAGAGACAGTGGAAGGGAGGGAGGGAGGGGGAGAGAGAGAAACATCGATATGAGAGAGACATTGTTTGGTTGCCCCCCACATGCACCTCTATCAGACCGGGAATCCCCTGCAACCCAGATACCTGCTCTTGACCGGGAATCAAACCCAAGACCCTTCAGTGTGTGGGCCGATGCTCTAACCACTTACCTTTTAAAAGGCAAATCACTTAAGATTCTTTATGCCACAATATATAGCATAGGCAGTACATAGATTTAGGAATAACAGTTTTATTTACTAATTACAGAATCCATTCATTTGGTACACTATGCACCCCCTTTCTTTCCATCCTCCTTCCCCCCTCATTAATAGATTTAGAACTGACAGTGCTTTCACTTCTAAGTATAAAGAATAATTTTCTTCTGAACATAGAGACAACTATGAAATCGAAGTTTAAAACATAGACCTCTTCTAACAGCAATTCAGATTTCCATTAAACCTCCTCCCACCCTCTCAAATTAAAGTTTGAAAGGCAGAGCTCAGAAATAATCTGACAGGCACTAGTGCTTCGTTCATTTCCAGCAAGGAAGCACCAATTTGATTCCTACCATAACAATTTTTGCTGTTGCCAGTGCATCAAATTTTTTTAACACAGCTTCTCAAGTGATAGAAATCATCCCGTCACTTTGTTTCATAAAATTGACACCCTGGGGAAATGCAAAATAGAGTAAGAACTTGAGTGAAGCTGCTCCTGCAACCCCTGCTAGGTATTCCTGAAGTTCTCTCCTCCTCTTCCACGACTGTCACCAGGTCCCAATTGCTTGCTGTTCTTTTCTCCTTGCTCGGCTCATGTGCTACCTCATCCATTGGCTTTCCTCAGCGCAGGAGCTGGTGTTTGTAAAAGCACAGGAGTTGGTGTTAGTAAAAGCATTACTCATAGATAGGGATTCTACCACTGGCTAATTTGAATGCAGTGACAGGAAAAAAAAAGGACTTGATGAAATTATTTCACACACAGAGCAATAAGCATATGGAATATATTACTACAGAAGATGATTCAAAGAGTTTAAGAAACACCTGGATTTGTTTCTGGAGGCGGTAGGTTAGAGAGGAGAGTGAGAAGAAGCAGGAGGGCGAAAGGAAAGCACCCTCCCCAAGCCAAGTGTTAAGGCTCTAGCTTCTTATTGAAATGGCACCTCTTGCATTTAGCAGGAGCACCAGCTATTACACAGTCTATTTTAAGGGAAAGGTTTCTCAAATACCCTGACTAAACCACAAGAGCTACCTTCCTAATGGGGCTGGCCTCTGGCTTTGAGGAAAGGACATGAATGATGGAAAGAGGGGAAGAATATCTGAATATCTAGGAACCAAACTTCAGCAATTGGTTTAAGATCTGGTCCAGGCCTCCCACATTATCCACATCTGTGACCTCCCGTCTCTCCAGGCACATTCTGACCTTTCCGAAACAGTCTTGTTCCTCCCAGTTTGTAATTATGTTGCTGTTTCTTCTCCCAGCTCTTCCTCTCATTCTTCAGTCCATAGACCACCTTTTCCGTGTTGTCTCAGTTAATTGTCACCCCTTCCTCTGTGTTCCCATAGCACATGCAAAATATCTTTATGTTCAGTTTATTAGCATTTATCTTCTCCACACTTCACAGAATGTCTGGCTCATTGAAGATATTTGATATTTTCAAATTTTATTTGCCTCACTTTGTTTCAGAGGATTTAAAATGCTTGATAAAAATAATAGCTAACATTATTGAGCCTTTGACATGTGTCAGGCACTGTTTCAAGTGCTTCACATGTTTTAGCTCCTGCAACTCTCATAACAGTGCTGTGGATGAGTGAGTTTGTACTAATATTATCCCTATTTTGCAAGTGAAGAAATAGAGGAGCAGAGATGTTAACTAATCTGCTCAAAGTCAACTTATGAAGAGCAAATATGAGATCAGGTTTAGCCAGCTGGTTCAGAGCTAGTACTCAGCCATTATTCTGATTACTGGAATGCCTAACATAGCAAGGAAACAAAAATAGGGAAAGGTGATGAGAAATAAATAGTTTAGGTCAGTGGTCGGCAAACTCATTAGTCAACAGAGCCAAATGTCAACAGTACAACGATTGAAATTTCTTTTGAGAGCCAAACTTTTTAAACTTAAACTATATAGGTAGGTACATTGTTATTAACTTAATTAGGGTACTCCTTCAATCGCACTGTACGTGCGCGCCCGCACGTGGTATTTTGTGGAAGAGCCACACGCAAGGGGTTAAAGAGCCACATGTGACTCGCGAGCCACGGTTTGCCAACTGGTTTAGGTCATAAAATTAAGCTAATTAAAAATGCATATACTAAAACCCAGCACACATTATATAGATTTTAGCAGCCAATTCAAAAAGGTTAACTTGATCAATTAATCACTAAACAAAAGCAAATCAAATACTCAGGAGAATATTCCTGATATTAAAACCTGAAGTACATTTTTATGGGGCTCTTCTTCTAGGATGATGGTATATTAAATCACTCCTTCATTCACCTTCTACATTTACACGTATCCAGTAGCAGATCTAGGTGTTCAAACAAAAAGACTGATCACAGGACAAACATTTTGTAAACTTGTATGACTGTCCAAAATGATGTGCACTGATTTTACATATGGACAACACTCATCCACTCAGTCAACAAATATACATATGTTGAACCTCCACTTTCTGTCACATGCTGTTCTAGGCCCCAATGAGTCAACACTGTACCGAAGGACCAAAATCTTTGCCCTCATGGAGATTAAATTCTAGATGAAAAGACACATGACAGACAATATCAGATGGTCTTAAGACCTAAGAAGTAAAGTGAAGTAGATTAAGAGATCAATGAATAACTAGGGAGGGGGAGGTGGAGTTCTCTTTTAGATAATAGGGTCAGGAAACACCTCTGAAGTGGTATCTAAACGACACCTGAATAACGAAACACAGAGACCTTTTTCTGTTTTCTCCCTAATTTTCCTAATTGAAAAATCAAATGAAATTTTATCATTTCAGGCCAATAAAATCAAGTGTTCTTTATGATTTTTTTTTCTATAAGTCTCCCTTTCTCCCTGAGATGTTCCTTTATTTGTATTAAATGCAAATTTTATTTGGCAGTTCAATGATAAGCAAATGAAGAACACGAATGGGATAAATTTCATGCCTTCCAATTTAGCAATAGTCTGACAATAATGTGATTTAGTTTAATGAAAGTCCAAAATCCTACACTAGAACCATCAAAAAGAAGACAATTAGAAAAAGACACCTTAGAGTTGAATCATATGATACCTATTTCATTAAAAAAAAGTATGTTAATAAACTAGTTCAACTTTGAGAAATTCAATATTTTGATTCTATGGTCCAGATTATTATGTTCAACTCATGAAAATATATAAGCCAATGTCACCCTAATAAAATTAATTTTTTTTAAAATATATTTTATTGATTTTTTACAGAGAGGAAGGGAGGATAGATAGTCAGAAACATCGATGAGAGAGAAACATCGATCAGCTGCCTTCTGCACACTCCCCACTGGGTATGTGCCTGCAACCAAGGTACATGCCCTTGGCCGGAATCGAACCTGGGACCCTTGAGTCCACAGGCCGACGCTCTATCCACTGAGCCAAACCGGTTAGGGCTAATAAAATTAATTTTATATACATATAGGGATATAGGGATTCTGGGCTTGTGTGTTTGTCATGCCCATCAGTTCTGCTAATTTCACACTTGAGTATGGAAAAGAAGTTTGACCAATGGACAAAAGCTAAAACAATGTTAAGTTACCAATGCATGTTTTTGCAACATGCAGTCTATTTAAATCTCCTTTTCAGAAGCTTCACTCATTCTTTTCAAAATGTCCTCCCACCATGTACTTTGTGGAGCAATCAGCTACCTGTTCAATCCGAACAGAAAATTGCAAACTTAATGCTCTGTAGTGAAAGGAAACAAAAGGCATAGTCATTTATTTTCTTCTTCACAATGAAAATGCCCTACGAGATTATATCATTGGGTGGATCATGCCTTAAGTATTAAAATGCTCTGAGATTAAACAATACAAAAAATGTGGGAAAGCCTCCAAGACTGATAACCTGGACTAAGACTAGAGGGACTAAGTGGATGCCTAGTTCTCTGCTAGCTTTTATGCAAAGTTAGTGCATGTGCTTAATCTAGCATTCAGGCAGCTACCATATTTATGTATGGATGGGGTAGTGAGGCAAAGTAGGTGTTGGAATCATATGATGTCACATAGACTTCAGCATAGCAAAGAGACCAGAGCTCTGTGAGTGTCGTTGCTTATGTACTATAGAGTGCTTTTCTTATTTATAAAGCTGGAGCATACATTCTATTACTCTTATTCTTAGATTTTCAGACAGCCATAATTTCTGGTCTTTTGTTTGAAATGAAGGCCTGCCTGGAAAAATTGAGGGTGCTGCCAAGCTGACTAAAAGACATTTTTTTGTAGCATACTATATTCTTTATTCCACTGCCCCCTCCTACAGCCCCAGCTCTTGGGTATAGGGGAGGGGGCACAAGATTTGAGAAAGATGTAAATTATGAAATTGAATGCACATTAAAGCAATTATGGAAAGAATCTTGTCAAATGCTCTCTTAGCCAGAAAAACACTGATGTGTACTGGTCTGTGGTAATGTGCATCTAAGGATACCTCAAAGACTATGTTCCCAGAGTGAAATTATTTGTGAAATTCAAGTTATATTGGATTCCTTTTGGAGGAGGAAACAAAAGTTAAAATTCAGGTTACATATCTAGAAGACTAAAGTAGGCAATCAAATTTAAACTTCTACATCAGATTTATTTGACATGATTTCAAAATAAACTAAGTTTAGTAAACCTGTTGGCAAAGAAGTATAATTTGTCAAGCGATTAACAGAGACACAATCTGTAATTACGAATTGCTGAAAGCTGGCCACTAATGAGAGAATGACTCACATTTTGGGGTGTAGGGAGGAGGGTTCTCTCAGAAACCGTAATTTGATTTACAAAACTCTAAATAGCTAATGGCAGGTAACTCTTGCCAACTAACCAGCCAACTCTTGCAAGCTCATTAACAGAACTCCATGGTCTCACTGAAGGATAAACCATATGGAGGTGTCACTAAAAGCTGGAGATGAGAGACTGTAATTCATGTTCAGTCTTCTGTAAGTCGGTCGTATGGGCATTGATTTAAGCCTTTGTTTATCTGAAATGATCTGTTCTTAAGAAAGAAGAGAAAATAAATTTTTAGGAGTTGCTCGTTCACAACCTCCCTGCCTTCCATCACCTTGTACTGCAGTGTTCAACTAATTGTTAAAGTTCTTTATTTTGCTCTTGTCTCTCCTGTTTCTCATCTCTGTGTCATATTTTAGTTCTAGCAAAACAATTGAATAATAGCATCACACAAGTGCCTAATTTACTATTTGCTTGAGCACTGATCTTTGTGGGTTGTTAAGTTGCTCTTCTATGATTTGCCTAGTGATTGTAAACATGTGGCTATAAGATCACTTTTAACTCTGCATGCACATGGGATTTGTGGATGCTTGAGGAAACATGATGAGTGACAACACACCTTCATAAGCCTTCATAAGAGGCTCTGTTTACCTAGTTACTCTAACCAGAGTAACATACTAGTGTGTGTATAGGCACTGCAGTTTTCAATTGATATTCATCTGGTCCAGGAAGCTCTAAAAAAATTACCAGATTGACACCTGAGCATAGTTTTAAAAATAGTACTAAAGGCTATTTAATGATAAGCAAGTCTTCTGGTTTATTTTTTTTAATATATTCTCAGTCCTATTCCCCAGAAACAGTTTTAACCACCTAGGTGTAAAATCTTTTAGTGCTCTAAATAATAAGCTTTAATGATCAGTTCTTGATTTATTAAATTGACAGATTAGCTAGCTAGTGTTTCTGGACATGATAGATGAAAATTTAGCTCACTTATATCTCCCTTTCCTCTTACTCTCTTTGAATTTCTATTTCAAATTTCTTTAACTTTTTAAAATTGTTAATATGATCAAACATTTATTTCTTTATTATATACAATATGTGTAAATATATAGTACATATATCTTATTTATATAATATTAAATATTTCATCAATTTTAAACTGTAATTATTACCTCCTCATTTTGAAAAGGGGAATATTTGCATACTATTTCCCCCATTTTTCTTTCCTCTTCCATCTCTAACATTTTATCAGCTTTACTCTTACATTTCCATCACCAAAATTGATGACATTTGCATTCTATTTTGATAGAATTAAGATTACTTTTGCCAATAGCATATTAATCATATGCTTTTGAAATATTGTTTACCTGTGGTTTTGTTGCATTTTCTTTCTTATGGGTTTGATGATATGGCTTTCCTATTAAAAATAGAAAGTTTCTAGAGTCACATTTGATAAGTCTTTTCTTTTCTTACATTATTCCAATTCAAGCAAATCTTTAATTTGTTCCATATTTGGACTATGAGTTTTTTTTATTCTGGTTTCTGTATTTTCCCAGAGTTTGTCGTTGAATATATCTAATACAATCAAACTCCATAATAATTTATCCACTTACCATTCCTTTTAAAGTGATTATTCTTGAACTCCAAATGATATCCTTACAGCACATGGATTAATTGTTTTCCAGACAGAGGTCAATTCCATTCTTTCTTGCATTCAGTGTTTTCTGCTTCGTTGGTTTCTTTTCCATATGAATACATACAATTGAATTTTGAAGTTATTATAAATCTGAAAATGGTTTAACTTTGCTTTCATATTGGTTGCCAGTTTGGTTGGATAAAACACCTAAGATTAAAGACAACTTTTTCTAAACTTTAAAGGTTTTGACATCTATTAGCAGGTGCTCATGAGAAGCTATATAATAGCCTAAAATCATTCATTCTTTTGTAGGTAATATATAACTCTCTCTACCTCTCATTTTGAGTTTAATTATTTATCTTTTTCTTCAGTGTTCTAGACTTTAATATTAATGTCTTGGTATAAAATGCTTTTGTTCATTTCTTATTAAATGTGTGTGCATGTGAGTGCCCATCATTGCTTTGGCTAGACCTAGGAAGAGTTTTTTGAATAGGTGATGGCTGGCTTATCTTTGTCTTTTCCTCACTTTAGTAAACATGCCATTAGTGTTTTGACCATTCACCACAATTTTAACTGTTGTATTTAGATAGGTATGTATTTTCATACTTTAGTTAATTGCTCTTTTAAAAAAAAATTATGACCAAAGTCCAAATTTCTTTTTTGAACTAAGGATTAAAGTTATCCTATTACAACTTTTTTGCTATGTTGAAAAATACTATTAATATGTTTTCTAGTATTGAATTGCAGTTGTAAACTACTACTTTCTAGTAATAACATAATTATTAAATAGCATTGGGCTCAATTTTATATTACTTTGTTATTTCTATGTATTCATGGATAATTTGAGAAGGTAGTTTTCTTATGCTAGTACTGACTTTAATATAGTAATATACTAGCCTTAGTTTATATAAAATATTTGCAAATGTCGTGTGTTTTGAAACATTTTATAGGCAAGTATTCTCATCTTTGAAAATAAGAAGCATGAAGTACTCATTTATAAAATTATTTATGTCTGTTCCTTTTAATAAAGAAACAATACTTTCAATACATTTGATAGATTCTATCATTATTCAGATTCATTCATAAATTTTAGTATGTCATCTTTTTAGATGATTTTCTATTTCATCTATGTACTCAAATTTATCATCAAAGTTTTACTTGCCATGTTATCATCTTTGTGGCTGAAATTATATTATTGCATTAAAAAAACTTTATTGTTGATAGTATTACAGATGTTCCCCTTTGCTCCCTTCCACCTGGTACCCGCCCCACCCCAGGCCTTCATGACCCTATTGTCTGTGTCTACAGGTAATGCATTGTTAATCTCTTCTGGCCCCGCTCTTCCCTCTTTCCCTCTGAGATTCATCAGTCTGCTCCATGTTTCCATGTCACTGGTTCTAATTTCTTCATCAGTTTATTTTGTTCATTAGATTCCTTGTTCATTTATTTTGAATTTTAGATTCAATTGTTGATAGATATATATTTATTGCCTCTTTCTTCTTCTTCTTCTTCTTCTTCTTCTTCTTCTTCTTCTTCTTCTTCTTCTTTTTCTTCTTCTTCTTCTTCTTCCTCTTCTTCTTCCTCCTCCTCCTCCTCCTCCTCCTTCTCTTTTTCTTCTTCCTCCTCCTCTTTCTTCTTAAAGAATGCCCTTCAACACTTCATATAATACTAGTTTGGTGGTGATGAACTCCTTTAGCTTCTTCTTGTCTGTGAAGCTCTTTATCTAACCTTCAATTATAAATTATAGCTTTGCATTTCATAAATGAATGGAAAATATTCATTACTTTGAATATTTTTGCCACTCCCTTCTGGCCTGCAAAGTTTCTGTTGAGAAATCAGCTGACAGTTATCTGGGCTCTCCCTTGTAGGTAACTAACTGTTTTTCTCTTGCTGCTTTTAAGATTCTCTCTTTGTCTTTAACCCTTGACATTTTAATTTTGATGTGGGCCTTGGTGTGGGCCTCTTTGGGTTCTTCTTGTTTGGGACTCTCTATGCTTCCTGGACTTGTTAGTCTGTTTTTGTCTTGTTTTTCACCAGGTAGGGGAAATTTTTTTGTCATCATTTCTTCAAATAGGTTTTCAATATCTTACTCTCTCTCTTCTCCTTCTGCCACTCCAATAATGCATATGTTGGTACACTTGAAGTTGTCCCAGAGTTTCCTTACTACTATCTTCATATTTTTGGATTTTTTTTTTCTTTTTGCTATTCTGATTGAGGGTTTTATGCTTCCTTATATTCCAAATTGTTGATTTGATTCTTGGAAACCTCTACTCTACTGTTGAATCCCTGTAAATTATTATTTATTTCAGTTAGTGTATGCTTAATTTATGACTGGTCCTTTTTCATGTCTTTGAAATTCTCACAGAGATCCTTAAAAATCTCATTAAGTTCCTTGAAGTTCTCATTAAGTCCCTTAAAGCTCTCATTAAGATCCTTGAGCAACCCTATAACCATTGTTTTGAACTCTGTATCCAGTAGTTTGCTTACTTCCATTCATTTAGTTTTTTTTCTGGAGATTTTTTTCTGTTCTTTCATTTGTGACATGGTTCTTTGTTTCTGAATTTCTGCTGCTTCCCTGTGTTTGTTTCTATTATGTAGAACTGCCATGTCTCCTGGAATTGGTAGTGTGGCTTTGTGTAGTAGGTGTCCTGTAGGGCCCAGTGGCTCAGCCTCCCCGGTCACCTGATCTGGGCACTCTAGGTGCACCCCTATGTAGGCTGTGTGTACAGTCTTGTTGTAGTTGAGCTTTGATTGCATTTGGTTGTGAGGACCAGCTTCAACTACAGTGGAAGAGCTGCTGTGCAGGAGACACCACTAAGGAGCAGGACTTGCTTTAGAGGGGCTTTGGTGCTCACTGACTCTACCCCCCAGTGTGTCCCTTGTGGATGTGTAGACTTGTAATCTGGTATGGCCTGAAGCTGTCCACTGGGTGCACTGCCTCTGGGACCTCCTGGGAGGTTCAAAGTCAGCCCCTGCCTGGGACCACCTGGCAGGAACTACAGTGATCTGCAAATGGCTGCTAATTTTATTGGGCTTGCCAGTGCCCAGGCAAGGTCAAGCTGTGAGCAAGGCAAGCTATTGCTAGTGTTGAGCATTGGGCTTCTTCTTGATAGGTATGGGGCATGCTGATGCCAGCTATGCTTGTTTGAGAGATATGAGGAAAGTCTGAAGCCTGATCCTGGAGGAGCTATTAAAATGCAAAAACTTCCACAAACAGTGTGGGTAAGGCTGCATATTGAATGGGGCATGGTCTCAGAGAATCACCAGGGTGGAGCAAACAGTATGAGTCAGGCTGATGGAAACTCATATATATATATGGCTGACAGTCTGCTCTGCAACAGGGGAGGTCTCAGCACAGGAACAATGACCTCTGTGAGCACCCCATCTGGTAGAAAACTGCCCCCAAGTTCCTGCCCCAGTGCCAGACAATCCAGTTCTTCCCAGTATGTCCCTGGATCCCCCCCATGCCATTGCCCCAGCACTAGAGCTCAGAAGGAGCAGGACCATGTAAATTCACATGCTGGCCTTTTAAGAGGAACTGCCTGGGACTCCAGCAGCCTCCATGTCACTAAGCTACAATCACTGCTGGCTTTTACAGCCCAAAGTTATAGGGACTTCTCTTTCCATTTCTGGAACACTTAGCTGGGAGTCTGGTGTAGGGCTGAGACCCCTTGCTTCTCATGGAAGCCTCCCAAGTGGAGATATCCTTCCCAAATAATAAAAAAAGCCACACATGGGTGTCAGACCAGCCCAAACCATGCCTCTACACCTCCTGCCAATCTTGATGTGTTTATTTCTTTACTTCTCTAGTTGTAGGACTTCCATTTAGCCAGATTTCAGGTGGTTCTGAATGATGGTTTTCTGTAATTTTGTTGTTATTTTGATGTGATTGTGGGTGGCAGCAAGTACCAGTGTTTACCTATGCTTTCATTTTGGTTCTCCCATATTGCATTTTTAAAATTTGTTTTCTCTTTAAACTTTATTGCTTTGCTTAACTAAAGTTGTTCTATTTAGTTAAATACCAATTCTTAAATATATTTATCAATTCTGTTTTTTGTTTATTATTTGTTTTTGTCTTTATTAAATTTTTTTCTTAATATTCCTATTAACATGTTTTGATTATCTAAAATCTTGAAATAAAATTTTTAGTTATTTATATTATATTTTTGGTCTAACAATAAAAGCATTTAAGTCTGTGAATTAGTTTCTGCTTATAGCTTTAGTTGTATTTAATTATCTATGATGTATAGTTTCCTTATTGCCCCATATTTTTGAAATATTCATTTTGTATTTTAATTTGTCATTTGATTCAAGGATTACAATATTTGTTGATTTCCAAGTTGCACTTACTTTAATTATTTTTTTTTTTACTTTGAAATTTCCTTCTTGTTAGTTATTTAAAATGTGGGCATTTATTATCTCTCTTTTATTGTATTAAAATTGTCTTTGCGGCTTAATATATGATTATTTTCATTAATAACTATGACTGCATGAAAAAGATGTATTTTTCTCTACTACAGTAAATTTTATATATTTATATATCTTGTTATATTCTATGTAATCTGCCTAATTTATCTGAGATATACACATGTGCATACTTATGATGTCTTCTAAAATTATCTTCCCACATCTTGATACACTGTAAAAATATTTTTGATATGTGATTTGGAATGTAAATATTAACGTAGTTATGTATCAATTATAGAATATTCCTTTTTAAAACTTTATTGTCCATGTAATATTTTTCTTAATTACTTTTCCTAATATCAAAACAACTTCACCTTATTTCTTTGTGGTTTTTATGATCTTAAATATTTTTGTTCATCAATAAGTTTCATTTACTGTATTATTTATTTAAGCTGTAGATTATACAACACATAGTTAGAATTTATCTTCTAATCTGAGTTTCAGCCATTTTATGGAGGTTTTTAATTTACATTTATTGCCATAATTGACATATTTGTTCCAAACTGTCATATTATTCTTATATTTTCTTGAAGTTTTCATTGTTATTTCCTATGTTTTCTGTCAATTTATTTATGCATTCATTTATTCATTCAATAAATATTTATTGATTCCTTACAACATAAGAAGAAATTTGTTGATGAAACAACTGCTTGCCAATGGAGGGCATATGAAGCATCTGCTTTGGCAGAAGGATTTGTAAGGGGAAGTTTCTTGAGGAGATAATACCTAAGCTAAGTACCTCAGGGATGAGTAAAAGTCTGAGGACAGAGGACATAAGAAGTTTGGGGTTTCATAGTGAGAAAAGTATGTTCAAAGGCCCAGGGGAATTAAATTTTGGAAAATTAAAATAAATCAGAATTCAAGACATAGGCAAGTGGAAATGGTACAGAAGCTGAGTAATTTTGTATTTAGATCTATTTATGTTCAAGGGTGTGTTTGCATGTATATGTGGATATTATTTACCCAGAAGACTGTGAGGGACAAGAAAAGATTAGATCCTAGGAGAAGATACCAAAATTGAGTAAAGAGACAACAAATTCAAAGTGGTCAAAGAAGATTGCTTAGGATGACACCATACCAGAAGTGTGGTCTCATAGATGTCATCATAATTGTGTTTCACAAAAGATGGAGGGATCAGAAGTTTAGTGTTTCTACATGAAATGTGTCTTATTTGATATACAACTACAACTTAATCTACATATCTAACTTTCTATTTGCCTTGATCTCCATACAAGTTACAAAGTATGGCTGCATTAGTCTTGTTTCTAGGCACTATGCCCACCCACAAATCCTGCTATGTCAGACAGAAGTCCTACCACACTGGAGGTTTTTCCCCAGTTCTGCTCTGTGAGAACCCTGAGACCATTCTGTGGGGATGCTTTGAATATTTTAGTATAGTGTTGTGAAAGGTATAATTTTTAGCACTGCTCAGTCTATTGATGGCCTGTCCTTTGCCTCAGCCCTCACTTTTCTTATTAAAGGTCACTTTAAGTTTTTTGCCCAAGTTATATCTTAACTGATACTATGCTGCTTTCTTAAGAGATAAATTGAGGGTTAGTTTCATCGCTTCCTTTAGAGCAGTGGTTCTCAACCTTTCTAATGCTGCGACCCTTTAATACAGTTCCTCATGTTGTGGTGACCCCCAACCATAAAATTATTTTTGTTGCTACTTCATAACTATAATTTTGCTACTGTTAATGAATCATAATGCAAATATCTGTGTTTTCCGATGGTCTTAGGCTCTACAGCCTAAGATATTTACATTACGATTCATAACAGTAGCAAAATTATAGTTATGAAGTAGCAACAAAAATAATTTTATGGTTGGGGGTCACCACAACATGAGGAACTGTAATTAAGGGTCGTGGTATTAGAAAGGTTGAAAACCACTGCTTTAGAGTATCTTGCTGTACTAGAAGAAATTTATCAGAATTTTTAGTGCATGGGTCACATTCTACCTTTTTCCAATAATGGTACAGATTTAAAAATTTCATTCCTAGGTCATTTCCATGAAAATCTGGAAAATATATTATTAGAACTGGTATTGCCATTTTGTCTTCATTGAACTTAGCATTACTTTAAATTATTAATTGCGTTATTTATTTATTTTTGTTTCCCTCACCAGCCTTTGAGTTTTGTGGGTACAAAATGGTATCTTTTTAGATCTCCAGCTTATTCTTCATAATACACTAGTAAAATACCTTGATGTTTAATATATATTTGTTCAATAAATTAATAAATAAATACATTGAGTAGAATGGCATATGTTTGAAATGATGAATCTTTAGCTATATATTCATCTAATGTTCAATAAATCAATTAAAATGTATAAAGCAACTATATTTGTACATTAGAGTTATCCATATACTATCAAAGGAAAAAAATCCATGGAATAAAACAAGATGTATATGCTAAGAGTTAAATAAATGCCTTAGTTAGGAAATAAGTGGGAATCTTATATTTAGTTTTAGATTGAATTAATTGAGCAATAAGTTGGTAGGAACATTTTCAGTTTGAGATATATAGATGTGTCAAGTTACCTATTAATATTCCCATACGGTTTAAAATCTGATTAAAAGTATAGTCCTCATAAATTCATTAGTCTTTTACATAGATAACAAGTCACCAACATACTCATTAATGAGAAACTAATTATGAGAGAAACCATGTAGTGCAGCGAAAAGGCCATAATTTGAAACTAAATATTCATAGAACCTTCTATTCACCTATCCATCAACCTTTCATTCACCTTTCTATCCATTCAGCAACACACACACAATATTTGCTAAATAACAGCCATACACTGTGCTGCTTGCTCACTGGATTTGAATAGATAAAATGCTACATACTAGTGATGTGCCATGAGCAATATTACTTAATATCTTCAGCTACAAAATTATCATTCCACATTGTAAGGCAAAGAGATAATATTAAAACATAGTGCCTAACACTCATAAAGGCTATAAGAATATGTAAACTATTATTACTTTTAAATAATAACTCTTATTCTATGATTATATAGTGCAATCTATATTAGAAGCTTTCCAAACGGAAGCAACATTGGTTGGCTTTTTAGTTTATTTATAAACCCAGTGTTTACAAACCAATAGCACAGAATTTCATGACTAGAGAATTGAAAGTTTATAATTCTGATGATAAATTCACATCAGGAGCCTTTAATATGACTTGTGGGCCATCTGTCTAAGCCTCTATCTTTCTATACAAAAATAAAAATTAAAACAATACTGAATAGGAATTGTACAAGACAGTCATAAGGAGTTTTCTCCTTTTCTGCTTGGACTTCAAGGGAATGGAAGAGTTTTATTTTGTCAGAGAGGGTTTTGTCTTTTACTGCATCTTTCCCAGTTTTCCACTTTCCCTTTTGCTTGAAATTAAGTTACTGTTGCTTTTTGCTTATAATTTCTAGATTCTTATAGAAGTAATCTGCAAGGACAAATATCCTGATGAAGGCACTATAAACAGTTTCCCAAAAGAAAATAAATAGCTTCTTTCAAGCATATAAATAATTAAAATGAAGCACATATGTTGGAGTATCCAAATAAAGTCTGAGAAATTTTCCATCTTTTGAAAAATTTAATTTTTATTCTGAAATATTTAAAAACAAAAGGAAAACTACTGAAAGTTATACAACAGATTTCTATATTAACATTTTGCCATGTTTTTGAAATTTACTTTAGCTTTTTTTTAAGGAAATAAAAGGACACCCAGTTTTAGCCCCCTGGCTCCTATTTGTCTTCCCTCTCTTCCACGAGACAAATACTGTCTTAAAACTGATATAACTCCAAAACACATTTTAAAAATGTACCTACTTGTATTTATAAACCATGTATCCTAGTGTTTTTGTGTTTAATGTTATTCATAAATGGTTTCATTCTGAATTTGATAATTTGCAATTTTATTTTTTATTTACATTGCGTTTTTGAGGTGTACCCACGTTACATGTAAAGGTCATTCATCCAAGCTTCTAGATACTACTATTTAATTACATGCATGAATCTAGGACAATAAAATTGTTTCTATTCCATCACTTGGCAAACAAAGTTGTAGTGAACACAGTTGAATTTGTCTTTATGTCATGTGTATGGGAGTTTCTCAAGAGAAGGTACCTAGCATTGGTTGCTGGGCTATGCTGATTTATCATTCTATTCATATAGAAAAGAGTTCTATTCCCCATATCCTCCCACTTCATTGTGAATGGTCTTCTGTTACCTGAGTTACCACTTTTCCAAATAAGTAAAGCTTGGCAAATTTTCATTTTTTTATTTTTTTATATTTCCTATTCTGCCTCTGTGAATTTCCTGATGTCCACTTTCCAATTGTGTTATTCTTTTGAATTTTCAAATTCTCTTTTTAGTTCATTACACAGTTGGTCAGTTATATGTGTTAAATAATATAACTCAGCTTGTGGGTATTCCTTTCACTTCTATTATGATGGCCTTTGTTATATCGAAGTTATTTTAATTTTAAGGTAAGACTGTTTCTTTTTTTATGATTTTTGTTCTCTGAGGCTATTTTACAAAATCCTTGCCAATACCAAATTCAAAATAAAATTGTCTATTTTTTCTAAAAGTATTGCATTTTTTGCTTTTACATCCAGATCTTTAATCATCTAGGTTTTTATTTTTAAATAGATATCTATTTCCACATGGATAGCCGATCGATGTGTCACCAGTTATTGACTGATCATTCTTTGTCACTGATTTGTAATGCCACTTCGGTTTTTAGTATTGTAGTTTTATACTCATCTCTATACATTTCTAGCTTGTCTCTTATTATATTTCCCCTTTGTTTTCTTACACTTTGGTCCTCTTTATAAACAGTAACCATTCCCCCATCCCAGAATGCTTCATCATGAAAAATTTCAAACATACCAGAAAGTTGAAAGAATAGTACACTATGTTTTTACCAACTAGATCCTACAGTTAAATTTTGCTTTATTTAAAATATTGTTTATTTATACATCTATTCATATTTCTATTCATTAATCTCTCAAAATTTTTTTTAAATCTCAAAGTAAGTTGCACCTCTAAAACTTCAGTATGCATATCATTAGCTAGAATTCAATACTTATTTACTCTCCTTTTTAAGATAACACTACACACATTGAAATGCAAAAATTGTACTATTATGAGTTTTGAATAATGTATACACCTATAAACCCAAGTCTTTATCAGTACATAAAATATTATTGTCAGCCCAGAAAATCCTCTCCTGTCCCTTTCAATCTTCCCAGAAACAATCACTCTTCTGTTTTTCTTCATGGTGGGTTATTTTAGCATTTTTGAGAATTTCATATAAAAATAATCATACTCTTAGGAAAGACTTGATTTACTCAGCTTGATTTTTTTTTTTTTTTTTGGAAATAAACCATCTTGTTTAACATAGCAGTAATCTGCTGATGTTTTTGTTGCTGAATAGTAATACACTGTATGATTATGCCACTATTTTTCATCTTTTCAATTTTTGCTATCATAAATAAAACTGCAATAAGCATTCATCTTCAACTCTCTTTGTGGATATATATTTTCAATTCTTTTGAGTTATACCTAAGAGTGGAGTCATTGGATTAATGGGGAGGTATTTATTTAACTTTAAAAGAATCTGTCAAACATTACAAAAATGTTTGTATCATTTTATATACCTATCAAGAAAAAATGAGAATTCTGGTGCCCTATGTCCTCTTCAATGTTTAATAATGTCATTCTTTTTAATTTGTGCCATTGCAGTGGGCATATAGTGCTATCTCATTATTGTTTTAATAAATAATTTCTTGATGGCTACTAGTGTTGGACATTCTTTCACATACTTATTGGCTATTAGCATATACCCCTTTACAAAGTTTCTGCTCAAATCTTTTGCTTATATTTTAACTGAGTGGTTTGTCTCTTACTATTGAGTTATGAATTATTTTTATATCCTTTTGTTAGGTATTCATTCTGCAAATATTTCTCCAAGTTGGTGAGTTACCACCTACTAATTTTCTTAAATGGTGAATTTTGGAGCAGAACTTTAATTTCAAGACCTCTAATGTGTAGTTTCCCAGGGCTACCATAATAGAGTACCACAAACTGGGTGGCTGAAACAATAGGAATTTATTTTTTCACAGTCTGGAGGCTAAAAGTTCAAAATCAAGATGTTGGTAAGTTTGGTTCTTTCCGAGGACTCAGAAGGAGCATCTGTTCCACGTCTCCCTTCTAGCTTCTGCAGCCTGGCAGCAGCCCTTGGCATTCTCTAGCTTGTAAATGCATCACTGCAAGCTTGGCCTCCCTCCTCACCCGGCGTTCTTCCTCGTGTGTGTGTGTGTGTGTGTGTGTGTGTGTGTGTGTGTGTGTGTTCTCATAGTTGTCATCTTATAAGGACACCAGTCATATTGGATTAAGGGCTCATCCTAATTCACTATGACCTCATCTTAATAATTATATCTGCACTGACCTCCCTTCCAAATCAGGTCACATTCTGAGGTAGTAGGGGTTAAGAGATTGACATGTCTATTTTTTAACTTAAGTTTTATTTTTTTAATTATAGTTTACATTCAATATTATTTTGTATTAGTTTCAGGTGTACAGCACAGTTGCCAAAATATATGATTGCAAACATTTCTTTTTTCGAAGGGCACAATCAACCTATAACATCCTATTTGTCAACTTCTTTCTTTTATGACCATTGCTGTCTGTCTCAGAAAGCATCACTTCCCACAAGTTAGGAAGATGTCTCCATTTTCTTCTAGAGGCTTTTCTGGTTTAGCTTTTAGGGTTTAGAATTTACCTCAAGTTAACTTTTTTGTGTTATAAAATAATAATTAAGGTTTTGAGGAGGAATGTAGTGGGTAACCTGGGGCGGGTTGGGGGCAGCAATCTGAATCTGTGCCAGTGACTGGTGTCCTGGTGCACATTCTTGTTAGCCTATAATGAAGTCACTGCCCCTTCCTTAGGCAATAGTCTGTTTTCCGGGGTGCTCCCAGTTGGCAGGGGCCATGGGGCCGGGAGTTTGGCAGCTTAGCCCGAGGGAGGGTTGCTGACGCCACCCAGGCCAGGCATTTAGATACAATCTAACCTCCTCATTCTAACGGACTCAGGAGGGGCTGTGAAAGTCTGACACAAAAGCCCAGTAGATAGGAAACAGGTAGGAGACAAAGAAATTTAGGGATATATATAAGGAGTAATCTCATTGTATGAGGGTTCAGGCTTTGGATCTTCAAATCCCGAGCCAGTAGTGCTGCTTTAAATAAAGGGTTTTTCTTGAATTTCTAGTACTCATTGTGTATTTTCTGGTTGCCTGGTAAATTTTAAGAGTTTATTTTATTCCGTGTGGATATGTAAGTTTTCTGGCACTTGCATTAAAATGACTTTCCTTGTCCTCATTGCATTTCTTTGGCACCTTGGTAAAAAAATCAATTGATTATAGAACTGTAGGCTTATTTTAAAATTCTCTGTTCAGTTTAATTGATCTATTTATCTATTTCGTGGCCATTCCATAATTGCCCATACCACATCCATGAGAAACAAGGAAACAGAGCTAATCTCTTTGTCCCCTTCCCTACTCCATCATGGCCTGGAAATTATGTATCTCTTATTACCTACCTCTCCAAACACCTAAATTTTTATATTTAATTCAGCTTTCCTGGTTGACCTACTGTGAGAGCTAATTAAAGATATCTATCCACCAATGCTAGAAGCAGAAGTACCTTAATATTGCTAATTTGTTTAAATTTTTTTGGATCACTAGCCAGAGATATGTCTACTTTGATATCTTTTTTTTGTTTTTATTATTTTTAAAAAATATCCTTATTGATTTCAGAAAGGAAGGGAGAGGGAAAGAGAGATAGGAACATCAATGATGAGAGAGAATCATTGATTGGCTGCCTCCTGCGCCTCCCCCAATGGGGATTGAGCCCGCAATCCAGGCATGTGCCCTTGACCATAATAGAACCCGGGACCCCGCAGTCCACAGGCTGATGCTCTATCCACTGAGCCAACCAAGCTAGGGCTGGTATCCTTTAAGTAAACAGATTTTAGTTTTGTTCAACCTGCACTTTTTGTTTTTATAATCAATATTATAAAATATTCTTCCATCTATTTTCATTGGAATTTTTTAAGTAAATATCAATATTAGCAGAATTCTTGTATCAAAAAGTCTAATGTTAATACCATTATCCCAACAATAACATAAAATTAAGCATTATATATGCAATCATCCCTCTCCTTTTCTGCAAGTTTTTACTGCTCTATATTTTAGTTCTGCTTTGTTTCATGCCCACTGAATTGGGCATTGTTATTATTATTATTTAATAAAGTCCATACTTCTTTAGAGATACCTAAACATGATAAAATTTTTACTCTTGTTTTTTTCATTTTGATTACTACTTATGGATTCACTTTCTTGAATTATTGTTTAAGATGTCATATATCAAGGGTCTATTAGCAAACTATTTGAGTGGCTGTCATTGTTGTTCTCTTAGCAATTAAAGGTTTAGAATTTTTGTTATCATCTATCTATCTATCTAACTATCTATCATCTATCTATTTGTCATCTATTTATCTACCTGTTTTTTAATTGGCAAGTTTATTTGTTTGTTTGATTGTCTTTAGTTTCTAAGCCATCTGCCTCCTAAATCTGGTTGTTTTTAAGATATTTTTACCTCTATCTTTGAATGTAGAACATATAAATATGGGCTAATTTATCCTATTGGAGACTTTTGTCCTTCCTGAATCTGAGAATTCCTGACTGTTATCTGAAAAATCCTCAATCATGGTTTCTTCATTATTTGTCTTTTTTTCCCTCTCTGTTTTCTTAGATCTTCAAACATCTGTTTGTTGAGTCTTTTCCCTCTTTCATCCAAGTCTCAACCTCTTGTTCAAGCTTTTTATAATCTCATCTATCTATATTGCATTTGGTTAATTGCTTCAGAAACATTTTTCTGTTTACTAAAAATTCAACTGTGTCGAATATTCTCTATAACACATCTTTTTACAGTTTACATTTTAATTGCTTATTTCTCATTTTAAAATACTCTTATTTTTAAGATGATTTTGTTTTTTTATAGCGTCTTATCCTTTTATTAAAGCTTATATTCCTTTTTAAATCTTTCATAATTAAAACAATCTTACTATATGATCTTCATCAGATTACTTGAGCATATGAAGTTCTTGACCTCTGACCCCAGTGGGTATATGTGTATGCTTAACATTGCTCCTTGCTCAGGATGGGTAGTTTTCTCTTTTGTTTCTGCCTCTGTTTTGAAACTTCCTTACAGGATGCGTAGGGACAGTATCCATCTGGAATTTTGCATTTGTGGTTTCTTCTCTAACCTCCCCAAGGTATGACTGGCCTTGTTCTTTTTTTAATGATTCTTTTAAAGTTTTGGGGTTTTTGGGTTATATGAATCCTCTTCTGAAGGCAAATCTCTCTAGAAAAATATTTGAGTAGTTATCTGCTAAAGACTTTGCATGCATCATTTAATTCTTATATTACCTCAACAAATCTGTGAGGTAGATGGTATTATTATTATTTGCACACAGAGATGGGGAAATTAAAAATTGAAATATTAATAAAAATATCTGAAGCTGCACATCTATCTAATAAATGGCATATGTGGAACTCAAACCAAGACTAGATTTGTGTTAAACTCATATTCTTATTAATTCCTGCACTCTACTTTGTAGCTAGCCAGACAAACAGTTTAGCACCTTGAGCAACCACTCATCAGCTATGTCTGCCTATCATAGATTATAAATAAGCAGTTGAGGAATATGCTGAGGAGTGCAATAGTAGTCCTTAAAATTTTCTACATATTGATATAGCCAGAAGCTGAAAAGGGATGGATATTTCTAAACTATTAAAGTTGATGGCACACCAGTCTCCCCACATTGTCACATGTTCACCAACCTGGAAGTTCTCTGAAGCCTCTCATTTTGGATTTCTATGGAGGTTTCATTTAGTAGGTATGATTATTAAATCATTGGCTATTGGCAATTAATTCAGCCTCCCTCGTCCTCTTCCTTTCTAGGTGGTGCAGGGGTGGGACTGGAAGTTTCAACCATCCAATGACATGGTCAGCTCTCCTGCCAACCAGCCACCATCCTTAAGTTAAGCCCCAAATCAGCTCATTAACGTAATAAAAGACACCTTTATAGCTCTTACTACAGGAAATTCCAAGGGTGTCAGGAGCTGTGAGCCAGGGACCATCACAAAGACCAAATAGATATGAGAAATATATTTTAGTCCTTTAAATTACCAAGTATATATTTATTATAAATAACAATATTGTAGTCAAGTTGTTATTGTAATTAGTTAGTTAATATTGATAAAGGAAGAGAGCAAAGGGGAGGCCAGACAGTGTAAGCAAGGTCATCTGGGCAGCTTCACCAGGAAGCTACAGCGTCATGCTCCTCAGAGAAGTGCTGGTTCATTCCCTGCAGAGCACTGGGGGAAGGGATCCAACAAAGGTGGAGATAGATGCATGTACAGTGATGTTGGGGTGACATCGGGAAAGTGCTTGCTGGTCAGTCGAGCCTGGGAACAATGGATGGGCTAGGAGGTAGAACCCATCAGAAATGTGTGAAATCTCAGAAGTTAAAATCCCCAAAGAGTTCCCTCACTTGTTTACTCTTATTCTCTCTTGCTTTGTGACCCACACTCGCCCATGCACCCACCCATACCACCTCCCCCTGCTCCTGAGGGGCGATTGGGGCAGCATGTGGCCTTAAGTAGCTGCATGGCCATGGCCATGAGGGCCCCATGAACCATGACTGTGCAGACCCCACACGCTATGGC
Source organism: Plecotus auritus (assembly GCF_963455305.1). Lineage (NCBI taxonomy): Eukaryota > Metazoa > Chordata > Mammalia > Chiroptera > Vespertilionidae > Plecotus > Plecotus auritus. The sequence continues at coordinate 89,785,379 of NC_137770.1, forward strand.
CTCCAGCTGGGAACACAAGCTAAGCTAGCCAAATGTTGGACTGGAGTGCACTTTAATATGGAGCAGCAAAATATGGGCAGTGGCCTTAATTCTGGCCCTGTTGAAGACAAGATTGTACTTCTTCCATGATGAGACAGACAGAAATGGGACCTTGGAGGGGGATCACCTTAATTTTACATTATCAATAAAGCTTTCCATGAAACCCCATCCTCCCATGGAGGGGCCTCAGGAAATACTTGTGACACCCCAAGAACTCCATTTCCACTGATAAAAGAGTTAGAGTATATAACCTCAGTGTGAATATATAAGCTATATCTTCTTTGCTATTCTAATGCCTTTTATCTATATATATAAAACCCTAATATGCAAATAGACTGAACGGTGGAACAACTGAACAACTGAACAACCAGTTGCTATGACGTGCACTGACCACTAGAGGGCATGCATGGAACATGGTGGGCATCGGCAGCAGGTGGCAGAGCACGGAACATGGCAGGCATTGGCTGTGGCAGGATGGTGGAGCAGGTGAGTGGGGGTGCCAGATCAAGGTGGGGCCCCAGTTGCTGTCATCAGCGTGAGCCTCTGGTGGTTATTGAAAATTCTTTGCTCCTGCATGCCATGGTCCTGCCGGCACTGGAGCTTCCACTTGCACCTGCTGCCAGTGCCCAGTGCTGGCCCCGATTGCTTAGCACCATCAGCGGGTGCGAGAGGCGGCTGCCAGCCCTGATCTCCCCTCAGGGCTTCTCCACCTCCCCCTGCTCCTGAGGGGTGATCGGGGCCAGCAGCCGCCTATGGCACCCACTGCCAGCACTGGCCCCACTCGCACCCACTGCCAGCGCTGGCCCCATTCACAACCACAGCTGGTGCTGGAGCCACCATTCACACCCGCTGCCAGTGCCCAGTGCCGGTCCCGATAGCTCGGCACTGTCAGCAGGTGTGAGCAGTGGCTGCCGGCCCTGATCGCCCCTGAGGACTTCTCCACCTCCCCCTGCTCCTGAGGGGCAATCAGGGCAGCATCTGCGGCTCGCACCCGCTGATGGCAAGGTTCCACTTGTACCCGCTGCTGGCACCAGCCCCAATTGCTCCACGCCATCAGCAGGTGTGAGCAGGGCTGGTGCCATCAGCGCATGGGAGTGGTGGCAGCAGGAATGGGGCTGCTGGCAGACAGGGGGCCATGGCTGGAGGGTCTGGGGTGGGCAATAGAGTATGGCTGAGACCCACCCTTGTGCCCACCATAACCTCGAGGCCCACAGTTCCTTTCAAGATGCATGAATTTGTGCACTGGGCCCCTCGTTCATTTATAAAAAGCCATTTAGAACAGAGTCTAGAGGGTAAGAATTTTTTTCTTAAATTTGAGACATAATTTTATTAATAATAAATTTGATCAAAGTATGTGATTTATTTCAAGTAAAGGAAGTCTAGGAAACCCACTTTCTTCTGGGGCACTTTCTCTTTTTAAAATCTATTGTTCACATCTTATTTTTCTGAATGAGATATGAAGACCACTGAAATTAACTCTTACTTTAGTTGTAAATACAGTGGCAAAATGTATAATGATCTAATAAAATATTTTCTGAAACTTAGCAATGAAATGATACATTTACTAGGTATTATTTACATTGTTAAACTCTAACAGTTCTTCAGCATTTGAATAACTAAATAATGATACGGTTTGCCATATGTTTCCATTTAATGAAGCCTTGTATTGATACTTAAATGCTTCATTAAGTCACAAGCTGCCAAAATAAGTAGTTTTTCTCTTGTCATAAATGTGACATGGTTTAACTAAAAAGTCTTGTCATTTTAAAAATTAAGAATGCTTTTATTCTGCATATGTTATAAGCAACATCTCTCTCAATATTTCAGGTTTAGATACAAAACATTTTTAGGAGGCTGACATTGTAGTTTGGGAATTTTTGTGCACAATTTTCTTGTCAGTAGAAGGTTGTATGAGTTGTTATAACTATCATTTCATCATAACTAAACAAAGTTTATGTGCAATTTTCAAAAGCTTCTTGAAAAGACACCTGTTTCATTAATAATAATAAGTTTTTAAAGTCCTAGTCTGAGCTATAAACACCAAATAAAAAACTGTAATTTCACCAAAATCATATTTTTTTCAAGGCAGCTAGTTACCTTGAAATTAGCAAGTTTGGAAAATGACAAATTCAGGTATTCTGAAAAACACATGCAGCTTGGAACTGTAGTATTAGATTTTGCCTTTCTACCTTTTCAATGAACTATGTAAAACTGATCTGATGGCACAATCATAAGGTCTAATTGGTACTAAGTCTAACTGATGTTTATTTTGAGCAAAAAAGAAATTTTTTAGATCTTGATGTATTGTTTTCTAGGAAATTAAGTAGGATGGGAGAAAGTACAGGCATGAATAAGTAATTATTTCAAGGTTGATTAATTATATATGATTTTTTAAAAATTCTCACTCAATTATACTTTTTCTATTTTTTTTTTTGAAAGAATGGAGGGGAGGGAGAAAGGGGAAGAGAGAAAGAGAGAAACATCAATGTGAGAGAGAGACATTAATGGGTTGTCTCCCATTCTCACCCAAGGTATGATGTGCCTTTGACTGGGAATTGAACCTGTAACCCTTAGGTCCACAGACTGATGCTTTAACCACTGAGCAAAACCAGCTAGGGCTAAATATGATTATTCTTAAAGAAAATTAAAGGAAACTAATTATATATAAAAGTTGACAATACAACATGTTTTGCAAACCTTGGTTTGTAAAAACAATAAAACACTGATTTTAATACTTGAATGTTAATACATTTATACTATAACAAATGTATTTGAACATGTATAAAATCTTACTTAAAATTTAAAAAATACAGAATTTGCAAAAATTATTCTGAAGCTTGATTATTTCCTGTTCAGGGTAATTCACGTAGTTTATTATAATTTAGATCCAAAACCAAAAGATTTTAAAAATATAGAACCAAATATTTGTTTAACCTATAGGATTGCATTTACCTTTTTTCTCTTGTTCATTTCTTTATTGCTATAATTTATCTCAGTCCTGCTTATATGATAATAAATGAATCATATGAATATATGAAAATATATTATTGCTCCTTGACTTACAACAGGGTTACATCCCAATAAACCCATTATAATTTGAAAATATGTAGTAAAAAATGCATTTAATACACCAAACAGCATAGCTACACTAGACTAACTTAAATGTGCTGAGACATATACATTAGCCCAGAGTTGGGCAAATCATCTGACATAAAGCTTATTTTATAATAAAGTGTTGAAATCTCCTACAATTTATTAAAGGTGAAAAACAGAATGGTTGCAGGGTATTGCTTTCCACTATCATAATTTGAAAAATTGTCAAGTTGAAACACTTGAGGACTGTCTGTGTAACTATATTTCAACTAGAGGTCCGGTGCATGAAATTCATGCATGGGGGGGGGTGGTCCCTCAGCCCAGCCTGCACCCTCTTCAATCTGGGATCCCTCGAGGGATGTCTGACTGCCCACCAGGATCGGGCCTAAATGGGCAGTCGGACATCCCTCTCACAATCCAGGACTGCTGGCTCCCAACTGCTCGCCTGCCTGCCTTCCTGATTGCCCCTCACCGCTTCTGCCTGCCAGCCTGATCACCCCCTAGCCACTCCCCAACCAACCTGATTGATGCCTAACTGCTCCCCTGCCAGACTGTTTGCCCCTAACTGCCCTCCCCTGCAGGCTTGATTGCCCACAACTGCCATCCCTTGCAGGGCTGGTCCCTCCCAACTGCCCTCCCCTGCTGGCCATCTTGTGGTGGCCATCCTGTGTCCACATGGGGGCAGCCATCTTTGACCACATGGGGGAAGCCATCTTGTGTGTTGGAGTGATGGTAAATCTGCATATTACTCTTTTATTAGATAGGATAGATGCCTGGTGCACGGGTGGGGACCAGCTGGTTTTCCCTGAAGGGTGCCCATGATCAGGGTGGGGGTACCCTTGGGGTGTGGGGCAGCCTGGGTGAGGGGCCTGTGGTGGTTTGCAGGCCAGCCACGCCCCCTGGTGACCCAAGCGGAGGCCCTGGTATCTGGGGTTTATTTATCTTCTACAATTGAAACTTTGTAGCCTGGAGCAGAGCCAAGCCCTCTGCTCGCTGGTGGAGGCAGCCATTTTTTTGGAGATTTATTTATCTTCTATAATTGAAACTTTGTAGTGGAGGCCAAGGCAGGCCAGGGCTTCAGAAGCTTGGCTTCTTCCATTGCCAGGGGTAACCCTAGCCTCCTGCTCTCTCCAGCTCAGTGGCTGCCGCCATTTTTGTTGGGATTTATTTGCCTTCTATAATTGAATATTTGTAGCCTGGAGTGGGCCGGCCAGGGTGTGTGGAAAACTTGGCTTCCTCCATCGCTGGGGAAACCCAAGCCTCCCTCCTGCTCTCTCTGTGGCCACAGCCATCTTGGTTGAGTTAATTTGCATACTTGCTCCTGATTGGCTGGTGGGCATGGCTGGTGGGCGTGGCTGGTGGGTGTAGCAGAATGATGGTTAATTTGCATATTACTCTTTTATTAGATAGGATAGCTATATATATAGAATAAAAACTTAAATGCCTATAAGATAGATGTGTATTAGATGAGAAAATTTAGTAGGATCTGTGGCTAAATGATGTTCTGCCTAAATGTATTCAAATTGGACCAGTGTATCAAGCAAACAAGATAACAATTGCAATATTAATGTTAAACAAAACATACTTGCAATTTAAATTTGGGCCACCAGTTTTTAACCCCTACCATAGAGATTTCTAATGAATTATCACTAGAAATCAATAACCACTCTAATTTCATGTCCAATGCTCTTTTCAATATATTATTCATGTTATATAAAATAATTGTCTTTTTTCCTATTATTTATTTATTTTTTTATTTTCCTCTCTTTCAATACTTTAGCATCAAAAAGACCAATGAACTATAAAAATAAATGGCAATTTTTGGAAAGTTTGTTCTAGGTCTGTGAAATATGCTATTGGTATTTTAATGGGGAGTGCATTGAATCTATAGATTGCTTTGGGTAGTATGGACATTTTGCTGATGTTGATTATACCAATCCATGAACACGGTATGTTCTTTCATCTGTTTTGTCTTCCTCTATCTCTTTTTTCAGTGTCCTGTAGTTTTCCGTGTATAGGTCTTTTACATCCTTAGTTAGGTTTATTCCTAGGTATCTTATCTTTTTGGTTTGATTGTAAATGGGATTGCTTTTTTAGTCTCTCTTTCTGTAAGTTCATTATTGGTGTATAGAAATGCCATAGATTTCTTGGCGTTAATTTTGAATCTGGCTACATTGCTGAATTCATTTATTAAGTCTAATAATTTTTTTATGGAGTCTTTAGGGTTTTCTATGTACAGTATCATGTCATCTGTGAATAGAGACAGTTTTACTTCTTCTTTTCCAATTTGGATGCCTTTTATTTCTTCTTGTCTGATGGCAATGGCTAGTACTTCCAGTACTATGTAGAACAGGAGTGGTGAGAGAGGGCATCCCTGTCTTGTTCCTGTTCTTAGGGGAAATGGTTTTAGTTTGTCCATTGAGTATGATGTTGGCTGTGGGTTTGTCATATAAGGCTTTTATTATGTTTAGGTATGATCCTTCTGTTCCCACCTTGCTGAGAGTTTTTATCAAGAAAGGGTGTTGGATTTTGTCAAATGCTTTTTCTGTGTCAATTGATATGACTATGTGATTTTTATCTCTCAATTTGTTTATGTGATGTATCACATTTATTGATTTGCGGATATTGTACCATCCTTGCATCCCTGGGATAAATCTTACTTAGTCATGGTGTATGATCTTTCTAGAGGATTTATCCAGTGATGTCATTGGTGTATTAAAGTCCCATACTAGGATTGTATTATTGTTAATCTCTCCCTTGATATCTTCCAGGAGTTTTTTTTTTTGTTTTGTTTTTTGTTTTGTATTTGGGTGCTCCTGCACTGGGTGCATATATGTTTATCAGGGTTATGTCCTCTTGTTGTCTCAATCCTTTTAGTATTATGAAACGGCCTTCCTTATCTCTTGTTATGGCCTTCACTTTGAGGTCTATTTTATCAGATATAAGTATTGCTACCCCAGCTTTTTTTTTTTCATTTCCATTTGCCTGAAAGATATTTTTCCATCCCTTCACTTTCAGTCTGTGTGAGTCCTTTGTTCTGAGGTGGGTCTCTTATAGACAGCATATATACTGAGTGGCAAGATTATTATGATCTCTGAATGCATAATAATTTGGCCACTCAGTATATACATATAAGAGGCCCGGTGCATGAATTTGTGCATGGGTGGGGTCCTGCCAGCCTGGTCACGGGGAGGGGACATCAGCGGTTGGCTGGCCTGCCTGCTGGTCAAACTCTTGGTAGAGGGGACAATTTGCATATTAACCTTTTATTATATAGGATATACACTGAGTGGCCAGATTATTATGCATTCAGAGATCATAATAATCTGGCCACTCAGTGTATATGGGTCATGTTTTTTTTTTTGTTTTTTTTTAAATACATTTTATTGATTTTTTTTACAGAGAGGAAGGGACAGAGATAGAGAGTTAGAAACATCGATGAGAGAGAAACATCGATCAGCTGCCTCCTGCACACCCCCACTGGGGATGTGCCCTCAACAAAGGCACATGCCCCTGACCGGAATCGAACCCGGGACCCCTCAGTCTGCAGGCCAACGCTCTATCCACTGAGCCAAACCAGCTAGGGCGGGTCATGTGTTTTTTATCCATTCACTCACTCGATGTCTTTTGATTGAAGCATTTAGTCCGTTTACATTTAAAGTTATTATTGAAAGGTACTTGTTTGTAGCCATTTTTATTTTTTGTGCCTGTGTTCTTTCTTAACCTTTTATTTCTTCTTTTTCCGTCAGTCCCTTTAGCATTTCTTGCATTGCTGGCTTGTGATAAACTCCCTTTCCCCTTCAATTTTGAATAATAGCCTTGTTGGATAGAGTATTCTTGGATTCAGTCCCTTGCTTTGCATCACTTTGTAAATTTTTTTCCATTCTTTTCTGGCCTGATCTGTTTCTGTTGAGAAATCATTTGATAATCTAATGAGAGAGCCCTTGTATGTAACTTTCTGTCCCTCTCTTTAACCCTTTAAGATTCTCTCTTTGTCCTGAATATTTGCCATTGTAATTATGCTGTGTCTTGGTGTGAGTCTTTTCAGGTTTATCTTTTTTGGGACTCTCTGTGCTTGTGTGACTTTTTTCTTCCCCACATCAGGGAAGTTTTCTGACACTATTTCTTCAAATAGGTTTTCTAACCCTCCTTTCTCTTCCTGTTGTTCTGGCACCTCTATTATTCATATGTTACTTCATTTCATGAACACCCCAAATAGCTGCAGCAATCCTGAGAAAGAAGAAAGTACGCTCAATACCAGAAATCAAGCTGTATTACAAACCACTGTTCTCAAAACAGTCTGGTACTGGCACAAGAACAGACATATAGATCAATGGAATAGAATAGAGAACCCAGAAATCGACCCAAACCACTATACTCAATTAATATTCAACAAAGGAGGTATGAACATACAATGGAGTCAAGATAGTCTCTTCAACAAATGGTGTTGGGAAAATTGGACAGATACATGCAAAAAAATGAAACTAGACCACCAACTTACACCATACACAAAAATAAACTCAAAATGAATAAAGGACTTAAACATAAGATGGGAAACCATAAAAATACTAGAGGAATCCACAGGCAGAAAAATCTCAGACATATGCTGAAGCAATTTCTTCACTGATACTGCTCTTAGGGAAATGGAAACTAAAGAGAAAATAAACAAATGGGACTACATCAAAATAAAAAGCTTTTGCACAGCAAAAGAAACCATCAACAAAACAACAAGAAAGCCCACTGCATGGGAGAACATATTTGCCAATGTTATCACTGATAAGGGTTTAATCTCCAACATTTACAAGGAACTCATACAACTTAACAAAAGGAAGATAAACAACCCAATCAAAAAATGGGCAAGGGACCTAAATAAATACTTTTGGAAAGAAGACAGAAGGAAGGCTAATAGGAATATGAAAACATGCTCAAAGTCACTAATCATCAGAGAAATGCAAATCAAACTGACAATGCGATTCCATCTCACACCTGTCAGAATGGCTGTCATAAACAAATCAACAAAAGACAAGTGCTGGAGAGGATGCAGAGAAAAAGGAACCCTCGTGCACTGCTGGTGGGAATGCAGACTGGTGCAGCCACTGTGGAGAACAGTATGGAGTTTCCTCAAAAAACTAAAAATGGAACTCCCATTTGACCCAGTGATCCCACATCTAGGAATATATCCCAAGAAATTAGAAACACAAATTAGAAAGGATATATGCACCCCTATGTTCATAGCAGCACAATTCACCATAGCTAAGATTTGGAAACAGCCTAAGTTCCCATCAGCAGATGAGTGGATTAAAAAACTGTGGTACATCTACACAGTAGAATATATGCTGCAGTAAAAAAGAAGTTCTTACCATTTGCAACAGCATGGATGGAACTGGAGAGCATTATGCTAAGTGAAATAAGTCAGTAAGAGAAAGATAAATATCACATGATCTCACTCATTTATGGTAAATAATGAACAACAGAAACTGATGAACAAAAACAGATGCAGAGACAAAGAAACATCAATCAGACCATCAAACCTCAGAAGGAAGGTAGGGGAGGGTGGGGGTAAGAGGGAGAGATCAACCAAAGGACTTGTATGCATGCATATAAGTCTAACCAATGGACACAGACAACAGGGGTGTGATGGCATGAGTGGGGGGGATGGGGGAGTAATGGGGGAATAAGGACACATATGTAACATCTTAATCAATAAAGTAATTAAAAAAATAAATTGTCGGGAGCCATAAGGCAGAATTCGGTCTTACTTCCTGGTCAGCCCTACTTCCTGATTAAGCAAGAACAAAGAAAGCCCGCATGCGCCAAGGGCCAGAAGAACCTCCCACATCAGAAAAACCAATCAGCTAGGACAGATACCCAGTCCCCAACCAATCATCCCATGGCAACTCCTTATCCTACCCCTCCCCTCCTGAGTGCTTATATACCGCAACACTCGAATAAAAAAAGGAGGCTTGATCAGAACCTTGTTTTGCCTCCGTTCTTCGCGTTCCTTGTTTGTTTCATTCTCTTAGGTGGTTCCTGCGTGCCCTCGTTGCTGCCCCGCGGGCCGGGGCAATAAATAAATGGCAAACAATGGGGTGGGAAAAAGCAACATATTTGGATAGACACTAACACGTTCTCAGTAAGAGTCATCAAGCATTCTATTAAAATGATCCCAGAATAGTTTCTCGCATACTTAATAATGGTATTTTACAATGTATTAAGGTTTTGTTGTTGTTGTTGTTGTTACATATGTATAAATTTAAAGGTTTGTTAGCAAAGCCACTTAAGACAATGAATCTTGAATCTAGTTGTCCATTAGAATCTTCTGGGTCTGTTTAAAACTACAACCCCACCTTTGTTGATTCCAGTTTAGTAGGTAGGTATGTGACCAGAGGATGACTAAAGTTGACAAAAATAGGCCCAGGTCTTGAGACTGACACTGACCCCAGAATGCCAATGTATTAGTTGACAATGAGAAATGACACCTATTCAAATCAACAGAGTTAGCATCTTCTCTTCTCATTTGAGCCAGCTACCTCTTTTCAATCAATTAAATTCATTTTATTATAAAGAGCCAAATTATAATAAAATCAATTTAGAGGATCTTACCCAAAGTTATCCCTGAGGATAGCCACAGGTACTTTTTAACATAGCCACTGGATGAGAATAAATCTTTCCATCAAGATTCCTTCTCATTTGAACAGTGTAAATTGTGTAACAATGAAGTTCTTTCCTTACTCTCCTTTGTCTGTGTACTCTTCTGTTAATCTTCTGTGGATATTTTCATTTCCATATTTTTAGATGTATTATTTTAATATTCTTGTTTGGACACAACCTTAATACTGATGGCTTACCTGTTAAGAATGCTTACAATTTGCCCTCGCCAGTGTGGCTCAATTGCTTGGAGCATCGTCCTGTGCCAAAACGTTGTAGTTTGGATTCCTAGTCAGGGCGCATGCCTAGGTTGTGGTTTCATCCCCAGTTAGGCCATCCCCAGGGAGGCAGCAGTTGATGTTTCTCTCTCTCCCTTCCCCTCTCACTAAAAATCAATAAACCACATCTATAGGTGAGGATTTTTAAAAAATGCTTACAATTTCATGACTGCTTCTTAGTATTGTCATTTAATATTATCATTCCAAGTTTTTGGGTGAGAAAACCAAGAAATAGAGAGGTAAATAAATTGCTCATTGCCCCATAGTCAGGGATAGAGCTCAGGATTTAAGCATAGGCTTTTCTGAATTTAAGCCTTTGTAGTATAGCTTGGTGCAAGTTCTTATGTTGCCAAGTTTAGAACCACCCCAGTTCACCTGATTTAAAGAAACCATATTTTGCATTATACTCTTTTAACTTAGTGCTTTGAGGCTGGCCATATTTCATCTAGGTGCTGTTTTGTAGTTCAAATTGCATTTTTCATCATTCCAAAATTTTGGGGAAATTCTTCAGTGTAATTCTCAAGCACTAACAATGATCTTTTCAAGATTATTAAATGCTTACAAAATATTTATTTAATAATGCTTTAGAATGGATGAAGACATAGTTAAAGAATCTCAGTAATTGGGCAAAATGAAAAGAATGTGATTAAGTTGCTTCAAATTTACTTTTATTAATCTCTCTTTTGTGCTGCTGAGTTTAGAAATGAGGAATTTAAAAGAAGGAATCAGAGATGGATAATTAACTATTCTCTATTTTCTTGATTCTGGGGTTTAAAAAATATGTTCTCAGCAACACAACTATTAATTAGATGCTAATTAATAATTTCACCTATGAAACATTTACAAAACAAATATGCAAATTTTCATAAACCAACTTGCACTCTAGTGATGATTAGGCTATCATTATATTCAGGAGCAATTCTGATGAATGCATAACATTTTAAGAGTATGTCCTACTGTTAATATAGTGAAAACCTCAAACATTTTTTTCTGATTTTGTTTCTCTCTCTATAGAAATTCATTTTCATAAGACTGAGAATATGTTTCTAAGATTCACTTTTAAACTACCTTTATACTTTCATATTTCATTTAATTTTTAAAATTATAATTACCAGTTTGATCTAGATCAGTGGTTCTTAACATTTTTGGTTCATGAACTGTTTTGAGAGTATGATGAAAATTGTAAATGAACTGTTCATGTAGATAGAATGTCCTACACAATATAGTTAGTTCAGAAGCGTCTCTAAACTTATACATGGATTTTGCATGGACAGACTCTGATATAGGTGGGAATTAAGAGATCACTTTTTCCCAATAGTTTTAATTTTATCACTAATGAAATATGTGATCATCAATATCTTATTTTATCTCCTAGATATAAGATTTTTGATCCATAAAATGTGAGAGTTTATTGTTAAGGTACTTTCTGGCTCTGAGAAAAATGAATACTAAATTTAACTCTTAGATGTGTTGATGTAGTGATTGCTCTTTAATAAAATAAATTCTTCAACTTAGATTCCAGATGAATACTGTCTTACCTTGGGTGGCCATCTGATAACTGGGGATGAAGCAACATTTCTCCACACAGGAAACATTACTCAAATATTTCAGGAGTTATCTTTTGTAATTGCCAGTCACAGAAGCTTTTTAAGACCTAGTATTGCAAAAACACCTTGCAGAGCAATTGCTGAACAGCTGCTGGGGTTCTTTGAATCACCACTAAAAATCAGGAAGCTCCAGAAAATGGATGTTGGCAAGATTATCAACATTTTCTCAATAACAAAGATGGTTTGAGATACAGGATATGGACCATGAGTTTGATATAAATCACAGTAAAATTTGGATTGTATTATTAAGCAGAGAGTTTCCAAAAATCATGTTCTAGCATTCAGAGGAAGTTAAATTATGTCAAACAAGTCACATTTCCTTTCCTGATACAGTTACTAGGTTAATTGATCTAAGTTGCATTTCAGCAAGATATTAAACAATCTCTCTTATACCAGTCTTGATAAAGGGATAGAGAAATTTGGGTAAATGAAGTGAGTGGAACTAGCAACAAGTATCTCCCTATAGCATGTTATTAAAGGAGTTTTAGGGGTGAAAGAGGCAGGTTTAGGAAATTTTAGGAATTAAGGGGTCTGTGGAAAAAACACAGGGCTACAGAGCTACAAAGAATACATTTCCATAAGATAAGGGAGCTGGGAGTAGCAGAAGGTACATTTCCATAAGATAAGGGAGCTGGGAGTAGCAGAAGGTACATTTTCATAAGATAAGGGAGCTGGGAGTAGCAGAAGGTACATTTCCATAAGATAAGGGAGCTGAGAGCTGCAGAAAGGTATACATTTACAGAATAAAGGGAATGAATCCCCTCATTCAGAGAGGGAAGAAGAAAGCCCAGAGGGAATAGGGAAACAATAAGGAAGAAGAAGGAGGGAGCCTCAGTACTTCATGTGAAGTTTGAGCTCAGGAGTTGCTATAGTAACCAATCTAAGGGGATAGTGACCAGAGGGGATATCAAGGCACAAAGATCTGCAACCTTTATAAACCAAAGGAAAGAGGACTCAGTGGGACCCTTCCTCCCTCCTCACATGGGAGTCTATGCTATGGGACTCTTTCCCCATCTCCTCCCCCGACATGTGGGAGTCTGTGCTTGTTTCTCAATAAATTTCCACCTTTTTACTATACCATCTTTTGTCTGTGGTTTCATTCTTTGACTCCAAAGGACAAGAATCCGGGAACCATCCTGCCCATAGGAACTCTGCGTGTTCCAGTCCAATTTTCCCATATCATTATTGGGCTCTATATTTGGGCCTTCCTTTGACATGATATATTGAAGAGTTGAATAATCTATAATAATAAAAGGGTAATATGCTAATTAGACCGGACATCTTCCAGGCGGCATTCTGGACGTCCTTCCTGATGAAGCCAGGCCAGAGGGAAGCCAGCCTGGTCCTGAGTGCCTGTGGACGGCCTGAGGGAAGCCATCCCGGGTCTCGGGTGCCTGCCAGCAGCCGGAGGAGGGAAGCAGCTCAGGTCCCGGGTGCCTGCCAAGGGCCAGAGGAGGGAAGCCCAGTCCCAGATGCCAGAGGGAAGCTGGTCCCAGCAGCCAGGGGAAGGAAGGCCTACTCTTTCACGAATTTTCGTTCATCGGGCCTCTTGTTATATAGATAACAATTAACTCTGCAGAAAAGAAAATCCAACAAATGATAGTACTAATTATCATTAATAAAAGAAAAAAATTATTTTAACACAGTATATGTATTATCCAACTCTTCTATGTATCATGGTGAAGGGAGGTCTAAATATAGAGCCCAATACCATGGCCTTTCATGCATAAGGAGGACAAATCAATGACAGGTTTCAAGGTTTTTAAGGAAAGGATGACAGACTTGTTTGAAGGCAATGTTGCAATTTGCAGGTTATGAAGTGAAATGCTTTGTTATCTGGCACAGTGAGAACCCCAGGGCCTTCAAGCATGTTAGTAAGCACATATTGCCACTGTACTACAGGAGCAGTAAGAGGTCATGGATGACCCAGCTCTAGACTATTCAAATCAATAGAGTTAGCATCTTCTGGAAGGCCTACAACAAAAACCTTGCTTGGCTTGCGGTGATGTCATCAAGGAGTGTATGAATGGCATCTGGAAGAAGACACTCAAGAAGTTTGTTATGACTTCAAGGGAATTGCCAAGCTAAGGAGGCTACAAAAATCAACAAGGTTGTAGTTGAGATGAAAAACAACTTTAACCTGGGTATGTATGAGGATGATACTGAGGAATTCCTGGAGGTGGTTCCTGAGGAATAACTAATGAGGCATTGTTGGAACTGGAACAAGAACTCATAGCTGAAGAAGAAACAAAAGAAAAGGAAACTGCAGGAGAAAAAGAAGAAAATCCTTCAAGAAAATTCACAGTGAAGGGTATGGCAGAAGCTTTTGCAGACCTCACCAAGCTCCATAAAAAGTTTGAAAACATTGACCTCAACACTAGAAGGTTTTCACTAATGGGGTGGAATTTTCATGGTGTGTTATCTGCTTACCATACAAGAAGCAACTCTCTGATTAAAACAAAAGAAATAAACCAAGCAAGCCACCATGGACATATTTTGGAAAAGAGTGGTACCTCCTCAAGTAGGCCCTCAAATAGGTCCTTCAGGAGATATTTCAGAAGCCATTGTCATCATTGGAAATGACGGCTCCATGGGTGTTATTGCCCCTGAAGACCTTCCAGTAGGACAAGATGTGGAGGTGAATGACAGTGATCTGACCCTGTGTAGGCCTAGGCTAAAGTGTGCTTTTATGTCTTAGTCTTTAAAAAAAAGTTTAAGAAGTAAAAAAAAAGGTAATAGAAAATATCCTATAGTATAAAGATAGAAAGAAAGAACATATTTTTGTATAGCTGTACAATGTATTTGTATTTTAAGCTAAGAGTTATTACAAAAGAGTCAAAAAGTTAACAAAGTAAAAAGTTTATAAAGTAAAACGTTACAATAAAATAAGGTTTATTTATTATTAAAGAAAGAAAAATTTTTAAATAAGTTCAGTGTAGCCTAAGTGTACAGTAATGTCCTAGGCCTTCACATCTACTCACCACTCTCTCACAGATTCACCCAGAGCAACGTCTAGTCCCACAAGCTCCATCCAGGATAGGTGATGTATTTAGGTGTGCCATTTTTTTATCTTTTATGCCATAATTTGACTGTACCTTTTCTGTGTTTATATGTGTTTAGATACACAGATACCATTGTGTTACAATTGCCTACAGTATTCAGTTCAGGTTTGTAACCTAGGAGCAATAGGCTATCTACACTAATAAAAGAGTAAGATACGAATTGACCATACCTTTGCGATGCCCACCAGCCAATCAGGAGTGAGTATGCAAATTAAACCAACAAAGATGGTGGGTTAATTTGCATATGCAGGCGCCAAGTGGCTGGGGGCAGGGTGGGACACTTGTGTCGTTGCCATGGCAATGACGCAGGTGTTCCACATTGCCCCCAGCTGTTCCGGGCCTCTGGGCAGTGTGGGAAGGTGGAAAGGCAACTCCGGGCCGGAGCGAAAAGGCGGCTCCAGCTGGAGCAAAGGTTGTGCCAGCAGCCAGGGGAAGGAAGGCCCATTCTTGCACGAATCTTCATGTATCAGGCCTCTAGTATAATATATCTTAGGTGTGTAGTAGGCTATACCATCTAGCTCTGTGTAAGTGCACTCTGATGTTCTTACAGTGGTGAAATCACCTGTGGACACATTTCTCAGTACTTATCCCCGTCATTAAGCTATGCATAGCTATTGATGCTTTTTCCTCATTTAACTCAGTCTGCTATAACCCACATTAATGGGGAAACCTCCAATTAGTGGGGATTTATTGTTATCCCCATTTTGCAAGTATGAAAACGGAGGCTCAAACAGATTAAATAGTTACAGTTTAATGTTTTGCTTGTTTGAAATATCACTATAGAGAATTTTGGAAATAGAGGTATCTTGTGTGGAAATAGGAGAGAAAAAATTATGAGCTTGGCTTTGGACATGCTGTTAAGATATCCAAGCATTTCCAACTAATTCATAAATGTCTTATGTGGCATGTGTTGGTTGATATACAAGATTGTGGTGGCTATTGTTTTTGTCTAGTCAAACCTCTTCTCCATCCTCTGGCAGTAGATCTTACTTCTCTGCTTATTGGATAAGAACACAAGGAACTGAAATAATCAAAATGTCACATTCTCACCCTTCAAAACCGGTTCAAAAATGCACACTGATGCAGGCAGATCCCGTTAGTGTCCTTCCCTGCTAACTTTTCTGCTTTAGCAAATAGGAAAGAGTATCCTTTCCCTCCTTTACCTTTGAAGCAACAAAGATACCATCACAAAACTGCCTGTATCCATGTCTCTACTGCATAAAGCAGTCAGAGAATAAACATGACTAGCACAGAGGTCCCACTGTAAATTCCAGAAGCCCCGAGTTGACCTGGTTCTGCAAGCTGTCCCTTTGAGTATCTGATGTGCTTCAGTTCCTTCCCAATACATCTCCTTTGCTGTTTAACACAATTTGTGCTTTGCTTCCGTCACAAAAGTATCCTAATAAACACTAAACTCTAGAGTTCCTTCTATTCTTCCAAAGAGAGGTTGGCTAGACAATTTCCAAGGACATACTGGCTACTTGCCTCTAGCTGACTTTGCTTTATGTGAGTTCATGTTTCTAAAATCCAAACCCACCCTCAATGGAACAGCGTGAAAAGAGGCAGCTATCCCAGGGAAGAGGAAATCCTTATTTTAAAAATAAAATACTGATTGCTAGGCCGGTGTGGCTCAGTGCTTGAGAGTTGACCCATGAACCAAGAGGTCACTGGTTCGATTCCCAGTCAGGGCACATGCAGGGGTTGTGGGCTTGATCCCCCATAGGGGGCATGCAGGAGGCAACCGATCAATGTTTCTCATTGATGATGTTTCTATCTCTCTATTCCTCTCCCTTCCTCTCTCTCTAAAAATCAGTAAAAACATATTTAAAAAAATACAACACTGACAATGTAACTGGAATCATTGTAATTTCCTAGTTGACTACATTGAAAGGGGTAGCATTCATTTTATATTCTGGTAGATTCATTATCTTGTTGATTAAATTCAATTTAAAATTGAAGAAAAAGAAACAATGGAATAACATTAGTTGCATTTTATATTTTATTTTCTTTCATCCTTATCTCTGTGTGTATGTATGTATGTAATATATGCATATGTATAATTTTTACATTTTTCTTACTTTAGGTTCCCACTCTTTCATTTTAAATTTGTAAATATTTAAATTTCAAGCACCTTTCTAGAAATCACTTGACTAAAATTAACTAGACCTGTTTAAGTATTTTCACTTCTTACAAAGTCAATTATCTCTAGATTAAAAATACTTTTCTAATTTCTTCTTTTTATTTACTAAAAAGTTTTTATTTCATTGCATATATTGAACTTAGAAAAAGAATTTATTTTAATTGTTATATAAGTTAAACATTGTTAGCTTTATTACTCATACTTTGATAAAAGTGCTCTTTTAGTTTTCACACAACTAAAATTTCCCTGAATAGCTGTAACTTCATTACAACTACCCTCTATCATCAACTCTAATGCATGACCACTCTGTCTAGATACTAACTATTTTCAAGTTGTTCTAATTATCCTTGTTCACACTTTTTTTCTTTGCTTTCCAGGCATAATGTTGGTGGAGTACATTTTGTTTATTGTGCACCTCAGAATTCAGGTTGGCATACATGTTGAATCCATATGTTTACTGATCTCCTATTTCTTTATTTTAATTAAATATGGCTTTTGTTTGAAAAGCTCAAAGCACTATATATAAAATGCATTAAAATTATTGTATGGGATTTGGTTAAAAGGGATGAATAGTGAAAATCAGTAAATGCACAAGGCACTAATAGTGAAGTGAAAAACAAATAAATAAAAGAGGAATAAGAGTATACTTTGAGGCATATTATCTAACCCAAACCTCTGCTTTATGAGATAAAAAATAATTCAGAGGCTTCCTACAACCTGCCCAATAAAGTCAAACTTTTAAGCACAATATTGTCACTGACACGAGCTTCCTTTCCAGTTCAATCTCCCACTGAACCCAATTTCAGTATGAGTG
The DNA here is from genome assembly GCF_963455305.1 of Plecotus auritus. NCBI lineage: Eukaryota > Metazoa > Chordata > Mammalia > Chiroptera > Vespertilionidae > Plecotus > Plecotus auritus. Next base: position 89,803,060 of record NC_137770.1, read on the forward strand.
CCTAAACATGCTGCACACTTCTTATCTGTTTACCTTTCTAAAAGCTGTTCCCTTTTCAAAAAAAAAATTGTTTTACTTCAGAATTACCTACAATTCTATCTTTGTAGTACTCTGATACTTTCTCTATATCAAAATACATTTTCTTATGGATTGGACAACTGAGACTGAAATGGAGAGTAAGCAACAGAAATAAAATTTCAACACTTAATAGCACTTGGTGACTTTCTTACTGAATTAAACACATACTGCTTTGTAGTAGATGTTGGTATATAAGCCTTATATCATAGGGTCTATTAATTATCTGTCTTTTTTCAAAGAGATTTAAGGTAACTTACAAAAATAAATGACTTTTATTATACAATTTTTTTAAATAGGTGGGTGTACCTCAGGGGACAATAGTGATGAAGACCAAAATCTTATCCCTCTTTCCCATAGAAATCATCCACAGAGTATGAACATGGGAGAAAATGTATGACAGGGATTAGAAATTAGAGAAGAAAGTCAGCTACATGACCCAGATAACAAAAAGAAAGTATTTTAGATCTAATACTCCTGGGTCTACTTACAATGTGATTATCAAGGATATTTTAAAACTCTCCTTTATAAAAATTGTCCAATTTGTTAGTCAAACAGGCAAGGCTTTCTTGGGAAAAAGAAAAGAAAATCTATTGATCAGGAGGAACAAGAATTGGGGACAGTGGTAAGCATAGCTATTTCATCTGGATTCTTCTTCGCTTCTTCAAATGAGCTCTTGGGAAACCAGGACTAAAGCTTATCTGGATTTACATGACAGCTACCTGCATCATAAAGAGAAAAGGATATAAACTAGCAAATCACTATCTTGTTACAATATATTAAGGTAGGGCTAGAAATGAGAGTGGAAATGTGGCAGAGACCAATTATTTAGGTAATTTTCTTTTTGCTATTGTATATTAGGAGCATGCCAAAAGCTTTGTTCAATATTTATACATATTGGTTGCCCAAAGGAGAAAGCACAGAGTGGGGTGAGTAGCAAGAACAAGACCCTCTGAAAAGGCACTCATTAGGTTTGTTTTGGAGGACAAAATATAAACATGGGTAGAAATATGGGTCTGCATTAGATTTTCATTATCATCACTGAGACAAAACGGAAGACACGTGACGAAGAGTCCTGCCAGTAATGTCACTTTTACATTGCTTGTTGGTTGTAGATTGGCTTCTGGGTAGCTGACTTAGTCATGTCAGTTTGTATTATGCATATTCATGGCTCGGGATCAGCTGAAAGTATTTTCATTGACCATACTGATTATGAGGGAAATAAAGGAGACTGCTCCCACTGTATCTATATGCCAGCCCCACTCACACCCACTGAGGGCACGGAGTGATTGGAGCCGGCGCCAGCAGTGGGTGCGAGTGGGGCCAGTGCCGTCAGTGGGTGCAAATGGCAGCTGCTGCCCCAATCGCCCTTCAGGAGGAGTGGGAGGTGGAGAAGCCCTGAAGGGCATGGAAGCAGCAGTGGCGGGAGCGGGGCTAGTGGCAGACAAAGGACCTGAGGCCATGGTGGGAGGGGCTGAGTGGGAGTGCAGAGGGTGGGCTAAGGCCTGCCCCTGTGCCTACCGCACCCTCACAGTTCTTTTCAAGGTGCATGAATTTGTGCACTGGGCCCCTACTATATAATAAAGTAGATTTTCTGAAAGCATATGGTAAAAAATTGACAAAGTAGTTCATTTACCTGATTTAACTTAATGTCAACATGTTTGTATAATTAAAATTAAGTATGTATGAAAAGTAATATTTTACAGAAAAGTCTTCTATATGTATTACAGTAATTTTAAATTTATACTGAATATGTCTAGTAAATGCATGCATTCACCAGTCACCATGAGTAAATAAATGCATGCGGCTGGGTGTGTCTTAGCCCACGTGGGAACATCAGCAGCACACATCAAAACTGCCACAGAAAGTCCTGCCATTCAACAATAGAATTAATAAGTGTGGGAAGTGGTGTGATCACGTGCTAATCATTTGCCAAACATTGTTTATGAGTGGTAACGCTTGGATTTAAATATGTAAACTATAGTTGTAAATGTGTAATATTTATTTAATTTGATGGAATTACTACAATGTTTTTCTTAACATATGGCCTATTTGCTAAAATTTGTTAAAAATAACAGTGAATTGCCAAGCCAGTGTGGCTTAGTGGTTGAGCATGGACCCATAAACCAGGAGGTCATGGTTTGATTTCCAGTCAGAGCACATGCCCAGGGTTGTGGGCTCAATCAGTAGGGGGCATGCAGGAGGCAGCCAATTGATGATCCTCTCTCATCATTGATGTTTCCATCTCTTTGTCCCTCTCAGAGAAATCAATCAATAAAAAAATATATTTAAAAATTACAGTGAATTAAAAACAAAAAAAAATAACCTGTTGATTTATTTATAAGCAAATCTTGGTTAAAAGCATCTTAAAATTAATAGAGTGCTAATTTTCACATATGACATACAGACTAAAAATTTTGTCCATTAAATTGAGGTCCAAAAAGGCAAGTGTTTACTATACCTAAAAGAAACTTACTCTTTGGTATTTGCTTATTATTTATTTATTTAATTTATTCAGTTATATATATTTTACTAGAGGCCTGTTGCAGGAAGATTCCTGCAATAGGGCTTCCTGCGGCAGTCTGCTTCCCTCCTTTCTCCCCCACCCCACCTGCTTCCCTCCCTTCTCCACAGCCCCACCTGCTTCCCTCCCTTCTCCATAGCCCCGCCTGCTTCCCTCCCTTCTCCACAGCCCCACCTGCTTGCTTCTCCACAGCTTTGCTCCCTTCTGCAACTCTTGGCTTCCTTCTACGCTGTCTTCAGTCTTCACTCTACTCCTGGATATGCAAATTAACTTCCATCTTGGTTGGGTTAATTTGCATACTCAATCCTGATTGGCTAGTGGGTGTGGCTGGTAGGTGTGACTTGTGGGTGTAGCGGAGATATGGTCAATTTGCATATTACTCTTTTATTAGATAGGATTGTTCAATATTTCCTGTCAGAAATATTATTTTATCTCCCTCTGCCTTTTTTTGTTGTTCTTGCTCTCAGCTAGTGACTCAATTATTTCCCCAAAAGGTAAAAGTGTGCTTACCAAGTAGGTATATCTGGATTTAGACATGTAAAGATAACACATGCACACACTCACACACATGTTCACACCCACACCCACACAACTTGCAGTTTTCTCATTAGGTTTTCTTTACTGAGCTCAAAGTTACCAGTACAATTTTTTGTCATAGCTCATGTTCAAGACACTTCTGCTTTTACAGTCTTGAAAGATAGTCCTTAAGTGTTTTTTTTATTTGTCTTTAATTCCTAAACCTACTTGGAATCCCACTCTGCTTTGGCAATGTGATCCAAAGAAGATACTTCCTCCCTTCTCTAATAAACTATTGGAATAAAGGCTCTTCCTTTTCATCCATTATAAAAAATAAATAAAATTTAAGGTATTTCAACTATTTTTGTCACTTAAATAATACTGGGATAAATATATTATGGATAGTTACAGAATGTAGTTTTAAGTTTATAGTTGTAGAACTGCTAGGAAAAAGAATATACTTTTTACTTGAAAAAAACAAAGGAAGAATGATCCTTATTGACAAATACAGAAACACCAAGAAACCATTATAATAAAAAAAAAATAGGATGACTAAATGTATTGGCTATAACAAAGGACAAAGGGTAAAAATTAAAATTCAACTCTAGATTATCTATATTAATCATACTAAGATTTGGTAATAGCAATGGAAAAAAGCTAAAGAAAAATGAATTTTATTACTAGGAGAATGATGACCTAACTACAATGTATTCACATTCTGAAATATGAATCAGTTAAAATGAATTTGGTTATGGTATATATCCTATGCATTTAGACATGGAATCTTCCTCTAGACAGTAAGTTAAAAATAAAATTATAAAATGATATCCAAGTTATAGTCTCACTTGGTTAAAACAAAACAAACTGTATATTTTATATGTACAAAGACCAGATGTAGGTAAATGCACAGGGAGAGTTCTGAGATGATACATCCTATATAATAAAAGCCTAATATGCTAAGTATCTGGTTGTCTGGTAGTCCATTCAACCGATCAAATCATAATATGCTAATGATATACTAAGGCCGCTCAGCCACTCTCTGTGACATGCACTGACCACCAGGGGGCAAATGCTCCAACTGGTAGGTTAGCTTGCTGCTGGAGTACGGCCAATTGGGACTGAGCGAGACAGGCTGGACATACCCTGGAGCCCTCCCATGGTACGTCCCCGGCTGGCCAACCTCCTGTGTCCCTCCCTGGCCCTGATTGTACACGGGTGGGGTCCCTTGGCCTCACCTGCAACTGGTCCCTTGGAAGATGTTGGAGAGCCGGTTTCAGCCCAATCCTGCAGGTCAGGCCGAGGGACCCCACTGGTGCATGAATTTGTGCACTCAGCTTCTAGTCCCATTATAATGATAGAAGTTATCTCAAAAGAGGGGACTAGAACTAAGTGGGATTCAAGGAGGCTTTCTTTGGATATATATTGTCTTTATTTTTTTAAGTGAGAATTTATTTACATGCTATATTTAAATTTGCAAAAATTGTTTAAATAGGAGATATAATGCTTATTATTACTTGAATTAGAAAACATTATTTAAAATGTTCTCTTCCAAATTAATTTATGAATTGATGTAATTCCAATCAAAATAGTAACAAGAACTTTTATTTTACATTTAGATTGTTTCTACTTTTTCACAGTTAAAAGTATCTGCAAATTATTTTCATTGACCCTTGACTCTGGAGAGAGCACTTGGTGATGAATTTGCTAACACCGAACCTCAAGCTTAGTTTTCCTTTGATGCTCTAACAGTAGTTTCCTTTGTGACTAAGTGGAGGAGGCAGCATTATTGGAACTGCCTATTGTTAGAGAGGGGACTCTGTCCTAAGGTGCACTGGAGAGCATCTTCCTGTCCCCGGTGCAAATTCCCTACCTTTCACCTCTAGGTGGTTTGTTCAGTTTTTAACTCTGTCTTTATTGTTCTCAACAATTCAAGGGGTATATTCTCTCTTCTCAAATCAGTTTTTCATCCCTTATTTTAATTTACAGGCAAAAGAATATATTTTATCCCCTTCAATGTTTTTAGATGTAAAGCAATAAAGCATGCCTCTTTCATTTAGTACTTCTAAGAAATATAGGCAACATATTTGGACCAAAAGAGACTTGGGGGAACAAGCAGTAGCTACCACCTTCTATCCAGTGGGAAGTAGAATGGCCATTTGACCGAGAACTGAGGAGAGCTGTCATCCAGGGGTCCTGTGTCCAGGGAATGTACAGCTCCATTAAGAAACCGACATGAGTTCTGGGCCAAGATGGGGATGTAGGAAAAACCCAGAACTCGCAGACACATCTGCAATGACATATGGAACAATTTCCTCTGAAAGAAACCTAAAAACTAGCAGAATGATTCCACTCTCAGGGACAAAAAGAAAAGAAAAGAAAAGCAAAAACTACACTGAAGTGGGTGGGAAAGGCTGAGACACAATCTTGCCCTAAACCCCTTTCCCCCTTCACCACCTCCTGGTGACCATCCCTGAGGACAGAACGATCCATAACCCACATTGGGTATCCCAACTTTTAAGACCAGTACCTGACAGAGGAGCCAGCAGAATATTTAGCTTTGGAAACTAACAGGGCTTTTATGTCCAGGAGACCCCCAGGCTGTGTGGCAAATGAGGAAGTGTCTTAAAGGGGCTACTGCAGACTCCCCCAGGGCGCAATGCAGAAGCAGCCTTTTGTGAAAGTGTTTTATGGGAAAGAGGCTGATTTGCTCTTTTTAAAGCATAGGACTGAGATGCAGGGCCTTGTAGGATACAATCCCTGAGGACCCCCGTGGGCGCCAGCTTCATGCAGCCGGTGCCTTTTTATCCCTTTAGTTGACCCTGTTCCTGATCTAAGGAGGAAAGTAGTCATTCTTTCTCCAGTAAGTATGTTAGGTGTCCATTATCAGGTGCAAGAAATTCTTTCTACTCCTACTTTTCTGAGAGGTTTGGTTGTTGCTTTTAGTCAGGAATGGATGATGGATTTTTGTGAAACGTCCCCCCACCCCTCCCCTGCAAATCAAATTATACCAACTGGTGTTCCTGAGATAAACCCCACTAAGTCATCTATATGTATGTTGTTGGATTTTGTTTGCTGAGATTTCGTAAAAAGTTGTGTCTATATTCATGAAGAACACTGGAATGTAATCTTCCTTGTAATAAGCTTCTCCACTTTGGGTATAAACAAAATGCGGCTTGTAGGATAAGTTGAGAAATAGTTGTTCCTCTTCACGTATCTGAAAGATTTTGTGTAGAATTGGTTATATTGCTTCCTTGGTAGAATTAAAAAAAAAATTCAGATTTCATGTCATTTCTGCATGCCATAAAATATTAATCTTGTTTGGATTTTTTAATCTTTTAAAAATAAAGAACTCATTTCTAGTTCAAGGGCCATACAAAAAGAGTTAGTGGGTCAAATTTCGCTGTCAGGTCATAGTTTGGTACTCTTACAGTAGAGTGGCAAGTTAATACTTCATATAATGATGACAAATGCCCATGTCCAGTGTATTGGAGGTAGAGTCAGAACCAATGAGGAAGAAAGATTATGTGAACACTAGAGGTCCGGTGCACAAAATTCGTGCATGGTGGGGGGGGGGGGTCCCTCAGCCCAGCCTGCCTGCGCCCTTTCACAATCCAGGACCTCTCAGGGGATGTCTGACTGCTGGTTTAGTAGTTTGGCATGCATTTTACACAGTACTAAAAAAAAGTTCAATGTTTACCTTAAAATATTGAAAAACATTTATAGTACATTCTCAACATAAAAAGTGAGCATTAAAATATAAACTAAAACAATAGGTATTAAATGATGCATTCTTCTTTAAAACAATTTTACAGATGATTAATAGAAACTAAAGTATCTATAATAATAAAAGCATAATATGCTAAACTGGCAGTCAGACATGCCTCTCACAATCCGGGACCACTGGCTCCTAACTGCTAGCCTGCCTGCCTGCCTCATCACCCCTAATCACTCGCGGGTCTGCCTCATCACCTCTAACCACTCTGCCTGCCTGCCTCATTGCCCCTAACCACTCTGCCTGCCTGCCTCATTGCCCCTAACCACTCTGCCTGCCTGATCACCCCTAATTGCTCCCCTGCCTGACTGATTGCCCCTAACCGCCTCTGCCTCTGCCTCCACTGCCACGGCTTTGTCGGGAAGGTTGTTTGGCTGTCTAGTATAATTAGCATATTACACTTTTATTATTATAAACTAAAGGCCTGGTGCATGAAATTCGTGCACGGGGGTGTGTGTCCCTCAGCCCAGCCTGTACCCCCTCCAATCTGGGACCCCTCGAGGGATCGGGTCTAAACGGTCAGTCAGACATCCCTCTCACAATCCAGGACTGCTGGCTCCCAACTGCTTGCCTGCCTGCCTTCCTGATTGCCCCTAACCACTTCTGCCTGCCAGCCTGATCACCCCTTAACCACTCCCCTCCCAGCCTGATTGATGCCTAACTGTTCCCCTGCCAGCCTGTTTGCCCCTAACTGCCCTCCCCTGCAGGCCTGGTCACCCCTCACTGCCCTCCCCTGCAGGCCTGGTCACCCCTAACTGCCCTCCCCTGCAGGCTTGATCGACCCCAACTGCCCTCCCTTGCAGGCCTGGTCCCTCCCAACTGTCCTCCCCTGTTGGCCATCTTGTGGTGGCCATCTTGTGTCCACATGGGGGCGGCCATCTTTGACCACATGGGGCAGCCATCTTGTGTGTTGGAGTGATGGTCAATCTGCATATTACTCTTTTATTAGATAGGATGGCTGTAGAAGGGTGATGTCATGGCAAGGTGTGGAGTCAAGGGGAAGACTTCTTTACAAATATATGTTGTTTTTCTCCTAAAACAACCACTGAGAGCATCAAAATGAGGCCTCCGTAGGTCGCCTTTTCTTTCTTTCCGAAGTCTCAGCCTCTGCTCAGAGAAACACTGTTACATGTATTCAAGGGATCTGCCAGCCCACTTTTTGTGATTTCCTTTGTTTCAGCAACTCTTAGCTAACAAAATCAACCAGAGATAATTCTTCTAAAAGCTATGATTCTTAGCTTTCAAAAGATAGATAAGGTCATTTTCTTTTCCAGAAGACCTGGACACTAAACATCATAGTTTAAAAGTTTTAATTAAGAGATTAAAGAGGAGTTTTCTTTCAATACAAATGTAAATGTTGCTGTCTAACCCCTCAATTCCCATACACTATTCTTTCCCCTGCTATTATTCAGCCTCAGGGCAAACTAAAAAAGAATTTAAAGTTGAAAACAAAACAAAACAAAAAACCCAGGTCTGGTGTGTTGTATCTAACAGGTGGTGGAGTACAATTAGAAAGCATAATTACTAGATTCTTCTCTTTCTCCCCCAATGCTCATCCCCCCACCCCACTTCTGTCTCATGGTAAAGTCTCGCACATTAAAGTAAAGATGGAGTGCTTTGGCCTTTAGGTTTGAGGGGACAGTGTATTTAGGTTTTTCAAATTAACAGCTAAGCTCATGGCCCTAGAGATTTTAAAAAGTATTAAATCAAATTTTAAAGAACATACTGTAAAATTATTTTAATTTCTGTGTGTGCTATGTGATATTTCTGGTTCTCTTTCACACTTAAATCTCTCATTGAGAATAAAACAGTCTTCTGCATTAAACTGTAACATGATTTGGCATTTATATATCCTGTAGGAAAGAATGAAACACTACCTGCTTTAAATTGTGACTTATAGAAGGATTTCTGGATATAGTAAAGCCTCAGATATCAAAAAATAAAGGTTTTGAGATTGCCTTGCCAAGGCAAAGATTCTTATGTCTATTTTTACTCAACACTAAATAAAGGTACCATTTCTAATCCAAGAACTTCACTCTGCTGTCTTTCATCACATCGACATTTTCTACAGGCGTTTCTTGTTTTATTTAATGTACTTTTTCTACTTTTTCTTCAATGATATCTCAGAACTCTTGTTGCTAAGTATTAATTAACATGTAAAATTATGATTAAATTGCGACTAGTCTGCACATTGGCAAATGTGTATTTACTATTTTCAAAGCTTTATTGTTCTTGTTAGCTTTGACTTAAGAAATAAATATTCTAAAGAAACTTCTAGGAAGACAATTCAGATAATTTTTTAAAATTGTAGAATGGTCCTGACTGGTTTGGCTCAGTGGATCGAGCGTTGGCCTGTGGACTGAAGGGTCCCAGGTTCGATTCTGGTCAAGGGCATGTACCTTGGTTGTGGGCACATCCCCAGTATGGGGTGTGCAGGAGGCAGCTGATCGATGTTTCTCTCTCATCGATGTTGCTAACTCTCTATCCCTCTCTCTTCCTCTCTGTAAAAAATTAATGGATTAAGTGACATGTCTGCATTTTTTTATATTAAAAAATAAAATAAAATTGTAGAATGAAGCAAAGCTCTGAATGAAATACTAAATGGAACTTTCCAACACTGTAAGAGATTTCCATTGCTCTCCATATGTAGCTGCATAAAGAATAGTTTTAGTTAAAAGATTTAATTTTCCCACAGCTATAGCATGCTGGATGATAGTACAATTTCTCCAACTGCTAAATTTAATTATTGTGAGGTATCTTATTCATTATAACTGAAGTCCTCATCAAAGTAAGTAATTCATCTCATTGGGTATTCAACTATATGAGGTCAAATTATGTCTTTCATAATCATTTTGTAATCAATAAGTTATTGATTTCAAAGATAACTTGGTTTCAAAACAGAAAATATGGTTACAGGCATATTATTACTATGAAAACAATATTTTAAAATATTTTATTTCACAAGTTCCTGAGAAGGCAATAGGTATTGTGTGGGTGTTTTTTTTTTCCCCCCATTTGTTTTGGTTTTCTGCTTGATTTCTTTTAACTTTCCCTAATTATGCCAAAAATTTCTGACATTATAATAAGTGTCATTTCTGATATTTCAAATAATACTTGTAATTCAATCTTTACTTTGCTCTACATTTCCCCCCCTAAAACATAAGCAAGAGGAATTCTCACTTTATGTGTAACATACACTTTAACCAGTGAAAGACTCAACTGAAAGTAACTGCTGAAGCCAATAGCTTTGAAAGTTTAGGAGAAAATGATTAGAAACTGATATGAGCAGAACTAACAATATTAAGGCAATAAATTAGGATAAAATAACCAGATTTATCCATGCTTATTCTGCAGAACTTAATCTCCTAACATTTGAAAAAACACCCAAGCTCTGTTTTTGGATTAAGTGACATGTCTGAATTTTACCACTAGTTTAGAATGGCTCATTGGTTATATCATTTCCCCCAGCATGATTAGACAAAATCAAAACAAACAAACAAAAAAACCCCCCACAAAACCCAGTCTTGATAAAAGCCATATTGTTCCTACATATCACATAATCCTAAAAGGAAAGACAGAGGTAAAGGTTACAAAATGGTTTTCTCTGTCACACAATGAAATCTGTCTTGCTTGCGAGTTAAAAGACTCCTGAGGAACCCTTTCTTGCCATCAAGAATCCAAATTAGCAACAGCTTGCAAAGATAATCAGTTCATTTCAGTGTACTCAAAATGGGCTCATTATTATTAATTTTTGCCAACTCCCAAGCAATTCATGAACCATTTTTAGATTTTTAAAAAGCAGTTCATGAATCAGACAAAAAAAAAAAAAGTAAGTTTAAAAGGAACCCATCCCACAATGAGATGATGACTCAGAGTCCTTTGCTGTCGCTGTGTCAACTGCCGAGCATCTGAAATCTGATGAGGATGGGGTTGATAGAGAAAAGGCCATGATGAGCATGAAACAATGTGTTGAATTTACATGTTAAAACTTCTTGTTGGTTTTGGCAATTTTTGCTGAGGATTATTGAGAAATCCATAACATCTGGATGTGGGGGAGAAGCTCCACTAAAATGATGAAGTTTATATTGGTCGACAAGACTATAAATGGAAAAGAAAGTAGTTTCTTAACACAGCTGTTTCCAATTTTGTTAACATTTTAGGCCAAATTCATTTGAAAAAACACACACATAAAACTCTAATGTTTGAGATATACTTTACAAGTTTGACTTAATATACACATGCTGAAGACATTCTTGACTCAAACTAATATATCCAGAGAATGGACAAATGAGCCACTGGCCTAAGTCTGGGCCCTAAACTTGTCTTTGAAATGGACATTAACATAAGCCATTTAACTAAGAAATTTGGATTTCAAAGTCAAATAATCTCTTTAGGTTAATTTGTTTTTTAAGTTTTTCAAGTGGAATAAAACCATCTGGCACTGTCTTATGTTTTAGTACATATCATATCTTTGATGTCTTAGAAAATAACTTAATTTAATGGATAGATTATTGATTAAAACTCAAAAGATTTAGATATTTTTCCATTCTTACCATCAACTGGGTGACTTCTTACTCATCATTTCTTATTTTTGAACTATATTGTCTCCCTCTGAAAAATTAAAATTATGTAAAAAGACATAATTGAAAAGAGCACAGAATAAATAAAATACATAATATATGTGTATATATATGCACAAATGTACATATATACGCAGATATATTTATTTGAGTAAATGTCACCTTGGCTTCCAATTTTTTACTTCCTAGTATTAGTTTTCTGACATCTTTTTTCCTATATTTTAAGCAGGAAAATATGGCAAACATTTAAAAGTTCTCTATTTCGCCAAAACCGGTTTGGCTCAGTGGATAGAGCGTCGGTTTGTGGACTGAAGGGTCCCGGGTTCGATTCCGGTCAAGGGCATGTACCTTGGTTGCAGGCACATCCCCAGTGGGAGGTGTGCAGGAGGCAGCTGATCGATGTTTCTCTCTCATCAATGTTTCTAGCTCTCTATCCCTCTCCCTTCCTCTCTGTAAAATATCAATAAAATATATTTTTTTAAAAAAAGTTCTCTATTTCATATTATCTTGGACTGTTTTTTTTTCCTTTTCTTTCACGTTTCCTCTAATGCAGCCTTCAAACAATTTTCTGTTTTCTAGCACAAGGCACTAAAACCAAATAAGAAGCACAAAGATAAACAGGCTTCCCTATCATTTTTATTTTATGAGCCTCTGAAGTCATTATGCAGCTAAATAAAATGGGAGCAGCATCTTTGTAAAGTGTTCTATTAACTTGTTGATGCTTTTTGGCTAGAGATGACTCTTAAATATTGATGACAATTATAATTTACTTCCTATGCCTTTATTTTCAGATTTCAAGACTTGGTAAAGGCATGAACATACCAGTATCAGATAGATTTGTTAATTTTCCTTGACATAAGTAAAGTCTGGGACAGCAAGATGTTTTAAAGATCATCAACAATATGATCAATACAGATTGCCAAGATCAATTCTGGAGTCTGACTCTGCCTGCTGTGAGCAGTTGTCACAATGTTCTTTGAGAAAATTGGCAAGAAATGATAAGGATTCTGTCAACAGACACCCATCAATAGAAAATAATCGCCCTGCAGACATATTGCACTCCTCTTGCCTTTTCCTTGCAAACAGGTCATAAATAGGGAGAGCCTGGCTGAACTTTATAATTAATCAAGTTAATATAAGAGGCCTTATGTAAGATCTCTGTTATAAATAGATTAAAAACATTAAATGGGAAAAGGCATTTCTCAATTTACAGAGTACTTCAGAAGCATTTCTCAATTTACAGAGTACTTCAGAAGGCATTTGTTTGACATCTCTATAAATAATTTTCAAATTGAGTGAGATCCCTTCTATAGATACAAAGTTTGACAATTTGGGGAGCTTGTTGATTGACTTTGGTGAAGAGCTTTAAAAAAAATTCATAGGTTTACATCTCAAAGAAGCTGGATATTTGGTTGACTATAGCATTCCTGGTTTTATAAGGTTCCTCAGTTTTTAATTTGGAACCTAAGGATCCTGGGAGCTTATGAGTACCTTCAAGGTGTCTGTGAATTGTCTAAAATTAAATAAAAATATCTGTGGGTATGTAGACATTTATATTTTTTATGGAGATAAAAATCCTAACAACTGTCTTATTTACCAAGGCATCTATGAAAATTATTTTAAAACTAAGAAAGGAAGGGTCAGAGGGAAAATGTTATCTAAGACAAAACTATTTTTAAAATTTTGAATAACTTAACCCTACTTAGGCATTCATTTATTTAGAAAAATGAATGGTTGTTGAGTGAGTGCCTAGTATGTGCCATCAGTGAACTATAACAGCAACAAAAGGCTCCACCCTTAAAGAACTTATATTCAAGTGCCAGGAGAAAGAAAAAAACATATCAAGTTTTATCTGATGCAAACCCAACCTATAACTCTACAATAACTTTATTCATTTTGTAACTATGGTATTTGCAAACAGTATACACATTGTTATTGTTATACACACAAAGAGGTGCCCTTTTAAAAAGCAAATACTTTCTAATACGTCCCTTCTAACAATTCCATAACAATAGAAGCAATACCTTGTTTTAAAGAGTTGTTCCTGCCAAAACCGGTTTGGCTCAGTGGATAGAGCGCCAGCCTGCAGACTGAAAGGTCCCAGGTTTGATTCGGTCAAGGGCATGTAACTTGGTTGCGGGCACATCCCCAGTGGGAGGTGTGCAGGAGGCAGCTGATCGATGTTTCTCTCTCATCAATGTTTCTGACTATCTAACCTTCTTCCTTCCTCTCTGTAAAAAATCAATAAAATATATTAAAAAAAAAAAGAGTTGTTCCTTTTCATGGGCACTACTGACATCTGAGCCAGATAATTCTGAACCTCTGAATAATCATAACAGATAATTCTGTTGTGAGGAGCTGTCCTGTGTACTAGTATTGGTTTAGCAGAATCCTCATCTCTACACACTATATGCCAGCAGTGTCCCCCTTCCCAGGCGTTATAATTAAAAACATTTCTAGAAATTACCAAATGTCCAATAGGGACCAAATATCACTCCTGTTGAGAACTGCTACTCTGAAGGATGCATGTGTCAATAGTTCAAGCCAATGGCAAGGCATGCAGTGATGAATCAATGTTTTCATTGTCATGGAGAACTTCACATATCTTGGAAAGAATTCAATCTTGAGGGAAAAAAATTTGGAATTCATCAGTATACAAAAATCCTACTAAAAAAAATACCTTGTCCTAGAAGTAAGGTTTTTCTCCTCTTGTTCCTCTCTTTCCCACTTTCTTTTACTTCTTATTTATTTACTTATCTTTTGACTGTTTCTCTTTCACACCTAAGCTAATAGAGGCCAGTGTTATAGGCAATCTCTTACTTAATGAGAATTGGTTTTATGTTAATAAAATATAACGAATATTGGAGATACTCATCTAATGGGAGGATTATCTGGTAAGAAATACAAGATAACAAAATGAGTGAAAGTTAAAAAAATAAAGATGGATACAGATTTGTTGATACTTTTCTTTCATTGGAGATAAAAATGTGTAGTTATTCCAGAAGTTCCAAACTCAGTAGTAATAGCTTTTAATTTTTGCTCTGTCACTATCATTCCTGTAATGAAAATACCTCACCTTCAGTTCCAGAAAAAAATAAAAGGAAAGAAAAGAAAGAAAACAAGGGAGTATTAAAGTAAGTAGAAGAAAATGAAGAGAACCGATTTAATTAGAAAATATAGAGGCAAGGAAAGGGAAAAAGGTGGGGAAACAGGACAGAAGATGAGAAAATGTAGGTGTAAAATAGGAATAAGGAATTCAGGAAGAAAGTGAATGGAAATTATATATATTTTAAAGAAATAAATGGGAGCCTATGCTGACATGGGGAGAGAACAGAAAACTGTATTCACAAATAAATAAAAATGAATTTCTGAACTAGTAGGCATAAATAAATTTGCTACTTCTTTTCCTATGGATTTGCATATGTGAATATGATGCTTGGAGATTGGCCCTAGAAGGACACTTACCAGGCTGACATACTAGTAAGACAAGGCCATGACTCTTTTCTTCAGGCAAAACCTCTCCAGCTCCTCAAGCTAAATGACAGTCCCCTTAGTGTATTCTATATATACTCGAACTTATCAATACCTTCCCACACACATTCAAATACTGTGTCAGCTCTGTTCACCATCTAGAAAAGTTTTAAACCACCCTTTTAAAACTTCTGTTATTGTTCCCTAAGGTTAAATTCACTTTTTTTTTGTTGACAGCTACATGTTATTTTTCACTCGTGGGTTCTTACTGCAGATTAATAACCCAAGTCTTTCCCTTGCACTTTGTATACCACTTTTATCTTGAGCAAGCAAAATTATGTTGAGATTCCAAATGCAGGTTTTACAGTGATCAATGTTGGATTAAGTCCATTGCTCAATATTATTCAGTTATTTTGTCCAGAATTTCTCATTCAAAGCGTTTGCGTTCTGATTACATGTAACTTGCAAGTTTCAATAGATTGTCAAGCACTATTGTTTTTCGCCCAGTAGTACCTCTGCTTCCATGCTATGATAGTTGGCCTTCCAATATAGAGGCTAAAATGCAAATATTCACTTTCCCAGCCTTCTTTGTGGTAGGTCATGGGCACGTAACTTAACCTTCATCGGTGGAATTTGGATGTCTTCTCAGGGCTTTGTGGCAAAGTTTTGCTCCATAAAAATGCAATGGGTATGGTTGTGCCTGCATATGATACCCAGATCTGCCATAGCTGCCTTGCAACCAGTAGGAAGACAACAGTGATAAACTGAAGTTGGCAGAGTGGGAAGGAAGATAAAAAGCTCTGGTTTTTTGATGATATCAGTAAGCCACAAGTTGAGCTTAAAACAGTTCCTTCTAGATATATTTTTTTTATATGAGATTACACATATCTTCACATTTAATTCACTTTGAATTGTCTATTTGATTACTTATAGCCCAAAGAATTCCAAGTGATACAATAGATGTCTTCTATATCTTTTTCATGCTTTCCTTGCATTTATTCTTCAATGCATTAATTTGGTCTTAGAGATATAAGCTTATTTAGAACTGGCTCTCTTAAAGAGCTTACCCATCACAAGTCTCAAATCCCTCTGTGAGTTTACTTTATTTTAAAAAATTCATTCCATACTTTTTATCTATGACTCTTCCTGGAACTATGGAATCTAGTCCAAGTGAGAGAAATATGCAGAGAAATAATATTTGAATAGTGTATGGAGACAATAATGAAGAAAGAGAGGAAAGTCAAGAGTGAGCACTCTGGAAATCCCTGTTTTTAGTGGGAGTAGAAAAAATTAAACAGTGAAATAGACTAAAGAGGAAATATCTGAGATGAAGGGGCACAGAAACATTGGCGCCATATATTAACAGGAAGTAGGCAGTTGTGAGAAATATTTGATAAATTCTTGGACTGGATCTTTTAATGTCCATTTGCCCTCATTCTTTTTAGAAAGGCTATGGATTTAAAATCTACCTTTCCTGAATTCCTGGCCACTGGACCTCTGGATGTGACTTGTATTCTCTTAGATACCCTTAGCAATGCCTAAAAGGTGAAAGAGAGGCAGAAGTCATCATCCTATGGCTAGTGGCTGATAGCAGTGGGCAGACCCCAAGTTCCAATGTCTAGGGGCCCTCCTTGTGGGTGTGAGGTCTTTGCAGCTGTGGCTGTGGTAAGAGTAGCAGGAGCAGCTGCATTCTCGACATCTGCATCAAAGCAGCAATGCATGACTTTCAAACCAAAGATGCAGAGGCAGGCTCATGAATTCTGCCCTTCCAGGACCTCCAACAATTTTGAAGCATTTAATTCTCTGGAAAAAATCTTTTCAGCTTGAAAAGTGATAGAGAAATATTGACAACATGGTCAACTAACTGGAAATACTTAAGATCATGACTATTAAGAGAACTTTTAATAGCAATTACAATATCTAGAAACCATTTCAGCAGACTAATAGGAACACAGATTCAGTTACCAGGAAGTAAAATATACAACTCAGAAAACTGTTGATTACAAGTTAGAGAAAACAAACTCAAACTTTCATTAAAAAACAAAAACAAAACAAAACAAAACAAAAAAACAAGAAAAGAAAAGGTGTGCTGTGCCGAGGCATATTCTCACCAAGTGATATAAGCAAGTTAATTAAATCTCTCTCTCTCACCCTGAACTCCTGACTCTACTTATCTTTGATGATTTCCTCTCTCTCTCTCTCTCTCTCTCTCTCTCGATGAGTGAATGACTTCTGACAACCTTAAGATCACAATATCCAGACAATCATAAATAATTCCACAGGAAAACTCAGATTCACCCTCATTGGTTCACATGTTCCCTTTTGGATTAACCTTTGTATCCAGAAGATCTTTTATGTAATATTTTTCAGGTGTGTCAGATACTCACCTCTTTGGTTACTTCACCAAAACTGAATGAACAGGGGAGAACATTTCTACTAAAAGAGAGAAATACTGTTACCACAGGAAATGAGGGAAAGAATGATTGAATAAAAACTAATAAAATTCCGGTACAAGAGATAGGAAGTAGGGAGAAAGGAGATGTTAATGTTTTGAGTGAGACTAGGGCCAATGTAGCATGTACTAGATATTAGAAACTTGATGTGTTTTTATACTGGGAGAAAGAAGTATCTTAGGGGAAATAATGTGATTTTTAATGAGAGAAAGCAGAAATATTTGCTGAGTCTCCAAATGGATGGAGAAGTGGAAAGATCTAACTTGGAAAATAGAGAGGTTGTTTATCTATCTATCTATCTATCTATCTATCTATCTATCTATCTATCTATCATCTATCTATCTATCATCTATCTATGAAATACTTTTATATTTATATGTATACCTAGTATTTATAAATGAATGGTCATAGATAATTTTTTATATATGATCTAGAAACACTGGATGTAAAGAAGAAATAAACTAGCCCTAGCCAGTTTGACTCAGTGGATAGAACATCGGCCTGCGGACTCAAGGGTCCCAGGTTCAATTCCGGTCAAGGGCATGTACCTTGGTTGTGGGCACATCCCCAGTAGGGGGTATGCAGGAGGCAGCTGATTGATGTTTCTTTCTCATCGGTGTTTCTAATTCACTCTTCCTCTCCCTTCCTCTCTGTAAAAAAATCAATAAAATATATATATATATAAAAGAAATAAACTGAAAGACTTCTATATGATTATTCTTAACAGAAAACAAAATCATTTGCTGAAATTAAGAAATTGGAACCTTAAGGAAAGAGGAAAAGGTTTGACTTTTAATTTCATTTTATAAACTTTGGTATGCTTTGAATTTATATGATAATCAGATACCACATTTATTAAAAACAAAAAATGAGAGAGCCAAATTAGAAAGTGGAGCATTTCTGAGTAATGATAAGAAATAATAGGTGGTTGCTTCAATGAAAATCACAGCATGATATACATAAATTATATGACAACTGCAGAGATTTTAGCCCTACCATTGTCTTTATGAGTCAGGGGAGTCTAAGCAGGTGCCATTGGAAATATGAAGTGTGTAGTGTTGTTGGAGGAAAAATCTGGGTTTCAATCAGGTGGAAGTAGTTGAAGGGACAGTGAAAAAAGTCAAGAATTAGAAACATGTCATTAAATCATGGGTGCAAATTGCTGGCTCAGTCTAGCCAGCAGGCAGGACTTGTGTGTCCCAATGGTGTTGTTCATTTTTATGCTTTTATCCTGGGCTTGCATTCTCTATTAATCACAATTTCAATCACTTACTTTATTTTTTTACCTTAGTTCTGCTATGTACCTGATTTCAGATTTCAGAGTTCTTGTGCAATTTTCATATTCATTATCTCACTTATGCTCACTTCAATTTTTAACAGATTTTTCCATTTGCAGTTGAGCGTCACTGGACAGGGGTGGGCCCAGTAAACAAAACAGTTGTCCAAGATTCTGTGAGGTTGTCTCCTGTTCCTGGGACTGTTTGGAAGAGAAAAGGACATAAGATTTGAGCTGGAAATTAGATCTAATACTTCTCTCTGTATTAGTATTCACTTTATCTAATTTATGATCTTAAAAAAACTATGGACTAGGATTCATAATATCTGAGTCCTTAAAGTCTATTCCTGGGAATCTATGCTTAAAATCATGAAAAATAAAACAAGCCTTATGAGTAAAGACAATCAAGGAAACTTTATATATAATGAACAAAATTAGAAGAAAATAACATTTCTAACCATAAGGGAATGGATAAGCAAGCAGTGATAAGAACATACCATGGAACCATTAAACATATTTATACAGACATTAAAATTAAGTAAAATGATGTTATTTAAATAAAGCAAGATAAGTTGCGTACATAGTATAATGTAAAATAAACAGTATGTAAATAAATGTACTTAACATGAAATTAAAATAGTGACAACACTTTTTCTTAGATTATGTTACAATAGGTTCTATTTTCCCTTTCAATGTTTTTTATATTTTCAAGGCTTTTCAACTAAAAGTAATTAAATATAATTAATGGTCATTGAAGTAAAACAATTTCCAGACTTTAGGAGAATACCAAATGCCAGAAAATAACTCAGGCCTAATATATGCTTTTAAAAATGAGCTGGATAGAAGGAAACAAAAGCTATGTGTAAAAAAAAAAAACAAACAAAACAAGAAAGAGATCAAATCTCAAAATAGAATTAGTAGGTGCTATGAGAGATAATGGAGTCATTATGGGAAGAGTGATAAAAATGAGTATGTTGTTTCAGAGAAAACAAATTATATTTTGCTCAATATATTTCTGTTTTATTCAAATTTAATATTCTACTACTAGATATTGAATACCTTATTTTATTCTCAGAAAGAAAAGTTATCCCCAAAAAGATATCAAAGGAATTGATTTTTATTTCTCTTCTTCACTCAGTTTGGCCATGACTATTGACTTAGAAAGAAATGCACACTGAAAGAAAGATGTTGTGATTTTATGAAATAAGATTAAATAAAGTTCTTAGAAAATAGTCTGGCCTAGAATAAGGACTATTTAAGCATCTACACTGATAAAAGAGAAAAATGCTAATTGACCGTACCTCTGCTACGCCCACAGCCAATCAGGAGTGATATGCAAATTAAACCAAAAAAGATGGAGGGTAAATTTGCATATTCAGGAGAAGTGGCTGTGCCTGGCATCACCTGCAGGGTCCAGGCCACCATGGGGGACAAGGCAGGCCAGGATGGCAGCGCTTGACGCCACCCGCAGGGTCCAGTCCACCATGGGGAACCAGGCAGGCCAGGCGGGCAGTGCCTGATGCCGCCTGCTGGGTCGAGGCTGAGATCCGTAACTGGGCAGGCGGGGTGGGGTGGAGCAGCTCCTGACGCCGCCTGCTGGGTCCAGGCAGCCATCGGGGTCGGGCAGGCCTGGTGGGCTGAGCCTGACACCGCCGCAGGGTCCAGGCTGCCATCGGGGTCGGGCAGGCCTGGTGGGCTGAGCCTGACACTGCCGCAGGGTCCAGGCTGCCATCGGGGACGGGCAGGCCTGGCAGGCAGCACCTGACGCCGCCCGCGGGGTCCAGGCCACCATTGGGGACCTTGGTAGGCAGGGGTGGCCAGGGTCTCTGGGATCACTGTCTGCCCCCGGGGCCGCCTATGAACACTGGTGGAGCAGGCCGGGGTTGAACATTTTAATGAAAATGGGATGCCTGTGCCCTGGCCCACCGTGCCCCATCCCTGGCGAGGAGAGGGCAGTGGGCAGTTAGCAGGCACCAGGGCTTCTAAGGTACTGGGAGCAACCTGCAGGCATGCTACCAGGAAGAGGTGCTGAACCATGATGACACAGAGGGCTGGCTGATGGAGGTGTGCAAAGGTGCAGATGAGTTGGCTTTCGCTGAGCTTGAAAAGCACATCGACAGCCTGATGGATGAAATCACCTTTCTGAAGAAGGGGCATGAAGAGGAGATGGCCGAGCTGCAGGCGCAGATCCAGTACACTCAGATCTCCATGGAGATGGACATGTTCTCCAAGTCCGACCTCTCTGCTGCGCTCAAGGACATCCGCACCCAGAACGAGAAGCTGGCTGCCAAGAACATGCAGAATGCAGAAGAATGGTACAAGAGCTGCTTCACCATGCTGACCGAGAGCAATGCCAAGAACACCTACAGGGTGCACGCCACCAAGGAGGAGGTGTCTGAAAGCCGCCGCCTGCTCAAGGCCAAGACCCTGGAGATCAAAGCAAGACGGGGCATGAAGCTCTTGGAAAGCAGCTGCGAGAGCTGGAGGATAAGCAGAACTCCGATGTTAGTGCTATGCAGGACACAATCAACAAATTAGGAAATGAGTTGAGAACTACAAAGAGTGAAATGGCATGATATTTAAAAGAATACCAGGACCTCCTCAATGTGGCTTTGGACATTGACATTGCAGCTTACAGGAAACTCCTGGAAGGTGAGGAGACCCAGCTCAGTTTCACCAGCGTGGGAAGCATAGCCAGCGGCTACTCCCAGAGTTCCTAGGTCTTTGGTCGATCTGCTTACAGTGGTTTACAGACCAGCTCCTACTTGATGTCTGCTCACTCCTTCCCTTCTTAATACACCAGCCACATCCAGGAGGAGCAGATCAAAATGGAGGAGACCATTGAGGCTGCAAAAGCGAGGAAGCTAAGGATGAACCCCCCTCTGAAGGAGAAGCTGAAGCAGAGGAGAAGGAGAAGGAAGTGGCTGAGGAAGAGGAAGGAGAGGAAGAGGAAGAAGGTGCCAAGGAAGAATTTGAGGATGCAAAGGAGGAAGAAGAAGGAGGTGAAGGTGAAGGAGAAGATGCCCAAGAAGCTGAGGATGAGAAGAAAGATGAAGGTGCTGGGGAGGAGCAAGCAACCAAGAAAAGATTGAGCCCCCTTTCCTTAATTATTTCAGGAATAATCCTCCTGAAACTAAGTCAACCCCATCACCAACCAAGCAGCTGAATTCCTGATACTATATGAATTAAGAAGTCAATATATATAACATTCTGAGGTGACTCAGGTTGTATATTAAATGTTGTGCTATGACTTTTCTCCTTATGCAGAGTATCTGTTTGCTTGCAGAGTGGCTTCCTGGCTTGCTGCCAGCCTGTGCATGGTCCACGCTTATGAGTTCAGGATCTATGACAATGTGAATAATTCAAATGTTTTCAATAAAGACACATGAATACATGAATTCACTGATGTTAATGTTAAACTTCATGGAAAAAAATAGTCCTTTGAATCTTTGGTGGTTAGAAATTAAAGACCTCAACTCATGTGCAATAAATAGTAAATAAAGTTACACTGAATGACAAAAAAAAAAATACATTAGGGGCCAGGAAACATTCAAAGAACTGGGGAACCATTCCCAAATCAGGAAGGGAAGTCACAGGGTGTATATTATTGCTACGAATACAGTACTTCCTACTACTTACAACATATACAATGTAATGTATTAGATGCCTTCCTATCGCATGAAGTATGTATTCTCATAGAGTAATACTGGTACATATGTTATAGTTATGGCAGTATGCCATATCCTATCTATATTAATAAAAGAGTAATATGCTAATTAGACCATGAGACCTTCCAGAAGTCCTTCCAGACAAAGCCAGGGTGGCGGGGCCGAGGCAGAGGCGGTTAGGGGTGATCAGGCCATGAGAGGAAGGCAGTTGGGGGTGATCAGGCCAGGAGGGGAGGGCAGTTGGGGGTGATCAGGCTGGCCGGGGGGGGGGCAGTTGGGGGCAAGCAGGCCAGCAGAGGGGACCAGTTGGGGGCAATCAGGCCAGCAGGCAGAGTGGTTAGGGGTGATCAAGGAGGCAGGCAGGTGAGCGGTTAGGAGCCAGCAGTCCCGGATTATGAGGGGGTTGTCCGACTGCCAGTTTAGTCCCGATCCCACAGGGGTCTCAGATTGGAGAGGATGCAGGCCGGGCTGAGAGACACCCCCGCCCCCATGCACGAATTTCATGCACTGGGCCACTAGTTTGTTATATAAAAACTTTACTTTTGAGTTGCCTAAAATACTGCATAAAAAAAATCTTTAAAAAACAAGTCCTTAGTCCCCAAATACCAGAAAATAACTTAGAAACATTATACCTTTTTGTAATGCTTTAGAACAACTACAAATGGGTACAAAGCAAATGACTTTGTTTCATTAGACACAAAAGAATGAGAATGGGTGTATTCAAATTTGAATTTAAAAAATGAATAAGCACACTATCTTTAAAGGTACTGTAAATTACCAGCTCAATAAATTGCAAAGAATGTGTGTAGCTATTTATTCTTCTGTTCAGGAAAAAAAAAATATATAGTTACCATAGCAACTACCAACTCTCATAGTGTGTGTGTTGCCTCTATGATATGATCTTTTTTTGTAATAAAGACATGAGTAATATATCATCTGAGCTCTGGTATTAAATGTTTTGAAATGCTTTAGAACACACACATTGCTGATATACATATTTACTATTTTTACTCCCTTAGCTCTCTGACATTAAATACACTCTAAATTTTAGCATGTTCTTCAGATATATTCTGAATATATAACCATATATATCAAATCTGTAAGAACTGTGGAATTTGAGTCAACACCCCACATTTTTCAATGACTTATAATTGGCTTCTATGGGCACTGCAAAAATGTACAAATGAAAGTTTTTTGTTTTTTTTCCTAAAGAATTTAAAATGGAGTTCCATGCCCTAGCTGGTTTGGCTCAGTGGATAGAGTGTCAGCCTGGGGACTGAAGGGTCCCAGGTTTGATTCTAGTCAAGGGAACATGCTCAGGTTGTGGGCTCGATCCCCAGTAGGGGGTGTTCAGGAGGCAGCCAATCAATGATTCTCTCTCATCATTGATGTTTCTAACTATCTCTCCCTCTCCCTTCCTCCTAAAATCAATAAAATATATTTAAAATAAAATGGAGTTCCAGTTTTTTAAAATTTAAATCTTCTAAAGGAAAAAAAAATAGTCTTTAAAATAAATATAAATACAACTTTATATTAGAAATTGACCAAGACACTGTTTTCCAAGTCTTCATGTTTCTGTTACATTAAATTAGGGTCCCCTTATGCAATCCATTCATTCTATTCTAAAATAGAATACAGAAGTGCGGCATGTGTTCACCACTTTTACTAAATATATATGGATATAAACCCCTAAGAGGAAGTCGTGCCTTAGAAAACTTGAGGAACATGAAATTATGCCTCACTAGCTGATTTAGCTGAAACTTAGATGGAGCATTGACTCATGTTTTGTCACATGTCCTTGGCATCTTGTGGAAGAAATAAATAAGAGACTATTCTCTCTGAAAATCTTACCAGGTAAATAACAGAGCCTAACCCCCAGGATTGCTGATGGGATCCTTTTCATAAAAATTTGACCTAACTGAAATATGGCTAACTTCCTTGCTTTCTTCTCTAAACAAATTAGCAGGAACTACAATAAGCAAAATGAAGTGGAAATTTCACAAATTACAGAATGATTTTAATCAATATATGTTTTGAGTTTTGCCACTTTTTTGTTTGATTTTTTGACCTTCCCAGAAAAGG
This sequence comes from Plecotus auritus, assembly GCF_963455305.1. NCBI lineage: Eukaryota > Metazoa > Chordata > Mammalia > Chiroptera > Vespertilionidae > Plecotus > Plecotus auritus. The sequence continues at coordinate 89,827,477 of NC_137770.1, forward strand.
GAAGGGCTTTATTACACTTAATTTTTAATGGAATTGAATTAAAATTAAACTATTGTTACAAAAATTTCATGTCAACTTTAAGATAATTGGGTATAGCCTTCATTGTTGTGAAACCAAGGTTAAGGAATAAGTATTATTAAGAAGGTATTTAAATGCTATGTCATTTTTTTCATTTTCTTGGATATCAATTTACTGCAATGTCTATTTACTTTACTACTGGGAAAAAGTCTTTTTTATTCTCTCAATTATAACAATGTGTGTGGGGGGTAGGGGGAGAGATAGAGGGAGAGAGCAGGAGAGAGAGAGAGAGAGAGAGAGAGAGAGAGAGAGAGAGAGAGAGAGAGAGAGATTTAAGTGCCACCTTCAAAATCTTATTCTTAAAAGGTTCTGTAGTTAATGCTTTTTTACAGATCCATAATTTTAGGAGAAAAGAAAACAGGCATCTAAAGCATAGAAAGTCTTGTACCAAGGTTGCTTAATTTTACTTTTCTGGCAGGTTTCTCTTTTAGAACTTGATAAATTTACTTCTCTTGCATTTTTGTCTAACAGCTTAAAGTTTATAGTAATTTCATAGACCTGATTACCCATGCTCCTCACAACATCTCTATGAGGGTAGAGGGTTTACAGTATTTATTTTTTTATTTCTGTTTACCAAAACTTAGGTTACAATAGAGAGAGAGAGAGAGAGAGAGAGAGAGAGAGAGAGAGAGAGAAAGAGAAAGAGAGAGAGAGAGATGAAAATGACATGGAAAATTAGGAGAAAGCAATACAAGTTAAAAAAAAAAAAAAGATGAACAAAACTAGATGGAAAAATATCCCACAGACTCTAAACAAGTGAATGGAGACAAGCCATTAATAGCCACAGGCATGATAGCCAGATAAACAGAGGAAGCCACTGGGTGTCTGAGAGTAGGAGGGCCTCCCAACAGCCTTCATGTCTTCACTGGTTAGCATGTGGAGAAGAACAGCTGGAAACGGGAGGGGTTCTGCCTTTTCCAGTTCTGAGTAAATGCAGAGGCCAACAGTAAGAGCTTGAGAGGCTGAGAGGCAGGAAAACTTATACGAACTCTTAACCTGACCCATCAGAACCCCATCCCAGGACAGGGTGCCCTACTGGACAGAAATGTAAGGGAATGGAATAGCTGTTGAGAAGAAGCAGGGGCCATAGACAAAGATGAGAAAAGGGAATCTAGATCTGTGACGTCCTATAAAATAACCAATAGCCCCATTTTGGATATATTGGGTTACATAAGATATATCAAGTTGATTTTACCTTATTTTTTCTCCATTTTTTTCAATGTGACTATTAAAAAGTTTAAAATTACATATGTGCCTCATATTTGTGGCTCTCATTACATTTTTATTAGACAAATTGTACCAGAGGTAGGAAACAGTGGCTTGTGGGCAAATCCAACCTGCCACTTGTTTTCATAAATAATGTCTGACTAGAACCTTAGCCATGCTCATTTGTTCAGGTATTGGATGCAGAGCTGAGTATTTACTTGTGACAGAGACCACATGGTCTGCAAAGCCTAAAATATTTACTATGTGGCCCTTTACAGAAAAAAAGCTTACCAATGCCTAGTATAGACAAAAAAATAAAACAAAACATAGTCCAGAATTCAAATTAGCCTATTTCTGAGTATTATAAATACAGTAAGAAAGCAAGTTCTACAATGTTAGAAAGCTTTCTTGAATCTCACCTCAGTTTAGAAGTTTGACAAAGTTAATTTCCTATTAAAAAAGGAGCAACATAAAATGATCACTGTCAAGTTCCATGAAAAATTATTATACAGAAAAAAGAATAAGAAACAGAATAATACCCCGCAGCAGAAAGATAAGTTCGCAAAACAGGATGAAATTAAAATCTCTATTTGAACGTGAGCTAAAAGATATCAAGAAAATGTTACAATACTTATAAGAAAATTACAAATCTGATTGCAAATGTTCAGAAATGTGTGAATGAACTCAGAAAAAAGAGGTAAAAGAAAAATTACCTTTGAAATAAAGACTAAACTAGATGAGTGATGAAATCAACAGTGTGCCTTAACGGAAACAGAAGTTGAAAAAGAAGAGTGTTTAAAAAAGTTAGAATGAGAGAAAAAGAGAAAGTGACAAATATTGAAAAGAGGCAAAAACAAAACAAAACAAAAAAACCCACCAAGTATAAGATGGGTTTTGTGCAGTTTGATACTGTTTCATGCCTGAGCTTAAGGCTGAGTAACAAAATGGAGACCACATAGAAATTCTCAAGGTCAGCACACTAGTTAAAGACCTGCGCGTATATTCCTCCTCCCCTCTTCCTAGATGGCAGTTTCCCAATGAGACTTTTGAAATAGTCAAGATGATGAGAAAGATGATGTCTTTAAGCATAAAGAGTTCCTGGGCAATAGAAGGATAGTTTGTGCAGTGCAATAATCTTGCCTTTTAGATAGTATGCCAAGGGCAAATTATGATGAGTGTCTCCATCCTTTTGGAATACTAGCACTCCATTTGTTATTTGTTAGCAGAGTACAGAAGAACAAGAGCCTTGTTGTGGCACAAACAGACAGGAAGAGAGGTGGAACACTGGGTAGCAGATAGTGAAAGTAGTCAATAGGTTCAAGGTGCTATGAATGAGGGAAAGAGCCAAAGGGAGAGAACAATAGAGAGGTCCTGGAGAGTACATTGTGGATTACCTTGAGAGTCCAGGACTAACTACACCACCCTCCATGGCTGAGCCACAGACTAAATTAATCAGAGTAGAAAATCTGTTATGACCCTCCATAACTTTATGAAGTCTCTTTGGCTTTTGTCACTTGGATCTCAAATAAAGGACTGATGTAAACTTCTTTGGGAAAATTTGAGTGTGCTTGATTAATCAACAATCAGAGTACATTCATGTGGGTAATGGCTGAGATTACTAATAATACCCCAAAACTCTTAGTCATATAACACTTCATCATAGAAATAAAATAAAGTTTTTAGCAGGTCATATCTGCCAAGGTGAGATCACGTTTTCCTCCTCCTTCGCTGCTAGTTAATGGTCATGTGACTAAGTGCTGCACAATGAGATGTGAGCAAAAAATCTGTGTTATTGTGCCCATAGAAGAAACATCTTGCCCTCCAATTTCTCTTTCATCCTTGCCACCAACTTGAGCATGGAGCAGGCAGGACCTAAGAGGGTAACAGACAAGTAAGATAAATGATCTTATGGAGCCATCATAGTTCACTGTACTAACTGCCAAGTCAAATTTCTCTATGACAAAGTAATAAATATTTTATCTTATGTAATCTACTCTTATATTGATTATTGAATGATGGCAGGAGCCAGCTGCACCTGAATCAAATTATACGACAGCAGTGAGCCAAATGACATCTCACGGTGGCAGCCAAACTCTTAGCAGGATGGTACGGAGAAATAAAATTAGATGATGCACCAACACAAAACATTTACAAGGAAATTCTCTTTGCAGAAAAAGACAATGGAGCCCAAACCATGGCTTTTTAGGCATTGCACATCATGCTACTGGGAATAACATCATTCAAAAAGGATTTATTCTTTATTTCTGTATGTTTAAGTAGAAAAGTAGAAGCCCCCACTCTCCATATGTTCAACTTTTGTGAAGTAAGGGAAAGAGGGAAGAGAGTTTCATTTGATATGACTCTACACTGAAGGATAGATCCAAAATAGCTCATTTATTGGTTACTATGTTGATATGAAGTAGTGGTTAATAATTTATTTAACCTCATCTGCCAAAGAGTAATAATATTATCTACATTATCAAGATGTTGTTTACTAAATGAGCTAATACATGCAAAGCATTCAAATCTGTGCCTGTCACATAGTAAATCCTAGATGACATAGTGGAGGAAAAAGCCTCAGCCATCCCAAGGGCAATGCCCCAAACAAAAAAATATTGGATGTTACTACCAAATATTGCAGTATTGGCTGTCCATGAAATAGCTGCCACTGAAAATGATCCAATATTCTGTGGTGAATCAGCTAGTTGCCTGTCAATTTGGAAATTGTATAGTTGAGAGAATAACTCATCATGGTGGGAAGGGAACTAAGACCCAAGAAACTAAAGCCCAAGTCAGGATTTGTTAGAAAGAGGTGAGATAAAGCCAGTAGGATAAGAAGGCAAACTTTAACCAAAAATAACAGTGATGGATGTGTTAATTAATGTTATTGTAATCATTTTTCAATAAAGATGGTCATTAAATCATCACCTTGTACATCTTATACTTAATGTTATATGTATTTCAATTGTATTTCAAAAAGCTGGAAAAAATTAAGATATTTTTTCAGGTTATTATGTACAGCAGAAATTCATTCATTTACCTGCTGCTAATATTTCATAGAACAAATTTATTTATTTATTTATTTATTTATTTATTTATTTATTTATTTATTTGTACTTCTATTAATGGCTATTTAGATACTAAGAATTTTTCACTATTATAAACAAAGTTACAAATGATCACTCCTCTCTGTGATTTCTGGTATACCTCTGCAGTGTTTCTCCATATTGTTTCTATATACAGATTTGAACTTTCTGGGTCATAAGACAGAGGCAAATTTAATTTCTCTAGAAATAACCAAATTGCTTTCTCATTTGGCTTTACCAAATAACACTCAATTCTTTTCTTTCCTTTATACCATGATTCAGACCATAATTCAGAGAAGTACATAATACAATTTTAACACTATATAACACTATATGAACTAATTTATATGCTTTATAAATTAATGCTTACTTCTAATCTAACATAGGACAAAGACAGGGACAGTAGATTAAGACAAGTCTTAGAATTTACAAAATATCAGTGTTGCAAGATTTTCCTGGGTACACTTGGAGGAGTAGTAAAACCAAACTTCTTCACTGCCACATTTATGTTATTTTTATTATTCCTTGTCTGTCAGTAGTTCTTTAAGCTTTTTGCATGTTAGAAGACAATTTAAAAATGGGATATTAAATATAGAAATATACTTTATATACAACTACATAAAACATCTCAAGCAATTGTTAATAAAATACTCATAAATCATTAAAATATATTTGCATTTAGTGTACTTAATATCCAACTTTGTAACTGAAAGCAATGCTACTGAAAATCTTACCTTTATATATAAAAAATAATGGTGATATTTTTCCCTGCCATGTTTCTCTTTTTTTGATGATATGTTTTTCAAAATGAGTACTTGAGAAATAAAGATGTAGACCACATAGGCACTTCTTTCTGCTTAGAAGACACACAGTTTGGAAATAAGAAAGCATAAACCAAAATAAGTTTTCACAAGTGCTCTGAATAAAGCATAAGATGCTTCAGCATGCATGTGCTGCAAAATGCTGTAACATTAACTCAATATTCTAGACAAGTTTTGTCCCAAACTGTTTTTTTCTGCCTTATCTTGCTAACTGCTAGATGCATAAAATGTTTCTCTATATATTATTCATTCTATTCAGACACCATTCTTCAAATATCTTGAAATGATTATAATAACCAATTCTGATTTTTAAAAGCTAAATCAGTGATAGCTTCAGTAGTATACTGTCATTACCTTAGAGACTTCAGACATTGTTGTATAACTCAGATGTTTAGGACTTGGTACTATTGCTTCTTGTTATTTGTTTTAATTGAATTTATTAGAGTGACATTGGCTCACAAAACCATACAGGTTTCAAGTGTACAACTCAACAAAACATCTGCACATTGCATTGTGCAACCATCACCCCAAGCAAAGCTTTTTTCCATCTCCATCCCCCCGCCACTTTACCATCCCCACCAAGCTCTCCCTCCCCTTTCTCTCTGAGGATCACCACACTGTTGTCTGTGTCTATGTATTATGTCTATATGTTTTTTGGCTAATCCCTTCACCTTCTTTCATTCAGTCTTCCAATACCCTCCCCACCCTCTGACAGCTGTCAGTCTGTTCCATGTATCCATGCTTCTGCATCTATTTTGTTCATCAGTTTATTTTGTTCATTAGATTCCACATATAAGTGAGGTCATATGGTATTTGTCTTTCTCTGACTGGTTTATTCCACTTAGCATAACACTCTCTAGGTCTTTATTTCCATCTATACTAATAAAAGGATAATATGCTAATTAGACTGGATAGACTGGACGTCTTCCGGACATCCTTCTGGACAAAACCGCAGCTGCTGCAAGGGCCAAGGCCCACCAGCTGAGGCAGCTGCACGGGCCGAGGGCTGGTGGCGTGGGAGAGGCAGCAGCATGGGCCAGTCCAGCACTGTGGCCCCTTCAACAGAGGCAGTGGCACGGTCCCAATCCTGGTGCCACGCCTCCACAGAGGCTAGACGGGGTGTGACCTGCTGTGCCTCAACCTCCCAGAGCCCCTCCCTCAGCTGGTCTGGCCCCAGATTGACCCCCACCCACTAGTGGGCAAGGGGCAGGGCCAGTGCTAAGAAGCAAGGTCCCAGGCCCAGCAGCTGTGGCAGCAGTAGCAGGATGTTGGGGGTGGTGCCTTCCCCTGATATGCCCTGTTGCCTCCCACAGAAGCCTAAGCTGTCAGTAGGACATCCCCTAAGGGCTCTTGGACTGTGAGAGGGGGCAGGCCTGGCTGAGAGACCCCCTTCAGTGTACGAATTTTCATGCACCGGGCCTCTAGTTTAATATAATTGTGCATTCAAGAAAGCACATCATCTGTTATTTTTATCTATGCAATGCATTACTTTAAATGCTTCTGCCCTTCTGTTTTGCTAAAAACAATTGTTCTTAGCTAGCAACACAAATGATGTTATCAGTCTATTGCCACCTAACTATAATTCATGAAATTGGCTACTGTTCTCTATTCTTTTGTTTTATTATCAAACCGCAAACCGAAAACTGATCTTGCCCTCGCCTCCATTTATAACACAGGAGCTAATTTTCCCATGTCAGATGTGCAGAACTATTGCAACAATATTAAATGATATTATAACAAGAAAACACATTAAATGCTTTTTAAAAATTGATTCAATGACTTGTTATAGAGAAATGTACTAAAAAATAAAGAAATTCCAAACTGGCAATATGTATGCAAGGGACATAAAGGGGGTGCATAATATCCTGGGAATCAAATTTCTTCATAATGAACAAAATTTTTACCTTTCAGTTCTCTGGATTAAATAATGTTAGTATAAACATATCAAAGTTAGAATATTTTCTTAAGATGATAAATTTTATATATTTGTCTTAATCCTATATTTCACTAGATGGTTTCAATTCCAATACAAAAAATATTCAATAATATCTTGAATTAAAACTTTCACAATGAAAGTTGAAAGTAAGTGGAGAACCTATCTCTTTAACTTCAGACATCTTTAGTTATCAATATCTTTAACTTTTTGCATTGATTATAAAGTGAAATACTCATGTTGTAAGTTGCTAATTTAAAGGGCAAGCAAATAACTGAAAATTACAATTTTAAACTTATTTTTGCAAGGATTATTCCAACATTTATTTAATACAGGGCAGTTTATCAATTTTTTTTTTTAATTTTAGAAATGTTAAATAAGATTCTAGAGAACCTAGAGTACTAGCCCTAGTTCTGTCACTAACTGTATTTTAGGAAAATAATTTAGTGTCTCTATTTTAAAATGTATAAATAGACAAATGTAGACTTTAGTAACATAGCTTTGAAAATCCTGAATAGGTTTTGGCACAGCCATAATTACAAAGTGTGTACATAGGGGGAGGAGAGATCCAAATGACGTGAAGGAGCAGGAAGACAGGGCCCAATGAAGCTCCTAGTTTCACAGCTGATACATTCACTAGCTTTTGTCTAGTAATCTTGACCTTCAGACAGGCGCCAGGCTAATCTCTGTAAAAATGTTCCCCTTTAAGTCTTCAAATAATATCAATATGAAAATAAAATATATTTTTAACAAATCAAATGTGTTTTAAGCTGATGTGAGAAAAATACATTTATATAGATAAGGGGTAGCAAAAGTAGGTTTACAATTGTTCATATGGTAAATAATACCATAATCTCTCTATATATAAAAGTCTAAGTGACCTTTATGACCAGACGACTGGCCAGTAGCTATGATGTGCACTGACCACCTGGGGGGAGATGCTCAATGCAAGAGCTGTCCCCTGGTGGTCAGTGTGCTCCCACAGCCAACCTCCTGCAGCTGGCCAACCTCCCACGGTCCTTCCCCATGGCTGGCTGGCCCCAATCGGCTGATTGGCCCCCATCGGGACTGGGCAAGATGGTCCCTATTGGCCCCAATCACCAGCCAGGCTAAGGGACCCCACCTGTGCACAAATTTGTGCACCAGGCCTCTAGTTAATAAATAATAACACAAGAATAAACTCTATGTTTTGCATACTCACAAGTGCAAACCTACTTTTACTCACCCCTGTATGTAAAACATGTTTTGTGGACCTGAAAAGAAGCTAATCAGAATAAAATTTTCTTTTTTAGAATGCCGAATATGATGATAGAAACACATTTTCATTGATACCTAATGCACTCAAAAGGTCTTAGAACATAGTTCCCTCTCTTTTCTATCATCCTAAATTTATTCTCTAGTTTCTTAGTCTTCACACAAATTTATGCAAGTAGGTGTTGTGATGAAGGTACCATTTAGTTGTGGCCAATATAGAATACTACACAATGAAAGTCTTCACTGCTGTTGCCTCTTTTCTCCCTCAAAGGAATAGTCCAAATGACATGCTCTCATTTCTTCCTTTACAGTTTATTCCTAAATTAAATTTATTCACTTAATAAAGTCTTTTTATCATATGAGCACATATATCTTTTTTTTAAATACATTTTTTTTTATTGATTTCAGAGAGCAAGGAAGAGGGAGAGAGAAATAGAAACATCAATGATGAGAAAGAATCATTGATTGGCTGCCTTTTGCACAACCCCTACTGGGGATCAAGTCTAAAGCCTGGGCATGTGCCCTGACCTGGAATCAAACTGTTGACCTCCTGGTTCATAGGTCGATGATCAACCACTGAGCCATACCAGCTGGGCATGAGCACATATATCTTTGTAAATATCTTATTTCCTCAGGTCCCTAGGCCTGGCCAGTGATCAAGGCCAATCTGTGGGGCAACAGGCCGAGTGATCGGGGGGACCCTGCTGGCACCCACCTTGGCCAGCCTGTCACCGCCCACTCACCGGCCCCACTCCCGCTGCCACTGCTAGTCACCTCCCTCTGTGGGGTGACTGGCGGGGCAATTGGAGGACTCCCACTCACACCTGCCTTAGCTAGCCTGGGGCCTGCGGGCTGGGACAGCTTCTGCATTTAGTGTCTGCCCCCTGGTGTTTAGTGCACATCATAGTGACCAGTCATTCTGTCGTTCAGTTGATTTGCATATTAGGCTTTTATTATAAAGGATAAATATAATATCTCTTACCTTTTTAGCCTTCACTTCTTTTTCTTTTCCTTTACCCAAACAAATCTAATCTAGTCTAATAATGCATAAGGTTTCCAGTGTCAAGAAATAGATATCTGGTGTTTCATTATAATTAGACAAAATAGAGAATTGGTATATTTGGTTTCTGTAACCTTGACTATACTCAGAAGTCTTTTTTAAATGCTTCAGGTACCTTTTTTTCTTGCTTGCAGTTATTCATTCTACTTCCTCAGTAAACATTTCTTGAGCACTATGCACTCACATTGTGTTATTCAGTGGAAATGTGATAATAATAAGGTATAATTCCTGACCAAAAGATAAGAAAACAAATATCTACACTAATAAAAGAGAAACATACAAATTGACCACACCTCTGCTACACCCACAAGCCACGCCCACCAGCCAATCAGGAATGGGTATGCAAATTAACCCAACCAAGATGGCTGCAGCCACAGAGAGAGCAGGAGGCTTGGATTTTCCCAGCAATGGAGGAAGCCAAGCTTCCCGCCATCTCTGACCAGACCTGGCCTCCGCTCAAGGCTACAAAGTTTCAATTATAGAAGATAAATAAATCCTAACAAAAATGGCGGCAGCCACAGAGCAGGAGAGAGCAGGAGGCTTAGGTTGCCCCCAGCGATGGAGGAAGCCAAACTTCCTGGCCATCCCTGGCCTCTGCTCATGGCTACAAACTTTCAATTATACAAGATAAATAAATCCCAGATACCAGGGTCTCCACTTGGGTTGCCGGGGGGCATGGCCTGCCTGCAAACCACCACAGGCCCCTTGCCAGGCTGCCCCATGCCCCAAGGGAACCCCCACCTTGATCCAGGACACCCTTCAGGGCAAACCAGCCGGCCCCCACCCGTGCACCAGGCATCTATCCTATCTAATAAAAGAGTAATATGCAAATTGACTGTCAGTCCAACACACAAAGATGGCTGCCCCCAGGTGGACACAAGATGGCCACCACAAGATGGCCAGCAGGGGAGGGCAGTTGGGAGGGACTAGGCCTGCAAAGGAGGGCAGTTGGGGGTGATTAGGCCAGCAGGAAAGGGCAGTTGGGAGGGACCAGGCCTGCAAGGGAGGGCAGTTGGGAGCGATCAAGCCTGCAGGGAAAGGCAGTTGGGGGGGGGACCCAAGCCTGCAGGGGAGGGCAGTTAGGGGTGACCAGGCCTGCAGGGGAGGGAAGTTGGGGGTGACCAGGCCTGCAGGGAAGGGCAGTTGGGGGGGACCCACGTCTGCAGGGGAGGGCAGTTAAGGATGACCAGGCCTGCAGGGGAGGGCAGTTAGGGGTGACCAGGCCTGCAGGGGAGCAGTTAGGCATCAATCAGGCTGGCAAGGGAGTGTTTAGGGGGTGATAAGGCTGGCAGGCAGAAGCAGTTAGGGGCAATCAGGAAGACAGGCAGGCGAGCAGTTAAGAGCCAGCAGTCCTGGATTGTGAGAGGGATGTCCGACTGCCCATGTAGGCCCGATTCTACTGGGATTGGGCCTAAACGGGCAGTCGGACATCCCTCAAGGGGTCCCAGATTGGAGAGGGTGCAGGCTAGGCTGAGGGACACCCCCCCCTCTGTGCATGAATTTTGTGCACTGGGCCTCTAGTATTACATAAAGACTCATTATTCAATTTGATTTATTTAATAAAATTTATTGCAGCAATGTTGTTTAATTTATTTTCAGAGCAAATAAAGTTTACTTAAGTTATATCATGGGCTAAATAGGTTGTGTGATAACTGACAACTGCTTACAAGAAAATAGAAACAATTTTTATAGCATTCTTCTCATAAAAAAAATAGTCTGAATCCCAGCCCACTGCTTACAAACATAGTTTTGGAACACAACTCATTTATATGTAGACTGACTGTAATATTATCTTGAACTTTAAATTGCACCTTTTCTCAGGATTCTAAATATCTCCATGTGTAATATCACTGGGTCTTGTTTGTTTATACTTAGCCTTCTTTCACAAATGATTTGAAATAATTTACATATACAACAAGATGATAATGCAATATAAACAAGGTAAAGAGGTAGGAATATGAAAAAATGTAAATGTAAGCAGAAATCCAAGCCTGCCTGGAATGGGGCAGGGCCAGGTGGTCACAGCACACCTGTGTATACCATGATGGCCAACAGAGTTGCCAAGTTGACTATGAGACGATATTGTACATTTGCACTAAAGACTATCCTTTGGAGCCTCTTCCGAGTTGCTGCTTGAGAGTGAACCTATAGGCTTTGGAAACTTAATGAGTAGGTTAGAAGGTTGGCAAGCCTTTTGAAAATGATCGTTTGAACACACAAAGGTCACATATGTCTACCTAGAAATGGGTTTCAGAGTGGCCTATAGAAAAATTTATGAGGTTATAACAATAAGCCACCACAGGTTCTCTCTAATAATTTATCGATTTATTTAGTTCTCAAAATTTTTATTAAGTGAAGCAAAGATGATTTGGAACTGGAAGATTTTCAAAGCAAATATTTCCAGGTTGCTGACACAGATAAATAATAATACAAATTACAAAGATATTATGGAATGTTCAATTGTGGGTAATATATTGACCTGCTGAACCTGTCAGAAAGGATTATTTTCTAAAAGTATTACTGAGTAGCTCAAAATTTAGGTTGCTATGTAAGGTTAATGAAAATAAACTGCTTAAATTTAAGGGGCAATCTGTAAAAAAATTATGGTTTAATTTTTTAATAGTTTAAGTAATTCTTTCCAACAAAAGTAGCAGATGCGATTGCCTTTCCTGTCTGTTTTAGTGATTGATAACATGGTCTTATCAACAGTTATTTATGATGTTAATTTAGACTTAATTGTGTTATATAATTAAAAGATCTAAATCTTAATTTTGGGAACAAGTCATTATGAGTGTAATCAATTGACCAATATTTACTGACCATCTGGCATATTATTAATACTGAACTAGTGATTTTTGGAAGAGTTGTTAAAGTATAGGACAGGGGATTATAATTTGCTTCTCAGGAAATTATACGCTAAGTTTGTATTTGCAATCCTATATAAACTGATACTCGATTCTTTAAAATCTGTGAAAATACAGTCTCTCTCAAAGTAAAGGAGAAACCAAAAAGACTATGAACACCAGAAGCTTTAGGAGGTGTTCTGAATCGTTAATTAATATTAGGATGTGACTGAGATGTCATTAAAAACAAGTGTAGGAAGTGTCTATATTCATTGAAGTGGCAGTTGCCAAAATGCTGTTTCACCATGGAAAACAACTCATCCCTTAATTAAGGTATAAGTCAACTTCTTGGATATGGTTACACAACTCTTTCTTTCAATGCTAAAAGCAGAATCATAGTTCATTTTTCTTTTACATGAAAGGAGGTGAAATCTGACAGCTCAAAATGAAGCAAAAATACAAGATAAACAGACACCATTTTGTGCCCACTCACTCTTCTTTCCAGGGTCATACATGTGTAAGTAGCTGCTTGTTTATAGTTGAGACCTTCTGTGGGTAAATCTGGCAAGATATCAAAGACATTTAGCATAGATATTTCACTTTCAATGTGTGTCTCTATTTTTTCCCTGTTGATGAACCAAATATAACACAGGCAGATGACTTTTATGAATTTATTTTAAATCGTAAGTGTTTCTTTTATTCTTTTTTTGAATGTTCATCATGGCTGGGAAATAAATATTTGCTTACCACCCCTACCCATTGTAGCACTGAATGGTTGAATAGAACACAAAACTGCATAGCCCTGGCTGGGTAGCTCAGTTGGTAAAAACATTATCCTGGCACCCCAAGGTTGAAGTTTCAATTCCCAGTCAGGGCACATACAAGAATAAATCAGTGAGTGCCTAAATAAGTGGAACAACAAATTGATGTTTCTTTCTCCCTTCCTCTCTCTCTAAAGTTAATCCTATCTAATAAAAGAGTAACATGGAAATTGACCATCACTCCAACACACAAGATGGCCGCCCCCATGTGGTCAAAGATGGATGACCCTATGTGGACACAAGATGGCCGCCACAAGATGGCCGGCAGGGGAGGACAGTTAGGGGGCAACCCAGGCCTGCAGGGGAGGGAAGTTGGGGGCAACCAGACCTGCAGGGGAGGGCAGTTGGGGGGGACCAGGCCTGCAGGGGAGGGCAATTAGGGGCAATCAGGCTGGCAGGGTAGCAATTAGGCATTGATCAGGCTGGCAGGGGAGTGGTTAGGGGGTGATCAGGCTGGCAGGCAGAACCAGTTAGGGGCAATCAGGCAGGCAGGCAGGTGAGCGGTTGGGAGCCAGCAGTCCTGGATTGTGAGAGGGATGTCTGACTGCCCACCAGGATTGGGCCTAAACGGGCAGTCGAACATCCCTCGAGGGTCCCAGATTGGAGAGGGTGCAGGCTGGGCTGAGGGACACCCCCCCGTGCACAAATTTCGTGCACCATGCCTCTAGTCAATCAATAATTTTATTTAAAACACTGCCTAATTTGTTCCCTCCTTTAATATCTCTATGTATCTATGGAATTTATTAGTTACTAATATATCTATCAACCTACTGATCATCCATCTCTTCATATAATCCACTAGAGGCCTAGTACACGAAATTCATGCACTGTGCGGGGTGGGTCCCTCAGCCTGGCCTGGGCCCTCTTGCAGTCTGGGACCCCTTGGGGGATGTCTGACTGCCGGCTTAGGCCTGGGGATTGGGCCTAAGCTGGTAATCAGACATCCCTCTAGCAGTCTGGGGCTCACATGGTCTGGGACCCTGCACTCCTTACTGCCCACCTGCAGCAGAGCTGGGAGAGGCTCCTGCCACTGCCCCTGCATTCTCCAGCTGTGAGCCTGGCTTCTGGCTGAGCAGTGCTCCCCCTGTGGGAGCACACTGATCACCAGGGAGCAGTTCCTGCATTGAGCATCTGCCCCCTGGTGGGCAATGAGCATTATAGTGACCGATTGTTCAGCCAGTCGTGTTGCATATTAGGGTTTTATTATATAGGATAGCATATTGTTTAAGAATGTAGGCTTTGGATTCAGTAAAACCTGGATTTGAAGGCAGGATCTACCTTATTAGCTGAATGACCTTAGTTAATCATTTAATGTTTTTAAGCATATTTGGTTTGTCAATTAAAACCAGGCAATAAAAACCTTCATTTCATTAGGGATACTGTGAAGATTAAATGAGATAACTCCTGCAAAGGTCTTAGCACATTGCTTGGCATACTGTAAATATAATTAATTACTAATTTATAATTTTTAGTTAAATATTTTTAGTAGCATTTATTTATGAAAAAGTCATGATTTTAGTTAACTCTAGGCAAAACTGAGATGTAATAAATTTTTCTTTGGTTCTATTAGCTTCCCATTTCTGATATTTTCACAACAATGATAATTTTTTTCTCTTTTTCTAATCAGAATAAAATTTACCCAGTGTTCTCTTCTTTCAGTGGCAAAATACTTGTATTTATCATTTATTGGACCTCAAATCAATACGTTACCTCCTTGTTACACAGTGTGGTGGGGTTGGTTTGGTTCGATTTGGTTTTGGTTTTGAAGTGCTGTCTGGACCCAGTTTGAAGTGTGGCTAGAGGGCAATCAGTTTCCCTCAAGCAGCTGGTTAAGTTCTGTACCCCAAGTGCAACAGAAGTAACATCTGCAGAGAGAAGGATTTACTTGATTGTTTCTTGTTCAAGGAAAGGAGGGTAAGTATGATTCTGCATGAAGGTGATAACATAAATAGAGACAGAGCAGTGTGAAAATGTACAATGGAGGAGGGTACATGAGGATCTGGAGGGTATCGTGTGAGACAAAGCTGGATAGGTGGCTTGAACCCATACATGGGTTTATATATTGGGCTTAATTGTTTCTATTTTATACGTTGTGCAGACCAGTGGTTTTCAACTAAAGGCAATTTTGTTCCTCAGAGGACTTTGGGCAATGTCTGGAGTGGGATGGGATGGGGTGCCACTGGAATCTGGTGAGAAATGAGGGATGTTACCAACATCCTATGATAAACAAGGCAGCAACCTCACACCAAAAAGAATATTTAACCCAAAATGTCAGTAGTGCAAGATTGAGAGACCCGGGTCTACACCAAGGGTCTCCAGGATGTTTGAACCTGACAGAAGATGAAAGATAGAACATTAGAATGCAGAAACAATATTAAAATTTTATAGTTATGTTATCTTATTTTAAAATTCTTGTTTTTTATAAAGTATGTTTATAGCATATACTGTTTATATTTGTGTGTACACTTATATAATTTATAAATATGTATACATATATTTATAATGCCTGTTCAACCATTTTTACTAATGGGGTACACAGTCAAAAAATTTGTAGACTGCTTCTCTAGAAAATAGGAATTCATAAAACATGTAAGTAGGTTATAAAAAAACTTTGTGCTGGTAATGTGGGGAAATGATGAGAAAAAAAAGAAGACTCTGGAGCCATCGAGGAGAACTAGGCATCGATTGCAACACTCCAGGTAAAAATGAAAGGATATGATATAAGGCATTGTGGTTAGAGATGAAATAAAGAGGTAAACTTAGGATATTTTTTTTTTAAATAGACTTACTAAGAATTTTCAGGTGACAGACTGGGATTGGGAATTGAGTAAGAGAGAGATGTTGGGAAGTAGCTCTAAGGTTTCTTTGTTTTTGTTTTTTTCTGCCTCATTCTAGTTGCTAGTAAGCAGATTTCTCTGATTTTCTATAAAGGCAGAGCCAATTTTAATTATCTTTGGGGTGGTGGGTGAGGGAGAAACTTAAGATGACTCTAATGAATAACTTGTGGATAGTGAAGGTACCATTAGAGGTGAGAATGTGAGAGGAAATACAGTGGATATCTCCTTTTGAGAGGTGTATAATAAGTTTGTTTGGTTCATTTTGATTCTATAGTCTCTCTGGGAATTCAGATAAAGATTTAGAGACTACCTTATCTGCTTAGGTAAAGCTGAAAGGATAGGTTTGAGGGAGCAACTGAAAAAAAACCACACGATGATGTTAGTAATACTAGTATATTTGAAATGCTATAAATTATCTTACTTATAGGTTTCCTTGATTCCCACACAGTAAGTAATAGAAAAAGAAAGTTGCATTAATGCAGACCTGGGGATTGAAAGGTTTGGTGGAAGGAAGAATACACGGTTTATCAGAAGTTAAGATTGCAGCAGCAGGATTAATAGATGTGATTTCAGGCAAGGGAAACAAGGGAGAAAGTAGAGATGACTTATTAAATGAAGGTAGTGTAGAAGGTTTGTGGAGAAGGTCCTGCTGATGGTGAAGGGTAGATCTAATTTGGAGTAACAGAGTGGGAACAATGGAAAAATTAGGAGTTATGGTCTAGGAGCACAATTACCAAATTAATAAAATTTAGTTTTACTAATTATTCCCATAGGAGTGCATAGAAGACTATCATATATATTAAGATACATTCACAAAAGCTTATAAAAGGAATTTGGAAAATAAATCATCCATTACAAAGAATGAATAGAAAAAATAATGAAAAGAAACTTAATATTTGGTCTTAAATGTCATTTTCTCCTGAATTTTTCTCTTCCTACACAGTTTAGGCAGTAATGAGTATGTTTCATCTGGCCTTCCAGATCTCTCAGTGAATCAAAAAATATTCTTTAAGGCCAATCCTGCAACTGTATTTTCTCAAATAGAGATAGCATAAAAGAGAGAGATGGGGGAGAGGGAAATTCATCATAGACACATTTGCTGAAAAAGTCTGGCAGATGAACAAAACATGATTTTTTGAGAGGTTCTGTAATGGATAGTTCTTTTTCTCACTTATGTACTTACATGAAAGTAGAAAAGATAGTAAAGTGTAAAAAGAATCTACCAACTTTAAAAAAAATTACTAAATCTTAGTAGCTTTGACTGTACCAATGTATAGTTAAGTTATCCAAATGCTCTTAAGGCTGCCTTTTTATTTCCTTTCATTTTGACACCATAATATAATGTTTCATTTCTCAAAATCAGAATGTGAATCAGATAGAAACAGTAAATTGATAAATTCTACATCTGTGATTTCTTCTTTAACAGTAAAAATAATATGTCATGTCTTAAGGTTGAAGATTATTAACCACAAAACATTAAAAGTACTGCATTTCAAATATTTTTTTTTATCTTCTAGGGGAAGAGACCAAAAAGCATATTTGAAGTTTTCACATTTTCTCCACATGTTAGTTGGGCTACAATGTTTATTTTTAAGGCATAATTAAACAAATACGCCTACTTTAGGAAGAATCTGTAAACCATCAATTCTGTTTAGGTTAGCAAGAAATTTAAATCGATAATAAAACTTTTGTTGAACTGTCATTGTATTTAGTAATATCTTCATGTTTTTTTATGTTTTGTATATTTCCTTCACATTATTTTAGAAGGGGAAGTATAGATGCTAACAAATAAACTGAAATTCTTCTAGTATACCCAAGATGGCATGTTGAAAATATTTTTCTTAATAATCTCTGCTGGTAATCATTTAGAAATTGTTGAAACTCTAGTGAAGCATATTGCTAGTTACCATTAGAATAGGAAGCTTGCTGGATCCAGGCTGTTATCAACAGGGTTCATTCTTTTAGTCTTGCTCCCCAAATTGCTACCCACACTTCACTTTTAGGGCTATGTGCCCTAAATTATTTATATGATTGTCAAGGACAAATTGTTCTGATATTTATGCTCTGCTGTTTTGCACATTGCTCCATTAAGAGCAGGTTTCCTAGGGACTAGGAAATCTGTTTGTTTTATTAAATTTCTTATGTTTGTGGTATTTCTTTTCATGAGATGATCAATTTTTGGTTGGGATAATGACAAGAGTCCAAAGCCCTTTTGTTGGGGTAGAGGTTGCCCATTAATGACTGACAAAATCCTTTAATGTCTTTGATGTTCTCTTTCTGGCTATAAATAAAATACAGAATAAAACTTTGAGGGGGTGAAAATGAGGAGCTCTTTAGGTATTTCTTCATACTTCTGCCTCTCTCATATGAGGGAAAGTCTTAAATACCAGCCTCAGAGTTAGACCCTGGATGCCCATGATAGGTTATTAAACCTAGTTTCAAACCAAAGTAGAAACCAAGAAATGGAACATATAACAAGTACATTTTAATCAAATTAGATTCTGCTGTTACAGCCAAAAGGGTAAAGCAAAGGATTTTCCTCACAGATTAGATTTATTGAAACACAAATTATGTATATTAAAAAAAATGAAGGAAAGTACAAGAAAAAATGTTCTCAGAGATTTCAAGATAAAGAGGTTGAGAATGAGAGAGATCTTGCACCTTTGCACATGGATAAAGTATAATATGGGTTTCGTAGGGACTATGTGGATCTGGGAACCCTGATATAGGTACCTCTCAATCATAGGGGGGAGGCTGACTAATATTTGGGGAAAAAACTCCTCTAAATTTTATTTTTTCTTTAAAACAGCACTAAAATAAACACCTGAAATGATGAAAAAGCATTTCCTAGTTAGCAAAACAAATGTATAGTTTTCATGAGTAACAGATTTAAGAAGAGTAGATTTTAATGAACTAGTCATTTTGGCTTGCTACTGAAAAAGGAAATAATATAGGACTTGTCTCTGAAAATGCTTACTTTGATATCTGGTTTCGTAGGAGATGGGAATTTTGATTTAAAGAAAGCATTTAAATTTTAATCTGTAAATGAAGAAAAAAAGACTGCTATATCTGTATAAGGGTTCTATGGAGAAATATACAAGTGCAGCATGCCACATAAATGCTAAATAATTTCAAATAAAACTTTTTTTCAATGAGTTTAATGTCAAAATTGAACCATTTCGAATGTTCACATAATACAACTTTATTAATTGCTGTCAAATGTGGCCCAGTCAGGGAAATCCATATGTCTTGCCCGTTCCTAGTTCAACACTGCACAGACTTCTGAAAATGCTTTCTCCTAGTGTCCATGAGCAGAGAACACTGCCAGTCAAATAACACACAAGATTTTGTGGCTTCATTTTCCTTACTCCTTCACTTCCTTTACTTCCTTGCTTCGTATTGTTATATTCTCTCTACTATCGGGGGGGGGGGGGGCGGGGGCGGGTGGTAATTGCTGCTTAAAATAGTGCTTAGCAGCATATACTAATTTTCAATGTAAATTCATGAAATGTCGTGTGCAATAGAGCAACATTTCAGCTTTTTCTTTTTTATTAAAGGATTGTCTTAAGTTCTGGGCAAAGAATTTGGACACCTGAATTCTTTGGCTTTTGAACTAACCCGAGATGTTTTCTGTCTAATGCTTAAACACTTTTTGTTCTTTCTAGTCTCACTTGAATGCTGAGAGGAAGTCTGTTATCATTTCTAACTTGTCGGAGAAAATGTTGTATATTAACTGGTGTCTGACCATGCATGAGAAGTCCCTTTTATCACCTAGGAAATAAAAACCAGGAGTGTGCTCCATGGAAAAGATAAGCAGTTCATCTTCTGTTTCTGAGACTTCCTTGGGAGAAGTTTAGAACCTTCAGCATAGTCTGTTGAAGTGAAAAAATAAATGAAGGAGGGCTTTAGATGAAATAGTCCACAATTTTAATCTGGTATACCTACATACAAATTTATCACTTTGGCCAAGTTCAAAAGCTAGGGGTAGTAATATATATCTATTAGTATACTAGTAAATGTAAATGTACATAATATAGCTTGAGCCATAAAAATCATAATTTCTGAAAGACAAAAATGGTCAAATATCAGCAAATTTATGTGGTTCTTAATATATAGCAAAGCTCATTTAATTAGGTGAAAGTCCATAATGTATTCTCCTTCCTTCTTGTTGTTTTTTTTTTGTTGTTGTTGTTTCCTTATCAAATTTATTTGCATGTAAAATGTTCTTTCAAAAAAAGCTGTCTATCTTTCCACTCAATGTAATAACTGGTTAAAGTACATCTCATTAGATACAAATAGAATTATTAAAATTATGATTTAAAAAGTAAACAGGTCTGGAGTTTGTCCCTTATCCAAATCCACATGAAATGGAGCCACTACTAATTCCTGCTTGCTAATATTTTCTAATAATCTGCAGAGTTTTGTTCTCCTTTTGTTGTTTGGAAATATGAGTGTTAGATAGCATGACTGTGTGTTCAGACTGCCAAATGCCAATAGGAGCAGACTGCACAGCAAGCGAAGTGCGTTTGTTTGACAATGTGTGATACACTATTGATAATGATTTTAAAATGAAAGTTGGTACTCTTGCCTTTTGCTCAGTGATATGAAGTTTTAAAATTGTCATTATCGTAATTAAAGAGCAATGGTTAGTGCTGTTGTTTATGTTCATCCCTCCTGTCAGTGTATGTGTGTAATTAAAACATAGTCTCCCAAATGCTTTTGAATTTTTTCCAGGACAACATATTTCTTAAGGTACTTGCATTTATTCAGCAGAGACTATTCATGATGCCGCTTATTTTCTTGATTAAATAGTGTTTACTCAGAGTCTCCTATCTCCTCTGTTCCTAATTCCTAAGCCAGAACCACTCATCTTCGGGGCCCATGATAGATGCAGGATGGGCACACAAGGCTTTGGGATTTTTTTCCAGGCAGCCCTCAACTAATATTAAGTAACTTAAATTCGTATTGCTTACAATATGCTTCACAGGAAATGTGGAAAGGAAAGAGTTGGGAATCTTGCTTTCCACCAATATGCAAATTGCTTAGCAGTTTACAAATGTCAGATTATAAGAGTAAATCATTTTTACTTTCATCAAGACAACTTCTCTAGCTAATAAATGAAGATAATATTACTTGTCTCATACTTGAAGGTCATGCAAAAGGTTATAGAGGTGGGATCACTGGTTCATAGCAGCACAATTCACCATAGCTAAGATTAGGAAACAGCGTAAGTGCCCATCAGCCGATGAGTGGATTAAAAAGCTGTGGTACATCTACACGATGGAATACTACGCTGCAGTATAAAAGAAGGAGTTCTTACCATTTGCAATAGCATGGATGGAACTGGAGAGCATTATGCTAAGTGAAATAAGCCAGTCAGAGAAAAATAAATATCACATGATCTCACTCATTTATGGAATATAATGAACAACATAAACTGATGAACAAAAACAGATCCAGAGACAGAGAAACATCAATCAGACCGTCAAACCTCAGAGGGAAGGTAGAGGAGGGTGGGGGTAAGAGGGAGAGATCAACCAAAGGACGTGTATGCATGCATATAAGCCTAACCAATGGACACAGACAACAGGGGGGTGAGGGCATGAGTGGGGGGGGATGGGGGAATAATGGGGAATAAGGACACATATGCAATCAATAAAGAAATTTTAAAAAAGGCTATAGAGAAGCAGGTGAAGAAAGATGACTGATTCAAGTGTTTGTATCTGTGTGCATTTGTCAATCTTCAGAACAAAGGTAAGACATCCAGCCTTAATCCAGAGGAAATTGCAGAGGAAATTCAGTGAGCCCTGAAGGTGATACAAAGGGAGACTTTCCACATGATGTGGGCCATATAAAGTTGCTAAAATGCCGAAAGTAACTCTGTGATATCATTTCCGTTTCCGAGATTAATTCACACAGTCTATACTGTTCTGGTGAAATGCCATATACTATTTAAAGGATCTGGAATGTCCCTTCATAAGGATCTGAGAGGAGAATCCTGGCATTAATAGGTTGCTAATATTTGAGGATTACAAAGGATCTAGCAAGGAGACCAGGACTTCACTATTCAAGTTTTATTTTCCTCTTACTACAAAAGGCAACTTAGAATGATGTACTTCGTGGAGTTATTTAGTTGACAAAAATATGTAGCAGCTACATGTAAACATTTCATAGGAGAGCTTGCTAATTGGACAGTCATTCCATTTTACCACACTTGCAACTTGGTGTGGCTCACCAATAAGACGAGGGCAGAAGTACCTGAGGAGGCTCCCATCTTTGCTTCATTCATAAACTGAAAGCTGCTTCCTTTCTGTGGGAATGGCAGCATAGAGGCTGGAAGTACAATAGTTCTTGTGTAACCCTAAGACCAAAAGCCACATTCTGATAATGATGAAGTAGAAAGATAGAAGGCGTCTGTGTTCTTGATGGCATCATTTGGCACCTTGCCATCCCTGGACTGCCTTTTCTGAGAATTATCCTTGAACATAAAAAAGTTGGTCATATTTTTAATTTCTGGTTGCTGGAAATGTTTCTACTGAAACATCCCCGGCCATTCCATTCTCTAAAGCCACTGGCTTTCAGACTTCAGCGTGCATCAGAGTCACCTGAAGGGCTTTCTGGAACTTGGACGGTTGGATCCATAGTAGGTCTGTGATAGCACCAATTTGCTGATGTTGATGGTCCAGATACCACAACTGAGAACCATTGCTCAGGAGAATAATTTTTCTAAAACATAAATTTTAATATCACAATCATCTGCTTAAAACATATCAGTATTGCCCTCAGAGCCTTCAAAACAAAAGCCAAGCTCCTTGCAATGGCATCTATATCCATTTCTCCATCTTCGCCTTTGCATCTCTTCCATGTTGACCCCAAGCTCCTGACACACTCAGCTGTTTATAGTTCCGTGATAATATTCTATTCTCTGTAACACATTCCAACACATTTTCCCCTCTGCCTAGAATGCCCTCCTCTACATTTTCTTGGCCCTTCTAACTTGTGCTTTAAGATACAGCCTTCACTTCAATTAAGTTATTGGGCTAAGTACCCTAGATTGTGAGTCAATTGTTATTTACTTTTCAGTGTTTTCCATGTAATTTTCTTGCAGTCAAGTCTATGGCATTCAATAATTCATCTTTATATCCTAGTATCTAGCCTAAATGCTGAAACATAGGAAGCACTCAGTAAAAAGGCTTGCTGAGTGAAAGACTGAGTATTTGTTGAAGCATCAACAATGTTATGTGTTTATGACATAGTTCTTTTTATACCCCTGGGCTACAATAGAACATCCCTCTTTCTGTGTATATCTGTTTATTATTTGTAATATATACAATTTAATACATTATATATTGACTTTCATCACAGTTTAAAAAATAATTTCAATGGGTGACCTTTGAAGATGGTCCTTTGCAAGGAATAAAGTCCTTATTCTCTCTCTCTCTCTCTCTCTCTCTCTCTCTCTCTCTCTCTCTCTCTCTGTCTGTCTTTGTGTATGTGTTTTTTTTAATATAACAGAAATTGAAACCAAAAAATTCTCACAGAACAGATGCCCTTGAAATTGAAAATCACTCCCTCTAATAATGCTTGGCATAATTTTTGTTAGGTTTGTATCTCTGGTATAATTACATGATGATTTTAATGGAAATTATAAAGAAGTATTTTACAAAGGAGCAGAATATTTTATGTGTAGTTATATGTAAATTTACTCTTATAAATATGCAAGGTTTCTTCTTCACATGGGTATTTGCTTAGGGATCACTCTGATAAATGCAAACAAGACTCATATTATTTATTAAAAGATTGCTGAGATATATAACAGTAATTGTCATACCATTCTGTAGAATTCACTTCCAGAATTTGCTGTTGTTCCTACTGACTGATAATACACAGTAAAAATTGCCACATTTATAATTCTGTTGAGATATGAAAATGTCTAAGGTTTTCTTTTATTCTGATGCATAAATCATTTTTATGTGCATGTAGTTATTTATCAAGCCAATCTGGCTTTCAAATGAGGCAAAAGCTCTGGTTTATACAGTGTGATTTTTGAAAGTATCATTCATATCAATGTTAACCTAATAATAGAATCATAATAAAATTTAAGGGAAGGTGGATCTGTGGAACCTTATATTATATCATATGATTTATTATAAGACGAATGTTTCATTCCTGGCTGTGTCCTCCCAAGACTAAGTCTAAGGTACAAATAACATTAGTGTCCATTTCACAATAAGACATAGACTATTCTATCCTCTTGTAAGTGAAATAGCAGCACTTCCATGAGAAAAATTTTTTAAAACCTTGAGTTCAGTTCACTTCAATTAACACAACCACTTGTTGAAAGTCTTCTACTTGATTAGCATTGTTTATATACTTTGGGACGCACATAAATGCTTAGGTGCATAAAGTCATACAGGTAAACACTAAAATTGTTTATATATATTTTTTGTTTGTTTGTTTTAACCCTCACCGGAGGATATTTTTTCCCATTGACTTTTAGAGAAAGTGGAAAGGAGAGAGGAATGGGGGGGGGGGGGGAAAGGGAGAGAGAGAGAGAGAGAGAGAGATCTATGTGAGTGAAAAACATCAATTGGTTGCCTTCTGAATGCACCCTGAACAGGGTTGGGGATCAAACCTGAAACCCAGGTCATGCCCTTGATGGAGAATCAAACCCTCGAACTTTCAGTGTCGGGGTCAACACTCTAACCACTGAGTAACACAGGCGAGGGCTTGCATTGCTATTTTGGGCCAACTGCAGAACAGGGGTTTGGTTTCAGCCATGGCGATTGTTCATTGCTTATTTCCTAATTCATTGTGCATCAAAATATTTAATCATTCAGGAGATGTTCTTGTTTTCTAAGTGAAACTCAGGAAAGGCATGACAAACCCCTTGAGTGATACTGAGATATTATCATAATGACTTTCTCTAAATGATTTAAATTCTGAGGCATGGTCAGAAAATGTTAGGAAATTAAATACATCTGAAGACATGTAAGTCATGTATTGTTGAATTTATTAGGATACTGGCTTCCTATTTCTCCATTTTATGGTATGATATCATGTTGGAATAGTCAAGTAGCTCACTGACAATTGATGGCACCATCTCTTCCTGTCAAATAAGTCTAATGACACCTATCATCAAAGTCCTCTCCAGGGTAGCACCTGTGGAGGCTGTTCTTCCAGACCCGCTCTTGGTCTAAGTGTTTTTTTTCATGCAAGTAGTCACAGCAAGAGTGAAAAGCTATTTAGACATTTCAATCTAGAAGGATCCATGGCTTTGCTTATCTATAAATATTTTCTAATTACCAGGCAAATGAGACTCTGTCTCAAGTTACTAAACTTGAATGTTGCCTTTATATGACCTATTTATTCACCACAGTTACTTAAACCTGATATGTATTTTTATAATAGTGTAGACTGCACCAACACCTCATGCTCAGCCAGCCTTCTGCAGGGATACCTTCCCCACTCTGATCGGGCTCTGAAACTTCACTGTGCTTCACATTCTCTGTGGGTCACTCCCTCAACCCACTTTATAGATACAGCCTACACTGGGCTACCACAACCCTTAGCCTTTATCCTTGGACCTCCCTAATGGCTTTTGGACTGAACTTTTTAGCAAGAGAAGGAAAAGAAAAAAAAAAGAAAAAACTGGAAAGAGCTTTTTGTTAAGTCTTGTTTTTACATAATAAAATTCAGACGGATTTTAAAAAATTAGTTCTATAAGGACCAAGATTCCAGCAGGAATATGGGCTTGATCTGTTCCTCTAGTATAGTTTTATATACAAACAAAACAATGATCAGGGTTGGGATACACTAACAAGACAACATTACAACAATACTACTTTTGAAAAAATCCTCACTAGAGGATATTTTTTCATTGCTTTTAGATAGAGTGGAAGGGAGAGAGGGAGGAGAAGAGACAAGAGAGAGAGGAAGAGAGGGAGAGGGAGAGGGAGAAGGAGAGGGAGAGGGAGAGGGAGAGGGAGAGGGAGAGGGAGAGGGAGAGGGAGAGGGAGAGGGAGAGGGAGAGGGAGAGGGAGAGAAAGAGAGAGAGAGAGAGTGAGAGAGAGAGAGAGAGAGAGAGAGAGAGAGACATTGATGTGAGAGAGACATTGATGTGAGAGAGACACATAGATTGGTTGCCTCCCACACGCACTCTAACCAGGACTGGGAACAAACCTGCAACCAGGTACATGTCCTTAACCAAGTATGTATGGAACCTGAGACCCTTCAGTGGGCAGGCCGATTGAGCAACACCAGCCTGGGCAAGACAATATTACCTTTAATTTCAATCTCAGATTGGACCAAAGAGAAGTAGATAGAGTGAGGAGCCTTGTTTAAATTTAAAAACCTGGAAAATAAAGACAAGATCTAATTTATCAACAAAAAGTGCCAACATTTAGATTGTCCAGTTCTAAAGTCTTAAATCTTGAGATCCAGATAGATTCTAAATAGCACTAGATTCTTCAGATCCCACATATAAGTATAAGACACATATTAACAATGGTTTTAGGTAAGGTAAAATATTTGAAAATATTTGATAATAGGTAGAAATATTGTAATAATCTTCAAAGTGTATAGGAAATTTTTTCATGTTTAATACTTCCTTTAAATGTTCTGCATTTCTGGAAAACACTCATGTAGCTAGACTCATATGTGGGATATAAAACTGAAACTCATAGACACAGACAACAATATGGTGGTTACCAGAGTAAAGATAGTGGGGTGTCAGGAGGGTAATGGAGTGATAAGTATATGGTAATGAAAAATGGTTTGACTTTGGGTGTTGGGCAAATAATGCAATATACATATTACATATCATATAAATGTACACTTGAAACCTATATAACCCTATTAACCAATGTCACCCCAAAAATTTAATAAAAAATAGGTACACCTAAAACTAGTTTTATACATAGACTTAGTCTTTACTAAACATCTAATATATATTTATTTCTTTTTTGAAGTTTTAAGCTAAATGTTGTGATAATTATTTTATTTTTTCTTTCTTTATTTTATTATTTTGCTTATTTTTCATAAAAACTGTAGTTAAATATAAAGATGTAATTTATTGACTCATGCTGCAAAGTATAAGGCATTCATTTCCTAGTTACAGCTGTGCATCAAATGGCAACCTCAGGGCACTAGGTCAGTTGTCTTCTCTATAATGCATCATCTGTTCCGTTTGGTTTTTCTCAAGTAGATACTTCCCACAAAGAGCAAATACAGCTACCATCCACTCCAGACATTTAATGTTTCTATTTCAATAATTGCAGCTGTAGTTCCTGGTTGAAATATCACTGAGATTGTTGGTCAGTCTGTGTCCTAAGCCCACCAACAGTGCAAAGGAAGAGGAGTCAGCCCCACCCTGAACACAGGAACTCAAATATGGACAGGGACTTCCTCAAAGGAAAGTCAGAACATTGTACCCAAAAAGGGGGACCCAAGGCTAAGCAAGAATAAATAAGAGCTGTTGAGTTTAATAATGATCCTAGAGGTTAAGTACATCTCCTGTAAGAGATGGTCACAGGCCTAATCTCATGTTTCTATATGGAGTGCTTGTTCCATTACACTGTAATTTCATCTGATTTGGAGGAAGCTTATGCTTATTTTGTGGAATGCATTGGGATAGTTATTTATAATTTGTAGTGTTTCCACACATGTTTTCTCATTTGAGGAGGCAATAGGATATGGATGATATATATGTTTTCCATCCTGAATTCTTTTAGCTGTTCCTGGCTGCCTTCGCTTTGTTAAGCTGAAGCCCAGTAGCACTCAATATCAGAGCTACTCTCTCTCAACTTACCTGTGGCAAGAACAGGTGGTTAAGTCATTATAGTATTTTAGAGGCCCGGTGCATGAAAATTCATGCACTGGACCGGGGGTTGGGGGGCGTCTCTCAGCCCGGCCTGCCCCTTCTCACATTCTAGGAGCCTTCAGGGCCAGAGGCGAACCAGCAATTAGGGGAAGGCGATGCCCCCATCACACCTCTGTTGAGCACAAGCCTTGGTCAGCCATGGTTACCTGAGCCTTGGGCAGCCCTGGGCAGCTAGGGAGCCACCATCCAAGGCTTGCCTACACCTCAGGCCGGCCCTGGGTGGTTGGGGGACTGAGGGGACTGGGGGACTCCAGAGGCAGGAGTGCGGAGTGGCCAGACCCACCTGGGGGCGGGCCCGGCTCTGCTTCCCCAGCATGGCTGAGGAGACTGGGTGCTGCCATCTTGTGGCTGTAGGCACCACCATCTTTGAGGGTGTGGCAATTAGCATATTCCCTTCTTATTGGCTGTGGGCACCACCATCTTTGTGAGGGTGTGATGATCAATTAGCATATTCCCTCTTTATTAGATAGGATTCCTACAATAAGGAGACCTAAATGTAAAGTAAAAATAGGAAAAACAACTGGCTCAAACAAAATAATAATAAATCTGAATATTTTCTTTCATCAGACCATATATTGCAAGCACTGTTGATAATTGTGGAAGCAAAATAGTCCAATCTGAGATAACCGAGTTGATTATATGTGAAAAAGAAGTTATTGCTTCATATTTCAAGGTAAGAGTCCTGACATTGAATTACTCTGCAGCATAATGAAAGGACTATTTTAACCCAGCAAGAACATTCTATTACAAAGCAATCCAAAAATTGAAACCAACTTATTACACAGGGCAAACCCAAAAGCAAAAATGGAATAACAAGTAATGCAAAAGGATAAAATTTCATACTTTGTACATAATGATAATCATTATTACATTAGATTGAATTTAGTACTCAGAAATGTTTCTTTTTTTCTAATCTGAATTTAATTCTTTAAAGGTTCATTCAACAACCTATAATAAATTATGACCAGTGGAAACTTAAAGAAAAGTTTCTAATGACTTTAATACTGAAATGTATAATTTATACAAAGTTTTATTTTCTTTAATATTTCTGTACATTTTTTCAATTATGCTAAAAATATTTTGAGATTTTTTTTAGTCTCAGTTTTACCTTAGAGTAGACTTATGTGTTTATTCATTTCTGTTCTACAAGGATGGCTATTTATTGCATCATTTGAAATGATTGCATTTTAATTTTTTGTGTAAAAGGTTGCTTTGAGGAATGAAGCAAATGAACCTGTTGCACATTATCCCTACAGATAACTCACTGCACCATCATGAGCATGAAGCATGTACACAATGCATTACAGAGTATGCAGGGATACAGCTTATGTTTGCAGAAAGGAATGATTATTTCATATTGGTGGCATCAGAAAAAATGTTTTCAAGAAAGCATCATTTGAGCTAGGTTGGACACATGGAAATCTAGCATGAAGACATTTGAGATAAATAAAGTAGAAGGAAAAATCTAAGCTTGCTGTTAGATCTCTGTCTCTCTCTGTCTTTCTGTCTTGTCTACCCTCTAGGGACATCAGACTATATACTAGTTCTTAGACACTCTAGGTTCTTTTAGAATTCACTTCACATTAATGCTCAGAATGTCCTCACATTCTCTAAGGGAAACTTGTATACTAAGGTCAATCTCTCTCTCTCTCTCTCTCTCTCTCTCTCTCTCTCTCTCTCTCTCTCAGATCTCAATGTGCTGTTTATTGCATTTTTTTTATTGTTTAAAGTATTACATATGTTTCCTTTTTCCCCTCCCCAGCCACTCCCACCCCCAGGACAAACCCCCACCTCCCCTGTGTCTGTGTCCATTGGTTATGCTAATATGCATGTATACAAGTCCTTTGGTTGATCTCTTACCCTCTCCCCTCCCCTGCCTTCCCTTTGAGGTTGGACGGTCTGTTCAGTGTTTCTTTGTCTCTGGATCTATTTTTGTTCATCAATTAATGTTGTTCATTATATCTCACATATGAGTGAGATCATGTGATATTTATCTTTCTCTGACTGGCTTATTACGCTTAACATAATGCTCTCCAGGGCCATCCTTGCTGTTGCACATGGTAAAAGTTCCTTCTTTTTTATAGCAGCATAGTATTCCATTGTGTAGATTTACCATAGTTTTTTAATCCATTCATCTGCTGATGGGCACTTAGGCTGTTTCCAAATAGCTTAGATATTGTAAACTGTGCTGCTATGAACTTAGGGGTGCATATATCCTTTCTGATTGGTGTTTCTGATTTCTTGGGATATAGTCCTAGAAGTGGGATTACTGGGTAAGATGGGAGTTCCATTTTTAGCTTTTTGAGGAAGCTCCATACTGTTTTCCACAGTGGCTGCACCAGTCTGCATTCCCACCAGCAGTGCAGGGTTCCTTTTTCTCCACATCCTCGCCAGCACTTGGCCTTTGTTGATTTGTTGATGATAGCCATTCTGACAGGTGTGAGATGGTATCTCAGTGTTGTTTTGATTTGCATCTCTCTGATGATTAGTGACTTTGAGCATGTTTTCATATATCTCTTGACCTTCTGTATGTCCTCTGTCGAAAAGTATCTAGTTAGGTCCATTGACTATTTTTTGATTGGGTTGTTTAGCTTCCTTTTGTTAGTTGTATGAGTTCCCTTTAAATGTTGGAGATTAAACCTTTATCGAAGATAACATTGGGAAATATGTTCTCCCAGGCAGTGGGCTTTCTTGTTGTTTTGTTGATGGTTTCTTTTACTGTGCAGAAGCTTTTTATTTTGATGTAGTCCTATTTGATTATTTTCTCCTTAGTTTCCATTATCCTAGGAGCTGTTTTGGTAAAGATAATGCTAAGACATATGTCTGATATTTTGCTGCCTTGAAGTCTTAAAGCTACCTTCCCTGGAGAGATTTTGAAGGTGTTTGAAGAGTATTCTGAAATGATCAGAGCTGTACCTTAGGAAGTTTAATATGACAACAGGGTAGAAGATGGTTTGAGCTAGTTGATAGGGAAATGCACTTGTGTTAGTATGAGGAAGTGAGAGCTTAATATTAGATAATACCAGTAGTGTCTTAAAAGAGGGAGAAATAGTTAGGAGAAAGATTTGTTACTGATCAAGTATATTTTGTATTTCCTTATCTGGGAGTACGGTGATTCCTTTAAAATAAATTAAAAACATAGGAGAAGAGGAAATGTTTGGGATGGAAAATAATTAATGAATTGAATCCCGGTCATATTGAGTTGGAGGTGTTTGTGTGGCATCCAAATAGGGATAATTCAATGGATACTTGGAAATGAGGATCTAGACCTTATCAGGACTAAAATATCTAGAGTTTGACTCCCTACAAAGATCACTGAATTAATGAAATTAGACTGCAAGCTATGGGAGATACATAGAAATGAGAAAAAAGTAGTGTAGTTGTAATTATGTTGCTTTAAATATATTGTGCACAAATATTGGTGTCATTGACAGTAGGAAGTGACAAAATGTTAATATCTAAAGGTGTTTAAAAATTAAATGACTCCTTTTTGTTAGTAGTCTACCTATACTAAGGATTAATTAACAACTCACCAAAACCATCTAAGTCTAAGGGACTCAACCATTTAATGGTTAGAGAGCTAAATATACAATCTGAGGTTAAAGGTTAATAGACAAATCTCTCCCAAAATAAAAGGAAACAGCAGAATACACATCTATGAAATGTAACATTTACTAAGATGACCTTGATGAATTCTAGGTACCATTTTTATGTTGTTTAAAGAAATCTCCACTAGATGGTGATTCAATTTTTAATAGGAGCAGATATTCTTTGTCTGTCTGTCAGATAATGGAATTATCCATTTAGTAAACTTAATTTAAATAAAATCTATATATCATAGAAAAATGTTAAATGCATTTTAAAAGAGCATGAGTTTTTTAATATTGTTCAGAAACAACATATTTAATTAGATTTCTTAACACACTTTCTTCTGTCAATGGTTCTACTATAATCGAGCTCTTTTGTTTTTGAAGGTTATATTTAGAATTAACTCAGAAATTAGAACTGATAAGGAAATTGCTGGTGTCACCAATATCTCAAATATTATCAAGGGTTGAGAGATTGTTCTAGTTTTCTCTTGTCAGCAGTCATTTCAATCTAATTTATTTAAATTGTTTTTTTATTGAACACAACATAAATTTTAATATATTTCATATTTTTAATGTAAGACTTATATATACACATTTAAAGATTGATTGACTACATCTAACTTTGAAAAATTGAAACTTTCTAATTTTTGTATTAACTGGAGCAATTTTCTTCTAGGCATTGGAAAGTATCTACACTAATAAAAGAGAATGATGCAAATTGACCATACCTCCAAGACACCCACCACCCATCAGGAGTGGGTATGCAAATTAACTCAACAAAATGGTGGGTTAATTTGCATATGCAGGCACGGAGCGAAGACTGAAGACTGAAGATTGAAGGCTCCTCTGTGGCCGGAGCCAAGCCTGAAGGCTGAAGGCTTGGCTCCACTGCAGCCTGGGTCCCGGGTGCCAGAGGAAACTGGTGCCAGCAGCCAGGGGAAGGAAGGCCTATTGCACGAATCTTCCTGCAATGGGCCTCTAGTAATGACATAATATCCCAAGCCTAGTCTCTTATAGGCCCACACCATAACTTACTCAAATAAATAACAAACAAAACAAATTAGTCTTTGGAGATAAGATCCAAGAGACAAATTTGTTTTGTTTGTCGTAAAGCTAATTAAAGTCTTTAATTTTTCCAGATTACATAAGACTATTTTGAATAGAAGTTATTTAATGATCTGATTTTTCAGAACATGTTTAAATTATCAACATGTTTAAATTATCAACACTTAATAATCATTTTGAAGAACCTTATAATTTATCTCTATAGGGTACTGAGCTAAATATATACAAAGGAGTAAAAATAAATATGGCCCAAATACATGATTAATTTAAATTTGGTCCCCAAATGCTGAAATATTTATTAGGCATAAGTACTTAATAGTATAGCTAACATTCAAAACAAATCTAGTTGATTCTTGTTCTTTTTGCCCTTTTCAAATAGGTGATGTACATGTGAGCTAGTGTCAACTGTCTAAGTCAACCATCATCTCCTCCATATTGCTAGCTTTTCCTATAAAAAACATCTTTATTCTTTCTACCTTAGCAATTTGATCTCATCTCTTTTGGTGTACTCTTCATTTTATGCACCTTCTTTTTAACCATGTGAATATACATTTACATAATAACTTCCTGGCCACATATGTTACATCTTCATCCAGGAGTGAATGAGAGATTACCAAAGAGAAAATCATTGCCACTGGCTCCTCTTCCGTAGGGGAAAAACCAATCTTGTTTGCATACTCTTTCCAAGAGTTACTATGAAGGAGATCTTAGTCTTGCATCTAGAGTTTAGAGGGCAGAGATATTCCTGAGCAAATGAAACACACTATCTACTTGTAGAGCCTTTCTTTAAGGGTTTGAGGTGAGTGAAAAGCATTCAGGATTTAGATAGTCTCTTTCTAATTCTTTAATGAAAAGTAGTTTTAACTGATAATTTTAAATATAAAGATGGCTACTTCTGTATTCTCAGACTCTTTGGCACTTCCAAGAGTGTTTAGATAGATAGCAAGGAAGTGACTCATCTGTTTGTCTAATTTTACTTTAAATGCTCAATAGATGTTTAGTGGACACAATTACCATCTGTTTTGATTTATATATAAAATAAATAAAGGAAAAGGAGCTTTTTCTGACCTAAGTGGCCTTAGACTGGAAGGTGGGTGGGGGAGAAGGTGTGAATATGTTTGAGAAAGACATTTCCAAAAGCTGAACTAACTGAATTAGGAGAAGCAGAAGAAAAAAAACAGGGGGAAATTAGTCTAGGAACTCTAGGATAAAAACCAGACATATTCACTGGAATGAAACAGGGTGGTTGAAGAAAATGAGTTATAGGAGCTGGTAAGAAGTTTGGATATATAACAGCTAGAAATCCAGTTAAGTACAAAGTTCTGCCAAACATTTGACCATTCGAGGCATACAAAAATGGCTATAGGCAGATAGGAATTAGACACCAGTCTGGAATTACAGGGTTGCTAGGACTCCTTTCATAGTTAGAATGGAGACAACTAGATAGATCTTCTAACATAGAAGAACTGCAGTATACTAGTAATGCAGGCCATCAATACAAGATTTTAGACCACATCTTAGCTGAAACAGTGCAAATTCTTCACTATGGAATTAAAGTTTAAGGTGGGATCTTGTTCACAGGAACAAGAAAAGTTAATATTGATACACACTATTAAAGGGAACCAAATAGTAAGCTGGACCTGATGCAAATTTTCTGAATTAGAACTTCTTTATTCTCCACTTATAGTGACAGAATTAGTTCTATTTTTTAGTGGAGTTTTGGTTGTATGTAGAAGTTAATTGCTCCAGAAGGAGGCATATAGAGGAAGGTATAAAGAGCACATTTTATACTTTATTTATTAATGATTTATTCAATCAAACATTTATATATTTATTGAGGTTCTCTTATAGTCAATCAAGGCTCTGAGCTAAGCAGGGTAGAAAAATATTAAGCTATCAATCTAACATCAAAATTTCTAAGGTGAGACAGATAAGCAGATAAACTTGATCTCTATGAAAAAAAAATTACTATATTAAGATAATTTTTTAAATGTTGTAGGAAAAGAAGAACACTACTAAGCTGGGAGAAGTCAAGAAATATCCCTGAATAGGTGGGATTTGAAATTAATCTTAATGATATGTTTATTTTGTTTTTAGCTGAAGAAATTGAGAGAAAATAATAAATAATAAAATACAGAGTAATTGATAATAATAATCGCAGCTAAAATTTATTAATAATACCTGCCACTTAGAGTTTTATTTATCTTCTTATGTAATCTTAACAACTCTGTGATATGTGCTAGTATTTCCATGCAGAATCTAAGATTAGAAGAGAATCAGTCATTTACTCACGTTTCTAGAGCTAAAAGTGAAAGAGTTGGATTTCAATTATTTATTTTTATTTCGTGTTTCTTCAAAAACATCTGCTGTTATTTTTTATATATAATAATTCCTATGATATGTCCTAAGAGGGATGGAAAGTGAAGTATGTCAGGAGCATAGACTTTATGGCAATGTTTTCATGGGAATGGATGAAACTGGAGAGGCAAAAGGTAGAATTTGAAGGTTTTTGTATAATTAAGTTTTAAAAAAGAGAAAGAAAGAAAGAATTAAGCTTAAGAAGAAATATCAGAGATTCCAAGATGTCTACATAGTAGGTAGAAGCTGAACCCATCTGTTCCAGGCCAACTGAAAGCTAGCTGAACTGAAATATTATAATCAATGATTACAGAAGAAGCACATACTAGTAGAGATGGGTGGGAAGTTCACCTTTCAGACTCCCACTGCTGGCCAGGCCATGCTGCCTAACTCAGGTCCTGTGGAGGTGGTCTGCTGGCTACACCAGCAGTGACTTTAAGGGACACTCTTTTTTTCTGTGGAGCCTTTTTATGGAGACCTAGGCAGTGACTAAACTGTATAGGTTGGGAAAGAGGGCTGGTCTCCCCACCTCAAACACACAGCTGGTGCTCCTCCCCCACACCTGTTGAGTCACTCAGCCTGCTCAGTCCTGCAGGGTTCCATGGTGGGAGGGAGCCATGAGGAGCTGGAACGTTCAGCCCTATCTGCTGAAACCAGCCACATGGGGAGATTGGAATACTGCCCTGTACTGCTTGGTTCTGTAGTGAGGAGGGTTGGGGGGAACCAGGGAGCCATGAAGAGTTATAATTTTCATACCTTGTCTGCCAGGGAGGCTTATGTCCAGGAGCCAGATGGGTGAGTCCTGGGCTGTGTGCCCACATTGTTGGGAGGTAAATCCAATCTCCCTTGTGAGTTCAGCCCGGGCTACCCCAGGAAGGGAAAGAAGAGCCTGCATCCCTCCTACAGGCTTTTAGACACCACCCCCAATGGCTGCTTGGATCAGCCATGCCAAGTCCTGGATACACCTGCTGGACACAGTTCCATGGGAAAAAAGGAGGAAGGGAAAGTGGCTCAAAACAGGACATACAAAGTGTGAAACTCTGAGAGGCTATTATATAAAACCAGAATGAAGTGCTTCATCCTCTCCTGTGGGCTGGGCCAGCATCACTCCCAACAGGAGACCCTTAATTTATCCCTTTGAGCCTGGAGGCTGAGCTTGCACTTGCAGACTTGAACCCAACTTGAACCTGCAGTGAATCCTCCTATAAGGAACTAGAGTTGGAGACTCTGTTAGAGACTGAGGGATGTAGCTTTGAGGCAGGCACCACTTTTCCCTTGTTGAGTGCCTGACTGACTGTAAGATCCCCAAGTAGGGGACCTACTAGACCTATCTTCCTGACCCTGGTTGTCCTACCCAGCCAAACTCTCAACCTGTGGAAGTGGCAATACATTGTGGCTAGTCTGGACTCATCTTACAGTCTTTCTTTGGAAAGCTCTGGAGGAACCAGGCAACCTCAGAGGGAAGCAGAATAGTTGACAGGTAGAAGCAGGTCTCAGGGAGCCTGGGCCCTTTTACAGATCTGCCCATAGCTTTAAGCTGGAGGAAGTCAACTTGTTTACAAAGATTGGCCACTCCATGCACACTGAGGTCCAGTAGAAGCAGAAAACAAACAAACAGTGAACTGTAGGGAGCAGCTCTAGGGTCAAGCCTCCAGCTGACCTGTGGCAGGGCCACAAACAAATCCCAGCCTGGAGGGCAGAGCTCTCCTAGCATAATTAATCCTGACTTTGTAGCCCTCCCTAATTCCTTCCTAAGTAGCTAATGGGCTGTGGGAGGTGCAGCAAGTGTTGCCAAAACAAGAACATTTGTATACATGTTAATCTACCCTTGTTTTAATCAGACTATAAAATAAAGCATCGGCTTGCAGGCTGGGTCTTTTGTGTCCTCATCCAGGCAGGGAGATCCACCAAGCCCCAGTTATATTCTCTTGTCTGTCTTTTCTTCAATCCTTCACTGCCCCTCCTCAAGTTCACCCTTGGCCATGCTGCTGCGGCACAGTGAACAATATGGTAGCTACAGACAGGTAGCCCAAGGCTGGTTATACACAACACCTGAAAGCAACCTCTACCCAAACTTCATCCAAGTGAACCCAAAACAAACGTTGGGCTTTAGACCACACCAGAGCTTGACCAAAGTAGCCACACATATGTCAAACCCAAAGGGGGGTTTTATCAGATCCTTTTGGGAACAACTCTACCTCAGGGGGAAGTCCCTGCAAAGCATCTCATATATGGATTGATGTTTACCTTTATAGTCATCCAGCCTGAAAGGTCAACTCCATGCATGAATGGGCAAAGAGTATTTAAGGCTTAAATAAAACAGGGGGGTGCACATAAACCACAAGTAACATGCCTGGTGCATGGAGCTCAAGTGATCTGGAAGACTGTCCCACTGAGCCCAATAAGACACCTTCATTATAAAGCCATCATAACAAGCTTTGGAGTCATAGCAGATGACAAAATGGGTGAAATGGAAGTGACAACAATATCAGATGTAGAATTCAAAACAATGGTTATAAGGATGCTCAAGGACCTTAGGAGAAGAATGGGTGATTTCAACAGGAACTTAGACAAAGTGATAGTAAGCGTTAAAAATAGCATTTAAACCATGAAAAAGAACCAGTCAGAAATGAAGAATACAATATATGAACTGAATACACTAGAAGGAATCAGCAACAGGTTAAATGAAGCAGAGGATCAAGTCAGCAAATTACAGAATAAGATAAAAATAAGCACACAAGCAGAACATAAAAAAGAAAAGAGACTTAAAAAATATGGAAGTCTAAGAAACATCCAGGACAACATCAAGCTTAACAACATCTGCATCATAAGAGTACCAGAAGGAGAAGAGAGTGAGCAAGGGACAGAGAACTTGTTTGAAGAAATAATGGCAAAAACTTCCCAAACCTGGTGAAGGAAAAAGTCACAAAAGTTCAGGAAGCACAGAAGATCCCAATCAAGATAAACCCAAAAGGACTCACACCAAGACACATCATAATTAAAATAGCAAAGGTACAAGACAAAGAGAACATCTTAAAGGCAGCAAAGGAGAGAAAGTTAGTTACCTACAAGGGAGTTCCATAAGGCTGCTAGCTGATTTCTCAACAGAAACACTTCAGGCCAGAAGGGAATGGCATGAAGTATTCAAAGTGAAGAGAAGCCAGGACCTGCAATCAAGACTACTCTACCTAACAAGGCTATCATTTAAAATTGAAGGCAAAATAAAGAGCTCTCCTGCCCCCCTCCCAAAAAAAAAGCTAAAGGAGTTCATTACCATCAAATTAATATTACAAGAAATGTTAAAGAGACTGCTTTAAGAAGGAGAAGAAATAAAAGGCGAGAGGAATATAGGTATAAAGGAAAAAATGCCTATAAATAAGTACCTATCAATAATAACCTTAAATGTAAGTGGCTTAAATGCTCCAATCAAAAGACATAGGGTAGCTGAATAGATAAGAACATGACCCATATTTATGTTGTCTTCAAGAGATCCACCTCAGAACAAAGAATATACACAGCCTGAAAAAGAAGGAATAGAAAAAGTTCCATGGAAATAGAAACAAACAGAGCTGGGGTAACAATTCTCATATTTCACAAAATAGAGTTCAACACAAAGGCCTTAGTGAGAGACAAAGAAGTTAACTACATAATACTAAAGTGATTGATCCAACAAGAGGATATAACCCTGGTAAACATATATGTACCCAATATAGGAATATATATATATATATATATATATATATATATATATATATATGAAAATCTTGGTGGACATTAAAGTAGAGATTGATAGCAATAAAGTCATAGTAGGGGATTTTAACACCCCACTGTCCACAATAGATACATTATCCCCCCCCCAAAAAAAAATCAACAAGGAAATACTGACTTTAAACTACATACTAAATTGTATGGATTTAATTATTTCCAAAACAATTTATCCCAAAGAAGCAGCACATTTTTTTCTCAAGTGCACATGGAACATTTTCAAAGATAGAACACATGTTAGAACATGAAATAATTATTTAAAAAAATTCAAAAAGATTGAAATCATTCAAGCATCTTCTCAGATCACAATGCCATGAAACTAGAAATCAACTACAATAAAAAATTCAAAATCATTCAAACACATGGAGGCTAAATAGCATGTTATTAAACAGTGAATAGATTACCAATTAGGTAAAAAAAAGAAATAAAAAAATTACCTGGAAAAAATGAAAATGAAGACACAACAAGTCAAATATCTATGGGACATAGTGAAAGTATTCTTTAGAGTGAAGTTGACGGCATTACAGGCTTATCTCAAAAAACAAAAAACAAAAATCTCAAATAAACAACCTAATAATACACATAAAAGAACTAGAAAAAGAGCAACAAACAAAACCTGGAGTAAGCAGAAGAAAGGAAATAATAAAGATCAAAGTGGAAATAAATGACAAAGAGACTAAAGAAATACAAAAGATCAATAAAACTAAGGGCTGGTTCTTTGAAACAATAAACAAGATTGACAACCCTTTAAACAGATTCATCAAGAAAAAAAAGAGAGAGGACCCAAATAAATAAAATGAAAAAAGATAAGCAAAAATTGACATCACAGAAATACAAAGGATTGTGAGAAAATACTATGAACAACTCTGACAACAAAATCAACAACCGTGTGAAATTAATAACTTCCTAGAAACATACAGTCTTCCAAAACTGAATCAGAAAAAATAAGAAAACCTGAATAGGCAGATTACAACTAATGAAACTGAAGCAATAAAATAAATAATAAAATAATAATAATAATAATAATAATAATAATAATAAAACTCCTAGCAAACGAAAGTCCTGGAGTGGATGGCTTCACAGTCAAATTTTATCAAACATTCAAATAAAAACTAACACCTGTCCTTTTCAAAATTTTCAAAAAATCTAAGAGGAAAGAAGACTTCCAGGCTCTTTTTATGAAGCCAGCATTACCCTAATTTCAAAACCAGATAAAGACATTACAAAGAAATAAAAATTATAGACCAGTATCACTGATGAACATGGATGCTAAAATCCTCAGCCAAATATCAGCACATTGTATTCAACAATACATTAAAAAAATCATACACATTGATCAAGTGGGATCTATTCTAAGGATGCATGATCAGTACAAAATTAGCACATAAATAAATGTGATATATCATGTAAACAAAATGAAACATAAAAATCACATGATCACATCAATAGATGCAGAAAAAGCCTTCAATAAAATCCAGCACCCATTTATGGTAAAAAGTCTCAGCAAAGTGGGAATAGTGGGATCATACTACAGCATAATAAAAGCCATCCATGAAAACCCTACAGCCAACATCATAGTCAATGGGAAAAAACTTCCCTTAAGATCAGAAATAAGACAGGGATGTCAGCTCTCACCACTCTTTTTCAACATAGAACTGGTTGTCCTAGCCACAGTGATAATACAAGAAGAAGAAATAAAAGCATCCAAATTGGAAAGGAGGAAGTAAGACTGTCATTATTCACAGATGTCATGATATTGCACATAAAAAAACCCCTAAATACGCCACTGAAAAATTACTAGCTCTGATAAATGTATTTAGCAAAGCAGCAGGATACTAAATTAATATTCAGAAATTGGTGACATTTTTATACACCAATAATGAACTATCGAAAAGAGAAATTAAGAAAACAATCTCATTTACTATTGTAACAGAAAAAAATAAGTTATCAGAGAATAAATTTAACCAAGCAGTTAAAAGATCTATACTAGGAAAACTATAGGACATTGAAGAAAAAAATTGAGGGAGATAGAAATAAGTGGAAGTATATACTGTGTTTATGAATCATAAGAATTAAAATCATTAAAATGTCCATACTACCCAGAGCAATCTACAGATTTAGCACAATTTCTATTAAAATAAACTACCAATGGCATATTTCACAGATCTAGAACAAATATTCCAAAAATTTATATGGAACAACAACCACAAAAACCTGAATAGGCTCAGCAATCTTGAGAAAAAACAAAGTTGGAGGTATCACTATACCTGATATCAGCCATTGTAATCAAAACAGCCTGGTACTGGTATAAGAACAGGCTTATAGTCAATGGAACAGAACAGATAGCCCAAAAATCAACCCATGCCTTCACGGTCAATTGATATTTGACAAAGGAGGCAAGAGCGTACAATGGAGTAAAGACAGGCTCTTCAATAAATGGTCTTGGGAAAATTGTACAGATACATGTAAAAATATGAAATTAGACCACCAACTTATACCATACATATGAAAAACTCAAAATGGTTAGGAGAAGGTAAAGGGATAAGACAAAGAACATATTGCATAATCCAGAGACACATACAACAGAATGGTGGTGGTCAGAGGGAAGAGTGAGAGGGTGCTGTTTGGAGGTGTGCAGAGGGGGAAAATGGGGACATCTTTAGTAGAGTCAACAATAAAAGTAAAGCTAAAAAAAGAGGAAATATTCTTGCTTTCTAGGTCCCAAGTATGTGATAAATTGGGGCTATCTGGTGAAGTGAAATTCTAACTCTACCCTTGATCACCATAAGAATTAAAATTAACAGAGTTATTGTAGCCATAGAAAAAAAATAAAACAAAAATAAGTTCTAAGAAAAAAGAAATATTAGGTGATAAGTTTTACTGAAATGGAAAATTATTCATTAATCTCATTTGAGATGAAACTGTTTTATTCTAAGATCTGTAGATTTGGGAACTAGAAAAAATTTAGAAAATTATGTTGTTAAAATCTTCAGATTTACAAATAAAAAGACTTGAGATCCAGGTCTAGAAGATAAATTAGCCTGAAATTAAGGCTTCTGTAATTCTGCCTGGGGTTCTACTGAGCCTGCACTTCTCCCTCTTAGAGCATGACATGTACAGCCACATTTGGAGTGGGAAAGTGAGCTTCTTAAGATGAGAGAACAGGAAAACAGTGTATAAGGCAGTTGCGTAACATGAACGTGGGGACTAAGAAATTAGGTATGGAAGTCCCCATTTCTCTGTTGTTGTTGTTTTTTTAATAGAACTAAATTAACTAATGTTTTCAGTTTTGATGGTTGAGATTCCACAGTGTGTTTGGGGCCTGGAAAGTACAAAAGCAATTTTCAGATTATTAATAATGGCAAACTTCAATATGAAGTTGATTTGTAATGAACAATACAATAATCCAGAAAAGTCAATGGCCTAAGTATGTCCCTAAAATTATAGTCTTTAATACTAGGATGATTTTTTAAATACTAGGATAATTTTGATAACTACAACTATTAATAAGCCTGAGAATGATTTATTCATCTTTTAATCAAGGACTTTCTCATAAAAACAAAATTGAGCTCACTCCAAGTTGATCATAGGAAAAGGAAGGAAGGAAGGAAGGAAGGAAGGAAGGAAGGAAGGAAGGAAGGAAGGAAGGAAGGAAGGGAGGGAGAGAGAATAAGAGAGAGAGAGAGAGAGAGAGAGAGAGAGAGAGAGAGAGAGAGAGAGAGAGAGAGAGAGAAAGGAAGGAAGGAAGGAAAGAAAGAAAGAAAGAAAGAAAGAAAGAAAGAAAGAAAGAAAGAAAGAAAGA
The DNA here is from genome assembly GCF_963455305.1 of Plecotus auritus. Taxonomy (NCBI): domain Eukaryota; kingdom Metazoa; phylum Chordata; class Mammalia; order Chiroptera; family Vespertilionidae; genus Plecotus; species Plecotus auritus. The sequence continues at coordinate 89,869,877 of NC_137770.1, forward strand.
AAGAAAGAAAGAAAGAAAGACCTCAGCTGTGTCCTAACTGTAGACTTTTCATTACTGTTGACAATGAAACTGAGAGTCAAAAAAGAACACAGCTGGAATTTTAACCCTCAAGTTGAGATCAAAGATTTGGCAGTTAGAAAAATCATTCTTTTGACTTGTAAACAAAACAAATCTTATATGGATGTCAGAATAAATAAAGTATTTCTTTTTTAAACAGTTACTGTTTTGGCTAAACTGTACTCATCATACCTATTAAGAGATTTAAGGTAGGGAATTTATCACTCTTATTGCCATCTTAACCTCAGACACAATTATTTAAAATGAAATAAATATATACTTAGCAAACAAGGAAGATATATTACTAATTGTCCACTGGGCAGTCAATTGCCAGTTAGAGTAGCCACTTGTGTAAACTCTGTCAAACATGCTGACCCAAACACGTCTCCAGCGATTTCCAACATCTGGCTTAAAAGCTTCCCTGTAATTATTTTCATTTTGCATAAGAAAAACTCACTAAACCCTGCATCTGTGGTGGTGATATACAAAACATATAAATTTGGAGAGATTCATTAGATAATGCTGAAGAAAATGCACCAATGGCTCAATGCCATTTAACTCCCGCACTTTTGGTGAATAAGCCAGCAGTGAAGTCCTTTTACTCTTCAAAAGATTATACATATGATACAGTGTTTCTTGACTTATTTCTGCTGTGATTTTGCTGAAGTGCTTAACATGTAGAGATTGCCATACAGCAAAGTTAAACAGATGTGAGTACATTTTCCTGATGTTCTTGCCATCTCTAATTTTGTACAGAAAAAGACAGGTATTAAGATGATACAGATATCAGATACATAGGTAAGAGATATTACCTAGAATTTTTTCTACTCTAAAGTTATTGATCTTATTTTCTTGAAAGACTGCTTAAAACATACTTACCATATTTTAACAAGCATTTTCTAAATTCTAATAGTGTACACACATATTGATTCTCAAAGGACTGCAAATCATTTACAATCCTAAATTATAGATACAGATATTTATGAATAAAGTACAGATATATATTTTTTCTGATATCAAGAAAACCTTTCCATTATATCATAACTTGATCTAAATATGTATACTAGTTGTATATTGGAATGCTACAATAAAATACTACTTGATTATACTTGCATTTATTAACCTTGGTTAAATATACTCATCCATATCAAAATGTTCACAATTGTTTTGAAGATATGTTTATTTTCTTAGCTCTCATCTTTGGTTAGCTATTTCTCTGAACCTGTTCTAGGGAAAATGGAATCGTCTAAGTTGGATGATGTATATTTATTAGCTTCAGAATAACATCTGTGTGCTTGGATTGGAGGAAAGGTCATAAACACAATGAATGTTGCTAGGAAACCATGCCTTTTAGTCAATTTAGTTGTGAAGTTGAAAGGGATTTTTGGTACAAAGACGGGCTATTTGTATAGTACAATGAATAATCATTTTATTTTGATCTTTGAATTTATCATTTAAAAATAACACTTTTCATTAGTAGCTTTTCCTATTTATTACTTACTTGGATTTCAAATGTTTGAAATTCAAGTTGTGAATGTAGCTTTCTCTGAAAAGGAAAATTTGCTGCAATTTTCATTTAAAGAAAATAACCTGTTGACAAAAATTAGGGATCTTTAGAGCAAGACATATGAATCATAAAAAGATTAATAATCAAATAATAAAAGTCAAGGAACAAGTAGTAGCTAAGTCCCTTGAAATAGCCATTAAGAGGATTTTGAAAACTCAAGTGCTATAAACAATTCTGACACTTCTTTTTGTGTTTCAAAACTACAGGACTGTATTCCTGGTAACTTTTCACAAAGATTAATCTAAAAGGAAACAGACATGTTTTACTGGTCAGCAATGATTGGATGATCCTTAGACATAACTAAGTATTCTAATTCCACAGGACTGTATTTGCCCACTTAAGTACCTAATTAAAATCTTATATTGTCTGTTCCTATAGTATTGATTTAGAATCAAAATGTAATTTTAAGCATGTAATTTTTTTATTGGCTCCATTTTACTTGAACATTTAAGTAGTACTGAGGGTACAAGTTTGATAATGACAAACCTAGCAGGTTAATATTGAAATAGACCTCTGGTTTTTTGAGTATGTGACTTACATCCCTCTTTTTAATAACTGTTTCTCCCATTCCATTTGATTCTGGTGGCTCTGTTCAATCATTTGTCCCCTTCTTCCTTCCACAGGGGTGGATATGTCACTCAGGCTGTCCAATCAAAATAATTCATGGGTCACATGTATTTGAGAAATAGAAAGAAGACCAGTGTGAATAGAGCATTATAAGGGGTGAGGTGGTGGGAAATGAAGTTGTGGAGAGAGGGAAAAAACAAATGGTGTAGAGACTGTGGGCCAGAGTAAATAAATTAGGTTTTACCTAACTATGACTGGAATCCTGGAGTGATGCAGGAGTATGACATGATCTCATTTATGATTTTGAAAAGATCACATTAGCAGCTAATTCAGAAAGGATTGTGGGGCCCAGCTACCATTTAGTAGGCTATTGAAGTAGTGCTGGTGAAAAATGATACTGGCTTGGGCTAGGGCAGTAGAAGTTGATGGACTCAAAATAAGTTTTGAAGATGGAGCTAACAAGCCTTGCTGGTGGATTGGATATAAAGCATGAGGTTAAGAGTGGGCTTAAGGATGACGTCTAGATTATTAGCTTGAACAACAAAGTGTGGTATTGCCTTTGAATGAATTGTGAAAACAGGAGGAAAAACAGTATTGAGAATACAATTAAGAGTTCTGTTTTAGGCAAATTAAACTTGAGAATATTTCCAAGTGAGTATGTTAAGTAGGCAGTTGGTTATGCTATTTTAAAAGACAGGATCAGAGTATACCAAGTTTTGCATCAATCACAAATAGTTCATATTTAGCTCTAGGGGGCTGAATCACCTATGGAGAAAGTATCTATAGGAAAAAGAAGGGAAGACGATGGCAAATTTCTTTAAACATCACATTTAATTTAAAATACAATAGATGATTAAGAATAAATTTGATCATAAAAATGCACTTTTTAATCATTATTTACAAAATACTTTTTATACTATGTCATGCATGTATTATGCATGCATGACATAGTATAAAAAGTGAGCACTCTATTCCTATCACTCTATAGATGAAAAAAATTGGGCATTTAGATATTAGATCTCAAGATTTAAGACCTCAGTGCTCGTAAGTGATGGAGTTAGACCCCAAAGAGATAAATTTATAACTTGAAATCTTTGCATTTATTGTTATACAATTTTGGAATCTCTTCACTTTCAAAGTTACAAGGCCCCCAGGGCTATTACTGAGGCAATTTGCTTCTACAGGAATATCCCAATTTATGATGCTCCAGTTTCAATGTCTAATTAGTTTCTCTAATGTCACTTCTTGTTGCAATTTGCCTCAGAGAATTTCTCCCTCTTGTGATCTATTGCCACTATGCTATGAGCCATGAAAATGAATAACTAAGACATATAATTATCATGAATATAATAAGTCTTTGGGAGACTGATTAGTTATATGCCATAACCTTACTGCATTGTCTTGAAACATACATCATGACTATTCAGGACCTTTCACTTATTTATTATTTCTTTTTTTTTTTTGCATCTGTGTTATGAATTTTTTAGCTTGCCAATAAATGACTTCTGATGTCAACTGCAATTTTCAATAGTCATGCATCTTTTTCTTGGACCATTTACTACACCAGTCCACATTGATAAGAGTCCCATAGAGAGCTTTCACTGTCAATTTCTCAGATATCTGTTCTAAAAGGTCAAAGGAAAGTTTTGAATGTTCTCCTAAGACAATAAAACTTATGAGAAAACAATTCCAAGCTAGATCTTAATAAGGCACATTAGAAAAATGATCGCCTTTGTGTGTAAATAGGGTCTTCTAGGAAGCAAGGCTTTCTCTAGCTATGCAGCTTCGTGTTTAGAGGGCTAGACACTACTTCTACCTTCTCTCATTTCTACAGATGATACTCTTACCATTTTCAACAGCATGGATGGAACTGGAGAGCATTATGCTAAGCGAAATAAGCCAGTCGGAAAAAGATAAATATCATATGATCTCACTCATATGGAATATAATGAACAACAGAAACTGATGAACTAAAATAGATCCAGAGACACAGAAGCATGGAACAGACCATCCAACCTCAGGGGGAAGCGGGGGCAAAGATCAACCAAAGGACTTGTATGCATGCATATAAGCATAACCCATGGACACAGTTAGTGGGGGTTGAGGGCATGTGCTGGGGTGGGGGAGGGCGGAGGGTGGGAATGAATGGGGAGAGGTCAATGGGGTATTCATTGTAATTCTTTATGTAATTCATATGTAATACTTTAAACAATAAAGAATTTAATAAAGATGATCTTTAGGTCCCTGTGCTTTTTCCTTTGGCAAAAGAAGTTCCATGCTGCCACTATTGCTTTCCTCTCATCTCCCATGCACACTAGGTCACCACCATGTTTAAAGTTGTTGGGGGCCAATCCATAATCTCTCTTCTTATCGGTAGAACCCAGAACACTCTATTTTCCAAATGCTTCCTGAAACAATAACCAGAGAATTTAACTTTTATTCTTTTAGTAATAAGAGGTATTGAAAGAAGTTTAGAATAGAAGTGGCATAGTTTTGAACAGATTCTGTTGGAACAATGGAAATGATGGTTTTGAAGGGATAATGATGACGGAGGTGAGCAGAACCATTTGTGACAAAGTTTCCAATGAGAGTAGGAAAGGGTATACCCAATAACAATCAGGATAGATAGAAGAGGATATGTTTTATAGATATTTAGAAGGTGAAGTAATGTAAGACTTGGCCATTCTTTGGAATGTAGATGAAAGATAGGGGATAATAAAAATGACTCCATTATTGACCTGAGCCAGTAGTAAGTCATGTGATGAAATGTGGTAGATGTAGGGAGATAATGGGTTCTGTCTTGGCTGATTTAGTTTAAAGTGAGTCTGGAATTTTGGAGAGAGTCTGGAGGCCAATAAAAGAAAATTGTAAAACATTATGATATAAATGGTCCTAATGAGCCATCTCCGCCATTAAGATTACTTAGAGAAAGCATTTCAAATAAGAAAAGAGAAGATGGAACACTATAGAAAGTCCTTTTGGAAGTAGTTTGAAAATGAAAATCTCACAAGCAATAGATAGTGAGGAGAATCTGGAAATTGGGGTTGGGGGGGTCATACATTCTAACGGGAGAAAGAAAATAAAGAACATAGTGGCCAATAGTACTGAAAGCTTAGGGAGCTAAGACAGATGAGAACTAAAAATTATCCATTGAATTTGGCAACCAGATGATGAATCTTTATAGGGAGATTACTAGCTATGGGGTGGTAAAGAAAGAAATCCAAGAGGGTTATAGAGTGAATATGATGTAGGAGTTGAAGAGAGAAAAGCTGTTTGAAACTCTTACTAGTATAGGAGAGAGATGAGGCTATGATTACAGTGGGAATATATTTTTAAAATAGTTTAGTCCCTTTTTTAAACTTTGAGATAGGAGATGCTTAACTTTGCTTGTGTGCTGGAAGATAAAATACAGTAAGGTGAAGTTCACAATGGAGAATATTAATAGAGTGGAGTCTGCTAGGGGATAGGAGGGATGAGATCAAATACACATATAGAGAAATTTCCTTGTTTAGAGGAAAGAATATTTTATACAGAGAGACCATAGGGAAGTAAGTAAGGATGTATACAATAGCTTTGGGGTGAAAATGAGAAATTTTCAATTCTGATGGCATAAATGTTCTCAATGAGACAAGTAGGAAGTAAGGTCAAGACCAAGCAATAGCTTTGAGTACTCCATCTTTCCCAAGAAACCTAGGTAGAGTAACTCTTAGACTACAAATACAAATAATTGGGTTTTGGTGTGTGTGTGTGTGTGTGTGTGTGTGTGTGTGTGTGTGTGTGGTGTTTTAATTTATCTTTATTATTGAAAGTATTACAGATGTCCCTTTTTTCCCCATTGACCCCTTCCACCCTGTACCCACCCCTCCCAGGCCTTCACCACACTATTGTCTGTGTCCATGGGCTGTGTATATATGATTAATCACTTCCCACCCACCCCATGCATCCCTGCTTTCCTTTGAAGATTTGTCTGTCTTATGCTTCTATGTCTCTGGCTCTATTTTGTTTTTAAATAATAAACACTAAAGTAATCAACCTATCCCTTGTTTAATATGTTAGATTACAGCAAGTATGTAGTATTATGTATCAAATCTTACCTGACATTTCCTCAGAGCATTACCAGTATTAATTATATCTACAGTTAAGTTCTAGGCTGGTGAAGTCATCCTATTGCAAGATCTTTGCATTATTAATCAACTGACACAAGTGTCCATTTTGTATTGTATCTTCTTTTAAGATTAGTCAAGAGTCCTACAATTTAAGAAATAAATTTACCCTAGTTTTATTTTAAACTTTATTCACATTAAATAATCAAAGGTTGTAACCATAAAAATAATTTTTTCTCATAAAATTTAGTCATAAATTATGATTCCAGTACATATTCCAATTAGAATTTCTCAGTTACAGACTGCAATCTAATTAATTGAGGTGTTGCTCACCTAATTAATATCTATAGAGTTTCTCACAAATTAGAAAAACAGAAATCATAAATTCTAATCTCACCTCTGCTGTATACAAAACAACAACAAAAAAAACAACTTTATAAATGACCCAGAGAAGTCTTGAAGCTATTGTTGCTATACATTGTTATGTGTGAAAAAAAAATCAGATATTTTTCTAAAAGGTGGAAGGATGGTGTTGTGGTTAGAAGTAGAGACTATGAAGTTGAACAGATCTGTAGTCAAGTAATCATTCCATCACCTACAGACACATGGCCACAACTTCTTCCTGCATAAAATAAGATTGATAGGGGTGCTTATCTCAGTTTTACTACTAAAAGAAAAGGCCGGTTATGTAAAATGTTGAAGAAATAGTTGACATAGTAGACACTTAAATAAATAATATATAATTTACAAACTACTATAATAAAATAATATAAACATCCCTGCACAGCATGAATCTGCTTATATACTCACTTTTCTAAACCAAAATAAGAAAGAAGGAACAATTTTCCAAGAATTCAAAATTAGCTCTATGAAAAGTCTTTTGATCTTTATTTAGATAAATGTATTTTTTTAATGACAAGAAATGGGGACTACTGAAAAAATTAGGATATTCATGTAGGTATACATGTTGTGTGTGTGTGTGTGTGCGTGTGTGTTATAAAAACAGTGTGAGAAAAAGAGAATGTTAATGTAGGATTTAGTTCTAAATATTGCAAGAGATATATGAGAAAAAATGTACACAATTATGTTTGTGCGAGATCAGTATTAGAAATAATCTTGATAATCTTATGAATTATCACTAATCAGATTTGTATCAGCAATCCAATGACTTTTTCATTGCACACATATCACTTTTATGATATAACTAGAGGCCCAGCGCGATTGAAATTGCACGAGGAGGCACCCCGCGGGGGGCTGGGACCTGCGCCTGACCTGCGTAGTGCCAGCCACTGCGTTGTGTCCACTGCGGGGGGGGGGGGCGGTTGGGGGGGGCGCTGTGCAGGCGCTCCTGTGTGTTGTGTCTCTGCCCCTGCCCAGACCCAGCCCCAGCCTCTCCGTGTATTGTGTCTCCACTCCAGCCTGCCCCTAGCCCCAGTCTCCCCGTGGCCACTGTGGCTGGGGGCAGCATGCAGTCCCCTCCTGCCCATCTGGGCACGCAGCTCCTCCTGAGTGGTCATGATGCCCGGCTAATTAGCATATTCCCTGTTTATATAGATGATAGATAGATAGATAGATAGATAGATAGATAGATAGATAGATAGATGATAGATAGATGATACATATTATCTCCTATTGATTAGTCTTAACCAACTTGGATAATATACCTGTGAAAAGTTATGCATAGATATAGTTCCCCTATCTAGATCTATCATGCTCTAGGCATAGAACTCTGCCTAGCATTTCCAGGCAGAAATTTCAGAAAACAAGAGCCTTTTTTCCATCCATATTTTAAAGGGCCTGATATAAGAAACTTGAGCTGTAACTGAAGCTCAGCCATGTGCTCTTTGACGTTATAAACAAATGACATAATCCCAGCAGATCAAAATTTCCAGGAAATAGGCATTTTTGCTAATCCTGTGCAATGCTATGTTGCTGTACATAACAATTCCTAGGCCATAAAAAGGCTCACTAAATACTAGTAAGTTTGGATGAATAAATAGTTGTCTGTGTCTTCCTCACACACAGAAGGTCTGCATGGTCACTGGCAATGCCTTTCTCATAAGTAACTCAGCCAGTGGAATGTGGTACCACTTGTCATGTCACTCTGTACTCTCTGCCTCTCAGTTGCTGATGGTGGACAAAATAGTAGTGCCTCTGTTAGTTTCTTCATCAATATAATTAGTATTGTTCAGATCTATCCAGACTGTTTTGCTTATGTAATGTGTGACATAGCCAATCAATAATTGTAAAGTGCTTTGAAAACATGGACTGCTAGATCCAAGTTCAATATTATTATATGAGTTTCCAGTGTGCTAGCACAGCCATAAAGGTCAAAGCTATTTTGAACTGCACACAGAAAGGCATACTGACGTAGAATAGAGAATAAATTGTTGCTTTTATAACCAGGGGGCTAGAAATTGGGGATATTTTAATGAAAATGTTTCTCTTATTTGGAGGTGCTTAAGAACCCCCAAATAAGAAAATTAATTAGAAGACAAAATAAAGAGAGAAGACATAACAATGCTATACCAAGTAGTAAGGGACAAGAGTAATCATATTAGGATGAGGAACTAAAGATGCTGATCTGGTTACATGAAAACCCACACTAAATAAACTAACAAACTACAAAAATTGGAAATGCTTAAAGAAAAAAGAGACATTGAGTCTGAGAGTTAAAGGAAACTAGAAATACAAAGAAAAGGAAAAAGAGTAGGAAGAAGAAGAAAAAAGAAAGTCATTGATATTTGAACCATATAAAATGAAATAGTTATTGAAGTAATCACAATTTGATTTGACCCATTTTAAAAATTGTGAATAACTGACTCAGCAGCAGTATCAGCATTGATGATGTCAAAGGTCAGTATGTATCACCATGCACAGTCCCAGATCATCCAGGGTCGCAGCCTTAAATTGATGCAAATGGTCCCCACATCCACGCTAGCACATGGGATGTAAGTAAAGTCTTGTCATTTAGAATAATAAAAGAAAGTCTGGAAAAGGATTCTGAAATTGTATTATAACAAAGGATCTCTACTTCAGCAGAACCAACTTGTTAAGTATTTTTTTCTTCTACCTTATATAATTTCCATGATTTTGTGATCTATGTACTATGTCAAGTATTTGAAAGCCCCATATTTGAAAAAGAGCATTTCCACTTGCATTCAAGCATGCTTACGGAGCAGGAGGTCAAGCTAGAAATTATTCACCCATGAGAATGTCTTTTCATGGAAATTTCTACCCATAAATTTTATGTAATAAAGTCTAAGAAGCTCTGGTCCAGAGAACCACAATATATTTTTATTTTAGAGGCAGTATTTCTATTATTAAAAATCTCTCTACCGGTGAAGAAACATTATCAGCCTTAATTGATCTTCTCCAATCTCCCCTATCAACAATGAGACTCAATATTTCAGAGAAGTCTCCATTTAAGAGCATGGATTCTGCTCAGAGGGTGGTGTATATAGTCCCTGGTTTTAGTTCTGTTCTTGAGGCAATAGATTCTACCTGTCAACTCAATAATATATTTCTGTAGTCCATTTACCATTCCCAGGCCCCATTCTGGAGTGATGTTTTCATCTTGAATTGTAAAAACAGTTGTAATCACCATATCCTATGCTACCCTCGTACCATATTTTCTAGTTCAGCATTTCTTTAAAAGCTTAAATGTTTTACTGTTTCCACCAGCTGGACCCTCTTTCATTCTTAAACATTTCTTCAAATCCTTAGGCAAATAAAAATAAAACACTCCCCACCATTCTTTTAACATTATTTCTTTAAATTATGACCTGTTAACTAATATGTAACTGCAGATAAACAGCCTGTTTGCTCAAGAATTCTAGGAACTAACTTCAGAAGAAGCAGACTCCAACCTTCAGACATTCCAGGTCCAGGATATTTGCTGACCTTCAACCAGTTATCTGAACAGACTGTGTTGGCTTGCACATAGTCCCCTCAATAGAGAACTCTCAATCCCCTCCTTTCCTTTCCCTCCCTCCTGACAAAAATCCCTGCCGGTGTCCAGTTGTTCAGATGGTCTTTGCGATGTGAGTCTGCCACTTTCTCAAACTTCCAGCTCTTGAATAAACCTCCTTTCCTTCCACCAGTCCCTGACTCTTGGTTATTGGCTATTGAGTGGCAGGCACTGAATCTGGGTTCAGTATCACTTGCATGAAAAGTCAGTGACATGAAAGATAAATCCTGTAGTTCCCAAAGAAAATACTTAAAAATAGTTGAGCAATTCCCTAGGCTCAGTGTACCCACCAAAGGCTCTGCCTGGTGCACCAAGCTCAGAGATAATGCTCAGAGGAGAGTGTCTTCCCCCTCACCCGTTGTCAGTGCCCTCCTGTGGGGTAGCTAACATTTTATCCACACACAGACAGCAGGTAATCCAGAGGAAACGAGGAACAACAGTGCACAATTCACTGAGAACAATTTGCTAAATTAAAGTCTCATTCCCATATGTCAGAAATTAACTTGTCTGCTTCAAGCGTTTATCCAATAGGAATCTGCATCCAATGTATTAAAACTTAATTTGAACTTAATTACTTTGAGAGCAGTGTTCAATAAATCTTCTCCAAGTCTTTCTATAGTAAAATCTCTGTAGCCAGATGTTGATTGTGTACACATTGTTTTGTGTTGCTTGCATAAACATTATAATCACATATAGACAACAGCAGAGCTACAATATTTAGAAAACATTTTTCACACCTCCTTATTAAGCAAGACTATGAAAATTATGACTCATCACTGCACCATTGTTTTTGCCTGTTTTCTTGTGCTGGTTGAACAGTCATAGGCAGCTGGTATTAATACAATAGGTGGTGCTTAGAGAATTAATGGGTGATGTATAATACACCACAAAGGTATCTGTCACACGGAACAATAGGTGCAATGAGATAAGATGTATGTATTTGAAAATTGTGCTCAAATGTGAGTTTTTCAGCATAAAGGCATACCTTGACTCTACTGCAAAATTAGTTCTTAACAATTGTAAGAAGTCTGCCAAAAAAAAATCTGCTTTTATTTTATTTGTGATCCTGAGAGCATTTAAGCTACTAGCAGCAGGCATATACATGCTCCTTTTCTCTCTGCTCCTATCAAAACAACACTAGAGCGCTTATGCTCCAGGGAGATTTGTATAGAATCTGACGCTTGTATCAGCTCTGAAGAAAAAAAAAAAAAAAACACAACAAAATTACAGTCTGAGGTGATGCAAATGATATCCTTGGTGCATCTTCCCCATGCTCCTGCGAGGCTCTTGACAGCTGATGGTTGGATTAAACAAAAAGACCAGTAACTTATGACTATTAGCTCAAAGCAATCATCTCTCATTATTTCAATTACATGGGTAAATGCATGCAATCATGTATCAAATCACTTTTCCCTTTTGAAGAGGTTCTTTTTAGAGTAGGATTTCTGCCAGAAAAAATGTGCAAATATTTACACTGGTTTTTCATCCAACTGCACCTTTGTTTGGCAAAACCACCCTATGGCTACAATTCTGAGTGATATTTGGAAAAAGGGGGGAAAAAACAAAAAAGGGAGTTGGAAATAGTACGCGGTTTGGGTGACTCATTAGTAGTCTGTAAAGAAGACACCTTCCGTTACTTACTGCTACCTGACTTGTCAGTGTGAATGTGGTTCCCATTCCCTAAATCACACTACCTGTGAATAGAGCTCCGCTGGCCAATTCAGGGCTCTTTAGGCAACTATGATTGATGACTCAGTGACTAGGAGAAAATTGCCTTCAATGAATTATTCATCAAGCTATCTCTTTGCTGTTAAAGTAGCTGACAGGAAAGTTCTGACACTTGCCTAAGCACAATCCACTTACAAATCAGTTACAAGGAAATATTAAAAATAGCTCCGTTACAGCATACCAGCACAGTATCACGTTGGGGCTTTTTTCTGTCTACATTGAGCTTCACTGAGAACATGAGAGCTCTTCCCATTTTGCCATTGTACTAATGGCAGTAAAGGCAGTGATTAGATAGAAAGCAATGTGATTTGTATTGGCTTTGAAACAATACACTGTTTTTAATAACACAGATCTCCAAATTTAAGGTAGACAGTTAATCAAGAAAATGGTAATATTTAAACATCTTTTGAGAAAAGAACAATTTGTTTGTGGAAAATCATTTTTTCTTGCCTTTGTATTCTTGAATTATTATGGACCTTGAATTATTATGGACCTTGAATTATTATGGACCAAGCTCATATCTACTTACCCATGTTCTATATTAAATTTTTATGTAGAAATATTCATGAAAATAGAGGAAAATGACAAAAAGATAATAGCAAATCTTAATAAAGAATATCATAGTTATAAATTGCTCTTGCTTTTTGTCAAAGTATTATCCTTGCCACTTGTACGATGAATTATTTCTTGTTTACTTTGATCAAAATCTAGACACATGCCATGCAAATCAGAGAAGATATGCTCCATTGGTAATAGAGCTCTGACTTTCAAGACTTCTGAAAAATATTCTCTTGTGTATATATTAAACACCTCAGATTTCATGAAGTTTTAACTCTTGAAAACATGTTTACTTTTAGTATAAAAAGACAGAAATCTTATTTTCAGTGATGTGTATCATTGTATCAGCATAGAATGCACTGGTGTCATTCTATAGGTCAAAGTAATTGGCCCAGAAATAGGCTCAGATCTGTTAGAGACTGAAGAGCTGCCGATTTCTACATTTTCTACTGTAACCTTGACCTTCTGCAGCATTAGCGCATTTTTAAAAGACCATCTTTGCCTGATACAAATGACAGTAGCTCTGAATGGATTAGAGCTTGCCCTGGAAACCCCTAAATCGGTTACTTATATTATGGGCAGATCCAAACATCATTGCTGTCATTTTACAATGATTTTAGTAGTCGAAGTTTTGTTTTAAGTTTGTGTTTTACTTTTTTTTGTTTTGTTTGTTTTTTATCTTTCCCCTCCTCCTCTTAGCCCCACCTCTAGTCAGAGAATTCTATTCCTGCAAGTCATGTAATGTTTATTTCCCTGAAGGGCTGTGTGATTCTGAGCAACATGAGTCCCAGTTGCCAGAATGTTCTGACCTATGTTAAAAACTGAAGTCATTCCCAAACTTATTTTTTTCTTCCTGATTTTTAGTACTATTTATGAATAGATGGATTATAATGAATAATATTAGAGAAAAAATTTTCAATAAAATTTTATTAAATTATATTTAAAAGGGGTACAATTGGCAAAGACCCCTAATTAATTCAGGATTCTCTGGTTACTGGCAGCAAAAGATCTTTTTTCTTTTTCTCATTCCCTAGAAAAAAACATACTGACTCTGTTTATAACTATAATGTAGCTTCTGTGAGACAAGCCCACTTAACTAATGTAAAGAGTTTGCATGTCTTGGATTATCTAATAGGACATATTTACCTTCAGGATATTTTTTAGTTAAGTCAGTATCAAAGCTATTATCAGACAGTGGTTTTCAAAACAAATCTTTTGTTTCCTATGAAAATATAACTGAAAACATCATCTATCTTAAAAGCTTTGAAAAAAATCGGACATTTTATTTGCAAGAATTAAAATATGAACTTATTTCTGTGTTAATATAGAATTCTTACTTATGAAAAGCCCTGTTTTTGAGTTTGTTTAGATTTTTTTAAAGAAAATGGTGATTCCTCTGGTCTCTCCTATCCCATAAACTGAGGTATGAAATTTTGTAGTCTGAACCCAAATAACTAACTCCATTTCAGTTCTGGTATCTCAAACCATCTGCTGCTAAATATGAGTCCACTTAAAAAAATCAAGTAAAAAAGCCAATATAGTAATATTTTGAAAACATTTAGCATCATTTACTAAAAATGTGGATGAGGGAGCAAAAATACTTGAAGAATGTATTGAAAAGCAACGCATCTGTTTAATGGCTCTGTCACGAATCCCCATCAGTTTGGCATTGTGGAGAAAATCGCTACTAACAGCAGTTCTGCATGTATTAACATTTTGCCCTTTTTTCAGCAATGTTTGCTCACTGTGGTTCTACAGTAGGGTAATAATAATGCATATCTTATGTAATATTTTCCTTTTGCTTCTCCAAAATATATGTATTTACCATAAATATGTAAATATATGTATTCTAATCATAAATATAAAGTATACATACATATATACAAAAATAATATATACATCCATACATAAATACATAAATTTAATAAAAAATGTCACTTCTTTTCTATTTGTTGATGGGTGTTAACAGTTCTTTCTATTACCTACCATTTAGGTATTTTTTTGAGAGTTAGGACTTTTTAGGGGGTGTACCACCTTACGGTCAGAGACTTTTAATAACTGATTAATCAGTCATTAGAAGGAATATAGATCTTTAGAAGTTATATTGTCTTCAAATACTTGCATTTTTACAAATGTGTCATGTAAGTGCTACAATTAATGATACATTTAATTGAAACACATCTTTTCAATTGTTTGTGAAATCTTGGAATCACTTTCTCTGTATTTCCTAATCCATGATATTGCCAAATATTTAGATCTATTAGGATTGATAAATATGATTCACTTCATGGTTCAAGTGGGAAGGAAAGGATTAAATATACAGAGGAAATAAGTAGCATGCCTCCATAAATTTAGTTAATTTTGCTTCTTGACATTTTAGAGTTGCCTTTGTTCTATTCAATGCTAATTTTTATTATACTTAGCTCACAGAAATAGGCATCTCAGAACCGGTGCTTAATGCATTTCATCCTTTTGACACTTTGAGGGGGAAAATGTAATTTTGAAACTATTTCCCACTCTTCTTTTTCTAATCTTATTCATCCCACACTCCCTACCATATTCCCCAAATACAACCAAATATTGACTGACAGTTTGAAAGTGCTAATCGACTTATTCCCAATCATATGTGTTCAATATGTTGGCCTTAAAAAAATAGGAGCCCCAATCTTTCATCTAATATCATTGCTCAATAGACAGAATTTTAACCAGAGCAAATTCAAGTACAGCTTTCAGACCAGCCAAACCCAGGAGACAGGCAGGAGGTCTGCCCTTCCCCAGCCGTTCTTCTGTCTACATTAGCCGTTCTTGCTCAGGCTCCATCGACCTGTCAGAGCCATCACAGTGATTGACTGCCCCGGCAGATGTGCTGCTATAACAGGTAACTTGATCATCCAGACCCATCTGTCTCTGAGTCCTCTTCAATTCACACTTTGAAAAATATTAGAGTCTGGGAGGGGTTGGATTCTTTGTTAGAATTTTTTTTTAAAGTAGGCTATCTGTATTTCACAAAAAGGTTATCGTCCAGTGAGTGAATGGAAATATATAGTATCTGTGCTCTTTAGTGAGGTGCGCTGCTTCAAGGACATATTACTGTAACATTTTAAGTGGGCCAATTAAATCTGGGAGAATTTGAAAACCTGATTTCCAAAGCACAATCTGAAGTTAAGGACCAATTTTAAAGAACAACCATGATGATAACAGAATGATGTTTCAGAGATAGCCGTTTCTGTGTGAGTGAGACAGATGGGCTGTTTGTGCGTAGAGAGAAAGGAGGGGAACCTCATGCAATGGGAGTAACTGTGTCTTCCCTTCAGTGCCCACCGCCTGACAAATGTTGTGACATCATTAAGCTGAACTGCTGATTTCAGATAGGTCTGGAACAAGAATGGGCAGGAGTAACTCAAGCTTCATGCTGAAATGTAGTTAACTAATTTACTAGTGTCACTATTTCTGATAATTACTTTTCACCAAAATATTTTGCCGTGCTTGTGTGCAGAGGATTTCATTCTATAAGTCAACACCCTAAGCGTGGAGCTGTTCGGGATCTATCAACAGCTTCTATTAAGAGAGAATATAATCTTGGTGAGATCAATGTCTAACACTTTTCTATTTCTCAGTAAAGGCTCTTGCCTACTCACTATCAAGGGATGAACATTGGCTGAGAATGAATGGTTTAACATCTAATGGGAAGAACATACTGAAGCAAGCAAAACAAGGTAAAATGAATGACAACTGACAAAAAAGCAAGAGAACTCAATCATTTTTTTCAGATGAGAAGAATAAAAATATTCTAAGTATGCAATGATACTTGTAGAACCTGAAGGGATAAATGAGCAAGGAGAAAGATTTACACAAAGATATTCATTCCTTAACAGAACTCCTTTACAGTTTTTTTTGTTGTTTTTTTTTGTTTGTTTGTTTGTTTGTTTTGGTAGACTATCACATGATCTTGCAATTTGCCTTGGAATTAGAATATGTCAATAATCATATTACTTCTCCAAATCAAAATAAGCAAATAATAAATAAATTCCAAAAAAAATCTTTGTTAAGAGACCTTGATTATGTTCTGATCATAAGTTGACACTTTTATTTACTGGCCAGGTTTCATGATTTTATTTAAAATGCTTCATGGAATTGATCACATTTTTCCCTTCAGATGAGAAATATAAAATATATATTTTATTATTTTAAATTAACAATAACTATCTTCCCCTACCTTACTTTGGCTGGAGGGAGGTTCAATTTGGCTATTAATATTGTTTGAAAAGGCAAAGAGTAGCAAGCAGTTGCTTGGTTTGATAAAGCTATTGCACGCTTCCAAGAGTTAACACATAAATCTTTGGCTGATTAATTCAGTTAACAGTGCTCAGTCTTCTCTTCCATTCCTCACTTTCAACCCAAAGTGAAAAAAAAGTCATATTTGAAACACAAATCTGTCCAAAATTTAATATGAGCTGAGAACATGATGGCATAATTTTTAAAAAAATATCAACAATGTCCTGACAGAAATTATATTTAAGAGAGTTTACCAGATTTATAATAAAAAAGTTAAATAAAGGGGAAGGGACCACTACTTTAGTAGTGTTTGTCATTGCATATTGTGCGATTATTTGCTCTGAAGTCCTTTTACATAAAATGGCATTTTCAAGCCATAGAGATCTTTAATACTTTCATGCCATGGAATCAGATCTGTAAGTATTCCTGATATGGAAGGAGGGATTCTTTTTTAAACTCTTGCATTTTTGTCTACTTCACATCATATAACTCACATTCTTAAAAAACGACTGAAGATTTTTTTTCTATATCCATGTGGTTCCTGCTTTCTAAATTCTGTTGCTTGTTTTCTCCTTGTAGTTCTAAATGTTGCTTTAACATCTTTAGGTGTGATATAGATAGATTTAGAGTGATGTAGTTAGCAAGTCTCAAGCTGCAGATTTTAAATATATTTGAAAACCTTCTTCTGAAGGAAAACAAGACACTCTTATGGGAAAGTTGCACTTTATATTGGAGACATCTCTCACAACTCTTTTTTCCAAAGATGCTGAATTTACTTTGACTATTATTAACACATGTATGTAATTAATCCTCTATTGCACAAACTTCTCCATATACAGTTAATCAAAGCTTGTTTATCCAGTGAACGGCATAAACACTAAATTTTTTAAAGAGGTACTAGGATCTATTTACCAAATCAACTTCAGCTGAATATTTGAGAAAGTGTCCCTATACATAGGTTTATACCATGTGACGTGTTGATCTTCTGGGCACAATTTGCCTCTCTGTGTTCTACCATATAACTATAGTCCTGCATTCATCTCAACCCTGCTCTTGTAACATTTTTTCAACTAATTATATCCATAGAAAGAGTTCAATATAAATATGGTTTTTGAAGTTTATACCAAGAAAAGTGGCTTCCACTTATTTTAAGTTCAAATTCTGTACATTCAATTACTGTTAGCAAGCACTCCACCTACTGGCTTATGTGATACCAAGCAAGCAGACCATGATGAGGCACGAATCAGCAGGAGTAAAACTCTCAGCTCTGCTGGTATGGAAAGGAACTCAACTTCCAGACTGTCAGCCAGGATCAAGCATGACTCTGACTTCCTGATCACCAGAGTTAGGGCGATTCACAGTATTATCTTAACCAAGTGACAACCTATTGGTGAAAATTCTCAATAGCAGTGTGGTGTGTGAGGATAGGTTGGCTCACTGAGAGGTGGAATTTTTCAACTGTAACAAAGGGGCCAAATCACATTTCAAAACCTCAAAATTCCTTTTATGCATGTTTAGAGCAAATATGTACACAAGCACAGGTATAAAAAGTGTATTTGTCCAAAACCGTTCTCAAAGAAAAACAGGATATTTAATTTTAAAATGAGTTAGGATTATAGACATTGCATATGAATATTTTTGTCCACCAATATGTCAATGTTAAAAATGTAATATTGCAGTATCAAAAGGAAAATAAATGCTTGAAAAAATCCTTTAACCATTGTCCCCACCTCCATGAACTTTGTAGCTTAATAGTCTTAATAGTGAATAATTATATGACAGAGATAGATTAATATTAGACATTATAGTGAAATCAAGAGAAATTGAACCAGCTCCATTCCACAATGTCAACATAAGATATAAATCATAACCTTCTATCTACCTCACCCATCACTATCTATTTTGACATGCCTCTTTAAAGACAGCTCACTATGTAATTATTGCCACTGTGTCCATATTGTGGCAGGTGTGAATGTGGCAATAAACAACGTGGCAATTAATGTGAAGTAATACAAGAGCAAATTGAGGCTCATAGGCTAGACAGAGGTGGGGCAGCAGGAACGTTGAAAGTAACCTTAATGGGCTCTGGATATGGAAAAGCTTTTCCTAATATTGTTTCAGGGTGTTAACTGTGAGCAGAGCTGGAAAAAGAAATGCTGAAGGGAGAATGTCTAAGTATATGAAAGATTTTGTCGGGTCAACTGTATTTTATTGCCAACTTCACATCTTCTCCAGGATTGGTGAAGAATCAATAACATGGGAAGGTCTTTTGACTCCAGAAAACCCTACAGTTTGCAGCTAAGCCAGGATACAATATGGCACTAAGTAACAGAACCTATTCTGGCTTGATGAATACTTGTGCACTGACACTGGAATAGCTTTATAACTGCTCTAGTAAGAGCCCAGTAAACTGCATCCCAGATGCATGCATTTCTCTTTTGGCTTTGCAAAGGAAGTGTTCACAGTTAAGGGAGGAAATCAGTTCCATTAAGATTTACACTGCAAAACAGAGATTGAGGAATCTTAGCACATGACGACACAACAAAATTTACCTGACCTTTCCAAGCGAAGGAAAACAAGACAGAAGGTCCTCTCAAGAGGCTGTATCATATATATGTTCAGAGGCTGTGCTGCCCATATGTTCAATAGAACTGTTGAATCTCAAAGTTATAATAATTTGCAAAGAGGTGCCAGAACCAATTATTAAATATCAGATGATCCAACAGAGATGAAATAAAAATATACAGGGTCGATTTTTACTGGCTTTGACTATTATAAAGCATTTAAAGTACTTTGAATTTACAGTGTAACTTGAGGGTTGTATTAACGACTTCCTTATGCTAGAATTTTGTTCCCAGCCGAATATTATAAGCAAAATGCAGATGGCATACTTTTCTAAGGACAAAGGGAGTCTTGGCCTTATCTTTTCTTTTTGATTTGTATGTCATCTCAGGAAAAGGAGATATGCTATTATGATATCTTCCACTAATGCAAACCTTTATTCAAAAGCGCAAATGACAGCCAAAAGTACAACTAAGTGAGAAAAAAGGTAGTGTGTGATAGTGCCGCCGAATGATACAGTCTCAGCCAAATCGCTGCCTATAGTGTGGAAAAATGAGCCTCCTAGTCTTCAGTATAAACAGTCATAACTTACCATGACACCTCTGAACCATGGATGAGTGAATGTTTTAAATACTGGGTCTGATCTCAAAGTCAAGGGCAGTTCTTTCTCCCTGATTGCTTAGATTCTGCCCTTTGTGAAATCAAGGAGATGTGGATTGCTGGTTTCCGACCAATAAAGCAAGACTTTGAGAAGACCAGGGGTTCTTTCTTCTGCTATTATTTCAAAAAAGTGGTAGTGAGGATTCCAGCCAAGTCCTCAGAATCAAAACAAGATTGTCTACCTTAGTAATCTGTTACTGAAACAAAACCATCTCTGAATGGATTTTCTTGAGAATCAAAATTGAAAGGCAAGCTCCTCTATTTTTGTGGGAAACAGAATGTATATGGTCTCTTCTCCGATCTGAGCATCGTGTGTCTGCTAAGTCCTGTGTGATCACTTTGGGAAAACAGAGACTGTCTTTCCTCGGTCACCGGAGCACGGCAAGCTCAGGACCATGTTTGTCTATGTATGTTTACAGCACCTGTCAGTTGATACACGAGAAACAAGAAGAGTAATGTAAACTGATCCCCCCTTTGGCTGAATATTTAATGCAGTCCACCAGAAAGAAAAGCACAAACATTCTACTTTTCTAATGCGTGTCTTCCATGCCCTCTTCTAATATTCTCTGGGGAGAGGTGGGTTTTGAGCTCAGTCAGAGCAAGTACCCATTTACTTCAAAATCTTCACTTTCTTGTCTCAGCTTCCTTCCTGTCTCCCAAAATGAAATTTATTTTATTTTAGCCACCTCTGAGCAGACTTGTGTGTATATATTTCCAGAGAAATTGGATTGTCCATATGGATTTTTAAATCAGCTTTCAGATCAAGTTCAGAAATATGTAAACTGTTGTGTTGTTGGACGAGGCAGGAGTAGAACATATCACTCAGATGAAGAACACCCAATACTATAAAGTGATCTTTAAATGAGAAAACCAGAGTGTAAGTCAATTAAAGTGGCCAATAATGGGAAAACAAGTGCCCATTCCAAGAGCAATTGTAAGACATTTAACCCAAGGAAAGTTGCATTATACATTTATATTAAATTGAGGCTATATTCACACTTATTGTGGTTTGAAATGTGAACCAATATTTTCTATCTTTGGTTTCCTTGCTGTAAATCTCTTAATGTGCATAATATGTAATTCATAATATCGTATGACTATCTTAAGTTTGAAAGTCACTGTCTCCAAAGTTATAACTTAATTGAAATCAATAAATGCCCATTAAACTACTATGCTTTCTTCATAAAACTCTATCTGACCTGAGATTAATGTAACACAACCCTAGGATCCCTAAAACTCTTGATTCTTTGTATTCTAACCTTATTTACAACATAACACACCCAATTTTAAAAAGCACTATCATTTAGTACAATATAAAGTATTAGCTTTCAAAGATGTATTCAATTCCATTTAAAGCTTAGATCTGCTGTTTTTCAATAGTCTATAACAAGGGAGAGAAAAAGATTAAGGTTCTAGTAACCAAAAGAAAATAAAAAATACAATTATGCCCACTCAAGTCCTTTCTGAAAGACATGTGAAACGATATTAGTAGCCTTAAAATAGTTTGTAGAAAATCTGCAAACATGGGAGAGGAAAAGAGAACTTCCGTAAATCTAAAAGACCTAATAGGATCGGTGAAAAAGATTTCTATCTGCTTTCCAAATGGAGTTCTGCACACTAAGTGGGAAGATAATATCACATACCAACAAGAAAAGAAAAAAAAGCACAGGAGAAAAACAAGAGAAAATGTATTAAAACTCTTTGCTGAACAATTGCACTAATGTCATTGGGGAAATGTTATACTCTAAAGTGACAGCTCTAAAACTGCAACATGTCTATATGTTAATTTCCTGATATCTAATTGTATTCTGGTTTTGCTCTGGGCCACTCTGAAGGGTATGACTTCCTTTCAAACTGTCAGTCTCATTTCTCCTGACAGGTAATCCCCTATGAATGAAAAGATTTATAGGTATGAAAAGGGTTAGGATAAAACACTATAGGGTGTCATCTAGTTCTGCCATTTCATGCTATTGTTCTTTATTAATATTAATATTCAGTACTTACCCCATTATAGCACAGTGCTGAGCAGTATATTATCTGCTTTCAGTATACTATTTCATTAAATTCTCTCAACAACCTTGCAAAATATGTTTTCTTCCCATTTCTCACAGGAGGTAGATAAGACAGGAAGGCTAGAGAAGTTTCCCTAGGTCATGACCAAATAATGGCATAGAGATTCTCACACAAATATGTCTAATTTCCAAGTTAATGGTCAAAAGTCTACTCTGATTTTTCTTGTAAACTCCAGTCCTTGAGAATTAACCATGTGGTGCTGAAACTGGAAACATCACATGCTGAAAAGCAGACACATGATTTACTTCCCACCAATGGAAGTCAAGTCACTATAAGACAAATTTTAAGTTTTGAGGATAAAAGAAGTTAGTATCAGTGCAGCATAGGACACATAAATGCTATTCAAAAGTTTTAGATACTATTGTTGTTATTGTTTTTAGCAAAGCCTCAGCAAAATGATATGGGCTTCAACTTATATAGTACATATAATGAAACCAGCTCAAGAGAAAGATACAATGGCCAGACAGGCAGTGGGAAAATGTTTAAGGATGTTCCCAGAGCAATTATTTTCATTTTATCTTTCACACTTTCCTCTTTGAACTCAAGAGGACCATGTTATCATGTGATGTGATTCCACCTGGATAGGCTGATTGTGTAGTTAGGAAGACAGAAAGCAATACCTCATTTTTACTTCTACCAAAAGCACACTCACAGACACAGAAGTTGAAGTGTCATCTTTTTTAATAATCCATTCAATTCAAGAACTACAGGTAACAAGTATTTATCACCTGCTGAAGTTGTCTTTAACAGAGAATAGTTTGTCTCCATTTTTATGCTTTATTTTAAATTAGCAATCAAGAAATTATATAATTCTATTCTCCCCCGTGTGTTTCCCATCACTACCATCAAGAATGTGTGTGTTGCTGTGGACGGTGTGGCTCAGTAGTAGAGCATTGGCCCATGCACCAAAGGGTCTTGGATTTAATTCCCAGTCAAAGGCATGTACTTGGGTTTCGGGTTGGCTCCCCGGCCTTGGGCAGGTGCATGTGGGAGGCAACCAATCAATGTATGGTCTCTCTCACATCAATGTTTCTCTCTCTCCCCCTTCCTCCCTCCCTTCCTTCCATTCTCTGAAAAGCAATGGAAAAAAATATCCTCAGGTGAGGATTAACAATAAAAAAAGAAAAAAGAATGTGTGTAATATGTTTCTTTTAAATTAAACCTATGGCAAAATACTTGTTTAAAATAATAGAAATGACTGCCTCCCTTGGGTAAAGCAGAAGTGAGTTGTTTCTGTATTTTGATGAAAGGGAAATTGGATCCTGAATTTAACAAGTAATGCAGAAACTTAAAATTTTATAATAAACTAGAGGTCCGTTGCACAAAATTTATGCACAGGAGGGGGAGGTTCCCTCAGCCCGGCCTGTACCCTCTCCAATCCAGGACCCCTCGGGGGATTTCTGACTGCCTCTCGCAATCCAGAACCACTGGCTCCTAACTGCCTGCCTGTCTGGCTGCCTGCCGGGCCTCCCCTAACCCCTCTGCATGCCTGCCTGATCATCCCTAATGGCTGCCTGCCGAGTCTCTCTTAACCACCTCTGCCCGCCTCATCACCCCTAACCACCTCTGCCTGCCTGCCTGATCATCCCTAATGGCTCCCCTACAGGCCTGATCACCCTAACTGCCTCTGCCTCACCCCACACTTGGGACCTAGGATTCCCTCCTCTGGCCGGTTGCAGGCACCCAGGACCCGGGCTGGCTTCGCCTGGGCCGGTCACAGCTGCAGACGCCTGAGACCGAGGAGCAGGAGGCTTGTCCCTCTCCTGGACTGCAGCCTGGCTGGTCCCCATTCCTCTCTCACGAGCTCATTTGTGCCTGGCTGGTCCCCATTTCTCTCTCCCCAGAGTTGAGTGTCTGAGCCTTTACAGACATTTGCATATTAGCTCCTTATTTTATAGGATGATATAGAAAGATATCTAGTAAGGCAGGAAGGAGATGAGATGACTGATAGTTTCAATTAACATACACTTTTTTTTTTTGAACATTTATTTGGCTCCTTAACATTTAACACTTGGTCAGAAACACTGAAACCACCCTGAATTCTCCTCATTTTGGAGGAATAGGGTCTAGATTTCTTCTGGTTTAGAAATGTTATGAAAAGTGGAATTTGGTATTCTTAATTCAAAAGTAGGTTAGACACATAGTTATGAAAACATGAATTTTAAGTGATGGAATGTTTCCAGGCTGCAGAGGATAAGCTGGTTTACCACTGCCCTGTAGTGGTTTCCCCCTTATGCTACCCAGTCAGAGGAGAGTGCTGACACGTTGAATGAGACTCCTTATCATACCGGAGGTCCTTGCAGATCACTCAGAGTAACAGAGATTTAATTCACCTTATATTTGATTAAGAGATTTCTACAATATAAGTAAACAGGTATTTTTCAATATTATTTGATTCATAGAATTTTAGAAAATAGAATTTCAATTTCCCAAATGATTATAATGATACTAGAGGTCTGGTGCACGAAATTCGTGCATAGGGAAGGGGGGAGTCCCTCAGCCCAGCCTGCACCCTCTCCAATCTGGGACCCCTTGAGGGATGTTCAACTGACCAGTAGGATCGGGCCTAAAAAGGCAGTCGGACATCCCTCTCACAATCCAGGACTGCTGGCTCCCAACTGCTCGCCTGCCTGCCTTCCTGATTGCCCCTAACCGCTTCTGCCTGCCATCCTGATCACCCCCTAACCATTCCCCTGTCAGCCTGATTGATGCCTAACTGCTCCCCTGCCAGCCTGATTAATGTCTAACTCAGGTGTCCTCAAACACATGCGGCCCCCAGAGGACTTTTATCTGGCCTGCCGGGTGCCGCTGCCTGTCCTGCTTAGCAGCTAACTCGTCCCGGGCCCGCAGTGCACATAGGAATTTGTTCATAGTTTTTTTTTTAAACTATAGTCCGGCCCTCCAACGGTCTGAGGGACAGTGAACTGGCCCCCTGTTTAAAAAGTTTGAGGACCCCTGGTCTAACTGCTCCCTGCCAGCCTGTTTGCCCCTAACTGCCCTCCCCTGCTGGCCTGGTCCTTCCCAACTGCCCTCCCCTGCTGGCCATCTTGTGGTGGCCATCTTGTGTCCACATGGGGGCAGCCATCTTGTGTGTTAGAGTGATGGTCAATCTGCATATTACTCTTTTATTAGATAGGATAGAGGCCTGGTGCACGGGTGGGGGCCAGCTGGTTTGCCCTGAAGGATGTCCCGGATCAGGGTGGGGGTTCCCTTGGGGCATGGAGGGGCCTGGGCAAGGGGCCTGTGGTGGTTTGCAGGCTGGCCACGCCCCCTGGCGACCCAAATGGAGGCCCTGGGATCTGGGATTTATTTATCTTCTATAATTGAAACTTTGTAGCCTTAAGCGGAAGCCTGGGCCGGCCAGGGTGTGCGGAAAGCTTGGCTTCCTCCATCGCCGCGGGAAACCCTATCCTCCTGCTCTTTCCAGCTCCGTGGCTGCCGCCATTTCTGTTTGGGTTTATGTATCTTCTATCATTGAAACTTTGTAGCCTTGAGTGGAGGCCTAGGCCGACAAGGGCAGGCGGAAAGCTTGGCTTCCTCCATTGCCAGGGAAACCCAAGCCTCCCTCCTGCTCTCTGTGGCTGTAGCCATCTTGGTTTGGTTTATTTGCATATTCGCTCCTGATTGGCTGGTGGGCGTGGCTTGTGGGCATGGCTTGTGGGTGTAGCAGGGTGATGGTTAATTTGCATATTACTCTTTTATTATATAAGATTTTTGAAATTAAGATGTTTAGAAAGATTTTAGTCTAAGTGATAAATGTTGTCCCTAATTGAACTGGGTAAACATTTATGACATGAAAAGTTTGACTTTGGAATTTCCAAAATTCAAACAAGAACCATTTATTTCTATAAAGGATGAAATGAAAGCAAATGCTATATCACTATAATTCCTAGAAAATTCAAAACATCTCTTATCCCTGATGATATTTAAATTATGTCAGTCAGAAAATGATAGTAACCAAGAATTTTGTTTTTGATAAAATTTAAAATGGATTATTTTTCAAAAATGAAGATATTAATTTTTTTTTCTCCTGTTCCCTTCCCCTCTCCCAACCAAAAAACACAAACAAAAATTCCAATATGGCCAAGAGATAGTTAGCTTTTAGATTGTGGTCTGTGTTGTGCTATCCAAAAGCTTTATAAGACTTAATTAGTGTAGGTCTACCAATAAGCAAAATGGTTTGTTTAGAAGTGAGAATTCAATTAATGGTCAATACATTAAAACATCATACTGACCTTGAAATACTCAGAAAATACTAACTATGGAGGTCAATGAACACAGATACTGTTCGTTTGGAAGACAAGTTCTTTTAACTCTATGTATGCTTCTTAGACCTTTATTAATTGAGGACACAAATTAGAATATGCAAAAGGGAACTTTCATTTACTAATGGTTGGTCTAATTGTTACATGGTTAAAAAGTAAAAAAAAAAAAAAATCAATTATTTCATATCTATGTCTGTAACAGGACCTGCTTATCTATATCTACATCGATAGTATTTGGGATACCTGGCAATAGTTTTAGATGTTTGACTCTTCTGTGTTGCCAGTAACCAGTTAGACTAATAGTAATTCAATCGAGAATACTTATGAAATAGGGTAAATAGGGTAATAAAAGTTGAATTTTAAATGTAGCAGAACAGGATAGTTATTGTAATTTAGACCATACATTTTTGTGCTTTTAAAATTCATTTGATTTAAAATGTATGTCTTGTATTTCTAAAAATAGGAAGACTTACAGTCTTTTAAGGAGATATTGCATTATATAAATATTTTGGTTAACTTCACATTGACTAATTAATAAAATGCATTAATTTAGAGAAAAAATTGAATTAGTTCTTATGCCTTATATGCAAGTCCCTAAATGCTCATATATTATGAGAACACATAAATATGTCTGAACACACACTGATACCTAGCTTGGTACTTAGTTGGCATTTAATGTACATTTACTAAATTGATAAAGGCATATAATTATATAGCTAAATGTATACTTTTTAACTTTCATAGTCTCACACATAGTTAAATAATTATGGTCCACCAGAACATAAAGAATAACTATAATGATTTCTCACTTCTAACAATTTATTGATAAAATGATATGATATGGACCTTTATCCAGAGAGCTAGCATGCCATTACACTAAAAAAGAAAAATATATTCTGATTCCCTATTTCTGACTCTAAACCTTGTGAGATGCTCCAGCAGTTCCATTGGCCTTACTGTTAATCCAGGTTACATAAAACGTAACCAGTGTGTTTTAATTACAAAGACCAGGTTCCCTGAAAAAAAAAAAACACAATAGAAAATATCATTTTCAATGCCATTTAATTTACATGATTTGACTATCTGACTATTCTACAGTTTTGTGTTGTTTTTATTCAATGGATTGAATGCTATGTTTTGTCTTCAACAGATGTGACTTTGAGTGCACTGGAGAACAATTTATGCATTTGGCCTAAAATTGTAAATGAACCATCGAGTGATATTCCCAGTATAAGCAGACATTTTTAAAAGTGGTATTGAAAGCAAGAAAAATTACTTAAAGGATCAGTTACATCTAAAATGATGAAATCAATAATAATATTTTCTCTGGGATTCTTTTTTTCTGATAAGCAAAATCTTTGCTTAAAAGCTGCATTAAAATTTAATCACAATCTGTGTGATTTAGCAATTGATAATTTCTAGACAGCTGTCTTCCGCTTTGTTTAAGTCTTGTGTTCCTTCTGTTTAAGTTGTGCCTTTTAATAGCTGGATTCGGTACATTTGCTTTTAAAATACATTATTAAAATATGGTCATATTTTATCATCTTCAAACAGTGGCTTATGGTTTATATCTTTAAAACATTGTTAAAACTGGGGTGAAGACCTCATGGGAGGTGAAACTACTAGAAACTTATATTGGTTCTACCAGTCTGTTTTAATCTAAATTTTTTTTTTCAAATTCTATGTGAGTAGGTGACAACTTGTGCTAATGATCTTAACATAAGTGCTTTAGCTTTAGACTATAAACTGGAATCATCTCTAATTCATCTTTGTTTACCTGGCTCCTGTTATTTTGTCTGCCACATATTGAACAATGAAAATATATGAGTTCAGTGATTTAATAATTCTTAAAGGTATTTTCTTATATATTTTTAAAAATATCTTAAATTAGTATTAATAACTATCTCAGCTGTAGCAATTGACTATACATATATGTGTACATTCAATATTTAAAGAGATAAATGACCACTTTTTAAGTATCAGCACTTAATCATTTAGCACCGATTATATAACAGTCAGTTCAGCAAGTATTGCTATTCCATAGTTCCCCTAACTGTGTGTTTCAAAGGAAGAGAATAAAGAAAGATTATATTTCAAAGTCCTTCCTCTGATTATGTCCCTATTCTCTAATCACCTAATAGGACAGACTGAACTTTAAGTGATAATGTCATATTTATTATAGGATGACTATTTTAAAGAATCAGTAAGTTTGATGTTAGGCTATGCATTTCAGTTTTAAAGGCAAAATAGCTGACATAGTGGTCATATAATAATGCCTTGTGGTAAAAAAAAGTTTTTACTACATTATTATAACATACTCATCTAAATCAATAAGGTTAACTGTATATGTCAGCATTAGGACCAATAAAATTTGAACCCATTTAACAGCATAATTTATGTGCTTATATTTACTGTTATCTTTTCATCTGCTGTTAATTAATTAAATAATTCTGTTGAAACTAATAAATAACAATTAGATAAACACATTGCAAAAACATAATTTAAAAGAAGCAGATTGAAGTGGCTTGGGAATATAAGTAGCCATATAGTATGTCAATTAAAAGAAAAATTGAAATATTCCAAATATGTCCACAATATGTCCAAATATGTCTGCAATATGTCCAAATATATGTACAATATTGCAAAATTTAAGGTAGTGCATATTTTACCATATATATATAGAAGATGTAACATGGACCTTAGAGTAGTTATCTGAAAATAAAAGATTATCAGTGAATTAATTATCAGTCAACTTGAAAGTATAATTTATATGAAATTTAATCTGTAAGTCAAAACATGTTCTTTTGGTAACATACTTTTGATATGTATGAATTATGTAAGACAGGTAAGATATTCAACCATAAGTGGGTACCTGACTTCCTTAAATGAGGTTGTTTTCTGGGTGCTGGGGGACATGGAAGTAAGTATGTCTTAAAATGCTGTGGCAAGGCCATGTGCACAATATGTGTCATTTTAAATATTGCATCATACAATTTAAGCATGTATATTAGAAAGCATACAGCAAGTGAAAATTTATTTCTCCTGAAAGCATAATCTACATAAGTTACTAGTGTCAGGGGTTGTTATTATCTTTATTTTCTCATCAGATTTTTTGTGTGTTCTGTATTCCAGTATTTTATGTTTAAATCTCAGGAACTAAAATTGCTTTTACAAAATAACCCCAGAAAATCATAAAATCTGCAAATCCTTCCAGGAAATTAATCTGAAGTAAAATCATTTTAACATGCTTTTTCCCACAGTAATTTTCAAAAGCATTTTTTTCTAAGATCAAATTTGACACTATCCTTCCCCCCCCCCCCCCCCCACAGTATGATGTGACTCTTCCTATTATTAAACTTTATGGCTTAAAAAAGCTTTCTTATTTTACTTCCTCCCATATTCAGTTACTTTTTTAAAAAGGTGAATATATTAGCATTTCATAAAATGTTAAAGTGACAAAGAGTTAAACTAGGAATTTTAGATGAATACACTAGCAGTTCGCCATTCTGACAGCAAAAGCCAAGCCAGTGCTTTAAAAAAAAAATGCAAGTTTGAAAAATGCAAATGGTGTTATCCAAATATGCAGCCATATGTCCATAATACACACATTTTTTAGAAAAAAATTGTAAAGATTTCTATCACAGAATTGTATCTCAAAATGGTGGGGTCTTATTTTTTTTATATTTGTTCCAAAAAAGATGGTAAGACATTGAAATGATATTTCAAAATTTCAAAATAATAGCTGGAAAATTCATTATTTTTAATTTGGCTCTATGTTTTAATATTCCATTTTGCGAAGGTACTCTAACAATCTATAACATTGTCAGCAAAATTATCCAAAATTTCCAGATTTAATCATAAAATGTTTTATTCAGATAAAGTTTAAAATATATCTTTGAACAAGTTAATAGTCCTTGCAATTCAAAGTCCATGAGACAAGGAAAAATATAATTTGTTTGAATAATGTTAAGCTGTGAAATTTGGATAACCTTTAAGCAACTTTGCTTTGTTAATCACAGCATCAATAACAATAGGAGAGTGGGAGCCAAATCTGAGTGGTAAAACCTCCAACAGGAAAATATCAATTAATCTTTTTCAATAGGGTTGAAGTATGGGTAATCCTCTCATTAAATAGTTTGAACCCCTTTCCAAGTAAACAAAGGAGGGATAATGAGTGATGTGGTCTGTCTTGTTTACATGGAGAATCTTCAAGAGGCTTAGACATAACCTCTCAACACAGAGGTCTTCTTAGCCATTGGTCACTAATTACCCTCTTAAAGGTATTTGTATAAGTTAAGAGACTGTTTTCAAACTCAACATGAGAATACCATTTAAGTGCCAATATTTTATACTTAAGCCAATATATTAAGCTGTGTCAAAATGTATGGGATCCCCAAAACAAAACAATACAAAACAAAAAACGACACCAAAAAACAAACAAAACCCCCCCCAAAAAAACTTAAAAACAAACAAAATTTCCAATGTGTATTTGAATACATGTTTATTATCTTACATTTTTTTGGTCAAACACATCAACAACATTATTTGTAATTGCTAGAGATCGGGTATAACTCTTGATTGAACTATTCCAGCACCCTCAGACCTCCGATTACTGTGAAAATTCTGGGTTGGAAGGGAGAAGAGAGGACTGGAATTAACATCTGTTGTGTCATCTGCCAACCAGTTTGTCCTTGATATTTAGCAATTTGAAAGTAAATACCTTCTTTAGTCCACTTGTCACCAAGCAAGTGTCATTTAAAAGCCATTTGATCTTTTTAAATTTACCTATAATACAAACACCAATAGTTGTTAATTATTTCTACAAAAAAATTTAATACATCAGGTGTATGTCCATGGTGGACCTAAAGGAAGATAATTTTGCCATGATCTTTAATCAAGGCCCACATTTCTTACCATGCTTATTTATAATATTTGTATCCCAGTGAGTTTATATGTGACTAAATATATATGTATGAAATTAAAATCAGTAACCTTAGTGTCCACAACATTTTTGTAATTTCTAAAACACAGTCTGTATAAGAAGCTAGAATTACTAAATTCATCAGTACAAAAACCTTCTATCAAGAGCTGATTAAATTATAAATAAGGGACAAAAGTAATGAAATTCATTATAATTCTAATGCTAGTAAAATGGTTTTTATTTTATTTTTTTGCTAACAACTCTTCAACAATTCACATTGACAGTATTATTTTGGTGCTCTCTCTGGATTCTACTATGTTGATTAAACCATGAAAAGTGAAAAAGTTTTACATGAAGAGTTGGTACAGAAAGAAAATTTACATTTTCACATCTATGATCTGTATATTGACTACTGCTGTCTTTATATCTTAAAACTTTATCATTAATTTTGAAATGAAATTTTATTTTTAATATAATATAACAAATAAGCCATGAGGACATACAATAAACACAGTTAGGGATTCTTACAAATGTCTGATACTATTGAGGCTAATACTTAGAAATGGCCCTATTTAGAAGAAGATTGAAGGAAGTCTATGGCATTGTCAATAGTGTCCAGTGTTTCAGAAACATCTCATCTTGGGAATAGCATTGGATTTTAGCATCAGAAATTTGTTTCTAATTCCATTTGAATGTTTTATGTGCCATATAAAGTTAACAAACACTGAATACATATACCTAATTATGTAATTGTGGACATGTTGTTTAATTACAGTTTCTTTATTTATAAAATAGAGGGATTTTATTAAACCATCCCTAAGAACCAGTTCAGCTCAATAATATAGGAATATAGTGCAAATGTTAACATGGAAGAATCATGATTTTACTTATTCTTATTTATTTTAATGTATCCCAATAATTTATTCATAGTATACTGATTAAAAGTTTGTGTTATTCTAACAATAGGTTAGAAAAATAAATACACATGTGTGTATATATAATTTAATATATAAATATACATATTTACACAAGACAAGTAAATATAGGTGAATAAATGCATAACGTACTCTTTTAATTGATAATGTAGTAATTGTGGGAAAAATAGAAGTGATTTTTTAATGAAACAGACACAGTAAATATTTTGCCCTTTTAACACTATGGTTAGTAGTTAAGAAGAGAACAATCCTATATAATAAAAGGCTAATATGCAAATCGACCGAATGGTGGAATGACCAGTTGCTATGACGCGTACTGACCACCAGGGGGAAAATGCTCAACGCAGGAGCTGCCCCTGGTGGTCAGTGTGCTCCCACAGGGGGAGCGCCATTCAGGCAGAAGCCGGGCTCATGGCTGGTGAGTGCAGCGGCTGTGGTGGGAGCCTCTCCCACCTCTGTGGCAGTCAAACATCCCCTGGGGGCTCCCGGACTGCAAGAGGGCACAGGCTGGGCTGAGGGACCCTCCCCGCAAGTGCACGAATTTCATGCACCAGGCCTCTAGTTGATTTATAATGACACCAAAAGCTCGTTGTGTGTAGGAAATAGTCTAAGTTTACTCCTGTTATGCTTTTAGTGGTTGATGAAATTCAACAGCATCTAAACACAAAAAACAAAGTACTTATTAAAATCACACACAAAATATTCTTCTGCCCTTATGCTTGTTTATTTTTCCAAGTTTCTGTTTGTTAGCGATTGTCTAATATTAGAAAATTAATTTAGAGTTACGCCTCCACAGTCACCATTTGATTTCCAGATTCTTGTGGAATAGCTCACTGTTGGTTATATGAGAGGTGTGTTGGCCAATTAGCATACAGTTGAGTTTAGCTGATTTACATATTTCTGTATCTATTACTAGAAGCTAATTTCTATGTCACTCAAAAAATTGTGTTTGGTTAGGTTTTATAAGTTGGGGCAATGGTTATAATTAAGAAACATAAAATAAATGTATTATATAACCCATATAAATAAAGCTTACTTTTTAAAATTGCATTTTACTTTAAGTATTGGTATTTCTTAAAAACTTATGTGAACTCAAAGAATATCAGTAACTTTGCCTATCTTCTTTTAGTGTACATTCCAGAATGAAATATTATTCATATAAACAGAGAAGGTATACAGTATATTTGTTACATGAAAGAATGAATATGAGTTTTCATGGGTATTTTTTATAATTATTAGCATGACCTGAGTATTAAACAGGGCATTTTTATCTTTTTATTTGAATGTAAAGGCAGCTACATAACCCTCAGAAGAATCTTCTGGTCCTAACCAAGTCCCTTTTCCAACCCTGACATTCTTAAATACAATATTTTCACCTTATAATCACACCATGTGACACAAAATTAAAAAATGATATGCTTATCCTGCTTACTTAAACTCATTTCTCAGAATAGAAAAACTACATTTTTATGTATCATTTATTAATAGGTGTGATCTTATTGGAAAAGTGAATTGCACCATTTATTTTGGAACAATGCTTTTCAAAATATAGTGTTTGTCAAAATAGCAGAAAATCGTTCATTAAACTGAATAAAATTATTACAAATTGTTTACAACCATTACCATGCACACACCCACAGACCACAGCTTAACTTAGAGATTAGCCTACCTGAGTTGCCATGAAGCATATGTCATATGACATGAAGAAAAGATGGAGGGTTAGTTTGTACACAGAAAGAAGCCCAGTAACTACCACAAGAATATCAGTAGTAGCAGAGCACCAATTCTGTCCCTGATTTTACCATAATCAATCTCTTACAATTCTTTGAAAACAGTGTAGACCTTAGACTTGAGAATTACCTTAGCTTCATTATCTAAAGGAGGGAGATCCTGAAAACCCTGGATGTAATCCACTTAGGAAAACACTCTATTCTAGGGTCCTTAACTCTGCCTTTTTTACAGTGAGTGAGAAGACATTCAGAGTTTTTTAGTCCCTACTCTCCTTGCTTTGAGTGAGGGGTAATGAAACACTTTAAGTAAGCCAAAGAAAGAAAAGTTACAAATGAATCATTATGTGGAATAAAATCTGTGCTTTCATCAAAACTCTCTGTGACTCATTGGTATTTTTTCTCTTTCACAATATACCATGGTAAAGTCACTGCCTTAGTCACTCAATCAAGAGAGAATTGCATTTGAGTTCATTTCTAAAAATGAAGTCATAAAATTTTTCCAAGTGAAAAATGATGAGCTATATTAACTCAGTTTGCATACATTCCAAACAAGGCAGGGAAGAAACCTGATTTGTAACTGTTGATGTCACTGGAGATGTGTAAAATCCCTAAGCTTGTTTTCTGTTCAAATTTGGTGAAAAAACAACTTTCTTCAATTCTGTGAATTTCTAAACTTTTTGAAATTTTTCTTACAAACATAGTAGCTCATTCTTAGGGTCTGATTCGATAGCATTATGATGTGGAAAAGGCAATAAAATGTGGTAATCAGAATGTGTTAGCATTTGTAACATTCATATTCCTCCTTCCCCAAACTACATATGTGTGTGTGTGTGTGTGAATTTATCTGTGTCTTTGTAAATAGCAAGAACATTTAAATTTGTCATTCAGCACCACATAGTCCCCACTGATTTAATTCAAGCTAGAAACTACAAACCTCAACATCATGAAATAGAAAATGTTGAAATTGGACATATATACACATAAAACAAAATAACAAAAAAAAAAAAATATATATATATATATATATATATATATATATCCTAGCTAATAAAACAGCAATATGCAAATTGACTGTACCTCCACTACACCCACAAAGGCACGCCCACCAGCCAATCAGGAGCGAGTATGCAAATTAACCCAACCAAGATAGCTGTGGCCACGGAGAAAGCAGGAGGCTTGGGTTGCCCCTGGCAATAGAGGAAGCCAAGTTTCTGCAGCCCTGGCCTGCCTTGGCCTACACTTAAGGCCACAAAGTTTCAATTATAGAAGATAAATAAATCCCAACAAAAATGGCTATGGCCACAGAGCGATCAGGTGGCTTGGCTCCTCTCAAGGCTACAAAGTTTCAATTGTAGAAGATAAATAAATCCCAGATACCAGGGTCTCTGCTTGGGTCGCCAGGGGGCGTGGCCGGCCTGCAAACCACCACAGGCCCCTCGCCCAGGCCGCCCCATGCCCCAAGGAAACTCCCACCCTGATCCAGGACACCCTTCAGGGCAAACCAGCCGGCCCCCACCCGTGCACCAGGCATCTATCCTATCTAATAAAAGAGTAATATGCAAAGTGACCATCACTCCAACACACAAGATGGCTGCCCCCATGTGGTCAAAGATGACTGCCCCCATGTGGACACAAGATGGCTGCCACAAGATGGCCAGCAGGGGAGGGCAGTTGGGAGGGACCAGCCTGCAAGGGAGGGCAGTTTGGGGCAATTAAGACTGCAGGGAAGGGCAGTTGGGGGGGACCCAGGCCTGCAGGGGAGGGCAGTGAGGGGTGACCAGGCCTGCAGGGGAGGGCAGTGAGGGGTAACCAGGCCTGCAGGGGAGGGCAGTTAGGGGCAAACAGGTTGGCAGGGGAGCAGTTAGGCATCAATCAGGCTGACAGGGGAGTGGTTAGGGGGTGATCAGGCTGGCAGGCAGAAGCAGTTAGGGGCAATCAGGAAGGCAGGCAGGCGAGTAGTTGGAAGCCAGTAGTCCTGGAATGTGAGAGGGATGTCCGACTGCCCCTTTAGGCCCGATCCTACTGGAATCGGGCCTAAATGGGCAGTCAGACATCCCTCTAGGTGTCCCAGATTGGAGAGAGTGCAGGCTGGGCTGAGGGACACACTCCCCCGTGCACGAATTTCATGCACCGGGCCTCTAGTATGTGTGTGTGTGTGTGTGTGTGTGTGTGTGTGTGTGTGTGTGTGTATATATATATATATATATATATATATATATATATATATATCTTGTGAGAGCTCAGAAAGAAAATTGGCACATTTTTCCATGGCCAGATTCTATTAAGAATCAAAAAGCCTTTATGAGACTAAATGAAACAATGATCAGAACAAAATAAGGATCAGTCTTTCAATCAAATACAATATTCTCTTCGTATATCATTTTGATTTGGATTCCAAAATCATAGGATCCCATGGGTTTGTGGAAGAACGAAAGTATTTATTACAAGAAAATGCTTACACTCTCTAAAATTGTGCCCCCCACCCCATATTATTCCTATGGCATTGTAAGTGAATAGGAACACCACCTACCAAAAAGAATTTACCTTACTCTCTGAATTTAAGTTTATGGATACTGTTGAACAGATACTGTTGGCATATTTGGCTGAAAATATATGTTATTTTTATGCGTAATGGATGTCTTTTGGCATTTTGAAAAGTGAAAGCCTTAAATGTTGTCTCTAAATAAGCCATGTTGCTTGATCCAGTTTTAGTCAAATGGAATATTCAGAGTAGTTCTCTGCTGCTTAGCTCAGCTGGGAAACTTTCGGCATGGAGCCAAGGACCTTTGTGCTCAGTCCATCCTGAAATGTCCATTGCTACTCTTAAGAAGTTCAGTGAATGCGACTTCGGGAATTTGATCTCAATAAAGAAAGATCATCTTTTCAAAGTTCAGAAGTGCCATCAATTTGACCTTTGTCACATAGCAGGAAATGAAGAGTAGCACTATGTTCTTTCTCCTTCTCTTCCCTCTCTATGTTTCTAAGTTCTTGACCCCCTCTGTCTTCTTTTATACAAGATAAATGACCTTATTTTATCTCTCTAATCTCTCCAATAAGGGCACTGAACCCAGCTTCTTGGGGTTAATTATCTGATCCTCTCTGGCCATCTTTCTGCTCAAACCTTTTGTGCTATTAGAATTTCCTCTGCACGTTTTGTTGCATGCCCATTAGGTGGGACCCTAACTGGGCAAACGTCAAGCAAACAAAGAGTTAGTTGCATATATATATATATATATATATATATATATATATATATATATATAGTTTTTCCAGAGAGAAATGGTCTTCATTTCAATCTCAGCCTAAATTGAGATTTACCATCCCCTCTAACAAAGCTCTTGGGAGATTCTGTTCAAAGCTTAACCAAATATATATATTACTAACCAAGTTTTTAATTGATTTCCTAGGAGAATATTAGAAAATACAATCATATGTACACATGTATTTTTTTTGCATGAGACAGTGGTATTTAATATTTTTTTAAAAATATGCAGACAACTAAATCTTTAAGTCGATACAACAAAGAGAAAGAGAAAAAATGAAATTTCATAACAAAGGAATAATACACTCTTATTTAGGTTATTAAATTTCTATACTCCCAATATTTATAAAGTAAGAATTTCCTCTTCAGGGTACAGAGGAGCCGTGAATGGTAGCTCAAAATATTTGAACTATGTATAGTTTACCTTGAAGAAATTTTCTATAAGATTTAAAAACACTCATTAGTTAAAATGCACCAAGTCTTATATTTTGAAAAATAGACATTTTAAAAATGAAGGATTGTCATACCTTAGCTATGTCAATTTCAGTAGAATTTCCTTAAAGTCCTAAGGTATTCAAATACTCTTCAACACCACTGAGATCCTTACCCATTTCTTAGTCCTAAAAAAATATAAAGGGAATGAGTTAAGATGTAATAGTTGCTAAACTAGGTGAGTCTAACAATTTCTAGGTGAGTCAGAGAATTCAGGTTTACTCAGTGTAAAAATCCTAGGTTTATATTTAGCTTTATATATACTGCATATCCAGCATTCTCCACTCTGGCTCTAATTAACTATGCCTGCAGTCTTTCCCTTTCCAACCACAGAATCATCAGCAACCACTTACAGTGTGAGGTTGTACAGAACTATTAGGGAAAGTAATCAGACTCTGTTAGTGGCCATTTTTTCTAGGCCACATAACAATGGAACTTTCAGCTTTTGGGCTTAGCCCAGGGGCACAATAATAATAATAGCAACTAAAATAATAATAATAAATATATAAAAATAATAAACAACTACTTCTGATGTAACTTATATAGATACTTTCTGAGAAAATATAAGCTTAAACTATTTACACACAGAGGCATAAGGGATCAATGGTGCTCTAAAATGGTATTGATAACCTTTGTAACTTTTCAATATGACAAATTAATACCCTATACTCCCAACATAAATTTTTCAGAGTGGGCTTAAGGGAGAAGGTATCAGATTTGATAAAATTCAATCTCATCAGTAGAAACCAACTATCTTAAATTTATAATTGTCTTTTATAGGAAACTATAAACTCCGTAATATACTAAAGACCGGGTAATGTTTTTAGCTTATATTAGGTATCAAGAACAGTAGAAGATGGGGAACTAACTAAGAAGGTAGTATCTTCAGTAAGATTATAGCATTTGTAGGTCATAGAGAATTTCTAGAATCCAATGATTCAGGCAAATATTTTTGCTAAGATGTTTGATGTCAGGTTCTTTTTTGTGTGAGTCATATTTTTTAATGTCAACCTTTTATTATTCAAAGGAAAAGGAGACATAGAAAATAGAAGTACTATATACTTATCTAATGAAACACGTCCTAAAAATGATAAGTAAGCATAGTAGAGACATAATACAGATTTCCTATAGTTAAAAATTACTATCTATTTGCATATCCCAACATCCGTCTGTTAAAACAATATGTATCCACATTTTTTTTTTGTTTCAAAAAGAACAGCAGGCAAAATAGCCATACAATTAAAATTCATGGATTTGAAGAAAATTATATATGATGTTTATTTATGCTGAATAAATCTTAGATTTACTTTTCCTTTATTCGAAGTTTGAATATAGAACTGCTTCTTAGTTTTATGCCAACTTTCAAATGAGTCATAAGAGGTAAAGCTTTTGGTTGATAACAGAAAATATAATAACAGTGCTCACATTTTGACATTTCTATTGCACCTTTCACCTTGAGAAAATTCAAGGCAATTAGCCTGAAAGTCATTTCTATACTCTTAGGATTTGGAAGCCCCAATTGAATCCAGTTATCTTCTCAGTTATCTCACAGTATAAGCAGATCATCCGCAACCCTATCAACCTTTCAACCTACCTTGCTGGCTTTTGCTGCCAAAAGGCATCTGAGGCCTAGTGAATGCATATGACCTTTTAAACAATGGTCAGTTTCATAAAACATAAGCAAAAATTGCCCTTGTGACAACAGGAATGGGCTTTGATGGAAGTATGCTAAATAAGTCAGACACAGTCAGACAAATACTGTATGTTCTGACTTACATGTGTAATCTAACAAAGCCCACTCAGAATAGAATGTGGTTGTGAGTGGATAGGGGTATAGGTTAACAGGGAGTTATTGGTCAAAGAGTAAAATTTCTGGCTGTAAGATGAATAAGTTCTGGGAATCTAATGCCTAACATGATGACTAATTAACAAAGCTGCATTATATACTTGAAAGTTGTTAAGAGAGTAAATCTTAAAAGTTACCATCACACACACAAATGGTAATTATGTGAGGGCATGGACATGTTAACACATATTATGTGTATGGTAAGCATTTTACAATATATATGCATATCAAATCATCATGCTGTATACCTTAAGCTTACATATTATATGTCAATAATACCTTGATAAACCTGGGAAAAATAAATAATGTTAGTTTAAATAAAATGTTGGACAACTGGTCATAAAAGCTCACATCCTTTTATACCCAGCAATGAATTATACAAATTCACTGACTTTATACTTCAGGGCTGAGCTTGCCCAACCATTAAATAGTTAATCTGTCAACCAAAGAGAATAATAATATCTTGAAGTTTTATGGAGACTTCTTGTTATAGAACCCAAATTTCTACCAAGTACAGGAAACACTTGGACAACATCTCTGTTGTATCTATTATCTGTCTTAATATCCCCAGTATTTGGGCAATTCTAATTGTCAGGTGAATATTTAGTGTTGTCTGTACCTTAAATCAGTAGTTTCTTACATTTGGTGGTACAGAGACACAAAGTGTTGGTTCTTGCTTTCTATGCTTTTATAATTGGTAAAATAAAAAGATACAAACACAACATTAAAGGTACTATGTTAGAATACAGTATTGCAGCACAAAAGAAACACAAAGGGAGGGTGTGGCTGGTCTAACTGTGTATGAACGTAACAGAAAAGACTTCATAAGATACTTGAATAAAACAATTAAGCCAAAAATCAAGTTATAAAATTGTATTTGTAGTATTATCTCAGTTAAATAATGAAAAAAAATAGATAGAAAAAATGAAAAATCCAATATATTAAATGTGATGGCTCAGCACACTGAGATGATGTGGGATTCTTTTCTGTTTATTTTATTTTATTTTATTTTATGTAGTCAGGGGAGCATGTAAAAATTTTATGTTCCAGGGAAAAAGTCTGATCACCAACAAAATGTATGGCCTCTAGAATAAAATACATGAAGTCTACTTGAGGAAGAAGAGAAATTCTTCATAGTGGCCCCACTGTTATTTTAATTAACTACTTCAGTATAAGGAGTCTTTTCAAAAAGCGAGGAGGTAAAGAATACTAAATGGATCTATCCCAGAGACAAGCTTAACAATTCTGCTATCTCTACAAGAGTCAGATAACATTCACTGTGTCACAATTGTGTGTGTATATTGCCTTCTAAAGCATAGCATGAAGGCACATGAAGCAGTATTTGCATTAACAAACTCTTTATGGAATAAATCTGAAAGACTTTTCTGAGTTGTCCTGAAAAAAAAAAAAAAAAGAAAGAAAGAAAGAAAAAAAAGGCAGCCTCCCACAGCTGGCTCCTCTATTTTTGGCTTCTCCTATCCCTGTTTTCATGGCAGCTGAGAAATATTAATGTGAGAAAAGTGTCTTTTATTTTAGTCTTTAGAAAAGAACTCAACAGAAAACCCTGCAACTTCAGCAGTAGAGGGTTAGAGTTCCAAGATCATACTGTGGAAGTGTATTACTGGAACAACCTGCAGGAAAGAGAATGATACATAAAATATATGTTCAACTTATATATGACTTCCCTGAAGTGTATTCTGTTTAAATATGATGCTTAATAAACACATTTCACCAAAAGTCAATATATCCCCAATGAATAATTACATAAAATAGGTATGTAATCAATCTCATACATAGAAAAGGCAACGTGGGGGGCAAAAGATTTCTTTATTCCACCACCAATCAACATAAACATATGTTTAACAGTTCTATTTGAAAATAGGAGAAACAGCTTATTGAAACTTTCTTCCTGAACCTTCTTGTTAAGCATTTGTCCTATAAAATCTATAAAATGAAATACATTAAATCATTATTCTTGAAAAAAATACAAGTCACATTTGATCCAGCAAATTGGCTAAAAAAAATAAATAAATAAATACAGAATTGTAGTCATAGACCCAAACCACATTTGAAAGTAATGACAAATTACTTCAGTTTTATTGACTCAATCAGATCATATGGTGAGTCATTTCCAGACATATCGATAAACTCATTGATTCCTCTTATTCTTGTAGTCACTGGACTATAGAAAAAAGGATCAGTAGCCATTTGACCTTCATTGTGTATTAAACAAACACCAGATGGCAAGGATTCATTCAGGAAATCCATTCTTTCTTCTTCATAGTCATGTTCACACTGTTGCTTCCCACTGAGCCTTTATCTCTGTTTGTCATGGTGCCAGAGCTGCCTGCATAGCACCTTTCATGCATCACAGCTCTCAAATCTTGTCCCATTAGTTTCATTTTGTTTCCATCATAAATAATCTCCCACTTTCTCATACACTCTTTCATTATCTAATAATGGGCTGGGTCGCTTGACAAAGGAGCCAAGTATTAAAGGGTTAGTGAGTACAGTTTGTCCACTTGGTTTCTGGCCAGTGCGTGAACTATTTATTAAACAAATTTATGCAACTATAAAAAGAGACTTAAAGTATGAAAACATCCCCATCCTACTAACAAATTTTCAGGAGCACAAGACATTAAAAAGTGAGAACGTTTGAATCCCAAATTGGAAATTTTAAAACACTATACCATGAGTAACACAATTCAATCTAATTATCTCAAGAAACACACAAAAGCAAATACCCTATCCTCTGCAAAATTTCATCACAATTCTTCTCCTTGACCATTCCCTACACTCATTTGGACCCCAGCCAGCCATCTAAAAGTGTTGAAACGCTGCAAGCATTTACAAGCCAAGTGACTCCTTTCTAAGAGTGTTATCCTGTGACTAAATTTTACAGAGTCCAAGAAGGGAGACTTGTATTTTTGGAGAATGTTGTAAACAGACAAAATAAGAAGGCTGGACATTATGTACGATTTATTGCCAACATTGTGAAGTTTAGTACAAACAAGAAGCATCCTCTGGGTCTCAGCAGAGTGGTTCTTCAGTGTTCACAGGAAGTTAAATGTTGAGCAAATAAAATATTCTAACAGCTAGAATTAGACTCTTCCATTATTTAAGGAAAAGTTAAGAAGTTTTGAATGCAGTGTGTAGGATGCTGTGAATATGTCAGCACGGAGTTAAATCATCCAGGCCTATTATTCCCACAGGCAGGCCAATTATCAGGGGATAATTGGACTGATAATGAGCATCCTGACTGGTCGAGAGGTCCTCTCAGGGTACAGCATCTCCTTTTTTATAAGGCTGTCCTCTGTTCCTAGAGATAGAGTAAGTTATAAATGGGGACTTTAAAAGTGTAGTATTTTTTAGATAAATCAGTTTACATTGATTGAAAATAAGGTGTTGAATGCCAAACATTTTTAATGAAAAAGTAAGGATACAAGCTCTTTGGTAAAACACAGTAGAGGTAACACAATTATTTTGTTTATTTTTGTAATATATTCATATCACATGAAAATATTTTAACTAGATTTAGAAAAATAGAAAAGAAATAAAAAGACCTACTCATGATCTCATTTCCTATATAGAGCAAATTTAATAATTTTGGAGTTTGAAATACATATTTAATGCAAAGTCAGTTGTAGAAAGCAATTATTCTATTATTTGCTTTTATATGTTGACAGTAAACTCATATTAAGCCCTGTCTAGGCCAACATATTTAACTAAATATCTCTACTTGAAATGCTCTTTCCTGTCCTTTTATATTAGACTAGAGGCCCAGTGCATGAGATTTATGCACTTGGCGGAGGGGTCCCTCAGCCCAGCCTGCACCCTCTCGCAGACCAGGACCCCTCAGGGTATGTCCACCAGCCAGCAGTCAGACACCACTCTCACAGTTGGGGCTCTCGCAGTCTGGGACCCCTCACTCCTTACTGCCTGCCTGCAGCAGAGGGCTTCTGGCTGAGCAGTGCTCCCCCTGTGGGAGTGTACTGACCACCAGGGGACAGCTTTTGCGTTGAGCATCTGCCCCCTGCTGGTCAGTGCGCGTCATAGTAACCGGTTGTTCCGCCATTCTGTCAATTTGCACATTAGGCTTTTATTATGTAGGATAACTATTTATTCTTTCACTTCAGCTTAATTTTCATTTCTTAGGGCCATTTTTCTCTGATTTCCCAATGCTGAGTTTTTATTAGGCCTCTTCCTAACTGTTATCATCTTATGAGATTTTTTTTTAAATTGATGTTCATCTCTTCCAGACAACAGTGATCTCCATGAGGACAAAGTGATTCTTTTACTTTGTATTATATTCTAAAATAGCATGAGGTACAAAATGCTCAATAAGTAATCAATGAGTGAAAGACTACATGAATGAATGTAAGCATTTTCTGTATAGCTCTAGATCAATGGTTCTCAACCTTTTTAATGCCGCAACCCTTTAATACAGTTCTACTTCATAATACAGTTCTACTTCATATTTTCGTTGCTACTTCATAATTGTAATTTTGCTACTGTTATGAATTGTAATGTAAACATCTGTGTTTTCCGATGGTCTTAGGCGACCCTGCTAGCCGTTCTCAACCTGAGGTTGCGACCCACAGGTTGAGAACCACTGCTGTAGAGCCTAAGACCATCGGAAAACACAGATATTTACATTACAATTCATTAACAGTAGCAAAATTCATTAACAGTAGCAACGAAAATAATTTTATGGTTTGGGGTTACCACAACATGAGGAACTGTATTAAAGGGTCGCGGCATTAGAAAGGTTGAGAACCACTGCACTAGATGGTGAGATCTGAAGAAGAGAACATGGTTTGTG
Source organism: Plecotus auritus (assembly GCF_963455305.1). Taxonomy (NCBI): domain Eukaryota; kingdom Metazoa; phylum Chordata; class Mammalia; order Chiroptera; family Vespertilionidae; genus Plecotus; species Plecotus auritus. The sequence continues at coordinate 89,914,270 of NC_137770.1, forward strand.
TATTGCTATCCCAATAAAAATACATAGAGCTAAGGACAGTATCTTCTCTGATAATTCCATCACCTTAGCACTTTATACTTTTATGTCATCAGCTCACTAGCACCTACCATGAAGAAAATAATAGAACTCTGAAGGAGTGCCTATATGATAAGGAAAAAGACAAACAGGTAGAGAAAAAGAAACTGCTTAAAGCTCCCAGTAGAAATTGTCAATAGCTGTTTACCTTCTATGTTGTTTTCCTTTGAATGAAAGAAATATTTCTTCATAACTTTCAGGATGGCTCTGGTTTCATATATAGCTCCTCAGCTCAGAAAGTTTACAAATCTGAAAAATAAAAGTGCCTCATCATATACTGTTTGATTACATTGAGTTCAGACTACAGGATAAAACATAAAACCTTGCCTCAAATGTCAGTTCAAATTTTCTTTAAACTCTGCTCAATTTCCTAGCAACATATTCAATACTTGCCTTCTGTTTCAGTTTTGTCTCAATTGCTAATATCACCTGAAATCCACCTCCTTTTTAAAAGAACTAAAAAGTCATTATTGTCTTTTATTATATAAACTGTAAACCCAATTGTAAGTCCATATGAAAATAAATCATGTTTTTTATCTCTACATTTTATAGTTTTATGTTTTAAAATTCTGAAAAATTAAATAATTTTGTTGACTTCTTTTTGCAGAATATTTCATTACATGACTCAGCCATACCATTTCATTTGTTATTACTATAAACTTCATTTTAGAGCAATTTTATACTGAGCAGAAAATACAAAAAGTACCCAAATACTCCCCATCCCATACATGCACAACCTCCCCTCCTATCAATGTCCTGCACTACAATAGTGCATTTGTTACAACTGATGAATCTATATTGATACATCATTATCACTCAAAGTCCAAGGTTTACAGTAGGGTTCACTCAGAGTGTTGTACAACTATATGGATTTTGACAAATATAAAATCACATGTATATACCATTGAAGCATCATAATGAATAGTGCCATTGCCCTAAAAATCCTCTGTGCAATGTTTTTTCATTCCTCCCTCCTCCCCAATTCCAGGCAACCAATGACTTCCTTTTTGTCTTTTTTTTTTCCCCCTCCATCTCCATAGTTTTGCCTTTTCCGGAATGTCATATGTTTGGAATAATACAGCATGTAGCCTTTGTAGACTAGCTTATTTTACTTAGTAACATTATTTTAGATATACTCTATGTCTTTTATTGTCCTGACAGTTCATTTCTTTTTTAGCACTGAATAATATACCTTTGTCTGGACATACTACAGTTTATTTACCCATTCTTCTACTGAAAGACATCTTGGTTACTTTCAAGTCTGGCAATTATGAATAAAACTGCTATAAAATTCCAAGTGCAGGTTTTTATGTGGACATAAGTTTTTATTAGTATTGGTAAATAACAAGGAGTATAATTGCTGAATAATATAGTAAGAGTATGTATAGTTTAGTAAAAAATTGCCAAACTGTCTGATAAAGTGGACACACCTTTTTAAAATCCTCAGCAGCAATAAAGGAGCGTTCCAGTTGTTCCACATGCTTGCTAGTATTTGGTATTTCCAGTGTTCTGGATTTTGGCCATCCTAATAGGTGTGTAGTGGTATCTCATTTTAATTGCAATTACCTACTGATAGATAATGGTGAACAGCTTTTCATACACTTATTTGAATTCTATACATCTTCTTTAGTCAAAGTTTGTTCAGGTATTTTGTCCATATTTTCATCAGGTTGTTCATTTTGCTTTATAACTGTGTTTTAAGAATTTTTTGTATATTTTGAGTAACAGTCCATTAACAGATGTGTCTCTTGTAAACATTTGCTCCCATTCTTTGACTTGTCTTCTCATTCTCTTGAAACTGTCTTTCTCACAACAGTCTTAAGTTTAATAAAGTCCAGCTAATCATTTTTGTTTTGTTATGGATTGTGCCTTTTGTGTTTTATCAAAAAGTCATTGCTATATCCAAAGTCACAGAGGTTTTCTCTTATGTCATATTCTAGGAATTTTATAATTTTGCATTTTACATTTAGTTTTGTGATCAATTTAGAGTTAACTTTTGTGAAAGATCTAAGGTCTGTCCCTAGATTCAATTTTTTTTTTTTACATTTGGATGTCCAGTTGTTCCAGAATCATTTGTTCAAAATACTATATTTTCTCCATTGTATTGCCTTTGTTCCTTTGTCAAATATCAACTGACTATATTTATATGGATCTATTTCTGTTCTATTGATCTATTTGTCCATTGTTTCACAAATATCACACTGTCTACATAACTATAGCTTTATAGTAATTGCTGAGTCAGATAGTGTCAGACCTCTGATTTTGTACTTCTTCAATCTTGGGTTGCTTATGCTGGTTTTTATGCCTCTCCATATATTCTTTAGAATAAGTTTTTGGTATACACAAAATAACTTGCTGGGATTTTGATTGGGGTTACAGTAGAGCTGTATATATCAAGTTGGGAAGAACTGACATTTTAATAATATTTAGTCTCCTTATATATGAGCATAGAATATCTCATCATTTATTTAGTTCTTCTTTGATTCTGTTTATCAGAATTTTGTGGCTTCCCTAATATAGATATTGTACATATTTTGTTGGATTTATAATGAAGTATTTCATTTTGGGGAGTGCTAATATAAATAATATTGTATTTTTAACTTCAAATTTCTTTTTTATTGCTGTTATATAGGGAAATGATTAACTTGCTTATGAACCTTGAATTCTGCAATCTTGTTAAAATCAGCTATTAGTTTCAGTTTTTTATTGATTCTTTGGATTTTCTACATAGACAGTCATGTCATCTGGGGGAAAAGACAGTTTTGCTCTATTTACTCTCAAATGTTGTTTAAGAAAGTTTTATTTCTCGCTCAGTTTGAAGCATAATTTCACAAGGTATAAAATTCTAGTTTAGTGCTGAAGGCTTAGTCCAGCAGGTCATAATAGATACAAGAAGTCCTCAAAAAGTTGAATGGACATATTCAGCAGGGCTGAAAATCTGAATATTGTTACCTGTTGCTGGAACAGCCAAAGGCAAGTCCCCTAACCCAGTGGTCGGCAAACTCATTAGTCAACAGAGCAGCAAACCGTGGCTCGCGAGCCGCATGTGGCTCGTGAGCCACAGTTTGCCGACCACTGCCCTAACCTGAATCTTTTACCAAACCTTACCTTTAATATGGATATCTGCTTTGCTAAAGGGCAAAATATATGAATAAAAAGCCCTGGGTCCGGAGATTCGGAGAGCTTAGTCACTAGAACTAAGTTCCCGCCTGGCTTTCCCCCATGCCTTCAAAATTTACATTCCATGTCTAGTTTATTCATTTACTCGCAGCCCTTCTCCAGATTCCTGAACCCTTGCAGCGGAAAGACTGCGGCAGTTTAATTGCTTTTTTCTCTGAACACTAAATATTTCACTTCACTCTCTTTTTGGTTGCATGATTTCTGAGAGAAGCAAGATATTATCTTGGCTCCTCCACAGGTAAGGTGTGTTCCCAACACCAATCTTGCTTCTTTCAGATTTTTTTCTTTATCTTTGATTTTCTGAATTCGAATAGTATATGCCAAGGTGCAGGATTTTTTATATTATCCTTCTTACTTGTTCTCTGGGCTTCCTGGATCTATGGTTTAGTGTGGGACACTAATTAGGGGAAATTATCAGTCATTTTGACTTCCAGTGCTATTGCCAGTACATATATGTTACATCCTGTATCGTTGTTTCACCATACCTGAATAGCCTGTCAATGTTTTTCAGTCTTTTTTTCTTTGCTTTTCAGTTTTGAAAATTTCCATTGAAATATCTTGAAGCTCAGAGATCCTTTCCTTTGCGGTGTGCCATCCACTGACAAGCAGACTAAGGAATTACGTATTTCTGTTACATTGTTTTTGGTATCCAGTATTTCTTTTTTCTTAGATATTCATTCTCTCTGCTTACATTGTCCATCTGTTCTTGCATGGTGTCTACTTTTCCTTAGCATATTAATCATAATTATAAAACAATCCTCTTCTGCTAATTCCAACATTCCTGCCATATTGGCCTCTGGTTCCGATGCTCGTTCAGTTTACTCAAACTGTGTTTTTTCCCTGGTAGTATGCCTTGTAATTGTTTTCTTGCAAGGTAGAACTGATGTACTGGCTCAAAAGAACCGTGTTTAAATAGGCCTTCATTAATTGGTAAGGTGTAGGGAAGGGGGGATATTCTATAGTTCTATGATTAGGTCTCAGTCTTTTGTTGACCTTGTACCCCTGGACTGTGAACTTAATTGCCCTCCCTCCCACCTCCTTAGTTAGAACAGGACAGCTCTCGCAGGCTAGAGTTGGGAATTCCCCTTCCTGCAGGTCAGCTAGGCTCTGACAATACCCCAGCAGGTGAGGTTCTGGTTAAAGAGTTTCTTCTGAAGTCAGGCCTTTGTGAAGAAAGGCAGAATGCTCTGTTGTATTTCAAAGCATGAGGGGATTTGCCTCTGATATTCACTTTGAGGACCTGGTAGAGCTCCTTGAAATAAAATTCCCATGTGACTGGGTCCCTTAGAGTTTTAAAGGTTCAGACTTGTCTACACTGAGCCTCCAGCAAGTTGTCAAATGTAGTTTAGGTTTTCTTACCTAGCACTGGTTCCCACACAGGTTTCTGCTCTGGCAAGTTGTGATTCTCTTTATCCACCTGTCAGTCTTGCCAATCTGAAGGGCAGTGGTTTGACTTGTGACCTCACTTCTATGATGGATCTAAGAAAAGTTGTTGATTTTTCAGTTTGTTCAGTTTTCACTTGTTGTTAGGACAAAGTATAGACTTTTAAGCTCCTTACATGCCAGACCACAAACCCCGCCATTTTATTTTTACAGAATTTCCTGGCATTTCAGAAAGATATCTAGTTAAGGCTGCAAAGTATAAAGGTATTTGGAGACGCACTGCACAGCTACCTACTCAGGGCATGAAGAGGTCTCATACAAAGAGCTTTTTCATGAACAGCGTCCACACCCACGGGAAAGACAAAGCCACTTTGTTTGTTTGTTTTCTATATTCATCTATATGATTAGATAGTCACTCCTCCTGGTCTTAGAACACCATTAGCAGCAGTTACAAAGGGACATAGTAGCCTAATAGGTAAGACTGTTTTTGCCATAACTTCCATGTCACCAAGACAATAGTTTAAAAAAAAAGGGCCCCTGAATCCAGGGTCTTCATGAAAAACCTCCATCCTTCCATCCTGCAAAATTTCCCACCTTACTGTACATCCTTTATCTACCTTTTTGGTGCTGATATCATTATGCCCTTTCCACAGTAACTATCAAACATTATCCCCTTGACCCTGATAACTCTAATATCCAAGAACCCTATCACATTGTGAGCTGAATTACACTCTCCTGCATTCATCACCCTCACTCATTCCGTTTCCTTCTGTATTTTTCTCAATAGCACCATTTGCATTATCATATGACATCATATATATTTGTCTGCCTCCACCAATAGAATGTAAGCTCAATGAAGTCATAAACTATAACTCTTTGGATAACTGTTGTTCCCAGAGCCTAAAACAGTGCCCGACATATAGTAGGTTTGCATATACTTATTGAATGAATGATTCCCTCACAAGTGAAAAGAAATTTTCAATTAAATTGACTCGATGTCTAGGTCATCAATCAGTTTGGGTAGTTTTGTAATTTATTTTTGTTTTTTTGTTTTTTTTTGCCTAAAGACATATTTTATTTGGCTTATTAAAAAGTGTTGTTGTTTAAGGTACAATTTACATCCAGTCAAATGTACAAATAACCACCTTTCAATCAAGGCTCTCTCATATCCCCCCAGCTACTCCCTCTTTCCACCAGATAACTTGCATAGTTCATCTTTTTTTCTTAATATCTCAAGAAAAACTATTTTAAATATGATAAGGTTACATGCAATAAACACCAATTATTCAAGAAAAATGATCTTATATATAATAATATTACATGCAATAAACATTAATATTTCAAGAATAAAGGAATTTTAAGTATAATAGTATTACTAAAGCTGTACTAACATAGTATGGTATCACAAAAGTTGTAGGAAATATTTAAAATCTGCAAATAACAGGATTACTTCTATTATATTCTAGAATATCTTTTTCCCTTTGGCGTTATTTTTATTCATCAGTTTATGTTGTCCATTATATTCCACAAATGAGTGAGATCATGTGATATTTATCCTTCTCTGATTGGCTTATTTTGCTTAGCATGATGCTTTTAAAGTCTATTTTGTCAGATGTGAGTATTGTTACTTCAGCTTTTTTTTTTCTTTTCCATTTGCATGGAAAATTTTTTTCCATCCCTTCACTTTCATCCTGTGTGTGTCTTTTGTTTTGAGGTGGGTCTCTTGTAGATAGCATTTAGTTGGGTCATGTTTTTGTATCCATTCAGCTACCCTAAACCTTTTGATTGGAGCATTTAATCCATTTACATTTAGGGTTATTATTGAGAGGTACTTATTTATAGCTATTTCAATTCTGTATGGCTAGGTTTCTCTCTCTTTCTTCTTCTCAGCAATCCCTTTAGCATTTCTTGTAATGCTGGTTTGGTGGTGATGTACTCCTTTAGCTTTTTTTTTTTTTTTTTTTTTTTTTTGTCTGGGAAGCTCTTTATTTGACCATTTATTTTGAATGATAGACTTGCTGGATATAGTACTCTTGGTCTCAGATCCTCGTTTTCCGTTACCTTGAGTACGTCATGCCATTCCCTTCTGGCCTGTAGAGTTTCTGATGAGAAATCAGGTGTCAGCCTTATGGGAACTCCTTTGTAGGTAACAGTTTTTTCTTGCTGCCTTTAAGATTCTCTCTTTGTCTTTAATTTTTGGCATTTTAATTATGATATGTCTGGGTGTGGGTCTGTTTGGGTTCTTCCTGTTTGGGGTTCTCTGTGCCTCCTGAACTTGTGTGACTTTTTCCTTTACCAGGTTAGGGAAGTTTTCTACCATTATTTCTTCAAACACTTTCTCTATTCCTTTCTCCCTTTCTACCTCTTCTGGCACACCTGCTATTCTAATATTGTTATGTTTCATATTGTCCCACAGCTGCCTTAAGCTGTCCTCCTGTTTTTTAATTCTTTTTTCTTTTTGGTTCTCTAATTGAGTGATTTTCAACTCTGTCTTCTAATTCACTGATTCAGTCCTCAGCTTCTCCTAATCTGCTGTGTATTCCTTTCAATGTGTTCTTTATTTGTGTTATGTCATTCTTTATCTCAGACTGTTCTTTTTTCATAGTTACTATATCTTTTTTCATACAGTCGAGCATTTTTAACATCATTACTTTGAACTCTGTTTCAGATAAATTTCTTATCTCTGCTTCATTTATCTCTTCAGAATAATTCACTAGTTCTTTCCTTTGGAGGTTGTTTCTTTGTTCCTCATTTTGATTGTTTGCATTTATGACTGTGTATTAAAAAGATACTCTACACCTCTCAATCTCTAGTGCAGTACTGTGTTAAAGGCTGTTTCTGACTAATTAGATCAGGCAAAGATTCAAAGCCTCCAGAGACCACCTCTGTCTACAGACTAATAGGATTCCAACTTGAATTGCCCCAGACAATCATCCTCAGGTGTGTTGAGAGTTTTTTCAACTGGGTGGGGCAGTTGCTTCTGCCTGGAGGCTAATTGTTACTTTTAACCTCTTAAGTGGCCTCAGGGCAAGGTGTTTTCCAATAGAGTGTGGCAACTGTCTTCCCGCCAGGCAAGGCAAATGTTCGTGTGGGAAAGATGTCCTCCACTGTGTGAGGGAATAACTCAGCCCAGGAAACTTGGAGTGTCTGCTTTCTGAGCTCTATCCCCTGTGTCCCCAGTCCTGGGTTCTGCTCTCACAGCTCCAGTTCACTTCACCCTTTCTCTACCAGAGCACAAAGTGGGTGGCTCCACAGGGAATTTTTTTGCATTGGTCCTTTAAGTGGGTGCCTGAACTTTCAGCTGCCATTCTCTGGCAGACAGAACCCCACTGCTTTTCATAGCTAGATGTTATATGGGTACCCTCCTCAGCTTAGTACTCTCTGCTGGGGAGCCCAGCATCTGGATTAGATCCCAGAGTACTCAGTGGCTCCCCCCCCACAGCTGAGATATCTCTCTGAGACTTCAGTTGCCATCTGTGGGTGCCTGCCAGCCAAGTTGGTTTGCCAGTTGGCCCCACCCTGTTTGGGGTGTTGGGGGTGATCCGGCCTGGATCAGGCCGATTCATGGGCTGCAGTATGTCATAGCGACCAGTTGTTAGGTTGTTATGGTCATAACGGCGTTATGGTCTCTGGTTTTTTGTATATATACTAGAGGCCCAGTGCATGAAATTTGTGCACTTGGGGGGATGTCCCTCAGCCTAGCCTGCACCCTCTCCATTCTGGGACCCTTTGGGGGATGTCCAACTGATGTCTGACTGCTGGTTCCGACATCCCTCTCAAAATCCAGGATTGCTGGCTCCCAACCACTCGCCTGCCTGCCAGCCTGATCACCCCCTAACCACTCCCCTACTAGCCTGATTGATGCCTAACTGCTCCCCTTCCCTCCCATTCACCCCCAACTGCCCTCCCCTGCCAGCCCAGTTGCCCCCAACTGCCCTCCCCTGCAGGCCCAGTTCCCTCCAACTGCCCTCCCTCCCCTGCAAGCCTGGTCACCCCTAACTGCCCTCCCCTGCTGGCCTGATCGCCCACAACTAGCCTCCCCTGCTGGCCATCTTATGGTGGCCATCTTTGACCACATGGGGCAGCCATCTTTGACTACATGGGAGCGAGAGGGTCAATTTGCATATTACCTCTTTATTATATAGGATAGATTATTTTATTATTTGTGCATGGGTGGAGTCCAGCCAACCCGGCCCCAATCAGGGCAGATCGGGGCTAGGCCTGTCGGGAGGAGGAGATGGTGGGAGGTTGGCTGGCTGGCCTGCCCCAATTGGGCCCCAATCTGGGCTGGGCCAGTTAGAGGAAGGGGCCAAGGGTGATTGGCCGGCAGGTCCTGGCCCCGATTGGGGGTGGGGGTCGATTGGGGGTGGGGACAGCCATGGGGAGGGGCTGTGGGTGGTGGCTAGCCAGCCCCACCCTTGAATGGGGTGGGGTGTTCCAATCAGGGGCCAGTGGCCTTGGGGAGGGGTCATGGGTGGTTGGCTGGCTGGCCCTGCCCCTGATCAGGGTGGGGGGCCTGATCTAGGGTGGGGCCGGGTGAGGGGAGGGGCTGCAGGAGATTGGCCTTTTGGGGTGGGGGGCAATCAGGCCAGGGGGAGGGGCTGCAGGCCCAGCTGATTGGGGGTGGGGCTGGCAGGGGGGGGGATGGAGGGAGTATTAGGCTGGCCCACCCCACTCTTGATCGGGGTGAGAGAGTCTGATTAGGGGCAGGCTGGCAGGGGGGCAGGGGCCACATGGTTGGCTGGCTGGCCCCATACCTTTATCGGGCCAGTTCACTGGTGACAGTGGGCATTATAGCAACAGGTCGTTATGATCGTTATGGCTGTTATGGTCACTGGCTTTTTATATATATAGATTATTGTATTATTTTCCATATGAACAAATGTTAACCTACTTTTGACCTATCCTATATATTCAAACTCTAGAACACAACATGAGGCAGTATTACCTAAATTAGGGTTCAGTAATGTTTTAAATAAAATAAGAAAGAAATGATTATTCTAGATAATATCTGAAATATTTTACTAAAATAAATGTTATGGCTAGAAAACAAAATGTTAAAACCTTCAACAACTTGTTCTGACTGGATAGTGCAATTAGAAGTGTTGTTATTTTCTTCTTTACACCTTTTGATACTTTGCAAAATTTCTACAATAAATATTATTAATTTTATTACAGAAGGAAATATTATTTAAAACAAAGAATATTTTGGGATCCTGAAAGTAAAAATATAAATTGCACAGTAAAATTAAAGAGAAAAAGTTAGATAGAATTGTCTATTCTCTCATTTCTCTTGACTCATATAGTAAAAATGTGAAAGCTTTTGTCACCTCTGTGTTGACTACTGGTTCTAAAGCTGTTTACTAATCAGGGGGAATGGTTTTAAGTATGTGTATATCCTTCTTTGTTTCTTGATGTGACATTTTGCATTAGTGTTAATTATTTATGGGTTCTATTTCATATGAATTAAATGGTATAGTTGGTTAATAAACTTTCCTTTTAGAACTTTTTCAGATTGCAAACAATTATGATGATAGTTTTATTTCCCATAAACTCTGTACCCAGTTGCTCTCATTATCAACATCTTAACATTATAATACATTTGTTACAACTAATGATCCAATATTGACAGACCATTTTTAAATGAAGCCCATATTTAATTCATATTCCCTTGGTTTTTACCCAGTGTTCATTTTTTGTTGTTCCAGAGCCCCATCCAAAGTACCATATCACATTTAGTTGTCAGTTCCCCTTAGGCTGCTCTTCACTGTGACACTTACCAGAGGCCCCTTGTTCTGATGAACCTCTGTTGGGATTTGTCTGTGTTCTTCTCAGACAAATCATTCACCAAACATTGTTTATGAGTGTTGGATTTAAATATGTAGACTATAGTTGTAGATATGCCATATTTATTTATGTCGATGAAATTACTACAGTGCTTTTTCTAACATATGGCTTATTTGCTAAAATTTGTTAAAAAATAATAATGAATTAATAACCTGTTAATTTTATATGAGCAAGTCATGGTTAAACACATTTTAAAATTAACAGGGTGTTAATTTTCACATATGAGGTACACACCAGAAATTTTGTTTGTTAAATCTGAAGTCCATTCAATTGAGGTCCACAAAATAGAGGGTTTACTGTACTATCAACATGATTTATCACTGGTGATGCTGATTTTGATCAGCTGACTGAGGTGGTGTTTATCAGGTTTCTCCACTGTAATTGTTTGTTTTTTCTATTTCCATACTGTACTTTTTGGAAAGGAAGCACTATGCACAGTCCTCTGGAGAATTATGTGTTATTTCTTTGAGGTAAAAGTATCTACACAAATTATATAGAATTCTTCTACAGGGATTTTTGTCTTTTCTCCTTCATTTATTTATTCAGCCATTAGAGGCCCAGTGCACGAAATTCGTGCATGGGGGTGTGTGTCCCTCAGCCCAGCCTACACCCTCTCTAATCTGGGACCTCTCAAGGGATGTCCAACTGCCCTAGTAGGATTGGGCCTAAACAGGCAGTCGGATATCCCTCTCACAATCCAGGACTGCTGGCTCCCAACTGCTCGCCTGCCTGCCTTCCTGATTGCCCCTAACCACTTGTGCCTGCCAGCCTGATCACCCCCTAACCACTCCTCAGCCAACCTGATTGATGCCTAACTGCTCCCCTGCTAGCCTGATTGCCCCTAACTGCCATCCCCTGCAGGCCTTGTCACTCCTAACTGCCCTCCCCTACAGGCCTGTTCACCCCTAACTGCCCTCCCCTGCAGGCTCGTCGCCCCCAACTTCTCTCCTCTGCAGGCTTGATCGCCCCCAACTGCCCTCCCCTGCTGGCCATCTTGTGGTGGCCATCTTGTGTCCACATGGGGGCAGCCATCTTTGACCACATGGGGGCAGCCATCTTGTGTGTTGGAGTGACAGTCAATTTGCATATTACTCTTTTATTAGATAGGATTGTTTATATCAGTATGAACCTATAGGTATTTATTTTATATTTTGGTTAAAGCCCAATATCACTTTATTTCTCTGCTCATGTTTCTATTCCCATATATCAAGAACTCTTTTAGTTGAATCCCATGCCCCTTTTAAAATATCCCCATAAGTGTGAGTGTGTGTGAATGTGAATGTGTTTGTGTACATGTGTAAGTGTATAGCACATCTCTATTTGCTGGTGCTAATGTATTTCCCACTCCAAACCTAGAATTAGTGATTTCTCTATAGGGCTCTGGTTCCTTTAATTGGAGAACTAGAGGCCCAGTGCACAGATTTGTGCACCAGTGGGGTCCTTTGGCCTGGCCTGTGGAGATCAGGCTGAAACCAGCAGTCCAACATCCCCTGAGGGGCCCCCGATTGTGAGAGGGTGCACGTCAGGCCGAGGGACCCCACTGATGCATGATTGGGGCCAGGGAAGGACCGCGGGAGGGCGCCAGGGCATGTCTGGCCCATCTCACCCAGTCGTGATCAGCAGACCCCAGCAGCAAGCTAACCAACTGGTCAGAGCAACTGCCCCCTGGTGGTCAGTGTGTGTCATAGCAACTGGTCAAACAGTAGAACAAACGGTCGGGCACTTAGCATATTAGGCTTTTATTATATAGGATAGTATTAGGAACCAAGGTGTACTCTTTATTAAAGGTATCAGAGCCAGCAGGAGCACTGCTCAGCATTGCTGCTCTGAGTTGTTCTGAGTCCATACATTCTTCTAAATTCTTCCTGACTATGCCAGGGCAGGTCCTTCTCAAACCCTGCCTCCTGTACTAACTGTTGGGAACTTAGTCCAAGTTCCTCCTTTATCCTCTGCTCACTAGTAACAGGTATTGGGTCCAAGTTCCTCTGCCTAGGGCTGGACCTCCTTGGACACCAGGTCTTAGACAGAGAAGCCATGAAAGGTTGTGGATATATAAGAATGAGTCTTTATTGCAGAAGCCAGTGGCCATATAGCTGTTAAACGAAACGTTCTTTACAGCAAAGTCCACACAGGCAGGCAGCTGGACCCCGGCTGGTGAACAGATACATCTTTCCCACAAAAGCAGCATTAGTCACTGTACCCACAGCTATTATCTGAGCAGCCACACGCTGCCCCCTTGAGTCACCGCCTTACACAGTAACAGCACTTGAGCTCTCTGGCTCAGCAGCTTCTCCTGTCTCCCCTGCCAAGCACACTGGCTGGTTAACATGGTAGCTATATCTGAGCTCTCTGTGAGCTCTTAGCCTTATATCATAGCAGTATCAGCTCTCAGCTCTGTCTGGGCTCTCTAGCCCAAGCATGTCAAACTTAAAGGCTAAGACAGGCCAAATAAATAAGGTTTAAGTTTATGTGGGCAGCAAAAAAACAAAAGCTTCAATTTTCATAGAAACATAGGTTTATTTCAATAGAGACATGCTGAATACAAAGCAATGAAATAAATGAGTAATCATTAACATAAAATAATAGAACATTTTAATAAAAATTAATTTTTATTAAACATTAACTTACCAGACACTGAATAACTGCACAAATTAATAAGCATAACACAAATAAACCTATTTTTTTTTTTTTTGTCCTCTGAAAGTGAAATATTTTCTGTTGCACACACCAAACAAGTCAGTACAAGACTAATGATGTGGCAATTGGCTGCTAAAATATTCGCTGCTGGTATTAGTGGAGAGAAATGGTGCATTATGTATAACAGGATATTGCAAAAATTAAGTTACAAAATTTTTATTAAACCATTTCTTACATACTGTTATATTGGCTGGGCCGCAAAAATATTCCTTGTGGGCCACATGTGGCCCGTGGGCCATGAGTTTGACATGCTTGCTCTAGCCTCTCTTCTTCACACACTAGCTCTGCCCAACGGCTCTCTCTATCAGACTAACTGGTCAGTAACCTGTATATTACTCCAGAGACAAAGAAGGCTGGTTGCCAACAGTGACATCAATCAGATTTTGGTTACAGAAGGGCACAGTGTAACGTGTATCTTTGCACCCACTTGGTATCTTAGCCTGATTACAATTCCCAGGTACAGTGTCCTTGGACATCCCATTTAGGCTCATGCCAGGATGTCCTTGAACATCCCAGTGTATGAATAACAAGGCCTCTGTGCTCTCATTGGCATGATTCCCACAAGGAGCATCATTTCTTTTAGGCCCTCTTAGCTGACAAAGCAAAGAAATATTTGTGTGCATATTAATATGTGCATTTACAGGTTAATATTATCCTATATAATAAAACCCTAATATGCAAATTAACTGAACTGCTGAACGACCCACAGAATGACTGGTCGCTGTGATGCACATTGACCACCAGGGGGAGCACTGCTAGCCAGAAGCTGTGCTCATGGCTGGCGAGTGCAGCAACTGTGGCGGGAGCCTCTCCTGCCTCCATGGCAGCACTATGGAGCAGCAAGCTGAGAGGTAAGGATCAGCGAGCAGGCTGGCGGTAAGGAGCAAGGGGTTCTGGACTGCAAGAGGGCACAGGTCTGGCTGAAAGACCCCACCCCCCAGTGCAGGAATTTCATGCACTGGGCCTCCAGTTATATATAAGCACCTGTATCTATAGTAAGCTAAACATAAGTTTATACTGACATCTCTAACTCTAATGCATTACCACATGGATCATTTAATCCTTCTTCCTTTGCTCACTTGTAAATTCTTACTCCAACAGTAAGAAAGCTGTCTCCCACAATCCACTATTCACTTACTTAAAATTCAATTCCAGTGCACATGTACAGCAGTATCATAAGTGTTAACTCATACTCCCATGGGGAAAAACTTCATATTGTACAGTGTTTATGCACAGTTTTTACCTTATTTCTTACAGACTATACCTATTTCCAAAGTTACTTAACTCAGCACCTTTTGTCCCCACCACCTTCAGTGAGGTTGTTTCATATACTTGCAATAAATTTATGTATTTTTTGTCTTATAATGTGTTCTATCCTGAGAACTGAGGACTTCCTAAATGATTTTTTAAGTTTGTGTACATTGTTTCACTCTCTCTACAGCACTATTTTTGGATTTTGAGAAATGCATATTATAGATGTACAATTGCAATGTTATACTGAATTAGAGGCCCGGTGCATGAAGATTCATGCAAGAATGGGCCTTCCTTCCCCTGGCTGCCGGCACCACCTTTGCTTTGGCCCGGAGCCACCTTTCCACCTTCCCACACTGCCCAGAGGCCCGGAGCGGCTGGGGTGGTGCGGAACGCCTGTGTCGTCGCCATGGCAATGATTCAAGCATCCCTCTCCCAGCTGCTCAGCACCTGTATATGCAAATTAACCCACCATCTTTGTTGGGTTAATTTGCATACTCACTCCTGATTGGCTGGTGGGTGTCGTGAAGGTACGGTCAATTTGCATCTTTCCCTTTTATTAGTGTAGATAGTTTCATCACCCTGTAAATCCTCTGTGCTTCACCCTATTCAGTTCTCCCCCTCCCTCCCTGCCAACCACTGAGCTCCACTGTTTCTATAGGTTTGCCTTTCCTAGATGATATATAATTGGAATGATATAGTGTGTAATATTTTTAGACTGGCTTCTTTCACTTCAATATGCATTAAAGATTCATCTCTGTCTTCTCATGGCTTGATAGTTCATTTATTTTTAACACTGAGTAATATTCCATTGCATATATGTACCATAGTTTTATTATTTATTCACTCTTGAAGGACATCTTGGTGGCTTCCAGGTTTTGATGATGACAAAGTTATTATAAACATCCTGTGCAGGCTTCTATGTGGTCATATATTTGCAAGAGTTGGATAAATATCTAAGAACATGATTGCCTGTGATATGGTCGTATGGTAAGACTATGTTTAGCATTATAAGAAACAATCCATGTTTTTGTTTTCTATGCATTTGATGTATTCTTTGTTACTTTTTCTCCCTCCTTTATTGCTTGCTCTGGTTTTTTATATGATCCCATTTTCTTTACTTTCTTAGCATATTATAATTATTTTTTAAAAAAAATTAATGGTAACCCTAGAGTTTGCTATGTACACCTTTAAGTAAACCATGTTCACCTTCAAATAACATTTTATCACTTTACATGTCATACAGAACCCATGTATCAAAGTTTTTCTATTTCTCCATCCTGTCCATTATGATATTTCTGTCATTTATTTCATTAATCCTTGACCTATAATCACACAATACATCATTCCAATTATGAGTATAAATAGTTATCTTTTATTTAATAAAAATAATAAATACATATTTTAATTTTACTTAAAAATGCTTTCACTTATTCTTTTTCTCATATTCTTCCTTTCTTTATGTAGATTTGAATGTCTGAACTGTATTATTTTATTTCTCTATAAATAATTTAAAAAAATATTTTATGAAAAGAATGTCTATTAGTGATGAATTTCCTAAATTTTTATCTGTCTGAGAACGTCTATATTTCTCTTTATTTTCCGAAGAATAATTTCACTGGATACAGAATTTAGAGTTTTATTTCTTTTCACTTTAAGTTTTTTTTAAAAAAATTATTTCACCCTCTTCTTGTTAGAATAGTTTTAAAAGTGTAGTGTGCTGTAATTCTTATGTTTCTCCCCCTTTATCAGTAAGGTGTTTTATAAATTTTGGCTAATTTCCATGCTTTCTCTTGTGTTTGGTCTTCTGCAGGCTAAATATGATATGCCTAGATTTTTTTTTTAATCCTGATAAATGTTTTCTAAGCTTCCTAGATCTGTGGTTTGGTATCTGTTATTAATATTGAAAATCCTCAGCTATTAATACTTCAAATATTTTTTTCTGTTCCCTCTTCTTTTTCTTCTCCTAGTGTTTTCATTGCATGTAGGTTGTACTTTTTTAAAAACATATTTTTACTGATTAGAGAGAGGAAAGAAGAGGGAAGAGAAAAAAAATCAATGATGAGAATCATTGATTGGTTGCCTCCTGCACGCCCCCTACTGGAGATCAAGCCAACAACCTGGGCATGTGCCCTTGACTGGAATCAAACCCGGGATCCTTCAGTCTGCAGGCCAACCAACGCTCTATCCACTGAGCCAAACCAGCTAGGGCTAGGTTATACTTTTTATAGTAGTAATGCACTCATTGGACATTCTGTCCATTTTAAATATGTTATTTTTATTGCATGTGTAGAGTGACATTGGTTAATAAAGTTATATAGGTTTCAGGTGTACAATTATATAATACACCATCTGTATATTATATTGCATGTTCACCATCCCAATCAAGTCTCCTTCCATCATCATTTATTCCCCCTTTACCCTTACTACCTCCACCCCAACCCCCTTCCCTCTGGTATTTAAGATACTGTTGTCTGTGTCTCTAAGTTTTTGTTCTTGTTTAATTCTTTCAGCCTTTTCACCCAGCCCCCCAACCCTCCTCTATCTATTTTTTAAATTCTTTCTTTTTTACTTTTTTTCTCTTTGCATTTTTCTTTTGGAAAGTTTATAGTGATCTTTCTTTAAGTTTACTTACTGTTTTCTCAGCTGTGCCAAGTTTACTAATGAGTCCTTCTAAGGCATTTTTCATTTTTATTGCAATGGTTTTTATTCCTAGCATATTCTTTTGATTCTTTCCTAAAATTTCTATCCCTCTGATTACTTTACCCATCTGTTCTTCCATGGTATTTCCATTAGCACCCTAAACATATTAATCATAGTTATTTTAAATTTTTTGTCTAATAATTCCAACATCTGTGTGTCTGGTTGGAACTTGATTTGTCTTAAGACTAGTTTTTTTCTCTTGCCTTTTAGCATGCCTTGTAATTTTTTTTGTTGAAAGCCAGATATATATTAGGTAATAGGAACTGAGAAAAGCAGGTCTTTAGTGTAAGGCAGCAATTTTCAACCTTTTTCAATGAGTACTCAAACATAAACTCATTACTAAAATACAGTAGCACACCAAAAATATGTTATATTTTTGGCTGATCTTTTAAAAAATAGGTATAATTTTGATTCATTCATGACAAACAGCTATTATTGTGTTGGTTGTCATTTTTTTAATTTTAACATCTAAGGGTTAAGAGGTCAGTGCCCCTGACTAAATACACAGGTATTGCATGTTTTTTTGTTTGTTTTGTTTTTAAAACTTTATTGTTGAAAGTACTACATATGTCCCCATTTCCCCCATTGACCTCTTCCAACCTACCCCTGCCCCTGCCTCAGTTCTTCACCACCCTATTGTCTGTGTCTATGGGTTACGCACATATGCATACAAGTCCTTTGATTGATCTCTTCTCACTCACCCATCCTCCCCCACCTTCCCTGAGATCCACAGACTGTTCCTTGTTTCCAGGTGCTGGATCTATTTTGTTCATCAGTTTATTTTGTTCTTTAGATTCCACATCTGAGTGAGATCATGTGATACTTGTATTTCTCTGACTGGCTTATTTAGCTTAGCATAACACTCTCCAGGTCCCACCATGCTGTTGCAAATGGTAAGAGTTCTTTCTTTTTTTTACAACTGTGCAGTATTCCATTGTGTAGATGTACCACAGCTTTTTAATCCACTCATCTGCTGGTGGGCACTTAGGCTGTTTCCAAATCTTAGCTATGGTAAATTGCACTGCCATAAACATAAGGGTGCTTATATTATTTCTCATTAGTTTTTCTGATTTCTTAGGATATATTCCTAGAAGTGGGATCACAGGGTCAAATGGGAGTTCCAGTCTTAATTTTTTGATGAAACTCCATACTGTTTTCCACAGTGGCTGCACCAGTCTGCATTCCCACCAGCGTGTTTTAAAAACTTTTTTTAAAAAAATATATATATTTTATTGATTTTTTTACAGAGAGGAAGGAAGAGGGATAGAGAGTTAGAAACATCGATGAGACAGAAACATTGATCAGCTGCCTCTTGCACACCTCCTACTGGGGATGTGCCTGCAACCAAGTTACGTGCCCTTGACCAGAATCAAACCTGGGACCTTCCAGTCTGCAGGCTGACGCTCTATCCACTGAGCCAAACAGGTTTTGGCTTAAAAACTCTTGTGGCACACCAGTGTGCCTGCCATGGCACACAGGTTGAAAATCCCTGTGCAAGGTCTGATGTTACTATGGCTCTCTTTAACGTTTGCTGTAGCTATCAGTGCCAAAGATTTCACATTTCTTCATTGTCTTTGTTTTTGTGTTTGACTTTCCTAAGAAATCTTCTTTCAATAAAGTCTGTCTTGTAGCCCTTGAACTATAATGCGCTGTTATTACACTATATCCCTCCGTGTTGATCTGATAGAGAATGGGGAGAGAAAAACATTCTACAATATTATTATTAAATATCTATATTTTACGGGCCTGTGTACCTGAGCTGTAACCTTTACAAGTTATAGTTCTTAGATTTTTTTCTGCTTAGGTGTTATAGAAAAGCTACAGGAAGCTGGAGTGGAGAGAATGCTCTTCCTCTTAGTTAGCTAAGGCTCTGGTCAAGTCTTTCCTCTGAAGAGTGGCCCTTCATTTGAGAACACTCTTGGAGTATTTCATAATGGCTACTTTCCCCCTCCCCTTTGAGAGTATGGAGGAGATCTTTCTTGGCTCTTCATTGTAAGAATCTATATGTTTCCTGGAGGTACAACCCCAAAACATGTATGATTCCCCCTTCGCTGCAGTCCCCAGAAATTCCTCACTCACATGCTAGTTACTTAGCCTCTAGCAATCTATCAAAATTATCATTTAACTGTTTCCAGCATTCATGGCTCCAGTGGCTTCTTCTTTAGAAAAGGAGATGTCGACAATGACTCCACATTTTCTCATCTTTCTGAATTTCAGGGTGGGAGTTTGCTGGGTAACCTCACTTCTTTCATAGGTCCAAGAAAAGTAATTGGATTTCAGTTTATTCAGCATTTTTTTCTGGTTGTAAAAACAGGAGTAACAACTTCCAAGCTTTTCACATGTCAGAGTTGGCATCAGAATTTTAATTTTCTTTTATTTTAAACCACTAGTGCTCAAAATCATTTTGCCTGCACAAAGTCTTAAAACCTCCAAAAGTAAGTAGGTACTTCTCTGTTGGTCTCATAAACATAAACATACATCAAGGGGCTTGCCTCTTGTAGACCACAGAGAAAATCCATGTGCCAGAGGAAATCGTAGCCCTGGAGTCATTCTTAAAGCTCTGGAAACCCCACATGTAAAAATATAAAATTGACATCCTCCTCCTCCAAGTTTTTATCTCACTGCTTTTAAAAGTAGTGAAATATATGCCACAATATGTCTCATTCTAAAGGTTGAAAAATGTATGCTATGACTATAATGACATCATCCTGCCTCCCACAGAAGGCTTTTGCTTGAAGAGTTCAGCAGGAGAACAAAATTAGCAGGAAACGTCACTTTCACACACTCAGATGGAAATTTTTAACATCTCCAATCCTATGACAGTCCCCTCGATGGGAACATATATGTCACTAGAACGTACCAATGATGTGCAAACAAATCTTATGAGCAGGTGCTAAACTGAGTCCATTGCTTGAAGATAAAAGTTTGGGCCGCACCGAGAACAAAGGGTTTCTCCTGTGTGTAGTTTCAAGCTAAGAAGTAAGAATCATGCCTAAGATAAAACTTCTGGATGCTTTTGTGACAACGTGCAGAGGAGGTCTTTTATTGCCTCTGATCATTCTTTATTTCTTAGATCATGCAGAAATCCTACTCTTTCCTTACTTTATGAAATGAAATAAAAATTCTCCACTGATTAAATAAGGTTTTAATTGTTCCAAAATTAAAAAGAAATATGATACTCTTGCCCTCTTTGAGGTTTTACTTCATAACATTCAATTATGAAAACAGTATACAACTATCCAGCCAATTCATTTTACTCAAATTTTCTCTAAATACTATTTACCTTAAATGTATTTCATGTTGCCAATATACTGAGAATAATGAAGAACAGGCAAAAGTATACATGGTCAATTATATATCTAGAGAGAATATTAATGTGAGTTTTCTACATGTAAGATAAGGAAACAATTTTTTATTTGCCATGTGTAAATCCTAAGAAGGTTTTTATCTCTGTTCACAGTGCTATAGAGTGAGGTACTTTTATATCTGTGGGAATATAAGACAAATAAGCACTATAAAATGATCTAGTAAAAAAAAAGCAATATTATTGATAAGTGCCTGGGAGAAGTAACTAGGAATATCAAATATTAATAGTCTGTATATCAAATTATTGTTCAAAGAATTGAATGTAAAATCAAAATATTATCGTGATTCAATCTCTCTTTTCTCCCAGTCCCACCAGACACACACATGTGCACACCAGACACACACATGAATATATCAATACTAGAGGCCCGGTGCATGAAATTCGTGCATGGGGGGGTGTCCCTCAGCCCAGCCTGCACCGTCTCCAATCTGGGACTGTTGGCTCCCAACTGCTCGCCTGCCTGCCTTCCTGATTGCCCCTAACTGCTTCTGCCTGCCAGCCTGATCACCCCCTAACCACTCCCCTGTCAGCCTGATTGGTGTCTAACTGCTCCCCTGCCAGCCTGATTGCCACTATCTGCCCTCCCCTGCAGGCCTGGGTCCCCCCCAACTGCCCTCCCCTGCTGGCCATCTTGTGGCAGCCATATTGTGTCTACATAGGGGCAGCCATCTTTGACCACTTGGGGGCAGCCATCTTGTGTGTTGGAGTGATGGTAGAGGCCTAGTGCATGGGTGGGGGCCAGCTACTTTGTCCTGAAGGGTGTCCCAGTCAGGGTGGGGGTTTCCTTAGGGCATGGGGAGGCCTGGGCGAGGGGCCTGTGCTGGTTTGCAGACTGGCCACGCCCAACGGTGACCCAAGCGGAGGCCTTGGTATCTGGTATTTATTTATCTTCTATAATTGAAACTTTGTAGTTTTCAGCAGAGCCAAGCCTCCTGCTTGCTCCATGGCCTCAGCCATTTTTGTTGGGATTTATTTATCTTCTATAATTGAAACTTTGTATCCTTGAGTGGAGGCCTGGGCTAGCCAGGGTATGCGGAAAGCTTGGCTTCCTCCATTGCCAGAGAAACCTAAGCCTCCTGCTCTCTCCGTGGCCACAGCCATCTTGGTTGGGTTAATTTGCATACTCACTCCTGATTGGCTGGTGGGCGTGGCTCGTGGGTATAGCGGAGTGATGGTTAATTTGCATATTACTCTTTTATTAGATAGGATCCTCTTCCATTACTCTTCTCCATTTACTTGCTCTTCTCTATTGCCTTTGCCATGTGTTCCTGTCTCCTTCCTTCAGGCTGGCAAAATCTTTTCCTCAATTCTACTTGCTTTAGCATACTTCTGCCTTTGTAACTTTTTGCTTAAATACCATTAACATTTGAAATTGTGGAAAATTTGTTACCATTTGAGCATTCAAGTTCATATCAAATATAGAAAATGGTAGGTAAAAGTTTTTTTTTACTTTTCCCCTTAAACAGAATCTCCATCTTCCTCCAAGTAGAGACATGAGAAAAGTCCCTTTCAAAAAGTTTCCTTCGATTTTGCCATGATTCCTCAGTGTCCTCTACTGTAAGGATCCTTCAGCTTCTTTTCTTAAACTTCATTCAAATGTTAGTCTATTCTATCTGGTTGTTTATATGTAGGGGTGTGTGTGTGTGTGAGTGTGTGTTTTCTTTTGATTAATGGGGTTTTAAGTCCTCTGAGTATTTTTTTAAGGAGTCTTAGGGTGGGGGATGAAGGAGAGTAACTATCTAGCAATATTCAAAAACTCCCAAAACTGTTTTATGAGTAAGACTCGAGTGTGCCTTTTTTGGTCTTCCTCATCCTCCTGTATAACCTTGCAGCATTTGAGCCTTTCTACTGATAAGGTTTCACTTTTATTGGCCTCTAGAACAAAATTTCCATTGTTTTTTATCTTATAACATTAAAAATTCCTTTTCATCTGCTTAATGGAGCTTCTTTCTAAAGAAGGGAGACTTATTCCTAAATATAGGCACAGCTGAAGGTATGTGTTTGCTTTTCATCTCACTTTGAATATACTCTTTGAGTCATCATACATCTTCTGATTCATGTATATGTAGATGATTTCAAACTAGAACTGAGGAGGTAATATCTACTAGTAAACTGGGTCTTGAAGGATGTGTAGGAATTTCAATGAACGATAGGAGAAAAATTAGTTAAGAAAAATGTTACTGCCCTGACCGGTTTGGCTCAGTGGATAGAGCATCAGCCTGTGGACTGAAGGGTCCCAGGTTCGATTCCAGTCAAGGGCATGTACCTTGGTTGTGGGCACATCCCCAGTAGGGGGTGTGCAAGAGGCAGCTGATCGATGTTTCTCTCTCATCGATGTTTCTAATTCTCTATCCCTCTCCCTTCCTCTCTGTAAAAAATCAATAAAATATATTTTAAAAAAAGAAAAGAAAAATGTTACTGCATACACAAAAAAATATGGAGAGATCAATCAGGATGGCAAATCCAGGACTGTCCACAGTGTACTAAAAGAAACATTTTTTCATGTCATGTGACTAACAGATGAATAATGATCTCATGTGATCTACTTTCTCAGTGCTTATTTTTCATTCCTTTCAATAATATTTGTTCCTATATAAATTTGATTGATAGATATATTTAGTTACCATTATAGCTTAGACAGACCAGCTGGTGTGGCCCAGTGGTTGAGTGTTGACCCTTGAACCAAGAGATTACTGGTTCTGTTCAATTCCCCATCAGGGCATATGCTCTGGTTGTGAACTCAATCTCCAGTAGGTGGCATGCAGGAGGGAGGCATGCAGGAGGCATCCAATTGATGTTTCTCTCTCATCAATGTTCTATCTCTATTATATTAATATATATATTAATACATATATATGTATTAATCCTCACCCAAGGATAATTTTCCATTGATGTGAGAGAAACACATTGATTGGTTGCCTCCTGCATGAGCCTGACCAGGATCTAGGCCAGGGAGAAGCCTGCAACCAAGTATGTGCCCTTGACCTGAATGGAACTTGAGACCCTTTGGTCTGCAGGCTGACGTTCTATCCCACTGAACCAAACCGACTAGGGCAATAAAAACATATTTTTTTAAAAAACTTAGTCAGAACTCACCATTGTTCTCTGTGTTAATCTCTTCAAATGATCCAATTTCTGTCAAACAAGCAGACAAAAATATCCTATCTAATAAAAGAGTAATATGCAAATTGACTGTACTTCCACTACACCCACAAGCCACATCCACCAGCCAATCAGGAGCGAGTGTGCAAATTAACCCAACCAAGATGGCTGTGGCCACAAAGAGAGCAGAAGGTTTGGGTTTCCCTGGGCAATGGAGGAAGCCAAGTTTTCCGCATACCCTTGGCTGGCCTAGGCCTCCGATGAAGGCTACAAAGTTTCAATTACAGAAGATAAATAAATCCCAGATACCGGGGCCTCTGCTTGGGTCACCAAGGGGTGTGGCCAGCCTGAAAACCACTGCAGGTCCCTCACCCAGGCCGTCCCATGCCCCAAGGGAACCCCCACCTTGATCCAGGACACCCTTCAGGGAAAACCAGCCAGCCCCCACCCATGCACCAGGCCTCTATCCTATCTAATAAAAGAATAATATGCAAATTGACCATCACTCCAACACACAAGATGGCTGTCCCCATGTGGACACAAGATTGCCGCCACAAGATAGCCAGCAGGGGAGGGCCGTTGGGAGGGACCAGGTCTGCAAGGGAGGGCAGTTAGGGGCAATCAGGCCAGCAGGGGAGGGCAGTTGGGAGGGACCAGGCCTGCAGGAGAGGGCAGTTAGGGGTGACCAGGCCAGCAGAGGAGAGAAGTTGGGGGCAATTGGGCCTGCAGGGGAGGGCAGTTAGGGGTGACCAGGCCTGAAGGGGGGGGGGTAGTTAGGGGCAAACAGGCTGGCAGGGGAGCAGTTAGGCATCAATCAGGCTGGCTGGGGAGTGGTTAGGGGATGATCAGGCTGGCAGGCAGAAGTGGTTAGGGGCAATCAGGAAGGCAGGCAGACGAGCAGTTGGGAGCCAGCAGTCCTGGATTGTGAGAGGGATGTCCGACTGCCCGTTTAGGTTTGGGCCTAAACGGGCATTCAGACATCCCTCGAGGGGACCCAGATTGGAGAGGGTACAGGCTGGGCTGAGGGACACACACCCCCGGGCACAAATTTCATGCACCGGGCCTCTAGTTCTCTCATAAGAAGGGCTGGAAATTAAGTTTTTTAAAATTTCTCACCTCATATTCCAGTCCTACTGTTTCTCCTTTTTAATATCTCTCATATCTAGAGATAAACAGTCCTGAAGGTAACCTAGTCCCAGAAATTACACGTGAACAAATTACTATGGCCTTCTACTATAGTTTGATATCAGATAGAGTGATTCCTTCCACTTTGTTCTTCTTTTTCAATTTTGCTCTTGCTATTTGGGATCTTTTGTGGTTTCATATACATTTTTTAAATATTTGTTCTCTTTTTCTGAAATATACCATTGGTATCTTGAAAGGAATTGTGTTGAATCTATAGATTGCTTTGAGTAGCATGGATATTTTAATAATATTAATTCTTCCAATCCATAAACACGATATATGCATCCACTTATTTATATATTCCTTAATGTCTTTCTTAAGTGTCTTATAATTTTCTAAATACAGGTCTTTTACATCACTGGTTAAATTTATTTATAGGTATTTTATTCTTTTTGAAGCAATTGTACTGGTATAAAAACAGACGTATGGAACAGAATAGAGAATCCAGAATAAACCCACACATTTATAGTCAATTAATATTCAACAAAGGAGGCAAAAAACCAACAATGAGTTTTTAGTAGTCTATTCACTGAATAATGTTTGGAAAGTTGAACAGATAAATGTAAAAAAAGTGAAACTAGACCACCTTCTTATACCATACACAAAAATTTAAAAAGATTAAAGAAGCATCAAACAGACTGTCAAAACTCAGAGGGAAGGCAGGGGAAGGTGGGCAGTGGGGGAGGGGTAAGAGTTCAACCAAAAAACTTGTATACATATAACCATAATCAATGGACACAGACAATAGGAATTGAAAGCCTGGGCTGGAGTGGGGGTGGGGGGGCACAGTGGCAGGCTGGGAGAGGTCAATGGGAGGAAAAGGGAACATATGTAATAATTTCAACAATAAAGAATTTTAAAAATTTAAAGTTAAAATAAAAATTATTTAAATTATAGACTCAAAAACTATAAAAATCCTAGAAGAAAACATAAGAAGTAAAATCTCAGGCATTTCACATAGCAATATTTTTCTGATATATTGCCTCAGGCAAGAGAAACAAAAGAAAAAATAAATAAATGGAACTAAATCAAACTAAAAATTTTTTTGGTGGCATCCTTTTGACAACAAAGGATACCATCAACAAAATGAAGACAACTCACTGAGTGGGAGAACACATTCACCAATGATACATCTGATAAGAGATTAATATCCAAAATTTATAAAGAACTTATAAACTTCAACATCAAAAAAACAAACAATCCAATTAAAAAATGGGTAAAGGAACTGAATAGACACTTCTCCAAAGGGGACATACAGATGGCTAATAGATATATGAAAAGATGCTCAACAGCATCAATCATCAGAGAAATGCCAACTTAAACCACAGTGAGATATCACCCCACACCTGTCAGAATGGCTATCATCAATAAATCAACCAATAACAAGTGCTGGAGAGGATGTGGAGATAAGGGAACCCTCATGCACTGTTGGAGGGAATGCAGACTGGTGCAGCCTTGTGGAAAACAGTCAGAGTCATCTCAATAAATTAAACATGGAACTACCTTATGACCCAGTGATTTGACCTCTGGGAATTTATCTGAAGAATCCCAAAACACTGATTTGAAAGAATATATGCACCCCTATGTTCATTGCAGCATCTATATATATAAAATCCTAAGCTACCGTTATGACTGGTTGACCGAACGATTGGTCACTGGTCGCTATGATGCGCACTGACCACCAGGGGCAGACGCTCAATGCAGGAGTTGACCCCTGGTGGTCAGTGCGCTCCCACAGCCAACCTACTGTGGCCAGCCAACCTCCTGTGGTCCCTACCCCCAGCAGGCCACCCTGATTGGCCCCTATCAGGACTGGATGAGATGGCCCCAATCAGCCCCCATCACCTCCCAGGTCAAGGGACCCCACCTGTGCACGAATTCATGCACCAAGCCTCTAGTTATTTATAATAGCCAAGATTTGGAAGCAGCCCAGGTATCTGTCAGTAGGTGAATGGATATAACAGCTATGGTACATTTACACAATGGAATACTACTCAGTTATAAAAAAAGAAGAGAATTTTATCCTTTGCAACAACATGGGTGGGCCTGCAGAACATTATGCTAAGTGAAATAAGCCAGTAGAGAAAGACAACTACCTTATGACTTCACTCATATATGGAATCTAATGAACAAAATGAACTAACAGTCAAAATATTGACAGACTCATAGAATGCAGGCTGACAGCTTTCAGGTTGGGGAGGATGGGAGAGTGGAGGGATTGAGCAAAAAAGATAAAGAAAAGAAAGAGAAAAACTCATGGATATGAACAAAAGTGTGGTGATTGCTGAGGAATGGGAGGTGGAGGAGAGTATATGGAGATAAATGGAGATGGATGGAGACTTGACTTGATGGTGAACACATAATACAGTGTACAGATGATGTGTTGTAGAATTGTGCACCTTGAAACTTATAACATTTTTTTTAACCAATGTCACCCCAATAAATTTAATTACAAGGAAAGGAAAAAAATAGAAGTGAACAAATTAAAAGACAAAGCATGTTTTTGGGTAGGAAGACTTAACATCATAAATATGTCAATATAATAAAAATATCAGCTTTTTATCCCTAAAGTTAAACAGAGTTCTGTCAGAAAAAAATGTCATAAATTCCTGAAATAAAAGATAACTCTGAAAAAGAGAAGAATCAGAGTAACCTATGGCATATATTATAAAGCTTCTGTCATTAAAATGGTATGAAATCTATGCATGAAGATACAGTGACATAACACAAAAAGAGGAGCTATTTACAGTGACTTTGAAACCCAAGATTGTGACTGTGTATCCTTAGTTGGATATATTCTGAGGTTTGAAAAAAGAATATTGAAAAACTAACTAGCTATAAAGTTTGACATTGTAGGTCATATTGTTGTACTGCTACTATTTTACACTTGTCTTTGTAGTGAAAGAAGTGGCAACTGAGGATTTACATAATTACCACCGAAAACCAGGAGTCTTGGCATGAGAAAAAACAGGAAACAAGTGTAAGATCAATAAGGTTAGTTAAAAACCATATACTCCTGACTTAAATTGGAACTTACAATAATTTTATTTTAAAAAATACACAATTTGTAGCCTTTTCTCTGAAACTATGTAAAATTGATGACTGCACAGTAATGAGCACCCCTAGTAACCATGTGTGGTCTCTAAATACCATTTCACAGTACAGGCAATAACTCCTCCTTGGGGATGGGTGATTCTGAGTACTTAGTGGAACACTTAAAATATCCTAGGACATCTTGCCACATAAGAAAGTTAGAAAGCACTCAAAGATACAGAAGTCAACTCAAAGAAGCTTCAAATTGAGCAAAGATAGGACAATTTAAACATCAATAGAAAGAATTACTATAGATTGAAATATATCAGATATATTTTAATATATTAGTAGATAATAATTCTTTTCTTTTTTATTGATTTTAGGGAGGAAAGGAAAGGGAGAGATAGAAACATCAATGATGAGACAGATTCATTGATTGGTTGCCTCCTACACACCCTCTATTGGGGATCCAGCTAGTGACCCAGGCATGTGCCCTGACTGGAAATTGAACCCAGATTTCCTGGTTCATAGGTCAATGATAAACCACTGAGTCATACTGACCAGGCCATAATAATTCTTTTAAAATAGTGAAACTCATCGGTAACTTTGAAAAAGGCTAAGAAACCAACATAAGTGGCAATAGACATTTATTCTGTATTTCATATATGAACTATAAGTCAAGGTAATCAAATTATTGATGGAACATTTCTATTTATAGTAGTATTTCAAATAATAAATGCAAATAAATTACTGAATTAGAATATCATCATTTTGTAATAGTTGTTATAATAAAAAAGTGTCAAGTAAATATATTTACCTCCTGACATATTCACAAAACCAATAAACAATTTTTTTGCAAAAAAGAATATAACTAAATATAATTAAGCTTTTAAATTTAACTACCATTTTCTGGGAAATATAAGAGATAGAAGAACATTATAAATATTACTATAATTGTGCAATCAGCAAATATTGTCACTCTTTAAAAAATAAATGTCAATATTTTTAAAAAGATGGAAGTTAAAGATTAAAAATATTCAGGAGTCCAGAAAATAAGAATATGGAGTAGCAGAAAGAAAATCAGAGGTTGTCTGGGGCTGGGGCTGGGGCTGGGAACAGAGATTGATTCCAAAAGGATATGAAGTTTCTTTCTGAGGTAATGGAAATGTTTTACATTTAAATTGTATTGTGGTGATGGTTGCACAACTCTGTAAACTTACTACCACTCATTGAATTGCATACTTAAAATGGCTGAATTTTATGGTATGTAAATTATACCTCAATAAAGCTCTTTAAAAAAGAATATATTCAAGAAACATTATCAACCAATTGCAATGAATGGAAATTATTTGTATACTGATTCACAGAAATTTATTTTTAAATTCATATAAAAATTAGAGAACCTGGATCTGTTTTGTTCATCATATCAGATCCAGAGACATTGAAACATACAACAGACTGACATATTTCAGAAGAGGAGAGGTGTACAGGAAGAGAGTAAACAAAGAACTTAGATGCATATATGCATAGCCCATGGACAAACAATAGGGTGGGGAAGGCCTGGGGTGGGTCAGGAGCAGGATAGAGAGAGTCAGTGGAGAAAGGGGGAGGGGGAATAAAGGAGGCATTTGTAATAATTTAAACAATAAAATTTTTAAAAAGTAAAAAAAAAAATTAGAGAACCTTGACCACTGATTGTATTCTTAAGATTGATAAGTAATTGTTTTTTAGGTATGTTAATGGTATTGTGGTTATGTTTTTTTAATGAATCCTTATCTGTTAGAAATTCATACTCAAATACTAAGTTAAATGTGTTGATGAATGGCTTAAAAAAACCTGCAGCTAAAGTAGGTAAGTACTAATGGAGCTAACATAAGATTGGTTATAAATTAATAATTTGGAGCTGAGTGGTGAAATGTTGGGGGTTCATTATGTTATTCTGTCCTCTTTTATTTTGTATTTTTTCATATTAAACAATAAGAAAAAATCTTATATTTTTTCCCATTCCCACATCAGATTCTCATTTTTCTTTCCTAAAATATTGCCATAAATAACTGGTCTCATCAACCTGAGTTTTCACTTTTAAATTCATCCAGAACAGGCTCATTAGATTCATCATTTTAAAACCTTAAAATACAACTTTCTATAAGTAGCTACTTTGCTCAAAACTTATGATTCTCCACTTTCCTCCAAAATCAGTGATTATAAGTTTATAAAAAATAAACCATCATTAATTTGGCATAAAAATATCTTACATTTTTTTCCATCCAACTGTCTCAATAACTTTTTTTTTTTACTTATCTTCATGAACTTGATACTTTAGTGAAATTAGTGTTTATGCACTTGTCCGCTGTCTACTTGTCCTTAACACAGATGTAGGAATGCCACCTCCACCTTTGCTCTTACGATGCTCCCTGCCTGAGTATTTGCTCTTTGTCTATGTTTATTTTAATTTGTTTCTTCCTCAAAGTCCTATTCAAGTTTCACCTCCTCCAATTAGCTTTTCCTAAAGACTTTTCAACTATGGTCAACTCTCTCTTATTTGAACTCCAGTAGCAATTTTCCTATAACTAATTTTATCGCATACTACTCTACAGGGCTAGTGTATTTTAATGCATGTACTTTACCTTTTGATGTCAGGGACTGTGACAGATTTTTATGTACTCAACCACCTACTGCAGAATGTTACACATAATACTTGTTAAATACATGCTTGTTGATACTATTGCTGTCATTTCTGCCATTATTATTGGTGGTGGTGGTAGTGGTAATCATTAATTTTTAAAACTTCATTTGACAATAATGGTCAGGATTCCAAATTTCTTCAACGAGATGACCTTAGACCTAAAGACTTACTAGTATGGGTAAATTAGAGAGTATTGACTCATAAAACTGAAAATTCTTGGAGAGTTCATTCTAGGTCTGTGAAATATGCCATTGGTATTTTAATGGGGTGTACATTGAATCTATAGATTGCTTCAGTATGGACATTTTAATGATGTTGATTCTACCAATCCATGAACACGGCATGTTCTTCCATCAGTTTATGTCTTCCCCTATCTCTTTTCTCAGTGTCTTATAGTTTTCCACTTATACTCAAATAAGGCCTGGTCCCCCCCAACTATCCCCCCAACTGTTTATAAAAATCGCACAATTTTTTTGGTGCAATGGTAAATGGGATTACTTTTTTAGTCTCTCTTTCTGTAAATTCACTATTGGTGTATAGAAATGTCATAGATTTCTTGGTGTTAATTTTGTATCCAGCCATATTGCCGAATTCATTTATTAAGTCTAATAATTTTTTGATGGAGTCTTTAGGGTTTTCTATGTACAGTATCATGTCATCTGCGAATAAGGACAGTTTTATGTCTTCTTTTCCAATTGGATGCCTTTTATTCTTCTTCTTGTCTGATTGCAATGGCTAGTACTTACAGCACTAGGTTGAACATGAGCGGTGAGAGTGGGCATCCCTGTCTTGTTCCTGTTCTTAGGGGAAATGGATTTAGTTTTTTGCCCATTGAGTATGATGTTGGCTGTGGGTTTGTCATATATGGCTTTTATTATGTTGAGGTATGGTCCTTCTATTCTCACCTTGCTGAGAGTTTTTATCAAGAAAGGGTGTTGGATTTTGTCAAATGCCTTTTCTGCATCAATTGATATGACTATGTGATTTTTATCTCTCAATTTGTTTATGTGATGTATCACATTTATTGATTTGCAGATATTGTACCAACCTTGCATCCCTGGGATAAATCCTACTTGGTCATGTTGTATGATCTTTCTGATGTACTGCTGGATCCGATTTGCTAGAATTTTGTTGAGGATTTTGGCATCTATGTTCATGAGGGATATTGGCCTATAATTCTCTTTCATTGTGTTGTCTTTATCTGGTTTTGGTATTAGGGTGATGCTGGATTCATAGAAGGAGATTGGAAGTGTTCCTTCCTCTTGAATTATTTGGAATAGTCTGAGGATCGGTTTTAGTTCTTCCTTGAATGTTTGGTAAAACTCCCCTGTGAAGCTGTCTGGCTCCGGGCTTTTGTTTGCTGGAAGCTTTTTGATGACTGCTTCAATTTCTTCCATAGTTATCAGCCTATTGAGATTTTTAGATTCTTCCTGATTGAGTTTTGGAAGGTTGTATTTTTCTAGGAATATGTTTATTTCCTCCAGGTTGTCCAGTTTGTTGGAATAGAGTTGTTCAGAGTATTTTTTTAACAATCCTTTGTATTTCTATGGGGTCTGTTGTTATTTTGCTTCTTTCATTTCTGATTTTGTTTATTTTGGTCCTCTTTGCTTCTTGGTGAGCCTGGCTAGAGGTTCATCAATCTTTTTTATGCTTTCAAAGAACCAGCTCTTGGTTTAATTGATCTTTTGTATTGTTTTTGTTTTTGTTTGTTTGTTTGTTATTTTGGTCTCTATGTCATTTATTTCTGCTCTGATCTTTATTATCTCCTTCCTTCTGCTCACTCTAGGCTTTTCTTGTTGCTCTCCTTCTAATTCTTTAAGTTGTAGAGTTAGGTGATGTACTACCATTTTTTCTTTTTTTTCTTTTTTGTTTTTGTTTTTTGGGGTTTTTTTTAGGTAGGCCTCTAGAGCTATAAACTTCCCTCTCAGGACTGTTTTCATGGTGTCCCAGAGATTTTGGATTGTTGTGTTTTTATTGTCACTAGATTCCAGGATGTTGTTGTTTTTTTGTTTTTGTTTTTGTTTTGTTTTTATTAAGGTATTATATGTGTACATATCTTACCATTGCCCCCCCACCCCACTCCCATACATGCCCTCACCCCCCAATGTTTTGCATCCATTGGTTACTCTTATATACATGTATATAAGTCCTTCAGTTGATCTCTTATTTCCCCCACCTCTCCCTAACCTTACCGCTGTAATTTGACAGTCTGTTTGATGCTTTACTGCCTCTGTATCTATCTTTTTGTTCATCAGTTTATAATGTTTTTCATTATCCCCAAATGAGTGAGATCATGTGGTATTTTTCTTTCATTGACTGGCTTATTTCACTTAGCATAATGTTCTCTAATTTCATCCAGGTGCCGAAAAATGGTAGTAATTCCTTCTTTTTTATGGCAGCATAGTATTCCATTGTGTAGATGTACCATAGTTTTCTGATCCAGTCATCTGCTGACGGGCACTTAGGCTGTTTCCAAATCTTAGCTATGGTAAATTGTGCTGCTATGAACATAGGGGTGTATATATCCTTTCTGATGGTGTTTCTAGTTTCTTGGGATATATTCCCAGGAGTGGGATTACTGGGTCAAATGGGAGTTCCATTTTCAGTTTTTTGAGGAAACTCCATACTGTTCTCCACAGTGGCTGCACCAGTCTGCATTCCCACCAGCAGTGCACGAGGGTTCCTTTTTCTCCGCATCCTCGCCAACACTTGTCGTTTGTTGATTTGTTGATGATAGCCATTATGACAAGTGTGAGATGGTATTGCATTGTCGTTTTGATTTGAATCTCTCGGATAATTAGTGACTTTGAGCATGTTTTCATGTGTCTCTTGGCCTTCCTTCTGTCTTATTTCGAAAATATTCTATTTAGGTTCATTGCCCATTTTTTTACTGGATCATTTATCTCCCTTTTATTAAGTTGTATAAGCTGCCTGTAGATGTTGGAGATTAAACCTTTATCAGTGATAACATTTGCAAATATGTTCTCCCATACAGTGGGGTTTCTTGTTGTTTTGTTGATGGTTTCTTTTGCTGTGCAAAAGCTTTTTATTTTGATGTAGTCCCATTTGTTTATTTTCTCTTTGGCTTCCATTGCCCTAGGGGCAGTATCAGAGAAAAAGTTCTTTTGGCATATGTCTGAGATTTTGCTGCCTGTGGATTTCGCTAGTATTTTTATGGTTTCCCGTCCTATATTTAAGTCCTGTAACCATTTTGAGTTTATTTTTGTGTATGGTGTAAGTTGGTGATCTAGTTTCATTTTTTTGCATGTATCTGTCCAATTTTCCCAACACCATTTATTGAAGAGACTGTCTTGACTCCATTGTATGCTCAAGCCTCCTTTGTCAAATATTAATTGCGCATATTGGTTTGGGTCGATATCTGGATTCTCTATTCTGCTCCATTGATCTATATGTCTGTTCTTGAGCCAGTACCAGGCTGTTTGGAGGACAGTGGCTTTGTAATACAGCTTGAAATCTGGTATTGAGATCCCTCCTACTTTATTCTTCTTTCTCAGGATTGCTGTGGCTATTCGGGGTCTTTTTTTATTCCAGATGAATTTTTGGAGAGTTCTTTCTAGGTCTGTGAAATATGCCATTGGTATTTTAATGGGGAATGCATTGAATCTATAGATTGCTTTGGGTAGTATGGACATTTTAATGATGTTGATTCTACCAATCCATAAACATGGTATGTTCTTCCATCTGTTTACATCTTCCTCTATCTCTTTTTTCAGTGTCCTGTAGTTTTCCACGTATAGGCCTTTTACCTCCTTGGTTAGGTTTATTCCTAAGTATCTTAATTTATTTGGTGCGATGGAAAATGGGATTGCTTTTTTAGTCTCTCTTTCTGTAAGTTCACTGTTGGTGTATAGAAATGCCATAGATTTCTTGGCGTTAATTTTGTATCCTGCTACATTGCCGAATTCATTTAAGTCTGTTAGTTTTTTGATGGAGTCTTTCGGGTTTTTAATGTACAATGTCATGTCATCTGCAAATAAGGACAGCTTTACTTCTTCTTTTCCAATTTGGATGCCTTTTATTTTTTCTTCTTGTCTAATTGCAGTGGCTAATACTTCCAGTACTATGTCAAACAAGAGTGGTGAGAGTGAGCATCCCTGTCTTGTTCCTGTCCTTAGGGGAAATGGTTTTAGTTTTTGCCCATTGAGTATGATGTTAGCTGTGGGTTTATCATATATAGCTTTTATTATGTTGAGGTATGATCCTTCTATTCCCACCTTGTTGAGAGTTTTTATCAAGAAAGGGTGTTGGGTTTTGTCAAATGCTTTTTCTGCATCAATTGATATGACTATGTGATTTTTATCTCTCAATTTGTTTATGTGATGTATCACATTTATTGATTTGCAGATATTGTACCATCCTTGCATTCCTGGGATAAACCCTACTTGGTCATGGTGTATGATCTTTCTGATGTACTGCTGGATCCAATTTGCTAGAATTTTGTTGAGGATTTTGGCATCTGCATTCATGAGGGATATTGGCCTGTAATTCTCCTTCATTGTGTTGTCTTTATCTGGTTTTGGTATTAGGGTGATGCTGGCTTCATAGAAGGAGCTTGGAAGTGTTCCTTCCTCTTGAATTTTTTGGAATAGTCTGAGGAGGATAGGTTTTAGTTCTTCCTTGAATGTTTGGTAAAACTCTCCTGTGAAGCCGTCTGGCCCCGGGCTTTTGTTTGCCAGAAGCTCTTTGATGACTGCTTCAATTTCTTCCATAGTTACTGGCATGTTGAGCTCTTTAGATTCTTCCTGATTGAGTTTTGGAAGGTTATATTTTTCTAGGAATATGTCCATTTCCTCCAGGTTGTCCAGTTTGTTGGAATAGAGTTGTTCATAGTATTTTTTAACAATCCTTTGTATTTCGGCGGGATCTGTTGTTATTTCACCTCTTTCATTTGATTTTGTTTATTTGGGTCCTCTCTCTTTGCTTCTTGGTGAGCCTGGCTAGAGGTTCATCAATCTTGTTTATCCTTTCAAAGAACCAGCTCTTGGTTTTGTTGATCTTTTGTATTGTTTCTTTGGTCTCTATGTTGTTTATTTCTGCTCTGATCTTTATTATTTCCTTCCTTCTGCTTACACTGGGCTTCTCTTGTTGCTCTCTTTCTAACTCTTTGAGTTGTGGGTTAGGTAATTTATTACCATTGTTTCTTGTTTTTTGCATTAGGCTTGTAGATCTATGAACTTCCCTCTCAAGACTGCTTTCGCTGTGTCCCATAGATTTTGGATTGTAGTGTTTTCATTGTCATTTGTTGCCATGATGTTTTTTATTTCTTCTTTGATCTCTCTGGTAACCCAGTCATGGTTTAATAGCATGCTGTTTAGTCTCCATGTGTTTGATTTCTTTGGGTTGTTTTTATTGTAGTTCATTTCCAGTTTTATGCCACTGTGGTCTGAGAAGATTCTTGATATGATTTCTATCTTCTTGAATTTGAAGAGACTTTGCCTATGTCCCAACATATGGTCTATCTTTGAAAATGACCCATGTGCACTTGAGAAGAATGTATATTCTGTGGCTTTGGGGTGAAATGTTCTGAAGATGTCAATTAATTCCATCTGGTCTAGTGAGTCATTTAGGATTGATGTTTCTTTGCTGATTTTTTGTTTAGAGGATTTGTCCAATGGTGATAGTGGGTTATTAAAGTCTCCTACTATGATTGTATTGCTGTCAATCTCTCCCTTGATATCCTCCAGGAGTTTTTTTATGTATTTGGGTGCTCCTGTATTGGGTGCATATATGTTTACCAGAGTTATTTTTTCTTGTTGGATTGCTCCCTTTAGTATTATGAAGTGGCCTTCCTTATCTCTTGTTATGTCCTTCACTTTGAGATCTAATTTGTCAGATATAAGTATTGCTACCCCAGCTTTTTTTTCAGTTCCATTTGCCTGGAAAACCTTTTTCCATCCCTTCAGCCTCAGTCTGTGTGCGTCTTTTTTTCTGAGGTGGGTTTCTTGTAGACAGCAGATATATGGGTCGTGTTTTCTTATCCAATCCGTTACCCTATGTCTTTTGATTGGGGCATTTAGTCCATTTACATTTAAAGTTATTATTGATAGGTACTTATTTGTCTCCATTCCTATTCTTTACCCCTGTGTTACTTCTTCGCTTCCTATTTCTTTTCTTTTCTTTTTTTTTTTTTTTTACAGCAGACCCTTTAGCATTTCTTGCATTGCTGGTTTGGTGGTAATAAATTCCCTTAGTCTTTTTTTGTCTGTGAAGCTCCTGATTTCACCTTCAATTTTGATTGATAGCCTTTCTGGGTACAGTATTCTTGGATTCAGACCATTCCTTTGCATGACTTTGTATATTTCATTCCATTCCCTTCTGGCCTGATGAGTTTCTGTTGAGAAATCAGTTGCTAGTCTGATGGAGGTTCCTTTGTATGTAACTTTCTGTCTCTCTCTTGCTGCTTTTAAGATTCTTACTTTGTCGTTGCTGTTTGCCAATTTAATTATAATGTGCCTTGGCGTCGGTCTTTTGGGTTCATTTTGCTTGGGACTCTGTGAGCTTCTTGGATTTGTGTGGGTTTTTTCTTCCCTATATCAGGGAAATTTTCTGTCATTATTTCTTCAAATAGGTTTTCTATTCCTTGCTCAGCTTCCTTTCCTTCTGGAACCCCTATTATGTGGATGTTGTTTTGTTTCATGTTGTCCCAAAGTTCCCTTAGGCTCTCCTCCTGCCTTTTAATTTTTTTTTTCTAGAAGTTGCTCTACTTGGGTATTTTTTCCCATTTTGTCTTCTAGCTCACTGATGCAGTCCTCTGCTTCTTCTAGTCTACTCTTGATGCTTTCTATTGAGTTCTTTACAGCAGCGATGTCATTTTTCATTTCTTCTTGGTTCTTCTTCATTTCCTCTTGGTTCTTGCTCATATTGTCAAATTTGTCTTCCATTCTTTTCAGCCACCTTATGACCATTTCTCTGAATTCTTTCTCTGGAAGGTTGCTTACCTCCATTTCGTTTACTTCCTTTTCTGGTGATGCCTGCTTTTCTTTCATATGCGGGCTGTTTCTTTGTCTCCCCATGGTCTCTCTTCTCTGGGTGTCTGGTTATGTAGTTCTCTCTCTCCTGCGTTGATTTAAAGGCACAAAATACAGCACTACCAGATACAACTCACAAGGCACTGAACAGAAATATATTCACGATATTAATAACCTCCAATAAAGGTGACCACCAGAGAAAGGCAAATTAGGTGATAGGAGAGAAAGAAGAAGAGGAAAAAGAAAGAAAGAAGAAAAAAAAGAGGAGTGTGAAAATTAAATTGGGAAAAGGGAAAGAAAAAAAAAGTAAGAGAGACAAGAAAGAGACTAAGAGAGAAAGGGGAACAGACTATATATATTGGGGATAAAACTCCAATAGAACAATCACTAATCCCAGCAAATGCCAGTGACAAGTGCCTGGGGATTAATACAAACTACAACACCAACTAATATTGAGTGAGGCAAGGGAAAGCTGAAGCACAAAACAAACAAAAAAATAAACAAAAGAAGAATAAGCAAAACAATCTCACAAAAAAAGCATAAAAATTCGATATAATCTACATTCAAGCGAACAACAACAAAAGGACAGAGAAAAAAACAATTTTTTGGATAGTTAAGAAAGCGAAGAGAGAGGTGTGTATGGACTTGGAGCAGGGGATTGGAGATTAGATATGTAAGTAGGGTGAAATTTTAACAATGGGTAAACAGAAAGAATAGGAAAAATCTAAAGCAGGAAAGGGGTAAGATAAACAGGACACCGAAAAGGGGAAGGTTAGGAAGAGAGTGATGGCATAAAGGTAGAGTTGAGATAGAGTAAAAACAATGCTAAAGGAAAGATAAAAATAGAATGTAGAACCCTAATCCCAAAATAAAATGAAGAGAAAATAAAATGACACTTAAAAAAAAAAAGATAAAATAGCAGTAGTAATAATACGGATTGAAAATAAAAATGTAATAATTAAAAAGGTAAAATCAAGTGATGAAAAAAGAAAAAAAATTAGTTTCTTGAGTAAAAGATGCAAAAAATGAAAATAAAAAAATAAAAAATAAAAATAAATTGTGGAGTAGTGAAGGTCATTCACTTCCTCTGTTGTTCTGTTTGGCAAGCCTGTTTCTCAGTCTGGACAGTATTGCAGTTCCCTGCGTTCCACTGCTCTTCAGTGTTGTAAGCCAGTCCTGATTTTAAGCAGGCGGTGTGTCTTAATTTCTCGTATTCCTTTATTTTTGATTACACAAGAGTCAATTTGTGATTCAGCCCCTGGGTGGCAGTGTTTCTGGATTGACTTCCAGGTCTATCTACGGCCTCTCTAGGCAGTGTTAGAGCCTTCTTTCCCTGTGGCACTCACTACCAGTTTGTGGGAGTGGGCTGCCTCAGAGCTGACTCTCCTATGGTCACTCCCCGCTCCGATCCCTAGGTTCCAGAAAAACACCTTTCCCTGCAGTCTTCCAGGGTGTCCCCAACTGGGTGATCCTATGTATTGGGCTTAGTAATAAGAAGCAAGAATTTCAAGAGGAAAAAGCCCAAGTGTGTGAACTCTGGGGCTGCGCTTAAGACTAGGCGCCCAGGGAACTCCGGGGCTGCGCGTAAGTCTGGGCAGCCTGAAATTCTTAGGGTGTCCCTGCACTTCAGATCAAAATGGGTTGCTTTTTAAAGAGCCCTTCTGTTAGCAGCTCTTAGGACCCCTTTCCACATTCACAGATCACGCCAGCCCCAACAGTCACGGATTTTTCTAGGCACAGACTTCCCTGGTCCTCCAGCTCCCGCAAAACACGCGTTCCTCTCTACCGCCAGGATCAGAGATCTCACCTTATCCCAGGCGAAATCTGACCTTTTCGTGGTGGAGTGTAGAGCTCCTCTGAACCCATGTGTTTGCGCCAATTGGGGAGCGTTGTTCTGGGGCTCGCAGCTGTTCCGTGGGTGCCGCAGTTGTGGATTCTCAGGCTTCCGATAAGCTCCACTTTCCGGATCAAGATGGCGCAGACTCCGTGTCCAAGCCCGCAGCTCCGGGAGGGGACTCAGCCACAGTTGGTGCTGCCAGGTCAGGGGAACCCCATCTAGCAGTCCCCCACCTTCTTCTGGAGTTCAGCTGTCTCCCAACTTGCCAACAAACACTCCTTGTGCGACCCTCAGCTGTTCTTTCTTTCTGCTCCGGGACAAGGCTCAGAACACGTCTGTCTATTCCGCCGCCACTATTCCCTCTCCAGGATGTTTTTAATTTCTTCTTTGATCTCTTTGGTAACCCAATCACTGTTTAACAGCATGCTATTCAGCTTCCAAGTGTTTGAATTTTTTGCATTGTTTTTATTGTAATTTATTTTGAATATTATGCCATTGTGGTCTGAGAAGATGCTTGATATGATTTCAATCTTCTTGAATTTGGGGAGACTTTGCTTGTGACCCAATATGTGGTCTTTTTTGAAAATGTTCCATGCTTACTTGAGAAGAACGTATATTCCATGGCTTTGGGGTAAAATGTTCTGAAGATGTCAATTAATTCCATCTGATCTAGTGAGTCATTTAGGATTGCTGTTTGTTTGCTGATTTTTTGTCTTGAGGAATTATTCAGTGATGTCAGTGGTGTATTCAAGTCCCCTACTATGATTGTATTGTCCATTTCTCCTTGAAATATTCCAGGTTTTTTTGTTTGTTTGTTTGTTTTTTTATGTATTTGGGTGCTCCTGCATTGGGTGCATATATGTTTATCAGGGTTATATCCTATTATTGCATCGATCTCTTTAGTATTATGGAGTGGTCTTCATTATCTCTTGTATGGCCTTCACTTTGAGGTCTATTTTGTCAGATATAAGTAGTGCTACCCCAGCTTTTGTTTTTCATTTCCATTTGCCTGAAAGATATTTTTCCATCCCTTCACTTTTGGTCTGTGTGAATCCCTTATTCTGAGGTGAGTCTCTTGTAGACAGCATATACACTGAGTGGCCAGATTATGATCTCTGAACGCATAATAATCTGGCCACTCAGTGTGTTTGTGTGTGTGTGTGTGTGTGTGTGTGTGTATATATATATATATATATATATATATATATATATATATATATGGGGCCTGGTGCATGAATTCGTGTATGAATAGGGTCCGGAGAGCCTGGCCAGAGGGAGGGGACATGGGTGGTTGGCCCGCCTGCCTGCTGGTCGAACTCCTGTTCAAGGGGACAATTTGCATATTAGCCTTTTATTATATAGGATATACACTGAGTGGCCAGATTATTATGTGTTCAGAGATCATAATAATCTGGCCACTCAGTGTATTGGGTCATGTTTTTTTTATCCATTCAGCCACTCGATGTCTTTTGATTGGAGTATTTAGTCTGTTTACATTTAAAGTTATTATTGAAAGGTACTTGTTTGTAGCCATTTTTATTTTTTGTGTCTGTGTTCTTTCTTACTTTTTTATTTCTTCTTTTCACACCAGTCCCTTTAACATTTCTTGCATTGCTGGATTGGTAGTGATAAAGTCCCTTAGCATTTTTTTTTTTTTTTGTCTGTGAAGCTCCTTATTTCCCTTTTAATTTTGAATGATAGTCTTGCTGGATAGAGTATTCTTGGATTCAGTCCCTTGCTTTGCATCACTTTGTAAATTTCCTTCCATTCTTTTCTGGCCTGATGTGTTTCTGTTGGGAAATCATTTGATAATCTAATGGGAGAGCCCTTGTGTGTAACTCTCTGTCTCTCTTTTGCAGCCTTTAAGATTCTCTCTTTGTCCTGAACATTTGCCATTGTAATAATGACATGTCTTGGTGTGGGTCTTTTGGGATTCATCTTGTTTGGGACTCTCTGTGCTTGTGTGACTTTTTTCTTCCCCACATCAGGGAAGTTTTCTGACATTATTTCTTCAAATAGGTTTTCTAACCCTTGTTCCTCTTCCTGTTGTTCTGGCACCCCTATTATTTATATGTTGCTCTGTTTCATGTTCTCCCATAGCTCCCTTGGGCTCTCCTCCTGTCTTTTAATTTTTTTCTCCAATTGCAGTTCAGTTTGGGTGTGTTTTGCTTCCCTGTCTTCTGATTCTCTAATTCCGTCCTCCGCTTCTCCTAGTCTACTGTTGAAACTTTCCATAGAGCTTTTTAATGAAGCTATATCACTCTTCATTTCTTCTTGATTCTTACGTAAATTGTTGATTTTTTCATCCATCCAGTTTATGAACTATATGACCCTTATTCTGAATTCTTTTTCTGATATATTGCATGCCTCCATTTCACTAAGCTGCTTTTCTGGTGATTCCTCTTTTTCTTTCCTTTGGGGTTTTCTTTGTCTACCCATTTTTGAACTCACTGATGGATCTAGATGTCCAGTCATGCAGGGGCTGCTCCTTGGGTGGAAGTAGCTCCTCAGCTGTGGTTGCTCTTTGGGCAGTCGTGGCAGCAGCTGCTCCTCAGTTGGCATTGGCTCCTCTGGTGGGGGCTGTTCTCAGCAGTGGTGGCTCCTCTGGCTGGTGGGAGAGGCTGCTCACACAGCTGCTTCTCCTTGAACAGGGGCAGGCCATGTGAGGCTGCTGCTCTTCGGCCTGGGGCAGGCTGCTTGCAGGGCTGCTGCTCCTTGAACAGGAGCAGGTTGCTCACATGTCTGCTGCTCTCATGGTCGCAGTGCCCTGGGCTAAAGCATTGGGACAGTCAGAGGGGATCGCACTTCAGAACTCACAGGAGCCTGTGCCCAGGGTGGCTGGAGTCTCAGTGACCATGGGACCACAGCCGAGGTAGCAGGTCCCTGGCAGGGGTGGCTGTAGAGTCCCAGATGTTATCTGAGGGCACCCTGGGTGGAGGTGAGGCTGGGCTCCCAGTTACAGTAACTCTCCTCTTCAACCAGGTGAGGCCTCTGAGGAAGAGCTGGCCTCGCAGCACTGTTTGCAACTATAGCAGAGGCTGTCTAGTTAGGCAAGCCCAGTTAGCCTGCCCCTGAAGGTCCTGTGGGATCACTCTGTGCCTCACATACACACACACACACACACACACACACACACACACACCCCACACAACCACACACTCCTCCTTTGCTCCCTCTGCAATCACACTCTCTCCCTCACTGCCACCTTCTTCCTGCCTCTGTAGTTGGGTCTAGGGCAGCCATGGGCAAACTATGGCCCGTGGGCCGGATCTGGCCCATTCGGCTGTTCTATCTAGCCCGTGGAGCCAAAAGAGCGGAGGGTTCTCTTGCTCTCCCCTCTGCTCCTTTACTTTGAGTTTATATTAGTTCACATAAACACTCCATCCAGGCTTTTGTTCCGGCCCTCCGGGCCAGTTTAAGAACCCATTGTGGCCCTCGAGTCAAAAAGTTTGCCCACCCCTGGTCTAGGGTGTTATTGACCCGTTCACGGATGGAGTTTCCTCTCTGGGTGCCTGGTTATGTGGCTCGCTCTCTAGCACATTGGCTGGACAGGATAAAATTCACCTCGACAAGACAAAACACAAAGGGAACAAAACATGAATGTACTCAAAACACTGATAACCCCAATATAAGTGACCACCAGAGAAAAGAGAATTAGGGGAGAGAAAAAAAGCACAAATGATATCAACGAGAGAAAAAATAATAAGAGAGAAAAGTAAAAGGAAGAAAAAGGAAAAAATATATATATAATAAAAGGCTAATATGCAAATCGACCGAATGGTGGAACGACTGGTCACTATGATGCACACTGACCACCAAAGGGCAGACGCTCAATGCAGGAGCTGCCCCCTGTTGTTCAGTGTGCTCCACAGGGGGAGCACTGCTCAGCCAGAAGCGGGCTCACGGCTGGAGAGTGCAGCGGCCTCTTCTGCCTCTGTGGCAGTGCTAAGCATGTCTGACTGCTGGCTTAGGACTGCTCCCCAGCAGTTGGCTATCCCTTGAGGGCTCCTGGACTACGAGAGGGCACAGGCCGAGCTGAGGGATCCCCACTCTGAATGCACGAATTACATGCACCAGGCAACATATATATATATATATATATATATATATATATATATATATATATATATATATATATTGAGAAAAGACCACAGAACAAACAGATAAACCAAAAAAAAAAAAAATGCAAACAGCAAACACCCAGCAAAGAGGTGAGGGCAGAATCTATAGAGGCTGAGCTTATATACAGAAAAAAGGTTAAGAACTGGATGAATAAGGGAATGACCTCAGTTCAGTATAGAGGAAGTAGAAAGTGGATGAGTGGATAAGAAGAAAGAGAACGAGAAGAAAATAATAATACTAATAAATTTACAAAAAAAAATTGATTTAAAAAAGGTATAAAAATAAAAAATAGCAAATAAAATAGAATGATAGAAAAATAATGCAAAAAGAAATAGAAAATAAAGAAACCAATGTAAATAGGAAAATAAAGGAAAAAAGAGATAACAA
Source organism: Plecotus auritus (assembly GCF_963455305.1). Taxonomy (NCBI): domain Eukaryota; kingdom Metazoa; phylum Chordata; class Mammalia; order Chiroptera; family Vespertilionidae; genus Plecotus; species Plecotus auritus. The sequence goes on from NC_137770.1 coordinate 89,958,114, forward strand.
AATAATAATAAATTAAAATAAAATAAAAATAAAAAAGTGTAGTGTCGTTCCTTTGGCTGGCTTAAGATCCCAGTCTTCTTTACTGTCTGTGGTTTCTTAGCCTCCTGTTGCTGGACTGAAAGCCTCTCTTTAGGCCAGTCCCTGTGGACTCTCAGGGACTATTCAGATTTTTTTTTTAATCCTTTGTACCATTCAGGGTGTATTCTGGGTGTGGCTGCATTGGTTGCCTGGAGACTGGAAGGAGGGGCTATCTCTTCAGAAGAAAATGGCTGCCCAGTTCCCAGGCATCAGGTATGACTCAGCGCCAGACTCGCTGTGACTTATCCTGGACCCTCTCCTCTCCCCAGCCTCTCCCCAGATTCCACAAGTCCGCACCTTCTCCTGCACCTCAGCAACAGGTGAGTGTCCATATCCAAAAGTTCCGATGAACTAGGTTCAGTGAAGAAAAGCAAAGGCCATAGAGAAGGAAAGAGCTACACTTCTGCGAGCCCCTCTCCTGCCGGCACTGTGCAGTCTGGTCAGCCCTTCAGGCTGGCCTCTCTGGGCTCAGTCTTTTGTGACTGTGGACCCAGATCTAGAATCCCCTGCTACCAGCAGTCCTGTGGACCTTTCCACAGTCAGATGCTGTGCCTGTCCCAAGGGATGTGTCCTTGGTGTCATGTGGCTTCCATCTGACCCTCTGGGCTTGGACGTCTCACAGTTCTCTCCAGCCCAGATCCCTGATTTTACCATTCTTCAGGGGTCCTGGACCCTTCCTGGCTGAAAAATATCTCAACAGCTGTGTCTACTTCACCAATTTGGGATGGATGTTATTCTATTTAGTTGCTTGTTCTATCTGCTCCGAGACAAGGCTTGGGACACATCCGTCTACTCCACTGCCATTTTGTCTCTCCTCTATGGCCTTTTTATACACCAATAACGAACTCACAAAAAGAGAAACTAAAAAAACAATCCCATTAAGATAAAGAGGAATAAATTTAACCAAGGAAGTAAAGGACCTGTACTCAGAAAATTACAGGATGCTGAAAAAAGAGATAGTGGAAGACATAAACAAATGGAAGAATATATCATGTTCATGGATTGGTAGAATCAACATCACTAAAATATCCATACTACCCAAAGCAATCTATAGATTCAATGCAATCTCCATTAAAATACCAACAGCATACTTTAAAGACCTAGAACAAACTCTCTACAAATTCCCCTGGAATAAAAAGAGACCCTGAATAGTTGCATCAATCTTGAGAAAGAAGGACAAAGTTGGAGGGATCACAATGCCAAATATGAAACTATACTACAAAGCCACTGTCCTCAAAACTGCCAGGTACTGGCACAAGAACAGACATATAAACAAGTGGAACAGAACTGAGAACCAGAAATCAACCCAAGCCATTATGCTCAGTTAATATTTGACAAAGGCAGTAAGAGCATACAATGGAGTCAAGACAGTCTCTTCAATAAATGGTGTTGGGAAAATTGGACAGAACCATGCAAAAAATGAAACTAGACCACCAACTTACACCATACACAAAAATAAACTTAAAATGGATAAAGGACTTAAATGTAAGACTGGAAAACATAAAAATATTAGAAGAAGTTATAGGCAGCAAAATAGCAGACATTTGTCATAGCAATATCTTTACTGATACAGCTCCTAAGACAATGGAAACTGAGAAGAAAATAAACAAATGGGACTACATCAAAATAAAAAGCTTCTGCATAGCAAAAGAAACCATCAACAAAACAGCAAGAAAGCCCATTGCATGAGAGAACATATTTACCAATGTTGTCACCAATAAGAGTTTAATCTCCAAAATTTATAGGGAACTCCTACAACTTAACAAAAGGAAGATAAACAATCCAATGGGCAAAGGACCTAAATAGACACTTTTTGAAAGAGGACATACAGAAGGTCAAGAATCGTATGAAAGCATGCTCAAAGTCACTAATCATCTGAGAGATGCAAATCAAAACACCAATGAGGTATAATCTCAAACCTGTCAGAATGGCTATCATCAACAAATCAAAAAATGACAAGTGCTAGAGAGGATGTGGAGAAAAAGGAACCCTCGTGTACTGCTGGTGGGAATGCAGACTGGTATAGCCACTGTGGAGAGCAGTATGGAGTTTCCTCAAATACTAAAAATGGAACTTACATTTGACCCAGTGATCCCACTTCTAGGAATATATCCCAAGAAACTAAAAATACCAATCAGAAAGGATATATGCACCCCTATGTTCATAGCAGCACAATTAACCATAGTTAAGATTTGGAAACAGCCTAAGTGCCCATTAACAGATGAGTGGATTAAAAAACTGAGGTACATTTACACAATGGAATACTACGCTGCATTAAAAAAAAGGAATTCTTACCATTTGCAACAGCATGGATGGAACTGGAGAGCATTATGCTAAGTGAAATAAGACAGTCAGAGGAAAATAAATATCACATGATCTCACTCATTTATGGAATATAATGAACAACATAAAGTGATGAACAAAAACAGATGCAGAGACAGAGAAGCATCAATCAGAGTGTCAAAGCTCAGAGGGAAGGTAGGGGAGGATGGGGGTAAGGGGGAGAGATCAACCAAAGGACTTGTATGCATGCATATAAGCCTAACCAATGGACACAGACATCAGTGTGGTGAGGGCATGAGTAGGGGGGTGGGGGGCAATGGGGGGATAAGGACACATATGTAATACCTTAATCAATAAAGAAAAAAAAAACTACTTGAAAAAACCCCTGAAAATTCAACTTTTCTATGGTCTGGGTAGTCTACTCTATGTTTCCAGATGCTTTAGGCTTGCCAATCAACATGGTTTAAAACTACAAGCAGACACATACGAAAACAACCAAACAAAAGTCTATTTTCAAAATTCTTCATTAGCTTTATACTCCTTAGAGGATGAGTTACAAAATCTTATATAGCATAGAGGTTTACAATCTGCCTTAAAATCCAGAACCAAATTTTGTTGTCATTATTTTGATAGATAGATAGATAGATAGATAGATAGATAAATGATAGATAGATAGATAGATGTATATATTCTACTTTAGTTAAAATAATCTAATTTTAAATATCTTTGGAACCATTTCTCTTCTCTATTTCTATTAAATTAACTTCACTGAAGCCCAAGAATGATTTATCCTACTTAAAGTTGTTCTATGACCAAGAAGTATGACCCAAGAATCCATTCTCTTCTCCTTTACATTGTACTGACTTTTCAAATCCTCTCTTGCCCATATATTTAAAAGGTCTCTTTTATCATATAATAAATTGTGTTTTATATATTGAAAAATAGTGGCACTTAGGCTGTCTATGGATTTTACATATACATTTACATATATACACATACATTTATAACTATACATATATATTTATATATACATATTCACACATATGTGATTATATGTGTGATATTTTAAGGTGAATAGAAGACTGGTAATTAATTTATTTTTATTCCATGTTCCTCTGCTTCTATTGATTAATTTGTTCATTTAACTGAATGACTTTTGCTTACCAAAATGTATTCATTACCTTTTCTCTCCAAATGATCTCTCTTCTGTTTTTCTGTGATTTCTCTCATATTTTCTCACCTTTTTCATATGCCAACTTAACTGTAGAATTTGATCCAATAATAAGGTCCATATGAAATGGTTGCATGGTTTTTGACAACTTTTGTGTTAATAAAATTCATGAAATATAAAGAGAGATTAGTTTCTAATTGCTATCTGTTGTTCTATGATACTGAAAGATTAGAAAAACATTCTCCCACTCTTAGAGTTCTTGCTATAAAAAATAAATAATATTTGCATTCAGGGTATGTTATGCATAATGTACATCATGGTAATTATAGTTAATAGTACTGTATTGCACATATGAAAGTTGCTAAGTTCTCATTTTAAGAAAAAATTTACAACTAAGGTATAGTGATGGATGTTAACTAGATTTATTGTGGTGATCATTTTGCAACATATACAAATATGGAATCATTCTGTTGTACATTTGAAACTAATATATGTCAATTATACCTAATTTCTTTGAAAAAAATGCTTAGCCTTTTTTCAGATGAATGCAATATCTGTTCATGCATCCTGATCTCTTGAGACATTCTTTAAGAGGAGCATCATTTTAATGTCTCTCTGTAGGATGATTGAATTTCCATAGGCTCCTTTTTTTCCTTCCATAGCAGAGCGGTATTAATCAGAACTGCCACCAGCTCTATTATAGACTCCTTCAAATGACTTCTCTCAACTTAATATACTTATATTAGATGAAGCTATCAGTGAGTTATTGGAACACATCCCCTGCTCTGTATATTGCAAACTAACACTGAAGTAGGCACTTAAGGAAACTGCATTAACTCTTTCAGGCCACCAGGGTACCATTTAGGGCCTTCATGTAACATTTTCCTTAAACTAGGTCATCATGATG